>NC_050575.1:158141698-158782948 GCF_011100635.1 Trichosurus vulpecula | reverse complement strand
ATAGGAACCTTTTTTCTAACCCCCTAATTTTACTGGTAGAAAGTGGATCAGGAGAGCCTGGTCAACTTAATGAGGTTAAAGGATGAGACCATTGCTTGAGATTTTTATTACTTCTCCATGGTAGGTGGGGAGGGCTTTGATTATGTGTCATAGATAAGGGAAGTATATCCCCCTGAGTGATTGATGGTTTAATTGGATTGGGTTATTATAGCTTTGAGCTACACAGGCCCATGAAGGGGAGCAGACAGATCTGCTTTGAGGACATTGAGACAGAGCAGACTCCTGAGAGTAGAATGTGGTAGGGGGAGGTAAAACCTGTACATTGCCACATATCCTTGTGTTAGAACTATGGAACCTCTTAGCCAGATCTTAGCCATCCAGCAGCAGCTGGTGAACAGGCATTGGTGAAGTGACCTGATTTCCTGGACCTCTGCACCCCAGGGAGGAGAGAAGGGAATCATGGCCTCTGAAGAGTAGGGAGCCACGTGCCCTGGGGTACTGTAGGCACCAGGGTATAGTGGGGAAATGCCGAGAGGACTGGACCCTGCCTTATAGAAAGGAGAGGGGAGTTTTGGGTAATGCCAAGTTGCCAACCCAGTTTCCCTGTGAGAAGTGGAGAAACCTTGTGGCTTCCATTACAACTACAAGTTACTCAAATCTGTGCAGATCTGATGGGTGACTCTCAGTCTATCCCTGAGGCATTTCCCCTCCTGAGAAATCTAAACTGCAGGGTGGAACTGTGAATCTGGAGAGTTGCACAGTTCCTTGGAGGGGAATGTAGGGCTCACTGAAGGGAAGGAGTATTGGTGTTTTAGGTTTGTTTTTAAGATTGGATCTCCCTGCTTTTCTCCTCTAATCAATGTTGGAACTTTGATCTTGTCCACATCGAGCAGTTCACCCCTCTGTAAGCAACTTAGTAGCCCGCTCCTTCTGGGTGCTAACCATATTGGTGCCAGTTTTAGTATGGATACCTGATCGGCTTTAGCCCTACCATATCTCAGTGCTCGAGATCCACCAGCCCCAGCCACCTTGGTAGCAGGTTGGTTAGTAGGTGGTTGGTTGTGCTTCATGTTCAAAGAGGACCAAAAAGACATCACTAGGTTGGGGTCAAGGTACGACCGTGGCTGATCAGACCAACATGAGCTCTGAAGGCTCTACCACAGGTCAGGCACAAATAGTCTATATTATAGGGATATACCACCACTCAGCAAGAATTGTTTTTTTTATTGTTAATGGGCTGCTGTTTGAATTGGTTTTGCATTTTTTTGTGGAGTGAAGTCAAGCCTATCCTGAATCCAGAAATATACACTGAGCTTCATGCTGGCCAGGAAGATAGCACTTTTTTTTAAACCTACATCTAGAAGACGTAGGGTTCTGACATTCCCAGGGAAAGTTATGGGTGGGGGCAAAACAAACCAAAGACATGATTTTGTGAGAAGCCCCCAAGATCCATCCCAGTTTATATAAGCCCAGAGCTTGAGGCAATGGATCACATACAGATGGAGAAATTGAGGCCTTGCCTTCTGCAATCATGCACAGACCTCCTCCACCCTAAAAACCCTTCACTTAACCCCGCCATCCCCTCAAGCTGTTGTTCTAGATCTCTTCTCCCTTTCACAGCCAAACTCCTAGAAAGGTTCCTTTCTTAGGGCTTCCACTTTCTCATTTTCCAGTCATTTTTCAGTTCTTTGCCATCTGGCTCCACACAGCCACCTTGCCCCCAAATGAAACTGCATAATTTATCCAAGGTTATATATGTTTTCTTCATTGTTATATCCAATGGAAAAAAAGATCAATAAATAATTACATAAATCCAATGACCTTTCCTTAGTCCTCATTCTTCTTAACCTCTCTGACACTGGTGATCATTTTCTATTCTCTTGGCTTCTGGGATACTGCTGCCCTTGTCCTTTCCCTGCAGGTCTGACCACTCCTTGTCATTATCCTTTTCTGGGCCTTCATCCATTTTCCACCCTCATATCCTTATGGTTCTGTGCTGGGCCCTCTACATTCTGTCCCTTGGTAATCTTATCAACTCCCCTGGTTCAATTAAAGACAATTCTCAAATCTATTTAATCAACTGTAATCTCACTGCTGAACTCTAGGCCTGCATTTACCAACTGCCAGCTGGGCTTCTTCCCCTGGATGTATCCTATCACCATCTCAAACTTAATGTGTCTAAAAATAAAACTCACAATTTTACCCAAACTTGTCCCTCTTCCACATGTGCCTGTTTCTGTTAAGGGAAGCATCTCCCCTCCAATCATCCAGGTTTGCGACCTCAGAACCATACTTGATTCTTCCCTTTCCTTTCCTCTTCCTCTTCTAGTTATCGTGTCTTGTTGACCCTTTTCCATAGCAACTCTCACATCAGCCCCTTCCTTTTGAAAAATTTAAATTTTATTTTTCCAATAAGCAAAAAGCTACTTTTTCTCCTTCCCATCAACCTCCAATTAAGAACAAAAGAAATACAAAACTCCTGTTACAAACATGTATCTTTCCCAGCACCAGGGTCTCTTCAAATGAGTCCTGTTTTCTCATGTGGCTGAAGTATTTAAGGCTTCAGCTTCAGTATTTGACCTTCCAGTGAATAGTCTGAATTAATTTCTTTAAGTATTGACTGATTTGATCTCATTGCTATCCAAGGGATACTCAAAAGTCTTCTCCAGCACGATTCAAAAGCATCAATTCTGCAACATTCAGCTTTCCTGATAGTCCAGCTCACAGCCATACATTGCTACTGGAAAAACCAAAACTTTGACTTATGGACCTTTGTGACAAGATGATGTCCCTGCTGTCCAGAATTGCCATAGCTTTCCTTCCAAGGAGCAACATCATTTAATTTCATGGCTGCAGTCACTGTCTTCAGTGATCCTTGAGCCCAAGAATATAAAATCTGACACTACTTCTATTTCTTCTCTATTTGCCAGGAAGTGATGAAATCAGTTGCCAAGGTCTTAGTTTTTTTGATGTTAAGCTTCAAGCCAGCTTTTATACTCTCCTCTTTCACCCTCATCAAGAGACTTCTTAATTCTTTACTTTCTGCCATCAGAGTGGTATCATCTGAACATCTGAAATTGTTAATATTTCTCTCAGCAACCTTATTTCTGACTTTTGATTCATCCAGCCTAGCATTTCACATGATGTACTCTGCATATAAGTTAAATAAGGCGAGAATATACTACCTTGTCGTACTCCTATTTCAGTCTTAAAACCACCAATTGTTCCATGTTTGATTCTAATTGTTGCTTCTTGGCCTGTATGTAGGTTCCTCAGGAGACAGGCAAGATGGTCTGGTACTCCCATCTCTTTGAGGACTTGCCACATTTTGTTGTGATCTACATAGTCAAAGACTTCAGTATAGTCAATGAAGCAAAAGTAGATGTTTTTCTGAAACTCCCTTTCTCTATAATCTAGCAAATGTTGGCAATTTGGTCTCTGGTTCCTCTGCTTCTTGAAAAACCAACCTGCTCTTCTGGTAGTTCTCAGTTCGTATACTACTGAAGCCTAGCTTGCAGAATCCTAAGCATGATCTTTTTGGAGTGTGAAATGATTGTAAATGGTTCAGTAATTTGAACATTCTTTGGAATTGCCCTTTTGCTGATGAGTTTTCCAAATTTGCTGGTATATAGAGTACAGCACCTTAACAGCCTCAACTGTTAGGATTTTAAATAGCTCAACTGAAATTCTGTCACTTCCACTAGCCTTATTGTTAGTAATGCTTCCTAAGGCCCACTTGACGTCATTTTCCAGAGTTTCTGGTTCTGATGAATAACTACACACATTTGGTTATCAGTGATGTTAAGATCTTTCTTGTATAGTTCTTTTGTGTATTCTTGCCACCTCTTCCTAATCTCTTCTGCTTCTGTTAGTCCCTACCATTTTTGTCTTTTATCATACCCACTTTGCATGAAACAGTCCCTTGATAGCTCTAATTTTCTTGAAGAGATCTTGTCTTTCCATTCTATTGTTTTCTTTATTTCTTAGCATTGCTCATTTCAGAAAACATTCTTATCTCTCCTTGCTGTTCTCTGGAACTCTGCACTCAGTTGGGTATATCTTTCCCTTTCTCCTTTCCCTTTCCTTCTTTCTTCAACTATTTGTAAAGCTTTATCAGGCAGTCATTTTGGTTTTTTGCTCTTCTTTTTCTTTGGAATGTTTTTTGTTGCTTCCTCACATACAATATTGTGATCCTCTGTCCATAGTTCTTCAGGTACTCTATCTACCATTCTAATATTTTGAATCTATTTATCACTTCCACTTCATATTCTTAAGGGATGTTATTTAGGTCATACTTATGGTTTAGTGGTTTTCCCTACTTTCTTCAGTATTAAGTATGAATTTTGCAATAAGAAGCTCATGATCTGAGCCATATAGTCATCTCCATGTCTTCTTTTAACTGACTGAACAGTGCTTTTCTACCTTTGGCTACAAAGTATATAATCAGTGATTTTGATATTGAATGGTGATGTCATGTGTAAAGTCACCTTTTAGGTCACTGAAAAAGAGTATTTGCTATGACCAGCTAATTATCTTGCCAAAGCTATATTAGTTTCTGCCCTGCTTCATTTTGTATTCTAAGACCAAACTTGCCTGTTATTATAATCATGCTTTGATTTCCTACTTTAGCATTCCAATCCCCTATGATGAATGTGACATCTTTTTTTGGTGTCATTTCTAGAAGATGTTGTAGGTCTTCATAGAATGACCAAAGGCCAAAGCCTTTTCAGCATCAGTGGTTGGAGCATAGACTTGTATTATTGTGATATTCAACAGTTTGCCTTGGATTCAACAGATATCATTCTGTCATTTTTTAAATTACTCCCTACTACTGCTTTTCTTATCCTTTTATTGACTCTGAGGGGTACTCCATTTCTTCTAAGGGATTCTTACCCACATTAGTATATGTAATGATCTCCTAAATTAAATTCACCCATTCCCATCCATTTGAGTTCACTGACACCCAAGATGTCAATGTTTAATCTTTCCATCTCCTGTTTGATCACATCCAGCTTTCATGGATCTTACATTTCTCATTCCTATATGCTATTGCTCTTTACAACATCAGACTTTGCTTTTATCACTACGCACACCCATAGCTGATCTTCTTTTCAGTTTTGGCCCAGCCACTTCGCTCTTTCTGGAGCCACTTCTAGTTGTCCTCCTCTCTTCCCCAGTAGAGTGTTGGACTCCTTCCGACCTGAGGGGCTCATCTTCTGGTGTCATATCTTTTATCATTTTGATACTATCCATGGGCTTTTCTTGGCAAAGATACTTGAGTAGTTTGCCATTTCCTTCCACAGTGGATCATCTTTTGTCATAACTCTCTACTGTTCATCTGGCGTAACCCTACATGGCATAGCTCATAGTTTCATTGAACTATGTAAGACCCTCAGCCACAACAAGGCAGCGATCCCTTAATCTACTAAACGGTCTCTTAATCTACACTCTTATTTCCCTTTCTCCCTCCCCTTCCCCCTTTTTTTCCTTTGTGGAGTGAAATGTATTTCTGTATTCAGGGTGTGTGTGTGTGTGTGTGTGTGTGTGTGTGTGTGTGTGTGTGTGTGTCTGTCTGTCTGTCTGTCTGTCTGTCTGTGTATTCTTCCCTCCTTTGACCAGTTCGGATGAAAATGAGGTTCAAGTATCACTCACTTCCCTCTACCCCTTCCTCGATTATATAGACTTCTGCTTGTATGCCCTGCTAATGAGATAAATTCCCCCACCCTTCCTCGCCCTTTCCTCCTGTTCTAGTGTATTTTCCCCCTCCTTTTCTATTCATTTTTTTTTACATCAAAATATAACAGAACCATTCCCAGGCACTCACTCTAATCAGACTCTCTCTGCAAACCCTGATTGTAACAAGATTTTGAGGGGACATATGTATCATCTCTCCATATTAGGACATAAAGTTTAACCTTGTTTAGTCCCTTAAGATTATTCATTAATGTTTACCTTTTTATATATCCCAACTCTTGTGTTTGCACTTTAAAGTTTCTGCTCATCTCTGGTCTTTTCATCAAGAATGCTTAGAAGTCTTCTACTTTATTAAGCATACGTTTTTACCCTTGTAAGATTATACTTAGTTTTATTGGACAAATTATTCTTGTCTGTAAACCTATGCCATTTGCCTTCTATAATACTGTATTCCAAGCTCTTCTCTCCTTCTTATAGGAATGGCTATTAAATTATATGTAATACTTACTATGGCTTCTCAGTACTTAAATGCTTTCTTTATTGATGCTTGAAATATTTTGGCTATGTTGTTCCTGGGAGTTTTCATTTTGGTGTTTTTTTCAGGAGGTAACTAGAGGATTCTTTCTATTTCTCTTTTGCTCTCTGGTTCTAAGAGATATAGGCAGTTTTCTTTTATGATTTCTTAAAATCTGATGCCTAGGTTCTTTTTTGGGCATGACTTTTAAGTTATCCTTGATCTGTTTTCTAGGTCAGCTGTTTTTGCTATGAGATATGTTATATTTTCTTTTGTTTTTTTTCAGCCTTTTGCCCTTGTTTTAATTTTTTTTTTGTTTCCTCACAGAGCTATCATCTTCCATGTGTTCCATTTTAATTTCCAGGAATTTGTTGTTTGGACAGAGTTTCATATCTTTTGTGCTAAGCTGTTAATTTCCTTTCCAAAATTCTCATTTCTTTAACTTTTTTCCCCTTTTAGTGCTCTCATTTTGTTTGTAAAATTTTTTTGAATCTATTTTTTAACTCTTCATCTTTCCCAGAAATTCTAGTTGACCTTGGCACAAGTTGTATTTTCCTTTGAGGCATTGATTATAGATGTTTTAGAGTCATTCTCTTATTTAGGGTTTGTGTCTTGAGTACCCTCAATATCACAATAGCTTTTAAATGGTCAAATTCTTTTTTTCATTTTTTGCTTATTCTTCCAACCTACTTTCTGACTTCAGACTTTTTCTTAGGGTGGATTCTTCACACTTTTGTAAGCAATGGCTGCACTGACTTTGTTTTTCCCTGGGTTTCTGTGGCTGTTTTCTTGGGATATTGAGTGTTATTCCAGGATCTTAAGCTTCACTCAGGCTGAGGACCTACAAGCTTTCAATGCTCCCCAAATGGTTAGGTCCAGTGCAAAGTCTGATTGATACTCTCCTGATCTAAACTCTGCAATTTTCTAATTTGGATTTGGGTTTAAGCAATATACCTGTTGACTTATCCCAGTGAGAGTTCCAGTAGACTACTTCTAGACTCAACCACCATCAGTTAGGTAAAAAGTGCTGCTGATTCAGAGTGACAGAACTATAGGTTCCCTTTTGGTCTGGGGTTCCTGCCATGGCTATTCCATTGCAGGCTTCAGGCTGGACTGGAAGCTAAAACTATGACTCTACTTCATTTCTGGGGTCAGAGCCACATAGCTGCTGCTTGCTTCTGAACTTCTTTCTTGCTCAGCATGCAGCCTAGAGCCCCTGACCACTCCTCATTCTAGAATGCTACTACAAGGTATAGGTTCCCTCCTCAACCTACCCTGTATCTATGACCTAGAACTGAGTAGTGAGCTGCCTATTCCTGCCCCTTGCACAAGGTCAGGCCCCTCTGTGCTGGATCTGGGACCTCTTTTGCCATGATACATGGCCTGTTTTTGTGCTGAGTTGCTCAGTACAGCCATTCCTACCTAACTTGACCCAGGCTCCGGTATCCACAGATCTCTCTGTCTGTCTCACTTTGTTGACCTGGGCTGGAAAAATGACTGTGATTTTTTTTTCTTGTATTTCCAAAACAGAACTTAATTTGGTGTGTTTTATAGCACTCTTTGGAGGAGTTGTGGGATAGAGTTCAGCTATACTTTCTTCTGGCGCTCCACAACCTAGGTTCCATTCCATTCCTTTCATCTTCCATAACCTCTGCCTTAGGTCAGGTCCTCAACACCTGACACCTGGAGTATTGCTATAACCTTCTAATTGCTCTCCCCACTTCTAGTCTCTCCTTATTTAAAACCACCCCATACACAGTTGCCAAAATGATATCCTAAAATACAGATCTGATCAGGTTACCACCAATCCCCATCCACACACACACTCAAAAATCTACATTACTTCTCTGTTGCCTCTAGAATAAAATTTAAAAATTGTCAGATTGACTTTTAAGGCCTTGCACAATCTGATTTCCACCTGCCTTTCCAGTCTTTTTTGTTAACACTATCCTTATAACACACTCTGTTCAACCAAACTGACTTATTAGCTGCTCTCTGTATACAATATTCCATTTCTTGCCTTTATATCTTTGCACCGATGGTCCACCCTTTTGTAGATATTTATTCTTTCCCTCACCTTTTACTCAGAGAATCTCAGTCTTCCTTTGAAGCAAAGCTCAGGTTCCACATCTTCACTAAGACCCTTTCTAATTCCCCTTGTGAGTGCCCTCTCTCTCTTGAAATGACTCTGTATTACTTTGTACGTACTTGTGGATACACGTTGTATCCCTCCAATAGAATGTTAGCTTCCTGAAGGCAGAGACAGTTTCATTTTTTTTCTTTCTTTGTATCTCCTGGGCTTTGTACATACTAAACATTTTAATGTTTGTTGAATCGAATTGATGCAGCTTGCCCAAGGTCACGTTGGGAGTAAACAGCAAAGCTAGAATTCAAATACACTGTCACTTCAATCTGCCGGAATGATCCTTCTGATTGTTAAGCCAGCTGTATCTCTTCCCCTTAATAATTGAGATATTAAATTGTCTTTGCATATCCTGATGATATACTGTATAATTTGTTTTTCGATGTTCTACAGATGGACGTTGCTCTTAAACAAAATACAGCGCTATGTTAAATGAAGTACAGTGGACTGTTCAAATGACGTTGTGTAGTAGAAAGAGCGGCTTAAGAGCTGGCTAAGTGATCTGACCATGACACCCCTACTTAATAAACTCTCGTGGCTCCCTATCACATCCAAGATCAAATATAAAATACTCTATTCAGTGTTCAAAGCCCCCCTCCCTACATTTCCAGTCTTCTTACACCTTGCACTAACCACACTCCAAATCCCCCCATTCCTGCATTGTTGTTGTCATCATCAATCATCATCATCATCATCGCTATTATTTATATAGTGCCTACTGTGTGCCAGGCACCATGGTAAACACTTTACAAATATTATCTCATTTGATCCTTATAACAACCCTTGGAGGTAAGTGTTATTTACAGATGACAAAACGGATGCGAACAAAAGTTAAGTGACTTGCCCAGAGTAACACAGCTGGTTAGTGTGTGAGATCAGATTTGAACTCAGGTCATCCAGAGTGTATCCCTCTATCCACTGTACCGCCTCGCTGCCTTAATCCATAACACTGACCTCCTTACTCTTCCTTGAAGAAGCCCCACCCCCTGCAATCTCTCAGTTTTCTAGGCATTTTCTTTGGCTATCCCCAGATGCTTGGAATTCTCTCCCTCCTCCTGGCATCCCTGGCCTCCTTCCAATCCCAACTAAAATCCCATCTCACAGGAAGCATTTTCCACTCTTCTTTGTTCTAGTGCCTTCTCTGTTGATTATTTCCAATTTGTCCTGTATATAGCTTATTTGTACACAAGTATTTGCATATTGTCTCTCCCATTAGATTGTGAGCTTCTGGAGAGAGAGGAAGGAATGTCTTTTAACTTTTCTTTGTATCTGTGGCACTTAGCACAGCATCTGACACATAGCAGGAGCTTCATAAATGTTCATTGACTGTCAGCCCTGGGTTACCACTTATTGACTCTGTGTGAAAATGAATGACTCACTTAACCTCCCTAGGCCTTAGTTTTCCTTTCTATAAAATGGGAATAATATCTGCCTTACAAACTTGAAGGTGGAGTTGTTGTAAAGATCAAACAATATGATGTATCAAAGTGCTTTTACCAAACTGCTATACAAATTAAAGATAAAATCATTGGTTCAACTCAGTATAGCATTTATTAGGCATCTATTGTAAACAATTTTTTTGTGTGTGACATTGAAAGAGGTAGAAAGCTTAGATAATTCAATTCAGGAGATATTTCTTAGATACCTATTATGTATAAAACACTATACTATGTGAGTTCTATACGTAACACTATTACGTATAAAACACTAAGTCTTGGAAATTTTTTTTAAAAGTTCCTGACCTTAGGGAGCTTACATTTTACTGGGGGAGTACACAGATAAATATCATACAGGGTGAGGAGTAAAGGGGGAAAAGAAGGAACCAGACAAAGTCTTCTAGGACTATTTGGTGAAGAAAGAGCAATAACTAAATGGGGTGGGGTGGGGAAAGGCAAAAGGGGGAAAACATTGGAGAAGGTTTTCCAGAGGATTTGGCAACTGAGTGAAGACTTCAGGGGTCCATGTAGGTGGACCATTATAACCAAGGAGAGTAATTTATGGATAGGCAAACAATTATGAATAAACAAGAGATAGAAAGCAATGTGAGGTATAAAATGTATAATTTCCAATTACATTAAATTAAAAAGTTTTTTTGTAGAAATAAAACAAATGTAGCCACGATCAGAAGGAAGGCAGAAAACTGGGGGAGGGGTGGGGTGGAATTTTGTGAACAGTTTCTCAGATAAAGATCTTATATCTCAAATACATAAAGAACTCTGTCAAATCTATAAGAATACAAATCATTCCCAATTGATAAATAGCCAAAGGATATGAACAGGCAGTTTTCCAATGAAGAAATCAAAACAATTTATAGTCATATGAAAAAGTGCTCTAAATCATTATTGATTAGAGAAATGCAAATTAAAACAACCTTGAGATATCATTTTACACCTATGAGATTGACTAAAATGATAGAAGGGCAAAGCAGCAAAATTGGAGACGATGTGGAAAAATTGCAACACTAATTCACTGTTGGTAGAACTGTGAACTGATCCAACCATTTTGGAGAACGATTTGGAATTATGCCCAAACAGTTATTAAACTATCTGTGCCCTCTGAACCAACAGTATCACTATTAGGTCTGTTTGTAAAGATGATTAACGAAAAAAGAAAAGAACCTATACGTTCTAAAATATTTATAGCAGCTCTCTTTGGGGTGACAAAGAACTGGAAATTGCAGGGATTCCTGTCAATTGGAGAATGGCTGGACAGGTCATGATATATGATCGTAATGGAATGCTTCTGTGCTATAAGAAATGATGAGCTCATTGAAAAAACACGGACAGACTTGATGAAATAATGGATAGTGAAATGAGCAGAACCAAGACAACACTGTACACAGTAACACTATTGTTTTAAGAACAACTTTGAGTGAATAAGTCAGTTTGACTATTATAAATACCCAAATTAACTACAAAGGACCTATGAAGGAAGATTTTACCTACATCCAGAGAAAGAACTGATAAGTAGACGTGTACGTATAGAATGATTTAACATATATTCATATTTGTTTCTAATGGTAGCCATCTCTAGGGTGGGGGGGCAGGGCAAGAGGGGAGAAAAAGGAGAGAGAAAGCACTTCTGATATTGATGCCCGTCCCCTGGGATTTATTCTATCCTCTGCCCTCTCTATACTTGGAAAAGTAGAGACCCCATCATTGATTCCTCTCAGGGACTGGTATTGGAAACTTCTTCAGTACCAGGCCTTCTTGGTTTCCATTTGCAAAGGTGGCATCTATTCCCCCTTCCATCACCACATGGTGGTCACTATTACTATGTGAAGCAACACATACCCATCCTTTCCCCCTTTCTTGTGAGTCCTGTGGACTTAGTCCACAGGGAAGATAGAATCCACCAAAGAGGAGGGAGGGTTGCTTGATGCCCTCCAAGAAAGGGGAGGAGTATTTCTTTGATTGCTGAGGGGCTCTGATCGCTAAGCCTGTTTTGTACTTTTTGTTACATCAAATAGAATCCGTCTTATATCTCATATCTTTTTCACCTGAATGCTTATAGGGGAGCCAACTGTTGTTTCTAGGGGAAAACCTTAGGCTAAGGCACAAATTATGAAGGTTACTACTGAGAGGGACTCTCAAAGTAAACCCTATTCATCATGTCAGGGGTCAGGGAGAGGTAAATTTCTGTAGGTGGTAGAAGCTGGAGGTGTGGAGCTTGCAACATATGTTAGTATGGCATGAAGAGATGTGAGAATCATCTATGCAGAGAAAATAATTGAAGACATTGGGGTGACAAAATTAATAAAGAATGGGGGTGGGGGGAGAGAGACAGAGACAGATAGAGATGGAGGGGGGAGAAGGGGAGAGAGAGGGGAAGGAAACGCACAGAGATGGAGAGAGAAGAGGAAAGGGGAAACTTAAGGCAGAACATTCACAGGAGTCAAGAAGAAAACAAGGAGCCAGCATAGGAGATAGAATAAATAGAGAAGTTAAGGAGAACCATTTTATTATTAAAGCCAGTGGAGAAGAGAGTATCCAGAAGGAAGAGGTGGGCAGCAACATAAATGCTGTAGAGAGGCAAAGGATTTATGGAATCAATTGATTTTAGTTCAACAAGCATTCAAATGCCAACTGTGTCCAAAACACCATTCTAGGCAATGGAAGTACAAAGGCAAAATGGAAGTCAATGCCTGCCCTCAAGGAGCTTGTATTCTGCTGGGAGCATACAACATAATTTGAAGAAGACAGGAGCTAGGAGCTAGGAACTAGGAAGTCTTCCATAGTAAATGAAACTTCAGTTTGATAGAAGCTCAGAATTCTAAGAGGTAGAGATGTCAGGTATGTGGTACAGCCCATGCCAGAGCCTGGAGACCAGAAGATGGGATGCGAGGCTTGAAGACCATAAAGTAGGCCAATTTGTTTGGAAGAAATTATGCATAAAGGGGGATGTGAAATAAGTCTGGAGAGGTAGGTTGGAGTCAGTTTGCAAAGGGCTTTAAATGCCAAGCTGAGGAGTTTTTTTTTTGTTTTGTTTGATTTTTGTTTTTCTTTTTTCTTTACCCTAGAAGCAATAGAGAGCCACTAAAAATTCTTGAGTAGGTGAGTGGTATGGCCAGACGTTTGTCCTGTGAAGATTGTTTTGTCAGCAGGGTGGAGGTTGGATTTAGTATCCATCCAGGAAAAAATGAATGAATGAAGAATGCCCATTGTCCAGACTGTAATATTCAGTTTGGACAACCCATAAGGCGTGTGTGTGTGTGTGTGTGTGTGTGTGTGCATGCCCGAGTCAATTAGACTAACACTGTCGGTGAGTAATGAGTTGGACAGATTGACCAGAAAGAGAAGAGCAGTCTGGATGCCTTCGGGAAATTGCAGAGTTCTTTTAATGGCCACAAGTTTCTCCCTAAAACAAGGCCAATCTTTTTAATACCAGTATTCTTCCAGTGACATATGGGTATGAGTCATGGAACTGTATAGTTGCTGAAGAATTGAAATCGAGGGTCATGCAAAGGGCAGTGAGGAGGTGTATGGTGTGAGGAGGCTGCCATATATTACAAATAGGGAATTACTAAGGAGAAGCAGTTGAAAGGGTGTTACCAAAAAAATATTTATGAACAGAAACAATGGGCCAGTCACATGGTGAGAATGAGGGAAAGTCAACTGACGGACACTGTGTGCTCCAAGGTGCCCCCAGTGATGTTAAGAGAACTTAAGGAAGGTTCTCACAACATGTTGGGAGGATAATAATAATACTAACTAGTATTTATGTAGCACTTAGGGTTTACAAAGTGCTTTTATGAACATTTCTTATTTGATCCTCACAATTGCCCTGGGATGTAGATACTATTATTATCTTCATTTTACAGATGAAACTGAAGCAGACAGAGGTTAAGTGACTTATCAGGGTCTCACAGCTAGTAAGTATCTGAGGCTGGATTTGAACTCAAGTCTTCCTGACTGCAGATCAGGTGCTTTATCCACTATGCCACCTATGTGCCCCAAATACACAGGTTACTCTTTGGCAGACTTATGGAGGACATAGATAGGGTTGGGCCAGCGTGGTTGGATTGTGATTTGCATTGCTAGAAATAATAATGAAGTCACAGATCTGTTGGAGTGTTGCAGTGGAGGATGAATTGAAGAGGGTAAAGAGTAGAAACAAGGAGTCTAATTAGGAGGCTACTGCAAGGGTCCAGGTGAGAGGGGATGAAGGCCTGAACTAGGGAGGTCACCGTGTGAATTGAAAGAAGGGGATGGATGTTAGAAATACTGTGGAAGTAGAACTGACAAGACTTCACAACTGGTCATGGAGAGAGAATAGAGAAGGGAAGAGAAACGAGTCAAGTATGACTTCAAAGTGTAAACATGGGTGACTGAAGGACGATGGTACCTTCAACTGTAATAGGGATGTTTGGGGCAGGAATAAATAAAGGTGTGAGGTTGGGAAGGCAGGGTTAGATAGTGAGTTCCATTTTGAACATGTTGAGTTTGAAATTCCCAATGGGATGTTCAAGTGGAGATGTCCATCAGATACAGGAAAAGAACTCAGAAGAGAGATAGGGCTAGATATAGAGATTTGGATGTCATTTGTAGAGAAGTGATCCTTGAAAAGATGATCCTTGAATTTATGGGAGTTAATGAGATCATCCAGAATGTATGTAGAGAAAGAAGAGATGAGGGCCAAGGACAGAACCTCAGGGGGCATTCAGAGTTAAAGGACATGATGATGATGATGATGACGACGATGATGATGACGACGACGACGACAACGACGATGATGATGATGATGATGATGATGATGATGATGATGCTGGTCAGCCAAGGAGACTGATAAGAAGCAGTCAGCAGAACACTCCCTACTGAAGTGTTCTGGGGGTTCTGCCCCTGGGTGTGGAATTTAGAAGGCACTTGGGGCATTTGTAGTCCTTCAGCAGTATCACTGTAATACAGCTTAGCACCTAGTTAGCAAAAATAATTAGTTAACATAGGATGCTACCAGAAAATGGGTCACCCAGTCAACAGTCATTTATTAAGCCCTTACTGTGTGCCAGGCATTGTGCTGAGCGCCAGGATGCAAAGAAAGGCAAAAAGACAGTCCGTGCCCTTAAGGAGCCCATACTCCAATGGGGGAGACAACATGTACCAAAAATTGCACATATAAGATATACACAGTATAAATAGGAGATAGTCTCCGACAGAAGGCACTAACAGTAGAGGGGGACTGGGAAAGGCTTCTTGCAGAAGGTGGTTTTTGAACAGAAGTTTGAAGAAAGGCAGAAAAGCAAGGAGTCAGAGGTGAGATGGAAGAGCATTCCAGGCATGGGCCAGTGAAAAGGCACTGAGTCAGATGATGTACTTCGATAGAATGCCGGGTTTGAAGAATAGCAAGGTGGCCAGCGGAGAAGGAGTACATGGAGATAGGAGAGGGCTAGGTTGTGAAGGACTTGAAAAGTGACTCTTTTAAAGAGTTCCTGGTCTTACCCAACGGTGACATCATGCCAATGTCCTAGAATCTTTGTCTCCCACTCCCATTGGAGTAGTATCCTGCCCACCCCACCCCTACCTCATGACAGAGAGCATCATTCTGATTACAAGGGGATGGGGTAGCTAGAAAACAGTATGCATGAGAGCTTTAATGAACTGCAAACTTAATGAACTCAACAGTGTGAGATGGCAGTGAAAATGCTAACACAATTTTAGTCTACATTGACATGGAGAGAGGTGGTGTGGAGAAGAAGGGGAGGAGCAGTGCAGTTGTCCTCTACCCTGGCCAGCCACATATGGTGGTTAGGTTCTTCTCTTCTGGGTGTTGTGTTTGTCCTTCGTTTTCAAAGAGGAGGAAGGACATTGATGAATCTAAGTGTAATCTAGAGTAAGGCAGCCAGGATGGGGAGAGGCCTTGAGTCCATGCCATAAAAAGAACAGATGAAGGAATTAGAGATGTTTAGCCTGGAGAAGAGAAGGCTTGGGTGGGGGAGTGAGGTGACATACAAAACTGTCTTCAAGTATTTGAAGAGTTGTTTTTTTTAATTAAGTTGTATTTTGTTTCCATCAATGAAAATTCTTTTTCTCTCCCTATCACCTCTTGCCCCTCCCCCAAAACCCTTGTTACAAATATGTATCATCAAGCAAAACATTCCCACGTTGGCTGTGTCCAAAAAAATAGATCTTTGTCTGTACTCTGAGCCCAGCACTTCTTTATCACATTTTCTCATGAGTCCTCAAAAATCGTGGTTGGTTGTGGCATCGATCAACGTTTTATAAGTCTTTCAAAATTTTTTGTCTTTGCAATATTGTCACTGTATAAACCATTCCACTGGTTCTGCTTATTTCACTCTGCATCATTTCATACATGTCTTCCTGGGTTTTTTCTAAAACCATTCCCTTCATCATTTCTTACAGCACAACAATATTCCATCACATTGATATACCATAATTTGTTCAGCAGTTCACCAATTGATAGACATCTCCTCAATTTCCAATTCTTTGCCACCACAAAAAGAGCTGTTATAAGTATTTTTGTACATCCTTAAATTTTGTTTTGCTTAAGATTAATCTCTACTTAATCTACCTTCCCTCTTTTTCCAAAGTAAAAATATTTATTTATTTTATCATTCTTTTATTTTTCAGCTGGGTCCCAAATTCTCTCCCTCCCACCCCTTTTCCACCCACTGAGAAGGCAAGCAAAATTGTATCAATTATACATGTGAAATGATGCAAGACACATTTCCATATTAGCCATATCACAAAAAAAGCAAAAAAAAGTGAGAAAATTATACTTCGGTTTACCTTCTGAGTTCATCAGTTCTCTCTTCGGAGGTGGGTAGCATTTTTTCATCACGAGTCCTCTGGAGTTGTCTTAGATGACTGTATTGATCAGATTAGCCAAGTCTTTCACAGTTGATCATCATTACAACTTTGCTTTTCCTGTGTACAGTGATCTTCTAGTTCTTCTCACTTCACTTTGCATTAGTTCATATAGGTCTTGCCATGTTTTTTCTGAAACCATCCCCTCATCATTTCTTATCGCACAATAGTATTTACTCCATTACATTCCTATGCCACAACTTGTTCAACCATTCCCCAATTGATGAGCATTCCCTCAATTTCCAATTCTTTGCCACCACAAAAAGAACTGCTATAAATATTTTTGTACATGTGGGTCCTTTTCCCTTTTCTCTTTGGGGTACAGTCCTAGTAGCTGGATCAAAGGGTATACATGGTTTTATAGCCCTTTGAGCATAATTCCAAATTGTTCTCCAGAGTGGATGAACCAGTTCACAATTCCAACAGTCCATTAGTGTCCCTGTTTTCCCCCTCCCTTCTAGTATTTGTTGTTTCTTACAGGTGTGAGGTGGTACCACAGAGTTGTTTTAATTTGTGTTTCTCTAATAATTTAGTAAGTTAGAACATTTTTATATGACAACGGATAGCTTTGATTTCTTCTGAAAACCCTGTTCCTATCGTTTGAGTATTTAACAATTAGGGGATGGCTCTTATTTTTGTTTATTTTTTTAAATTTTTTTAAATTTGTTTTTTATTTTTAGTTTACAACACTCAGTTCCACAAGTTTTTGAGTTCCAAATTTTTTCTCCCTCCCTCTCCTGCCCCCTCTCCCCCAAGATAGCATGTAATCAATATAGGTTCTACATATACCTTTGCATTAAACTTATTTATGTAATAGTCAAGTTGTAAAGAAGAATTATAACCAATGGAATGAATCATGAGAAAGAAGAAATGAAACCAAAAAAGAGAGGAAAAAAAGAGAGCAAAGAGTTTGCCTCAATCTGGATGCACACTCTGTAATTCTTTCTCTGGATGTGCATAGCTTTTTCCATCATGAGTCTTTTGGAGCTGTCTGTGGACCATGCATTGATGAGAAGTGGTTTTTATCTTTATAAATTTAACTCTGATCCCTATATATCTGTGAAATGAGGCCTTTACCAAAGAAACTTGCTGTAAAATTTTTTGATATTACTTCCTTGTCTGTGGTACCTTTTAGCAAAATGTAGTTTCCCTGATTGTCTCTTTTAATTAGGTCTGGTTTTGCTTTTGTTTTGTCTGAAATCATGATTTCTACCCCTTACCTTTTTTATTTCAACTGAAACATAACATATTCTGCTCCAGCCCTTAATTTTAACTCTGTGTGTATCTTTCTGTTTCGAGTGTATCTCTTGTAAATATCATATGGTTGGATTCTGGTTTCTGATCCATTCTGCTGTCCACTTCTATTTTATGGGTGAGCTCATCCCATTCATATTCACAGTTATGATTACTGACTGTGTATTTCTTTCCATCCTGTTTTCTTTCATTTCTTCTCCTCTCCCTTTTATCCTGTCCCTCCTCAAAAGTCTATTTGGCTTCTGACCACTGCCTCCCTTAATCTGTCCTCCTTTTTATCTTCTCTCCCCCCTCTCATATCTCTTATCCCATTCCCCTCTCATCTGCCTATTGGGAAAGATAGATTTCTGTACCCAACTGAGTGTGTGTGTGTGTGTGTGTGTGTGTGTGTGTGTATGTGTGTGTATGTGTGTATGTGTGTGTATGTGTGTATGTGTATTCTTCCTTCTTTGAGCCAATTCCGATGAGAGTGACTGTAACAACAATATGGCTAGCAGCTACTGTGGCTATGTAAGACCAACAACAAGAGCACACAGAAGGGCTGCCAACACAGATTCTTTGATCTACTTTTCTAAGGAAAGCAACTTTAAGGGGTTAATAATCTCAGTTTAATCAAATATGTGTATATATATATATATATACATATACATATATATATGTATATATATACATATACATATATATATATATATATATGTATATATATAAATAAAATCACTTAGTTCAGGGGGAAAAGATCAGCCCCCTGAACTCCAAGGCAAATACAAACAGAAATTATAAACATCAACAGACAGACCTTGTCTGATCAAATCACATTACATAGTTACCAGAGAAGAACCAATGAGTCTGGGTTAGCAAAGCCGGGGGACAGTTACAGCAGCTTGCCCCGAGTCTCAACTCTCCTTCCATGAGTGAGCCCTAAAAGTCAAACACCAAATTCCCCTCAGTTATATCCTGTTCAGAGCCCTGAGGACTCTGACCTCACCCAGGCTGAGTGTGTGAAAGTTCCCCATCTCCAGTATCACATCATATGCAAGTCAATGTCTCCAGATTGCCTCAGTTCTGAGAAATAGCTGAGAAATACTTCAAAACAAAGACAGCAAAAGGTTTTCCAACCCATTCAAACAAGGGGGAGACTTGATAGTCTTAGCATCCCAAAAGGGAAGAACAGGGAAAAGTCTGATTGCCTTAACAATGAGTTTCAAGTTTTGCCAGCCACTCTCTCATTTCCACCTCCACTATAAAAGCTCTTCTTGCATGCCTCTTTTATGTGAGAAAATTTTCCCGTTCTACCTCTCCCCTCTTCTGCTAGTACATTCCTCTTTTTCACTTTTTCTTTTTTTTCTTTTTTTTTGAGATTTACCCTCTGTCAGTGTAGACTCCTAACTGCCTTACTCATGATAAAGTTCTTAGGAGTTACATGTATCATCTTCCTATATAGCAGACCTGCACAACTTGCACCATGCCAAAGGATTTCTGGCAGGCCAGTGAAAAATGTAGAGGAAAACATCCTTTGTATATAGAAGAAATCCTTTTGCCTGCTGCAAATGGCCAGAGGGCCATAAGGTACCCACAGCCACAAAGTTGTGCAGACCTGCCATATAGTAATGTGAACAGTTTAACTTTATTGAATCCCTTATGATTTCTCTTTCATGTTTACCTTTTTATGCTTTTCTTGAGTCTTGTGTTTGAATGTCAGATTTTCTGTTCAGCTCTGGTCTTTCTTTTCTTCAGGAATTCTTGAAAGTCATCTATTTTGTTAAATATCCTTTTTTCCCCCCTGAAATTTTGCTGGGTAGGTATTCTTGGTTGTAATCCTAGCTCCTTTGCCTTTTGGAATATCACATTCTAAGCCAGGGGTGGGAACCTGTAGCCTCGAGGCTACATGTGGCCTTCTAGGTCCTTGGGTGCAGCTTTTTGCCTAAGTCCAAGTTTTACAGAATGAATCCTTTTATTAAGAGGATTTGTTCTGTGAAGTTTGGATTCAGTCAAAGGGCTCCACTTGAGGACCTAGAGGGCCACATATGGCCTCAAGGCTGCAGGTTTCCCACCCCTGTTCTAAGCCCTCCAGTTGTTTAATGTGGAAGCTGCTAAATCTTATGTGATCCTAACTGTGACTCCATAATATTTAAATTGTTTCTTTCTGGCTGCTTGCAATATTTTCTCTTTTACTTGAGAGCTCTGGAATGTGTCTATAATACTCTTGGGAACTTTCACTTAGTGATCTCTTTGAGGAGTTGATCAGTGAATTCTTTCCATTTCTATTTTGTCCTCTGGATCTAAGACACTGAGGCAGTTTTCCTTTATAATTTCTTGAAATATCATATCCAGGGTCTTTTTTTGTTTGTTTGTGACTTTCAGGTAGTTTAATAATTCTTAAATTATCTCTCCTGGATCTGTTTTCCAAGTCAGTTGCTTTTCTGATGAGATAGTTCACATTTTGTAATACTTTTTCATTCTTTTAACTTTGTTTTATTGTTTCTTGAGGTCTCATGGAATCATTAGCCTCCACTTGTCCAATACTAATTTTAAGAAATTATTTTCTTCAGTGAGCTTTTGTCCCTCTTTTTCCTTTTGACCAATTCTGCTTTTTAAGGAATTCTTTTCTTCAATGAATTTTTGTACCTCCTTTTCCATTTGCCTTATTCTGCTTTTTTTTTAGCAGTATCTAGTTTATGCCTGCAAAAGATAGATGTCACAGCACACACCCTTCATGAGTGGAGTGCCCGCCATTTGTCCAAGGAGCCCCAGCTGGGGATGTACTTAACCCCACAGCCACCAGGAATGAGATGCTTCTCAGCTATCATATCCTCAAACTCGTCAGCATTGAACTTGGTGAAACCCCATTTCTTGGAGATGCGGATCTTCTGGTGGCCAGGGGACTTGAACTTGGCTCCATACAAAGCTTCAATCACATGTTCTTTATTCTGGACCTTGGTTTGAATCGACATGATAACTTGGCCAACGTGTACCCGGGCTACAGTGCCCTAGGGCCTCCCAAAGGCTCCCTGCATGCCAATCTGGAGCCTGTTAGCCCCAGCACATGATGCAGATGACATAAAAAGGATGTAGCCATACATGAATATGAAAGCTATCCTTGCCACAACTCTTCACCATGTACTTGTTGGCACAGATCCAAGTGGCCTCTAAGGCTTCTGTGACAGCTGTTCATATTCATCTGGCACCATGTGGCCACACAATGGAAATTAATCCACTTTTGCTTTCTTTCTACCAAGATCAAAGATTTGTATCTTGGCATTAGGAACTCCCTTGCAGAAATGTGACTTTGGGTACAGCTTATTTTTACAATCCCTGTAACAGAGGGAGGGATGATGGCCCATTGTGCTGGCGCCAGCAGGAACTGTATCTTGCTGCAGAGAAAGGGCTATTCTGCTTTTTAAGGAGTTTTTTTCTTCAATGAGTTTTTTATGTCTTTTATACCATTAGGGCAATTCTGGTTTTTAAGGTGTTATTTTCTTCAATCTTTTTTGTGCCTCTTGTTCCTAGCTGTTAATTCTCTTTTCTTAATTTTCTTTCATCACTCTCATTTCTTTTCCCAATTTTTCGTCTACCATTCTTATTTCGTTAACATTTCCAGGAATTCTTGTTTGGCTTGAGTCCAATTAGCATTTTTCTTTTTTTGATAGCTGTTTACATATTCTTCTGAGTTTATGTTTTGGTCTTTCCTACCACCATAGTAGATTTTTATGGTTAAGGTCTTTTTTTGTTGTTTGCTTATTTTTCTGGCCTATTTCTTAACTTTGAACTTTATGTTAAAGTTGGGCTCTGCTCACCAGAGGTGAGAAGGCACTGTCCCAAGTTTCAGACTTTTTCTGTACTGCTATTTTCAGAACTGAGAGTCTTCAAGTTTTTGGTGCTTCCAAGGTGATGTGAACCTGGGAGATGTGTGGTCATTACTGTGTGTAACTGGGAGAGGTGTGGTCTGTGCTCTGATCTTTACCCAGGAAAGGCCCCTGCTCCCCTGCAGCCTCAAGTAACTAATGTTCGTCTTTGACCTGGAACTATGACCAGGGCCCCTGCTTCCTTGTGACTGATCACAAGTGCTTCTCTCCACCCTGAAACTGGGAGCCAGAACTGCTCATGCACAATAGAGATGCTGCTCAGCACCAGCCAGCAAAGGGTCCCCTGTAATCTATTTTTGACCAATTGTCTGACCCCTTTACCACGTCTTGACTGAGAGCTTCTGAAGCTGCTGTTGCTGCGGTTGTAGTGATCTCCAAGGCCCACCACAGAGTGTGCTGAGCTCTGGACCAATCCCCACCCCTAGTGTCATAGGCCTCTCCTGCCTACCTCCTAAGTTTTCCTTGGCTAGAAATGACTTTTTATTGACTGTGGTGCCCCAAAATTTGATTTGAAGAGTTATTTTAAAGTTTTTTTGGAGGGGAACATTGGGAACGTTCACCTGGATTGCTACCTGTACTCTGCCATCTTGACTCTACCTCTTTGAAGAGTTGTCTTGAGAAAGAGGGAGAAGACTTGTTCTCCCTGGCTTCAGAAGATAGATTTTAAGAGTGATGCAAAGAAATTGTGGAAGAAAATTTCAACTCATTCTAAGGAAAAACATCCTAATCAGAGACATCTAAAAGTGGACCGTACTGCCTTAGGAAGTCATGGGTTCCCATCAAGATTTTCAAGAGTTGTTGAATAATTACTTGTGAGAGGAAGTTGTAGGGGAGAGTCTTTCTTAGATATAGGTTTGGCTTAAATCATCTTAAAGTTTCCTTCAAACCCTGAGATTCTGTAGGTTTAGAGCAGGGCTGTCCAACCTTAGGTTTTTATTGAAACAATAGACAATATATTTTGATTTGCCATTTTAGTGAGAGCTCTGTGGTAGCTCAGCTTCATTTACTAAAGCATTTATGTAAATTTCTATGCTTGTAGGCGGGCTGCATAAATCACACTGTGGGCTCATGCAGCCCACAGGCCACATTTTGGACAGCCCTGGTTTGGAGCATCATGGGTGGCCAGGAAATATAGTCACCATGTATAGATAGACTTTTTTTTTCCTTTTTGCATAACTTTTATTTTACTTTTTTTAGTTAACAGGTGTTTGGCTTTTTTCTCTGCCTTTCACTTCCAATTTCCCGTTCTCGGGGGGGGGGGGGGGAGGGCAAAGGGGGAAACACCTGTAATAAATATGCATCATCAAGCAAAAATATTCCACAAAAATCCCCATATTGTCAGTGCCCGAAAAAAAAATATATCTCATTCTGTGTCTTGAGTCCATCAGCTCTCTGTTAGGAGATGGGTAGCCTGCAGCCTCACTGGTCCTCTAGGATTGTGGTTATTCACTGAATTATCCAGAGTTCTTGAGTCTTTCAGAGTTATTTGTCTTTCCAGGGTTGTTATTTTGAAAATCATTCACCTGGTTCTGCTCCCTTCATTCTGAATCCGTTTATACAAGTCTTCTCAGGTTTCTCTGAAGCCATTGGGCCTTATCTAGCTTAGTAACTTTGTGACTCTGGGCAAGTTAATTAATTTCTGTTTGCCTCAATTTCCTCATCTATAAAATGAGATAGTAATAGTACTTACTTCAAAGGGTTGTTGTGAGACATTAAATGAAATGATAGTTGTAAAAAGTATTTAACACAGTGCTTGGCACATAGTAGGTGCTATTTAAATGCTTATTCCTTTTCCCCTTTCCATCCTCTTCATAATTTATTTTTTAAATATGTATTTTCATTTATTTCATTAAATATTTTCCAATCACATGGAAAAAAAATCTTAACATTCATTTTTTTTAAATTTCAGATTCCAAATTCTCTTCTTCCTTACTGCCTCGTCCCCACTCTTTGAGAAGGCAGACAATTGGATGTCAATTATGCGTGTGAAGCCATGCACAACATTTCCATGTTAGCCATGTTGCAAAAAGCAAAAAACCCAAAAAAAGCACACGCGCACACACACACACACACACACAATGCAATTTTAAAAGTATGCTTCGGTCTGTACTCAGAGTTCATCATTTCTCTCTCTGGAAGTGGGTAGTATTTTGGGGGTCCTTTGGAATTGCCTTGGATCTGTGTCTTGATTAGAGTATCTGAGTCTTTCACAATCGACGATCCTGACTGTATTGCTGTTACTGTGTACAACGTTCTGATTCCTCTCACTTCACTTTGCATCAGTTTGTAGAAGTTTTCGTAGGTGTTCAGAAAGCATCCCGCTCATCATTTCTTATACCACAGTCATGTACTGCAGCTCGTTCAGCCATTCCTCAGTTGACTCTTCATCATTTCTTACAGCACAGTAATATTCCATTATATGCCACAGCTCGTTCAGCCATTCCCAATTACTGTAGACCCCCTTATCCTCCACAAAAAGAACCGCAATAAACATTAGGGGTCCTTTTCCCTCTTTCTTCAGTCTCTTTGGGGTATAGGCACTATAAAGTATTGGTCTCTGGCTTTAGAGAGCTTTTCCAAGAAGTTTAGTGAGAGGAGAGACATGAGATCATGGGATTGTGGATCTAGATCTGGAGATCATAGAAGCTGTTTAGTCCAAGACCTTCATTTTATAGATGAGGAAACTGAGGCTCAGGGGTTGAGTGACTTGCAGAAAGTCATATGAGTAGTAAACAGATGGAGGATTTGAACCCAGGTCTCCTGACTCCAGAGACAGTGTTCTTTCTACTGTGTTTAACTGAATTGGGTAGAGGAAGCTCCTTCTTAGGACTGAGGAGACCTAAGTGTATCTTCCTTCCTCTGACACTCTCAATGAAGAAGTTTTATATAAATGAATTTATGGCATTGGCAGACTCACATTTTTGCCATTTTCATTTATAGTTAAAAAAAACGAAAACCTTTTTTTTTCTGAAATTGATAAGAGTATTAAGATGAAGTCAGATAGCAGTAATTTAAGAAAGCAACTAAGAGACTGGGCATTGGTAATGATTCTTTTTTGTTTATTTGGTATTTTTATTGACTGTATTTAGGAATTTTATTTCTTTGTGTTTATTGTTTCCATGTCCAGCCAGACCTTCTTTGCCTGTAGTGTCCGGTCCCCAAGAGAGAGTAAACGTTGGCAAGCACATGGAGAATTTCACCTGTAACTCAACTGGCTTCTCCCCTAAAGACATCACCCTAAAATGGTTTAAAAATGGGAATGTGATCCCTACCAGCTGGACCAAGATTTTCCCTGAGAATGATAGTGTCTCCTACAACGTCACCAGTGTTGCGCTGGTGAACCTAGAAGCTAGCGACGTCCGTTCCGAGGTCATCTGTGAGGTGACTCATAGCACATTAGGAACTCCTCTTCGAGGGACAAAGAATTTGTCAGACATTATCCGAGGTAGGTGAACCCTTGCACTGGGCATGTTCCCTCCTTCCTACCCTTTGTTCCTGACTCGGTTCTGAAGAATAGGCCTGATCCTCATTAGACCATGAGCTCCTTGAGAGCAGGGACTGTCTTCTACCTTTTTTTGTATCCCCAGCTCTTAGCACGGTATCTGGCACAGCAGAGGCATTTAATAAATGTTCATTTGCTAACTGGCTTGACCCAGAGTTGCATCAGAAGGTTGACCCTTAGCTAGTAATTGTGAAGCCCAAATAGAATCTTCGAAGGTTCAGTGCTGGGAACTAACTTCCTGTATATCCTTATCATCCCTGCTTCTGCCTCCTGAGATCACCCTTTAAATGATGGAGATAACAGTAGCTCCCAACCCACTGAGCGCTCACAGGATATTCCTCTCATGGTAAAGGTGCAGGTGGTAGTGATCCCCATTTTACAGCTGAAAAAGCTAAAAGTTTAGAAATTGAAAGTGACTTCCTTGGGGTCACACACTCCCTAAATTTTGGAGGTGGAGCTCAAACCCAGATCTTCCGATCCCAAGACCAGTGATCCTACCACGATACCCTGACAACAGTGGAGTTCTTGGCAGCATCAGTGAGACGTATGCCACCAAGGCCTCTGCCCTCAGCATGGCAGGAAGGAGGAAGACTAGGAGGAAGAGGAGTATGGCATTGTGGGAAGGAGGAGTCAGAAGACTTGGGTCAAGGCCTGCTATTGGCCAACTGTTTGACCCTGGGCAAGACCTTTTTGATGCTATTTCCACAGCTGTAAAATAGGGCATAATACTTTTACTGCCCATCTCTCAGATCTATGGTGAAAAAAGTGATGTACAAATCATAAAGCCCTAGGGAAATACAAGCCATTATTTTTGTTGCGTTAGAATAATGAAGGAAGACTCATTAAGTTTTACTGTGTGCCAAGTATATATGCTAAGCTAGGGAGAAGGGGGTGGTCCACAAATACAAATGCAAAGACAGCCCCTGCCCTCAAAGAAGGTCACATTCTAATAAGGGAGACAACACATATAGCCACAGAGGCATGGCCAGAGTGGGAGGGAACATGACACTGGAGCCATGGGCCACCATGTTGAATTGCTTAAGGTTTCAAAACTGACTGGACCTCATTCCTGGAATGCTCACCCTCCTCATCTCTACCTTCTGACTGCCCTGGCTTCTTTTAAGCCCTAGCCAAAATCCCACCTCCTGCAGGAAGCCTTTCCCAAACCCCCTTAATTCTAGGGCTTTCTTTCTTTTTATTATTTCCTATTTATCTGTATATTGCTTGCTTTCTACAAATTTGTTTGCTTGTTGCTTCAATTCAATTGTAAGCTCTTTGAGGGCAGGGACTGTCTTTTGCCTCTTTTTGTATCCCCAGAGTTTAGCACTGTGCCTGGCACATAGTAGGCATTTAATAAATGTTTATTGATTTTTTGATTGAACTAGAAAGAGGAGGGAGTTGGGACAGTATGCCTGCTGTTCTGCATGGTAGCTGATAAGGAAGTAGCTACAGGGTAGGAAGTCTAGGTATGAGAGTTACAGCTACCTGGTAGCTGGTGAGAATAAGGGGAAAGAGATATAAAGATCCTACTATGTGCTGGGCACTGTGCTAAGCACTTTACAAATATTGTCTCATTTAATCCTCTGAGGTAGGGGTTGTAATTATGCCCATTTTACAGTTGGGGAAAATGAGGCAAACAGACTTGTTCAGGGTCACACAGTAAGTATCTGGGGCTAGATTTGAACTGGTCTTGCTGCCTTCGGGCCCAGTGCTTTATCCACTGTGCTTCCTAGGTGCCTCATGCCCACACAAAGGGTTATCATATCAAGAGAAGATTTGAATCATGAGCCTCAAGGGGTGAAGAAAGAGTAGTTGTGTTGTGATACGATTGGGGGACCTCAGAGTCCATTGGCCACACAGAGTTTCCAGTGGAAATACATCAATCGAGGCAGGGGCAAGCAGTTACACTCATTGTCTTCCTTACTGCTTTACAGGGAAGATAAATCTTAAGGATCTTATAGATACAGAGAGTGAACTCTGTCCTTATAAAGGTAATTAACCCTAAGATCCCTGTAAGGAAACCAAATCTGCCAGAGACTAAGACAAAGGAGACAGAGGGTGAGAATGTGGAGGGGGTTCCTACCTGTGCCTAGGGGCTGTATTGCATATTACACTGTTGTTTTTCAGTTGTCTCAGTCATGTCCAACTCTCTGACCCCATTTGGGGTTTTCTTGGCAAAGATCCTGGTGTTGTTTGCCATTTTCTTCTCTATCTCTTTTTACAGATGAGGGGACTGAGGCAGACAGGGTTAAGTGACTTGCCCAGGGTCACACTGTTACCAAGTGTCTGAGGCCAGATTTGAACCAGGAAGAGGAGTCTTCCTGACTCCAGGCCCAGCCCTCTATCCATTGTACCACCTAGTTGTCTTTCGCCATCTAGCTGCTGTTTCGTTTTATACGGAGGTTCCTTCAAAGGTAACAAAATTGAGTTGGGCCGAGAGCATTAAAATGTTTACACTATATGCTACTCAGAGTCATCTGGGTAGTGCAGTGGATAGAGTGCTGGACCTGGTGTCAGGAAGACCTGAGTTCAACTTTAACTTCAGACATGACTAACTGGGTAACTCTGGGCAAGTCACTTAACCTCTGCCTCAGTTTCCTCCTCCGTAACTGGGGATAATAATGGCTCCTATAACCCAGGGTTGTGAGGAGCAAATGAGATGCTACATATATATAAGTGCTTTGCAATCCTTAAAGTGATATATAAATACTAGCTATTATTAATGTATAAAGTGTCTCTGGTTTACAGTGACCCCTTCCTCGCTTTCCCAGGCTGTCACCCCTGCTCTGGTCTTTATTCTTTTCCTTGCCTTTCCCCTCCAAAACACTTTTAATTAACCATTTCAACCTTACACTGCCATTGACCTTTGAAGCGCCTGTCCCAGTGTCCCGTCATTGCTTAGCCTTTTCCAACCCCTAACCCTGTGTTTCTCCCACCTTCTGCTACCTTCTTTCCTACTACCCCTGTGCTGTCTGGGACCTTGAGTGATACCCAGACTCCACTTGGCACTCCCTGCTGCTTATCACTTCCTTTCCTGTTTTTGATCGACTCCATTGGACTCTCCCTTCTCCTTCAGCTCACCTCTCCTCTGACCTCCCTATTCCCAGGGGACCTTATTTCCTGCTTCACTGAAAAAAACTGAAGCCATCTGTCATGCACTCATCTCCAATTCCATACTTCAGTTCACCTTAGCATCATCCCCAGACTCTCCTTTGTTCTTGGAGGACAAACTGGCTGTTCTCTCTGCCACCAGCCAGTTTTCACCTTGTAGCCTTGATCCCATCTCCTGCTGCCTCCTTCGGGTGCTCGTCCCTTTGATCCTTCCCTCTCCCTCCTGAATTTTCAGCCTCTTCTTCTCCACTGACTCATTCCCTGCTGTCTTCAAACATGCTCACATCGATAAAAACCTTCATTTGACCTTGCCATCCCCTCAAGCCGACATCCCCTATCTCTCCTTCCTTTCACAGTCTTTGTACCCTTTCATACCCAAACTCTTAAGAAAAAAGCCTCCTCCCTGCTTTCAATTTCTCTCTTCCCTCTTACTTCACAACCCTTGGTAGTAGAATTCCCATTATTAGCTCTTCTCTACCACTTATTCCACTACTCCCGTGTTTCAACCTCACCACCCAACTGCAGCCATTCTCTCCAAGGTCACCAGTGATCCCTCTAACTAGATCTGATGGCCTTTTCTTAGTACTCATCCTTTTTTTTTTACCTCTCTTCAGTATTTGACAGTCAATCGCACCCTTCTAGATGCTCTGCTTCCTGGTTTTTGTGACTCTTTTCCTACCTGTCAGACCAACCTTCCTGTTCTCCATCATAGGTTCTTCCATGTCCAGCCACGTGGGTATGCCAAAGGGCTATCCTCTTCTATCCCTACACTCTCTTTTAGTGATCTTATCTGCTCTCATAAATTCAACTATCATCTCTATGTAAATGCCTCCAAAATCTACACATCCAACCTTCATCTCTTTCTGGGCCTCTAGTCCTGAATCTCCAACTGCCTACTTAACATCTCTCCCTGCATGGCCCATAGGTATCTCAAATTCACCATGTCTAAAACAAAACTCATTATCTTTCCTCCTGGTCCTATGTTCCCATTGAGGAGACCACCATCATCCCAGGCATCTAGGAGTCACTGTTGACTCTTTACTCTTCTTCATCTGTGTACGCAGTCCATTCCCTTCACTGCCCTCCCTTATGCCAAGGCTTGCCGGTTCCATCTCCAAATCTCACATTTGTCCCCGTTTAACACTTAGTATGGTTCCTAGCCCATAGTAGACCCTTAATAAATGTCTATTGACTAAATATTCTCTCTACTCATATCACAAAGGCCCCATCATCTTTTGCCCATTCTTTGGCACTAACCTCCTAATTGGCTTCCCTCTGTTTTTTTCCCCTTTTCCAATCCATCCTCCCAAAGTTATATTCCTATAGCACAGGTCTAGCCATAAGAAGCTTCTATGACTCCCAACTGACTTTAAGTTGAAATACAAACTCCTGTACTTAGCATTTTAAGGTTCTTCCTAGTCTGGCTCCAGCCAAACTTTTCTAGTAGATTGCTTGTTACGATCCCTCTTGCATTCTTTGCTCTGGCCAAACTGGACTATTTGCTTCATACCCAACATTCCATCTTCTACTTAATTGCTGCCTTTCATCACCATATTTATTTTGTAGATAGCCTGTATTTACTTATCTGTGAATGTATTTTATTCCCTTGTAGAAGGTAAATTCCTAGAAGGGGTTGGGAGGTACTGTCTCACTTTTGTATTTATAGTCAAAGCATCTAACACAGGGCTGGAGTACAATAAGCGCTTAATTAAAGCTTGTTGGTTGATTTATTAACTATAGGACTGGTGTGTAGCAAGGGCTAACATCCATGAAACCAGACTCTCATCTCAAGGTACAAATTCTTCCAAGGACTATCTGGTCACACTTGGCCCCTTCTGCCAAACAGTCAAGTTTCTGTGGACAAACAGATGACTGATACCTAATATTCAAAGTGCTGAGCACCTCCTTCCTTAAGCTTTTCCATAAACGGCATCAAAGGTTGTCTGGGGTCTACTTGCTCTCAGCTGATGCATGTACTAAGGGTTCCTTTCCTGAGCATAATATACAGTGTAAGCTCCATGTTCAAGAGCCACTCAGGTCAATCCGCAGTCCTGACAAAGCTGACCAGCTACTGGTTGGACTTCACATGTGCTTTGGAATACCCTGAAGACAGGAAGAGAGGGACACGGGGTGGCCATGTCACAGACTGGTGCACATTCTCCCTGAGTCATTGGCTTCATTCTCGTATCACAACTACAGAAGTTCCCTGTGAGCATGATCTATCTGTGTTTATTTGTTTGTTTGTTTGTTTTGAGGGGGGGAAGGCAGGGCAGTTGGGGTTAAGTGACTTGCCCAAGGTCACACAGCTAGTACATGTGTCAAGTGTCTGAGCCCGGATTTGAACTCAGGTCCTCCTGGCTCCAAGGCCAGTGCTCTACTCACTGCGCCATCTAGCTGCCCCGTGTTTGTTTTTTTTTTAAGTCCTAAACAGCCACTGGTATAAACCTAGAAAGGGGGCAGGGTTCTCTTCATCCCTGAAGAAATTCTCCTTAGCTACAAATCTCTATGTCCTCGGCTGGCATTAAGGAAAGCAGGTCATAGGTGCCAGGAGAGGAAGCTTAGTGTCCTGTGTCTCTGAAAATCTAGTCTATGGATCCCACTTTGAGGAACATGTTATATTACATGGACACTCAAGAAAAAAAGCCCAAATGAATGAAGTTTGAGCTTTGAGAAGGAAATGGGCAAGCAAGGGAGAGGGATAGACTCCATTCTTAGTGGTTTTCAGTGAATTAAAGTCAACAAATATTTGCAACAAATGATGTGCAGGACACTCTGCTTAGGGGATACAGAAAGAAAAAAGCAGTCCCTGGCCTCAAGGAGCTTACAGTCTAATGAGCAAATCTGTTGCCCTGATGTTAGGGGTTCCCCAATTAAACCTAAGGATACCTACTGCCAGGGCAGAGTCCTGGTCCTTGTTTATTTTTGCTCACTTCCCTACAACTCTGTGATGGCCCAAAGGAAAGGAGAGAGACAGGTCTTCACTTGGTTAACCCAAAGGTTTTGCATTTTCTTCTAGTTAATCCTGAAGTGAGCATTTCTCCTCAAATAATCCCCACGAACAGCACCAACATCACCTGTCATGTGAACAAGTTCTATCCTAAAAATGTGAGTGTTATCTGGCTAGAAAATGGCACTGAAATTACAAAAGAGAAGACACCTGAACCCACAGAGAACAGAGATGGTACCTACAGCCTCAACATCTCACTCCTGGTCAACACATCTGAACAAAAGGAATCCCGGGAGATCACCTGTCAGGTGTTGCATGATTCCCAGCCTCCGATCAGTATCAATAGAACACTTATGCCCACCCACAATTCGGGGACTGTGGATAAAAAAGAATCAGGTGAGTTCCTCTTTGCATTCATAAGGAGACTCTCACTCTCTGCTACTTGATTTGGTCATAATCAGAGGGTCCATTCATATTTACTGTACATACATATTTACTGTAGCTGACCTGACCAAGAATGGTAATGAAATTGTCATTAGTATCATCCTTAACATGGCTGCAAAGACTTTTTAGTTTACAAAGCTCTTTCAGACCTATCATTTCATGTGGTCCTCATGATCACTCTGCCCAGTAGTGAGGCAGTGGCCAAGAAATGACTTGCCCAAGGTAACACAGCTGGTAAGTAAAAGAGCCTGGACCAAAATCTGGGCCTTTGATCCCTCACCAAGAGTTTATTCCACTGTTCCAGAATATCAGCTAGCAGGTGCATTAGATAGAGCGCTGGACTTGTAACTCGCAGAAATGTTGTGAGGATCAGATAATATTGCTAAGTATTTGGCACAGTGCCTGGCACATAGTAGGCACTTAATAAATGCTTTGTTCTTTCCTTCATTTTTAGGGTAGTTAACAGAATTTCCCAACATCATTGTCAAAGGTCCACCATAATTGGTTTTTTTTTTGTTTACCACAATTTTGATACTTAATTTATTACGGAGAATCAAACCAGCATGTCAGATGCTTCTGTATGGTAATATAAAGCATCTAGGTGATACAGTGGGTAGAGTGCCAGGAGTTATTAAAATTTGAGTTCAGATTCAGCCTCAGACACTTATTAGTTGTGTAACCCTGCACAAGTCACTTAACCTCTGTTTCCCTCATCTGTAAAATGAGGATAATAATAGCACCTAGCTCTCAGGGTTGTTGTGAGGATCAAATGACAGTATTTTTAAAGTGCTTAGCACAGTGACTGGCACATAGTAGATGCTATATAAATATTAGCTATTATTATTTTTATGAATATGTTATGCCTTTGAAAGAGCATAACATAGCTTCATAACAACTCATAAGGGTAGCATCCTCTCTTTGCATACGTTTTAAGAGCCACACACAAAATGAACACAGTTACAAAACACTTTTCACACAAATAAATACAGATGTAAACAACTGAAGGAATCATAATTACTCATGGGTAGGCTGAGCCAATATAATAAAATGACAATTCTGTCTAAATTAATTTACTTATTTGGTGCCATACCTGTCAAACTACCAAAGAATTATTTTATGAGACTCATAAAATAATAACAAAATTCAGCTGGAAGAATAAAAGGTCAAGAATATCAAGGGAAAAAATGAAAAAAAATGTAAAAGAAGGCAGGCTAACCATACCAGATTTCAAACTGTAATATAGAATGTTAATTACTAATACAATCTGGTACTGGCTAAGAAACAATGTGATTGATCAGTGGAATAGATTAGGTATACAATATACAGAAGTTAATGACCATAATAATTTAGTGTTTGATAAACTCAGAGATTCAAGTTATTGGGGCAAGAATTCACCGTGTGACAAAAACTGCTGGGAAAACTGAAAAACAGTCTGGCAGAAACTAGGCATAGATCAGTATCTCACACCATATACCAGGATAAGTTCAAAATAGATACATGATTTAGACATAAAGAATAATATCATAAGCAAACTAAGGGAGAATGGAAGAAACTACTTATCAGATCTATGAATAAGGGAAGATTTTATGACCAAACAAAAGATAGAGAGGATCACAGGAGGTAAAGTGAATAATTTCAATTACATAAATTTAAAATGGTTTGCACAAACAAAATCAATGCAGCCAGAATGAAGAAGCAGGAAACTGGGGATACAGGGGGAGGGGGAGGTTTCAGCAAGTTTCTCTGATAAAGACCCCATTTCTCAAATATATAGGGAACTGGACCAAATTTATAAAAGTAAGAGGCATCACTTAATTGATAAGTGGTCAAAAGATTTGAATAGGCAGTTTTCAGAGAAAGAAATCAAATGCAATCAATGCACACACAAAAAATGCTCTAAATCACTAATAATTAGAGAAATGCAAATTAAAACAACTGTCACACCTATCAGATTGACTAACATGACAGAAAAGGAAAATGATAAATGCTAGAGAGAATGTGGGGAAATAGGAACACTAATGCACTGTTGGTGGAGTTATGAAGTGATCCAACCCTTCCGGAGCATAATTTGGAACTATATGCATACCCATCTATATCCCAAAGAAATCAAAGAAAAAGACCTATTTGTTTAAAAATATAAATTTTTGTGGTGGCAAAGAATTAGAAATTGGAGGGATGCCCATCAGTTGGGGAATTGCTGACCAAGTTATGGTGTATGATTATAATAGGATACTATTGTGCTATAAGAAATGTCAGGCAGGCTGATTTCAGAGAAATCTGGGAAAATTTATATGAACTGATGCAAAATGAAATGAGCATAACATTGTACATAGTAACAGCAATTATTGTACAATGATCAGCTGTGAATGACTTAATTGTTCTTAGCAATACAATGATCCAAGGCAAACTGCAAAGGACTCATTCTATCCACCTCCAGAGAGATGAACTCTGAATGCAAATTGAAGCATATATTTTTCACTTTATTTTTCTTGCTTTCTTTTCTTTACATACCTAATGTGGAAATATGTATTGCATAACCTCACATTTATAATGGGTATCATATTACTTGTCTGCTCAGTGGGTGGGGGAGGGACTAGAGAGAGGGAGAGAATTTCGAACTCAAAATTTTAAAATGAATGTTTAAAAAAAGAAAAGAACCACATACAAAGAACATAGGATCATAGATTTAGAGCTAGAAGGGACCATCAAATCTAACCCCCTTCATTTTCTAGAGGAGGATCCCAAGGCGCACACTTTCCCAGGATCACGTAAGTATTTAGTGTCAGAGGCAGAGTTTGAACTCAGGTTTTCCTGGCTCCAAGTTCACTAGACTGTGATGCTTTTTACATATTCATTTTTTTCCTTTTTACATATTCTTAAGGTCTCAGGTTATCTATCCCTAATTTAAATCTGTAATCCCTAACAAACAATATTTGTTCAGAATCCCTATAAGGGTTGGGAGGTTGGGGTCAGGGTGGGGGAACAGTGCACATGCATATGTAGAAAGAGAAGTTTTTAAATCTTGGAGAGAGAAGGGACTTTAGAACATAGAATGTTAGAAGTGGCAAGAACCTTAGCTATCCTAATCCAATTCTCTTATTTTACAGATAGGAAAACTGAGGCTCAGCTAGGGAAAATGTTTTGCCCAAGATAATATAGGAAGTTTGTAGCATCACTGAGACACTTCTCCTGATTTTTAGTCTCATGCTACAGTGGTATAATAGAAAGAGCAAGGAGTCTTGCAACCTTTTTCAGAGAAACTTGCTACCAATTTTTCCCCCAGGTAATTGTTCCCCCTCTAATTCCATCATATTCATATACCATAATTTGTTTAATTATTCCTCAGGAGGTGGGCATTCCTTTAATTTCCAGTTTGGGGCTACTATGAAAAGAGCAAGCACCCAAAATGTACAAGGCCTATAATATACACTAGGGATACAAAAGCAAATTTTAAAAAGCCTCTACCCTCAGGACATTCACATTAGACTTTATATAAATTATCTGGAATGCAAGTATTATTATCCCCATTTCACAGGTAAAGCAAGTGCCCACTGTGTGCCAGTCATTGTCCTAGGTGATCCCTACTCATATGGAGCTTATATTCTAATGGAGGATGCAGCAAGTACATATAGAAATATGTGCAACAGAAGTATAAGGGGAAGCAATATAAATGCATACAAAGCAGTTGAATGCAAGATAGTTTGAGAGAGAGAGAAGTAGCTATGAAATGGAGGTGATGATGGCACCTACCTCCCAGAGTTGCTGTGAGAATCATATGAGATAATATTTGTAAAGCACTTAGCACAGGGCTTGGCACATAGTAGGCAATATATAAATGCTAGCTATGATTATTTCATTGTGTTGTGAATCCCTTGAGGGCAGGGACCATCTTTTGCCTCTTTTTGTGTCCCCAGCCCTTAGCACAGTGCCCAGCACATAGTAGGTACTCAATAAATGTTTATTGACTGACTGATTGACTGACAGTTGGGGGAAATCAGGAAAGGTTTCATGCAAAAAATGGTGTTTGAGATGCATCTTAAAGGAAGAGAGAGATAGTTTATACATGCTGGACAGCCATCACAAGAACATGGAGATGGAGTATTACGTGTGAGGAACAGAGAGGAATCCAGTTTGGCTGGATTGAAGAATGGAGGAGAGGGAGTAAGTTCCAATGAGGTTGAAGAAATAGATTGGGGTTGTGTTGTGAAGAGCTTTAAGAACTAAACAGAGGACTCGATATTTTACCCCAGAGGCAATAGGAAGCATTGGAATTGATCAAATTGGGAAGTGACACAGTCATATTCGGGCTTAAGGAAAATTAGTCTGCAAACAGTGTTGGGGATGGACTAGAGCAGGGAAGTCTTGAGGTAGGGAGGTAAATAAGAGGCTGCTACAGTAATCTAGGCAGGAGGGGATAAGGGTAATTGTGTGCATGGAGAGGAGTGAGATGTAAGATATGTGGAGGTGAGAAGGGCAGTATTTGGTAACATTGGGCATAGGGGGTGAGGGAGAGTGAGGAGGTGAGGATAACGCCAAGCTTCTGGACCTGAGATCCTGGGAGGATGATGGGGCCTTCAACAGAAATAAGAAAGTTTGGAAGTGGGGAGGGTTGAAGGGATAATGAGTTTAGTTTTGGGCAGGTTGAATTTAAGATATCTCTCGTCAGAGAGTACCAGCCCTGAAAGTCAGGAGTACCTGAATTCAAATTCAGCCTCAGACACTTACTAGTTGTGTGACCCTGGGCAAGTCACTTAACCCCGATTGCCCTCCCCCCGCCCAAAAAAAAGGATGTCTCTGGGATATCCAGTTTAAATGTCTAATAGACAATTGGTGATATTATGCTGAAGCTCAGAGGAGAAACTGGGTTTGGAGAGAGAGGAACTCATGGAGATGGAATCAAAATGGAGATGGAGATAACGAGAGAGAGAGATAATGTATGTCATCACATAGATGGTAGTTAAACCTGTGGAAACTAGTGAGGTTACTGATAGAGGATGGAGAGGGATGAGAGAGGAGGGCCCAGGACAAAACCTTGAGGAACCTTCCCAGTGAAGGGACATGCATGATATGGATGATGAACCAGAAAAAGAGACCGAGAGGAAATGAGCAGAGACAGATAGAAGAACTTCCTCCCTGAAAGTAGTACAACAAAACCCCAGAGAACAGAGACTATCAGAAGGAGAGGGTAGGTCACCGGGTCAGATGCCACAGATAGATCCGGATAGCAGAAGACTGAGAAAAAAACCACCAGATTTGGTAATTACAAGATCGTTGGTAACTTTGGAGAACGTAGTTTCAGTAGAGTGATGAAAGCAGACGCCAGATTCCAAAGAATTCAGAAGTAAATGAGAAATGAGGAAAGGAGGTTGGGGCAGTGAGTAGAGACAACTTTTTTCTAGGAGTTTTGCTGAGAAAAGGAGGAGATCTAGGACAGTAGTTTGAGTAGCAGGGTTTAGTGGGGGAGCTAGGTGGCACGGTGGACAGAGTGCCAGGCCTGGAGTGAGAAAGACACATCTTCCTGACTTCAAATCTGGCCTCGGACACTTACTAATTGTGTGACCCTGGGCAAGTCACTTAACCCTGTCTGCCTCAGTTTCCTCATCTGTCAAATGAGCTGGAGAAGGAAAATGGCAAACCACTCCAGTGTCTTTGACAAGAAAACCCCAGATGGGGTGACCAAGAGTCAGATGTGACTCAACAACAACAAAAGGGTTTAGTGACAGTTTTTTAAGTTTGGGGGCAGACTCGGGCATGCTTAAAGTGACAGGGAAAGGTAGGTAGGTAGGGACAGATTGAAATTCGGAGTAAATGATTGAGGTTGTAGTATGTTGGAAAAGATTTGAGGGGATGGGATCAAGTGTACAAACTCTAAGCTTGTGGGAAGATGAAGTGCTTGCCCTGGGCCGCCCTGTAGCAATTCTTTATTTTTTCTTTTGGAGCCAAACTTGTCATTTCATTGGTTTGGGAAGCTCCCTCCATTAGTGCAGGTCGGCTCCTGCTTTGCAAAGAGCTGCCTGGAAGCATTGGAAGATTTTCCCCAGAGTCACGTTGCCAGTATTTGTCAGAGGAAGGATTTGAACCGAGGCCTTCCTTACTCTGAGGCTGGCTCTATCCACTACACCATGCTATCTTTTTAAAAAGTGATGACTTAAAAAAAAAAAGACTCCCAGGAAAGACTTACATCGTTTCTTCCTCATCCTCTTACTGTCTGTATGGGAATGTGTGCTTGGCCCAGTGAATCTGCCCACACATCTTAGAACATCTGAAAACACACATCCAGATGCTACTGGTTAATGACTCTTATTTAATATAAAGAAGCATCTCCTTTTTTTTTTTGCATACATGGAACACCTGCTTCCTGTAATTCCTGCAAGCTTTCTCATTTCAGAGCCTGGATCCCAGAACATCTTTATTGCAGTGGGGATAGTGTGTATTGTGCTGGCCGCTCTGCTGATTGCCACCATCTACCTCATCCGAGCCAAACAGAAGAAAGGTAAGTGTTAATTCCCCTTTCATCTTTCCTGTTCAAAAGCATCGATATTTTTTTCTTTTTAAAATCTGGACCTATGATTTCCTTGGTGCAGAGTAGACCATTCCTGGGGAGGAGGCCCTCTGCCTTCAATCAGTGCGAATAAACAATTGTTCTGCAACCTGTGGTCTTGGAACTTGGCCTCTCCTGCCTGTGGCAGCTCTCTGAGATTCTGTGTTGCAGGAAGATTGTCAATCTGCATTGGTAGGGGAAGTTACCCTCCTGGGAGTTCCCATACTGATGAAATCAAAGTACGGTAAAAAAAAAAAAAAGCATAAAATGTCAGCATTGGAAGAGGCTATAAAATGTGGAATATCAAAACCTAGATCGTCATTGGAAGCTATTTCCCTTCAAATCTGAGATGTTGGGAATAGAAGGGAACTTAGACTATCAGATGTTGGTATGGATAATGTAAAATTTGTATAGAGTTTAGAAACGACCTTGGAGTTCATCTCATCCAGCCTCCCCTCATCTGGCAGAAGTAGAAATGGGGCCCCAGGAGGAGAAACAGTTTGTCCAAAGTCACTAAGCTTTCCTCAGGCTGTTTGGCCAGCAGCACCCCCAGAATGGCAGGATCTCTACTCATTGGATTGTGGGTTGTGGCCTGCACAGTCACTGACGTGGTTGAGCATTTGTCTTATGACCCTGAGATTTCCTCAATTGGATGTCAAGTTTTGAGGAGGCGTTCTGACCTCAGTAATCCATTTCGTCTGCTACTTGGAGGCAGTGTGGTGTAGTGGGGGAAGTCCTGGACTCGTGGGAGTCAGATCTGGATCTGAGGCCCGGCCAACAATATTTACCAGCTGTGAGAGTTCTCTAAGCCTCGGTGTCCTCCCATGACAAATGAGGGGAGGAGGGAGTATAAGACTTGTGTTGTCTTCCTCCTAGGCCCGTGAGGAACAAGCAAGCACAAAAAAAGCATGTAGAAGCACGTTTTGTAACCCCAGATCGCAGTCTAGATTTAAGCTGCGGCTGGTCTGACACAGGGATTGCAAAATTAGGAAAATTCAGGTGTAGGTGCATTGAGAACACTCAGGTTTGGGGCATCAGTTGCGCAGAACATGAAGCATCTGGTCAGAAAGGTTCCTTCACCATAGAGCAGCTTGTACTGCTTGACAGCCTGCCTTTGGAGGAGAAAATTCGGAGGTGCCTTTGCATCGGAGCCTAATCACAGTAATAACTCATTCTTGCATCGCACTTCAGAGGGTGCACAGGGCTTGAGCGAACGCTATTAGGTGGGAGGACAAGTATTATTACCCTCACTTATACATGGGGAAACCGAGACTCCATAAGTTGAAGTGATTTGCCTGTGAGGGTCAGAGGGAAGAGTTCCAGGGCCTGGAACGAGGACCTGGGCCTTTTTAATTCCAATTCTGGGGCTCTTTCCCCCTACGCCACAATGGCTCTTGAATCTGTAGTCTAGACAAACTCAACCATTCAAATTAGCCTAACAGAAAGATTGCTGAACTTATAGTTAAGATCATCTGGGTTCAAATCCTGCCGCTTTCAATCTGTGTGACCATGGGCAAGTCATTTAACCCCTCTAGTCCTCAGTTTCCCAATCTGAAAAATGTCAGGGTTAAACTAGATGATCTCTAAACTCTACCATTTTATCCTTTGTTCTTTTGTCATTTAGTCCTGTCCAACTAACTCTTCGTGTCCCCATTTGGGATTTTATAGATGAGGAAACTGGGGCAAACAGGGTTAAGTGACTTGCCCAGGGTCACACAGCTAGTAAGTGTCTGAGGCCAGATTTGAACTCAGAAAGATGAGGCTTCCTGACTCCAGGTACTCTATCCACTGCCCCACCTAGACACTTTGGGTATTGGACTACAGGGGTGGGGAACCTGCGGCCTCTAAGTCCTCAAGTGACAAATCCCCTCAGTAAAAGAATTTGTTCTGTAAAACTTGGACTCAGGGGGCAGCTAGGTGACGCTGTGAGTAGAGCACCAGCCCTGGAGTCAGGAGGACCTGAGTTCAAATGTGACCTCAGACACCTGACACACTTACTAGCTGTGTGACTTTGGGCAAGTCACTTAACCCCAATTGCCTTGTCTTCCCCCTCAAAAACTTGGACTCAATCAGAAGGCTGTTCCACACCCATGGTCTAGAAGATTTCTAATATCCCTTCCAGCTCTAAATTTTATGACCCTTTGCTTTTTCCCTATCAATTCTCGGGAAATTTATTTCTTTTTTTTGGTAAAGTGTTACTTTCTTGGGTCAGAGGGATAGAAACAACCCTTTCTGTTTCCTCCTTGTGATCCTGAGATTTCAGAGCCCTGTCCTCAGGAGGCCCAGAGGAAGAGCAGGCCTGGGATGCCAGGAGAATAGCTCTTCTCCCATGTGGAACAGGCGCTCTGGCTGCAGAACGTTCACATGGGGCCCCTGTGCCTGAGAGCGCCCAGGGCATCCTCAGATACCATTCCGCCGGCCTGTGTCCACAGAGTCAGGTTCTGTGTTCCTCTTGGTCTTAGGAAATTACAGAAGGCTAGAGGTAGAAAAGACCTTAGACCATAGGATGCAAGAGGTAGGTAGAAGGAACTTTAGAGCGTAGATGGATAAAACCATATAGGGATACCTGAGTTCAAATCTCTGCTCAGATGCTTCTCAGCCTCAGTTTTCTCGTGTATAAAGTGGGGCTGATAATAACAGCACCCACCTTACAGGGCTATCGTAAGGATCAAATGAGCCAACGTGTAGAAAGCTTTGCAAATTTTAAAGTTTAATATAAATGCTAGTTGAGGTCGTTATATTACACAGTCAATGGACTCCTGTGGCTGTTAGGCACTCCCACTGATGCTTTAGCAACACTAAATATGTTTGTAAGGATGATAATAAAAATTACTAGAACATATGCAATATAATTATCATTACATAATACAAACATCATATATTGATACATCATTATATATTATTGCACATTACATTATAATGTCTAATAATAATCACAGTCCTAATAATCATTATAATAACTCAGGGTGCTTTATAGTCTACAAAGTGTTTTCCTTATAACAGTCCTGTGAGGGTTATGATCCCCATTTTGCAAAGGAGGGAAACTGAGGCCACAGAGAGAGGAATTGACATGATGTGAACTGAGTCTGATGAATCTCAGTCCTGGGTTCTTTCCGTGGGGCCAATTGTCTTTGTTGAGTCATTTTAGTCATATCTGCCTCTCTGTGACCCCATTTGGGGTTTTCTTGGCAAAGATACTGGAGCGGTTTGCCATTTCCTTCTCCAGCCCATTTTACAGATGAGGAAACTGAGGCAAACAGGGTTAAGGGACTTACCCAGGGTCACCCGACTTGTGTCTGAGGCCAGAAGTGAACTTACAAAGATGAGTCTTTCTGATTCCAAGCCTATTGTTCTATCCAGTGCAGGACCACAGGACCAGGCTGCATCTCAAAAACAGGGAAAAGATTGGGCGTTCTGAACACACAAGTTAAAGCTGCTTAGAGTGGGGATGTTTCCTGAAAAATAGTAATTACTACCTTTTATTGTTTGCAAAACACTTTACATATATGACCTCTTTTGCTTGTTGCAGCCTTCCCACCAGCCCTGTGTAGTAGCCCCTTTATTCCTAGTCTCATTTTACAGATAGGGAAGCTGAGGCTCACAGAGGGGGAGCATAAGAGCCAGGATTCAGACTCAGAACTCCCATCTCCAAATCTAATAGGCCTCCGGGCCGTTGCTGCCTGCTTGTGATGGCTTAGCTCCTGTTCTTTGATTCCAAAGTCAACCTAGGAAGTCTCCTGAAACCTCAAGATTTCATAATTTCATGGATTTTGAACTGGAAGAGACTCTGGACATCATCCAAGTCCATCTCCCTCATTTCACCAGTGAGGAAGCTGAGCCTTAGAGGGGCTAAGTGATGTCCCTAAGGTTGTGTGGGCAGCAAAGCAGCAGGCCGGGGCTCTCAACCCAGGTCCCCTTTGCTCCTTCCTCCATCCCATAGGGCAGCAGACATGTTCCACATTATTTATACCAGTTTCCTTTTCCTCCCTTGCCATCCTCACTCCCAGAAAATAACTCTATATGGCTCTAAAGAAATAGGGTTCTTTTTTTCTAAGTTTCCCTAGAAAGCACGGAGAGGCTTTGCCTACCTCCTGCATGAAGGTCGGAAGAATGGAACCTTTTAAAGAATAGTAAATGAATGGCTTTTTCTTTCTCTTTCTTTCAGCAAAAGGTTCGACTTCTTCTACAAGGTAAGTGCAGGGTAGAGATGGGAAGGGGGAATCGGGTTTGCTTTTGTTTTCTTTAAATAAATGAAGGTGAGTCGCTGTGGTGAAGTAAATAGAGGAGACAGGAAGACCTGGGTTCGAGTCTTGCTTCTGACTCTTCTAGCTCTGTGACAATTCCCTTAGCCTCTCAGTACCCCTCAGCAGCTCTCCAGGACTGGAAGATGCTGGTCTGCATTTGTATTATGTTCCTCACTGGGAGGACCCTTTACTGATGAAATAACAGATGGGGAAACAAAAAAAGAAAAGTATTTGGCAATCCGAGGGCACATGTACTCACTACATCCCCACTCTGCGCTCTTTGTGTTTTGTTATGAAATCACTCTGCCTTGGTAACCTTCACTGACTTCCTCCTCTAATGCCTCATCAGAGCAGGGACGTGACTCAGGGTCCTGGAAGGCTGTGCCAGGCAGGGAGTCAGTCAGTCAACAAACATTTATTAAGCACTTACTGGGTGCCAGGCAGGTCCTACTAAACTGGAGAGGTGCCCAGTATGGGGACGCGCAGTCTGCTGGCCAAAGGCCGGCCTAAGTCCAGAGAGGCTTACTGCCAGAGGGTTGGCCACCATGAGGATGAATAGTGTTGACCAAATCAACAAAATGGAGAACCGTCTCCTCACAAATACCTCATGCCAGATGTTTTAAAGAGGGTGAACTTCAGTGTCGCTAAAATGCCCTGTTCCTAGAGGCATCTCAGTAATTCAGGCCTATAATCTATCAGGCAGTAAACATTTATTAAGCATTTACTGTGTGCCAAGCACCGAGCGTGCAAAGAAAGGGAAGAACAGCACCTGCCCCTGAGGGGCCTGCAGTCTAACAGGGGAGAAGACCACGTGCACACAACTAGGTACAAATGAGCTATTTACAGGATAAACTGGAAATTGTCAATGGAGGGAAAGAAGTAGAAATATGAGGGATCAGGAAAGGCTTCCTATGGAAGGTGGGATTTTAGGTGGGACTTGAAGGAAGCCGGGGGACCAGGAGGTAGAAAAGAGAATGGAGAGGTTCCAGGCCTGAGCGAGAGCCAGAGAAAATTTCCAGAGTCAAGAGATATGGAGTGTCTCATTTAGGAATGGCAAGGAGACCAGTGTCCCTACATCACTGAATATGTGTGGGGTGTGGGAGTGAGGGGAAGGTATAATAAGACTGGAAAAGGTAGGAGAAGCCAAACTGTGAAAGGCTTTAAATGCCAAATAGAAGAATTTATATTTAATGTAAAATTACTACAATATATGATTAAATGTCCCCAGCAGGGCAGCTAAATGGCACAGTAAAATAGAGCCCCAGGCCTAGAGTCAAGAAGATTTGAATTCAAATTCTGCCTCTGACATTTACTAGCTGTGTGTCTCTGGGCAAGTCACTTAGCCCGTGTTTGCCTCAGTATCCCCATCTGTAAAACGGGGATAATAGTAGCCCCTATCTCCCAGTTTTTTCGTGAGGATCATCAAAATGAGCTGATAATTATAAAGTGCTTAGCACAGAGCCTGCCCTGTACCAGGCGCTTAATAAATGTTAGACATTATTATATAATAAGATGCTAATAATGGCTAACATTTATTTAGCACTTTAAGGTTTGCAAAGCATTGTGCATGTGTTAGCTCATTCGATCCTCACAACCACCCTGGGAGGTAGGTGTTATCTTTGCCCAATTTACAGATGAGAATATAATCGAGAGAAATTAAGTAACTTGCCCAGAGTCACTCAGCTAGTCAGGGTTGTGTCTGAGGCTGGATTCGAACTCAGACCTAGCCCTGTATCCACTTGCCTTCTGATTACCTACCCTGCCTCTGTTCTCCACTTCCTCAAATCCATCTTATACATACCACCAACTCCATCTGCCTAAATCACTACTTTTATCAGGTCTCTTTTATCAGGTGCTCAAGAACCTTCCATGACTCCCCACTGCCTACAAACACAGCCTGGCCCGCTTAGCTTGTCATGTAATGGCCCATCACATTCAGCTTAGCTTGGTATAGTGGGACGAGCATTAGCCATGAAAATAGCACCTGAGTTCAAATTCTGCCTCGGCTACTACTGCCTGAGCAGCTGAATTTGGGTAAGAGATTTAACCTGTCTGGGCCTCAGTTTTCCCATCTGTTATATGATAGGGTTGGACTAGATGGTTCAGAGATCCCTTCTAGTTCTGTAATGATGTTATTACCTTTCTAACCTTATCTCTCGTTATTCCCCATGGTCACCTTGGTCCCTATAATGTCCCCCTAAACGTGCTTCCACAGTATTATTGTCTGTGCGTTCCTCGCTCCTCGGGAATGTCCTCTCCCCCCATGGAGATCTCCTGTCTTTCAAAGTCCGCCACTTCCTTCGGGAAGCCTTCCCTGATTGCCCGGCTCGTGGCATTCTCTTTAATGACTCCCACAGCCCTCGCCGACTTTCTGAATCTAAAGCATTTACAGCTAGGTCCCAATTAGTGTAAATGACGACTCCCTTGAAGCGTTTGAATTATTTGAATCTGCGCTGCCTATTTCCATTGGGATGAAACCAATTACCTTATGTTATACAATTATAAGTTAGAATAGTACACATTTAAATACAGGCGGCACTTCACAGGCTGCATTGTTCGCACTGATCGGGGCCTGGCTGCAGGGCAGATGACCTTGCAGTTAGTTTTGCTTGCACATACATGCCTTATGTGTCTCATTCCCCTATTCCACGGTGAGCTCCTAAAGGATGGGGATTGTGTGTCGTCAGATGGGCAAGACCTAGCACAGCATCCTGCCCCAAAAGCTTAGCGACGTTTGTTGACTGACCTTATTTTTCCTCCCCACAGAAAGGCACAGTGGTCCCGATGCTGTCGTTTGTGTTTCATACCTTTCCGTAGGTTTCTAACCAAACCTCCCCAAGAGCTGTGGCCGAGTCCAGAACTACTCGGAGTAGAGCTTAATATTTGCCTCCCATTAAGTGACCAACTCTCTCTTGAGGCTCCTAGTTCATCAGCTTTCAGAGTCTATCAGTGTTTAAGCCCAAAGCAAGATAACTCAGCAGCCAAGCTGTGAGGCTCCCCCTTCGGACTCAGAGCATTTCTCCAGGTTATAACTGAAATAGGATGTCTCGCTCTATAAGCAGGATGGTTAACCTGGGCTCTACATACCTTAAGAGTCCATGAACTTAGATGGGGAAAAAATTTATTTCTTTATTTCAATAGAATTGGTTTCATTTGTAATCCTGTGTATTTATGTATTAAAAGTTACTATTCTGAGAAAGAGCCTATAGGTTTCACCAGATTGCCAGAAGAGTCCCCGATACCTAAAAAAAAAAAGAAGAGTACCCCTGCTTTACAGGACAGAGAACCATAGGATCAGAGATTTAGAGCAAAAACAGACTTTAGAGGCCATTAAGTTCAAACCCCACCTCCCTCCCATCCCCATTTTACAGATGAGGAAACTGAGGCACAGAGAAATTAGGTGACTTGCCCAGGGTCACACAGTATCTAAGGCAAGATTTGAACCCAGATCTTACCAACACCAAGTCTAATACTTCATTCACTAAGCCACAGTGCCTCTATATACAGGCAGAGCATACTGTCTATAATCTGTCAGGGCCCGGGAACATAAACATTCATTCAACAAACATTTATTAAATGTCTACTGTGCCTAAGGCTTTGCTCTAGAGATGCTGGGAGATGCCAAGATGAATAAGTCATGGTCCTTGCCTTAAAGGAGACCAAAGTCTAGCAGAAAAGAAGAACCAGGAACACACACATAGCTGCAAGTAGAAAGACAAATGATGAGTCTCCTGCCTTACCCAGGAGAGGTGGTATGGTGTCATAGAAGAATCACTGGCCTTGGAATCACAAGCTGTAGGTTTGAGATGCAGGTCTTTGGCTGCCAGCTCTGTAAGCTTAGGAAGGTCACCTAATTTTTCTGAGCCTCGGCTTTGTCAGAATAACAATAATTTAATTGGGCACTGTGATTCGGGATCCTCCAGTCAGGTGTACTCACCCCCGGGGAGGGGAAGTGTTTCTGTGGAAACATGGGATTTGTCATGCTCAGTGATTGCTACCTGGGCTTGATGCTCTGTCACAGCCAAGATTAACTTTTGTGGACAGACCCTGTTGCTCAACATTGATAATATCCAGTCTGTTGTCCCCTGGACCTCGAGTTTCATGCTTGAAGATCAATCGCACCCAGGCAGAATAATAACAGTGCCTGTTTCTAAAGTATTTGCCAGTTTCTACAGTGCTGTCCTAACCTAGATAGCACAACTGTAAAATCCCCATTTTACAGAGGCGGAAGCTGAGGCTTCGGGAAGTAAAATGGCTTGCTGAGATTCACATAGCTAATAAGCCGAGGCTGAGATTTTAATTCATCTCTATTCCAAGACAAAGGCTCTTTCTACTACAAGGTGCTACTCAGGGAAAAATTTGAGGATGATCATTGCTCACATTTCTATATTACCTTAATGTTTACAAAGTGATTTTCTCCCAGTAGCTCTGTGAGCTAGGCGGTACAAGTGCTATTATCCCCACTTTACAGAGTCAGGGAGTTGAGGCTTAATGGGGTGAGGGGATTCATCCCAATCACCCAGCTAGTAAGTGGGACTCCTCATCAGCTCTTTCCATGATACTGCATTGCTTGGGAACCAAGAGCACGGTGATATCTTAGTTCAGACCCATGGGGGTCACTGTCCTTGAATAGCATCCATTAAAGTGAGCTGTGTCACTGGTCTCGAACTACAAAATGAAGCAGTTTTGCTGATTTATCTGATGTATTCCTTCTTGGCCTTCTCTTCTAGATTACATGAGCCGGAAAAAAATGCCAGAGACCTAAGCCAGGTACGTACGGTGCTTCCCGAGGCTCTCTTCTTGAAGGACTCAGCAACAGAGATTTTTGTAAAAGGAATGGGCTAAAAATGAATGCTGAATGGAATTAGTGGAGGTTTGGGGGCAGAGGGAAAATAGTTACTGGGTGGTGTAAATGCCAAGAGAAGAGGGCTGCTGTTTCTATATCTTAGCCTTTGGGAAGTCTGCCCACTCAGACCGATCTGTCCTTGAATGACAGACTTCTTAGGCAGAGGTCCAGCCACACCTCCTCATTTTGTACCATTCTTGTCCCTGTCCTCCTAGAAATCTTCCCAAGAGGATTCTCCCAGCAGAGGTCTTTCTACAGCTTTTTAATATTTCATGTAAGCCAGGGTAGTGCACGGCTACTGCCAGTCTTTTACCCATCAGTCTTGGCACACCGCTGACCCTCCTTCTTTTCCAGTCATCCATATCCTTGATGGCTTACGATGACAGAGAAAGGAATCTGGGTCACACATTGTGCTTGTAATTGCTTTGGGATCCAGATTCAATTCAGTAAATGGCACCCTACTTCAGACTCTCTATTTGACTCTCTGGGCAGACAGGAAGTAATAATTGACATTTCTTATCACTTTAAGGCTTAAAGTAACAATAATTCATATTTTATAGCTCTTACTATGTGCCATCTCATTTAATTGTCACAATAAGCTGATGAGAAGGGTCTATTATTATCGCCATTTCAAAACTGAGGCAAACAGAGTTAATGGACTTGGCCAAAGTCATGCAATTAATAAGTGTCTGAGGCATGATGTGAACTCAGGTCTTCCTGGCTCCAGGATCAGTGCTCCATCATCTACTGTACCACCTGTACCAGGCTCCTAGCTGCCTCCTATTCCTTAGACCCATACTGTGAGGTAGGTAGTGAGGGTTATGGTGCCTGTTTTATATTTTTGGAAATTAAAACCCACCCAGAAAGGTCACATTAATTTCCTGGGCTCACCCAGCTAATAATGGTGCAAGCTCTGGCTGTTTGAACACAAGGCTCCTGACTCCCACCTCCTTTCCACTGTGAAACCCTGCCTTCCTCTACTTGATAATAATTCAACCAAGCTATTTCTAGAGTTTTTTGTTTCTTTGGTGCTGAGGTTATGTATAAGTACCCTGTCTAGGGCCCAGTTCCTTCAGAAATCTCTCCCCAGCTGCTTGGTTTTGCTCTCATGGATTACCGTTGTCTGCCCCCACCCCCACCACCACAGACACTATTTAACCAAGGTCATACTTACTAAGATTATCACAACTCTGGCACTCGTGGATCCTTAGGCCCTCCCCTGAGCTTACAGTGCAAGAGCCCTGGTCATGCTTGACATTGTCCATCCTCACCTATATTTTAGATTTAATCTTTGGAAGTGAATTTGGTGCTGGTGCCAGCACAGACCTGGAATTCCTGGAACATGGTGTTCTGTCCGTTGATCAAAAACAGCACAGACGATAGCCAGAGGTTGTGACTCACCAGTCGTGGCATTGGATCACCTTTAGCAAGGGCGATTGCTAAGTGCTGGAAAGGAGTCTCTCTTCCAGACTCATTATCTTTTTATTAGAAGGCCTGTAGAAAGAACATGTCCACTAATAATGAGACCCAGCTTAGAGTCCTGGCCATGCTGCTAACTCGCCATGTTTCCTAGGATGAAAAATTTCTCTTCCTTGGTCTTCAGTTTCCTCCTTGGTAAAATGACTGGGTAGGACAGGGTGACTGCTGAGATGCTGATGTGCAGCCTAGATTTTGAGAAAGCAGCATTCAGAGGAGTAATGGGGGGTAGTATCTCATGGGCTAAAATTCTACAAGAGAAGCCAGCCCAGGAGGGATGGGAAGACATCTGATTACATTTTACTCCTAATGCTCTAGCTTAAGATCTTTGGAGATTCTGACTTTGTCGTCCATTGCAATGGTGTCAAACTCAAATAGAAACAGGGGCCCCTTAAGATCCCTGCAGGCCACAGTATTGACTTAGAAAATTACATATCAAAATTGTTTTTGTTTAGTTGTGCCTGACTCTTCCTGACCCCATTTAGGGTTTTCTTGGCAAAGACACATTTCCTTCTCTAGCTCATTTTACAGAAGAGGAAACTAAGGCAAACAGGGATAAGTGACTTGCCCAGGTCACACAGCACAAGGAAGTCACCAGCCAACTTGGATTTTTCAAAAAGATATGTATATGGCTAATGTGGAAGTATGTTTTGCACGACTTCACGTATAATCGATATCTCATGTTGCTTGCTTTCTCAATGAGTTGGGGAGGGGCTGGAGGGAAAGAATTTGGAATTCAGAATTTTTAAAAAATGAATGTTAAAAACAATTATTGCTAAAGATATGTATAGAAAGTGGAAGGAACACGAGATGGCAGAGGTTGCCATGGTACAGTCCTAGAAAAATAGTATCAGAGGTGCCAAAGCTCAGAAGGAGCGGAGTCTAGCAAAGAAGCAAAAGTCAACAAAAGAGGGAGTTTTCATCTATTTTGGGGGGAAAACAGAAGATCAAAGAAGGGGTAAGACTATTGCATGGAGCAGATGGGGCAGTGATAGAAAGCAGGCAGAGCGAGCTGTTCAGTTCTTCTCCTTCCTGTTTTCGCTAAAATGGAGAATGCCCAAATGACAGAATAAAAATGGCTAACAGGAAATTCACGTCCAAGATAAGTGAAGAGATAGTAAAAGAGCTTCCCTTTCCTCCTCTCGCCCCCCACCCCCACCCCAGCTGCCCCTGATGAATTCACTGAACCACGTCTTTGGCCACGAAGAGAACTGACAGGCGCAATCACTGAATCGCTGTTGGTGACCTTTGAAAGAAGGTAGAAAATAGGAGAAGTCCTGCAGGACTAGAGAAGGGCTAATGTCCCAATTTAAAAAAAAAAAAGGGAACGATAATAGAGTCTGTGACCTGTAGACCAGTGAATTTTGACTTCACTTTCTCTAATGAATCATTAGATAAATGGTCAGTGAACATTAGCAAAGGAAGCAGTCATTACAAAGAACCAGCATGGCTCATGGACCAGTCATGCCAGACTAACCTCATTCCCTTTTTTGACACTGTTGCTAAGCTAGTAGATCAGAGGAATGCTGTATATGTGGTTTACCTGGGTTTTAGCAAAGCATTTGATAAAATATCATGTACTGTTCTTATAGAAAACATGGTGGGTGGTGGATTAGACCAGAAATCTCAAACATGTGGCATGAAGCCCATAATCCTCTTGAGTGGAGCCTGAACCAGATTGAAATGTAATTGGGAAATACTTGACAAAATTAAAATACTATTGAACACAGATCATTTTTAATTTGGGGCAGCTAGGTGGTGCTGTGCCAGGTCTGGGGTCATCTTCCCCATCTTCCTGAGTTCAAATCTGACTGACCTCAGACACTTACTAGCTGTGTGACCTGGGCAAGTCACTTATCCCTGTTTGCCTTAGTTTCCTCATCTGTAAAATGAGCCTGAGAAGGTAATGTGTCTTTGCCAAGAATACCCTAAATGGGGTCAGGAAGAGTCAGGCACAACTAAACAAAAACAATTTTAATATGTAGTTTTCTAAGTCAATACTGTGGCCTGCAGGGATCTTAAGGGACACCACAGCACTGGATGACAAAGTCAGAATCTCAAAAGATCTTAACAAGCTAGAGCATTAGGAGTAAAATGTAATCAGATGAAATCCAAGAGGGATAAGTGTCAAGACTTAGACTTGGAGTCAAAGAACAGTTTCACAAATATTTGATGGAAGAGGCATGGCTAATTAGTAGCTCATCTGAAAAAGATCTGGGGTTTCTAGTGGACTGAAAGCTGCATAGGAATCAGCAGAATAAAGTGGCAGCCCCAAAAGCTAAAGCCATCATGGGCTATAGAGAGAGGGGCAGAGGGGATCATCCCTCTGCATTCAGCCCTGGTCATTCCACATCTAAAGTGTGTGTGTTCATTCCTGGGCACCACAGTACAATCTGGATACACAGGATAATCTGAAGAATGTCCAGAAGAGGCAGCCAAGATAGTAGAGGGCCTTGAGTCTATGTCATGAAGTTCCATTGGGAACGTCCTGTTTAAAGAAGACAAAACTCTTGGGCAGGGTCTTCAGGTATTCCAAGGTTTTTTATTTGGAGCAGAGATTAGACTGGTTCTATTTTACCTTAAAGAGAGCAGAAGCATGGGTAGAGGTTGCAAGGTGGCGAATCTAGGCTAGATGTCAAGAAAAATATCTAATAATGAGAGTGGTCCAGAAATGGCATGGGCTGCCTCGGGAGGGGATGGGTCTTCCCTCACTGGAAGTCTTCAGGCATAGATTGGATGACCACATGTTGGATATGTTCATAGGAATTACTTTGGGTGAATTGGACTAGATTGTTGTTAAATAATGCTACCAATAATAGCTAATAGTAAGCATTATTAGCACTTCCAGGTTTGCAAAGCCTCACAGCACTGTGAGGTAAGTACTATGATTAGACCTATTCTACAGATGAGGACAATGAGGTTGAGAGGTTAAGTGATCTGCCCGCTTTAGTGACTGGCAGTATTTCAACACAGATCCAGCTCTCTATCCGCCATCCCATGCCTTAGCTGCTTCTCTGAGATTCCTTTTCGGTTTTAAGATTCTTAGATTCTGTGACTTCCCGCAGCTTTGACAGTCTGTGTTCTACAGTCCCTTCCAGCTCTTTGTTGTTCGGTCGTGTCCGACTCTTCGTGACCCGCTGGACTGTAGCATGCCAGGCCTTCTATCCTCCACTATCTCTATGAGTCTAGTTTCCATGACACTTTCTGTCCATCTCCTTCTCTGCTGTTCCCACATCTTTTTGCCTTTCATCTTTCCCAGCATCAGAGTCTTTTCTAATGAGGCTCGTCTTCTCATTACGTGGCCATAGTATTTAAGCTTCAGCTTCAGTATTTGACCTTCCAGTGAATAGCCTGAATTAATTTCTTTTAAGTATTGACTGATTTGATCTCTTTGCTGTCCAAGCGACTCTCAAAAGTCTTCCCCAGCACCACAATTTGAAAGCGCAGCATTCAGCTCTCCTTATCGCCCAACTCACACAGCCATACATTGCTCCGAGAAAGACCATAATTTTGACTATACGGATCTTTGTCGGCAAGGTGATGTCTCTGCTTTTTAGTATGCTGTCCAGATTTGCCATAGGTTTCCTTCCAAGGAGCAAGCGTCTTTTAATTTCATGGCTGTAGTCGCTGTCTGTGACTTTGAACCCAAGAATATAAAATCTGACACTGCTTCCATTTCTTCTCCCTTTATTTGCCAGGAAGTGATGGGACCAGTTGCCAAGATTTTGCATAAGTGTGAGCTAGATTCATTACCTGTACCGCATTCAGCTGTTCAATTCCCAAAGGATTCCTATTACCAGATATCAGTTTGCTTTCAGGATCAGAATGCTATTAGGATATGTTTCCCATAAATGATTGAGTCACCTGGGCACAATGGGGAAAAATCAAAGTGCTAGAGATCTCGGAATAAGATGGAATCCTAGATAAGCATATTACAGAAGACAAAGGGGTTTGTAGAGAGTGGAGCCCTCGTTTCGCTAGGGGCTTAAAAGGAGGGGCTGTAGACCCTAATTTGGATACATTCATAGGATATAAAGCTAGAAACGCTAGTAGACATCAGCTAGTCAGCCCCATTAAATGCCTGTTGTTTGACAAACGTACTTCTGCTCTGATACTGTTGGCTGACTTCTGATCCCTAGCTGTTTTCCCAGACTTCAGTGCTTCCTATCAAGAGGACAAAGTATAGTAACATTAAGTCGAAAGATTGAAGTTCAAGCCCGAGCTCAACCGCTCACCTCCTCTCTGGGCTTCAGATTCGTTCTCAGTAAATGAGGAGGTTGGGTTGGGCAGTCACCAACATCTCTTTTGCTTCCAAGTGCATTGACCAAATTCTCTGTTGCTCTGTTGTCTAGATCCAGGATGCAAATGATATCAACAGTGACATCACCTATGCAGATCTGAACCTGCCTAGAGGTAAAAAGAGCGCCCCTCGAGCTGTGGAGACCAACAGCCAGACTGAGTACGCCAGCATCCAGACTGGCCCATCCCCTCAGCGAGAGGATAACCTGACCTACGCAGACCTGGACATGGTCCACCTGAATCGATCATCCAAGAAGCCTGCAGCCAGACCCGAAGAATCGTATTCAGAATATGCCAGTGTCCAAGTCCAGAGGAAGTGAACGCCGCTTCTGGGTTGCTGGTTTCACGGGGCGGCGGCAGTGGCAGATCAGGAAGGCTCTTGCTGGAGCGCTACAAAGTTGGCGGCACAGCCCCCCAGGAAGTGCGGTGGAAGTGCCCGCCAATCTCTGCTTACCGCGAAAGCTGCGTCCTTTGGGACCCATTGATGAGGGGGGAGGATGGCCCCACATTGCTCTCCACTGTACACTAACTCATGAGCTTGGTGTGCACTTCCACCAAGGGACCAAGGGCTTTGGGGCAAGCTACGTTTCAAACATTTCCAAATGCAGAGGGTGACATTCCAAAACTAAAGTTGAGTAAAGGAACAGAAATCTGGGAGATTGCTGCCCCTCCCCCCTGTGGTGACATCACAATGGCCTGGGAGCACAGGCTCCCCTCCCTGCCCCAGCCCAGCCTGCCCTGCTGGGATGGGGGCACACTCTTTAGACAGATCACCTTCATGGCTTTTCAGTAACACAGTCACTGACTCCAGTGTCCCCCTAACTATGTTCTTCCAGGGCAAAACACGAAGGAAAAGCCTACCCTCTCTTCTCCCAACCCACCTGTGACTGCACGTTGCTCTAGGAGAAAATTCTCCAGATTCTTTTTTGCAGAGAGGCTGGAAAAAAAACTTTGTGAACTGTTCAGTGAGACTTGGCTAGGGGTTATGGTCAGGCTTCCCAGCTCTCCTGCTTGTGTTCCAGGACAGACTTGGTGTGTCTGTCAGGAGAGGTGGACCTTCAGACTAAATCAGAACACCTACTTACACAACTCACTTTTGACTAAGGGTCGTGTGTAACTTGACTCTCCCCTGGACAACCCTCCCCCAAACTCAGTTGTCCCAGCTGTAACTCCATACAGACACGCCTCTCATTTCTAGACCTGAATTTTGCTTCCAGCCCACACTAACACAGCAATGCCTCGCTGCTGTTTACTCCTGTAAATTATTAAGAAATGTGAAATGTGCAATCTTGAAACCAAGGTGTTAGAAAATTTGATCTGTGGTTTTTTTTTTCTTTTAAGCATTATATTGGCTCTTTGTCATGTGTTGAAGTCCTGTGTTGCACATGGTTGAGTCTTACAGGGTGTAGGAGGGTTTATCCTTTGCTGTTCAGGATGAGTTTTCTTGAAGCAGAAACAGAATTCTATACAGTTACCAGAAGATTACTGGGCAGATAGCCACAGTCCAGCTATTCCTTGGGGGCACCTTGCTTTCTGAGTGTGATTAAATTGGCGATGATGACTTTGGTGGGATGGAGCAAGTGCCCTGTGGCCGATACTTCTGCTAACCTTAGCCTTTGCCATAAGCAGAGCTGCTGAGACAATGTCTCCAGCAATTTGGGGGGGCAGCATCCTTGGTTGTGTGAGCTAGTGGATAGGCTGCCTGAAAATGCCCAAACCAAGCTCCCACCCAGCTCCAACACTAGCTCACTAAGTGGCCCTAAAAGAGTCACTTAGTCTGGTGCCTCAGTTTCTCCACCTGTAAAATGAAAATGAGAAGATTTGCTACCAATCTCTATAAAGCACTTTATGATTCTGGAGTCCAGGGGACCATTTAGGTGAATTATTCTCCTCGCAGAAGCAGCTAAAGAGCCAGCACCATAGCTCTGGAACCTGTCTTCTCCGGGACACCCCCTTCTGTTTCTGCTCTTTGCAACTGCCAGAGTGAAGCTGGACCAGACAGAGAAGCAGAGAGTTACTGGAGGGCAGTGAAGCCAGTCTCAGCTCCTCCCTCGTCCTCCCATCTCCAAAGCTGTGGCATAGGCTAATGGCTTCTCCTGATTTTCCAGCAGTGACACCAATTACCATCCTGTCATTCAGACTGTGAAACAGATCTTCTAGATGGAAAGCTGACGGGGTGAGGGGATGGTGGAGCCAGGAATCCAGGGAGGGCAGATGTTGCATGACCTGTTTTGACTGTGTTGACACATTAACTGTTCAATCTTTTCCAGCTAAATGCAAATATCCCCACTCTCCCAGGGTTCAACGACTCTATCCAGAATTCTTGGCTAGGTGAGTCAGAAATAAGACATTGGCCTAGAGAGAACCTTGCCCCTCGCCCCAAGTGAGACCTTTCTCTGGAACATTTTATGTTCCTGGCATTAACATGGCTGTTTGGGGGACAAGATTGCGGTTCCCAGCACAAGACTCATGCTGCTTGGCATGTGAAGAAGTGAAGGAAGTATCTGATTAAACATGCAGCACGACCATAATTGTTGCCGTAATCAGTGTCATCTGTGGGGTTTGTTTTAGGTGGCTCGACAACCACCAGCCAGGAACATCTGGTGAAATCATTCCCTTTTCTCATGTAGGTCCTTCCGGAACCCAAAAACGTTGGCTTGCAAACTGCCTCCCTCATCCCCACTCAGCTTCCTTCACTGGAAACACCATCGTATTTGAGGAAAACATTCTCAAATCCTCTTGTTCTCTTGGTGCCATCATTTTTTGTGTGTGTCTTTTATCGGGGTAAGGGGTGGTATTGGGGGGAGACGAGGATGGAAAGAAGCCAAAGGAAATAGAGAGCTTTAGCTTTAGCTCAGCTGCTTTGAGAGAGATCTGTGCAGAGACAGTATGATGGTGCTCAGGTGAGGAAGAAATAGAAACATGAGAAGAAATGGAGTGTCCAAGGTTTCTTTGAAGAACACCGGGAAGGAGCCAGGCCCCGATTTGTATATACTTGCTTCTTAAACTTTTTTGGCTTGCAAAATATTTTTGTAATAAAGATTTCCGGGAAATAATAATTTGAAAAGTTGAAAAAAAGTCTATTGTCTTCGTTTGTATCCTTAATGGCTATGGTCTAAGTGGTCCCTTGGGATATGTACAGAACAGGTTGAATGCCCCATATCCTCACTGAAAGAGCATTTATTAATTGCCTACCATGTTCAGAACAGAAAAGAAATAGTCCCTGTCCTCAAGTAGTTTCCATTCTGCCATTTTCAAAGTTTCCTGCAATGTTTTCTAATCCTCCCAAAATGATCCCCTGCCAAAGCCCTGTCATTGTATCATGGCCCTGATTCTGGGTTCTCGAAGGGGAGCACAGACTCTGGGTTGTCCCTACTAAGCTGAAAAGGAGGGAGCCAGTGATGGACAGAGTGTATCTGTCTTTGGACGACCAGCGAGATGGGGAGCTCACAACCAGAAGGCTGAGTGAATTTTCTTCAGCTGCAATGACTCACAGAGAATAGATGTTCAGTCAAAGGCTGTGATCTTATTATTGGTGGGAGCAGCCACCCACAAAGAAAATTGGGTTCTAGGAAGTGACCAGAGCTCGTGTAAATGCTGAAGCACAGCTGTGCCCATCACCCAAGGGGCGCACCTGAGCTGCTGCTAAATCCCTGCCCACATGACCTCCTAAGGCCACAGGCTTTAGGGCTAGCAGGGACCTTTGGGACCGTTGCCACAGCCTCTCATTTCCTAGAGGACGAGGTGGCCCAGAGAGGGACTCTTTCTGCTGTATACCATGCTGCATTCCCCTGACTAGCTTTGCTTACTACAGGTACATAAGCCTAGCTCCTGGGAAACTTGCAATCCTCTGTTAATACTAGTCATAATGCTAATGGCTTACATTTACATAGTACTTTAAAAAAGAAAATACTTAACTCTATGAGTACAACCAGACAGGTATGATTAACCCTCATTTTACAGCTGATGAAACCTAGGCTCAAAGTATCTAAAGTGACTTGCCCACAGTCACACAGCTAGAGCATTTTAGATCCAGAATTTGAACTTGGGGCTTCTGACTCCAAATTCAGCACTCTTTGCAGTCTCTACTGCCACCTTGGTATCCTGACTTTAAAATCATAGATTTAGAGCTGGAAAGGACATCAGAGGCCACCTAATCCAACCCCTTCATTTTATGGATGACAAAATTGGGGCATGGAGAAACTGATTGCCCAAGACTACAGCTAGTAAATATCTGAGGTAAGATTTGGACTCGGGTCTCTTCCTGACTCCCCACACAGTGCCCTATCCATTACACAACCCTACCTCTCAACATTAAGCAGGGTAGAGGCTGCATCACTTCTAAGATTTAGACTTCCTGCCAATGTCTACCTCGAATAAGACCTGACACAAACAACATTTTCTTTGTGTCCTTTCACCTTGAGTTTTTGTGGAGTTTCTCCTTCTAATGTCTCTGTCTTCCGCTGATGAGGCACAGCAGTGAAATGTCAGGAAGGCACTGGAGCAGAAAGGACATCCCGGCACTCAACCATCATCCTTGCAACGACTTGGGTTGAGGGATAGACTTTGGGCATTGTGGAAACCAAAAGGGCAGAGTCACAGACAAACAAGATAGGTGCTGAATACAACCACCGTGTCTGCAAACTTAAAGGCAATCCCCAGGGATCGCAACTGAGCAAAGCAGGCAGGTGACATGGAGGCAGCATGAAGAAGTACTTCCTAGACATTAGGGTTGTGCAAACATAGAAGGGCCGTTCCAGAAGCATTTAAGCAGAGATTAGTTGCCCAGCTTTAGGAAATACTGTAAAATTCCTGATTCAGATAAGAATTGAGCAATATAGACTCCTTAGGTCTCTTCCAAATCTACAATTCTTATAGGATTCCTGGGCAGTGTAGTATGGTGGGACTGGCATTTGAAAACCTGGGTTTTAGCCTCGGCCGTACCACTAACTGGCTGTATGACCTTGGGTAAGTCCTTCCCCATGTCTGAGGCTCAGTTTCCTCATTACTGCTTTGCAGGATTAGAGTAGAAGGTTTCAAAGTGTCCTTCCACCTCCAAGATTCAGTGATTTCTCTGTGTATGCAGCACAGAAGTATTGTTGGTTTTCTGTGAAGGTTGCACTCCCACACAGTGGGAGTATAATGATAATAATGAGGTATTATGGAAGATGCCATTAATGATCCACCACCAGGAGGGCATACATTCGAGTTTATCTTTCCAAAAGGGAAGATGAATTCCTACTGGTGTCAGAGACATAACTAGGGCAGGGTGACTGAGGCTTTTCCCCAGGGCGCTGAATTTAGCAGTCACTGAAAGCACATGCAGTCCTCAAGAGCATAAAAACAATAGACTTTAGTGCCTAGTTGGCAATAAGAAAGTTAAAATAGGAAACGACCAAATGGGCAGATTGCTCTCCCCATGCCTGTACTCCCAGAAGAGCTCCTCTTCTGCCGGCCCTTTCCACAGCAAGACCCTGGGGCCTTCGCTTCCCCCGCCTCCCCCAACCACCCAACTGAACCAAGGGCACCATTTTCTTTAACTTGCCCCATTTGCAAGAATGGCCAGTTACAGGCCTCATTGATGTCGTGAGAGGTCCTGTGACATAGCAGAGAGAGCTAATGAGACCTGAGTTCCAACCTCAGTTCTGTCACTGACTTGCTATGTGACTTTGTGTGGTCAGGTACTAAGATCCTACTTCCAGTTGTGTCCTGGAGGTAATATAAGTTCCTGGAGAAATACAGATGAAATAGATGGCAATTTTAACAAGGCACGGATTCATAGAATATTAGAGCTGAGAGAGACATTAGAACACACCCAACTTCAGAGATAAAGAGACTCTGGAATACAGAACATAGGAAAGGGAAGGGGAAAGAATACGCATTTATATAGCACCTACTGTGTGCCTGGTATGGCGCTAAGTGCTTTTTACAAAGACTTCACTCGATTCTCACAGTAGTCTATGAGGTAGGTGCCATTATTTTAAGGTTGAGGAAACTGAGGCAAACAGTGGCTAATTGACTTTCCTAGAGTCACATAGCTAAAACGTGGCTGAGGCTGGATTTGAACTCAGGAAGATGAGCCTTCCTCACTCCAGGTCCTTATCCGCCATGCCACCTAGCTGCCCTTGTGCCAACCAGCTGCCCTCAAAAGAAGGTAAGGCTAGATCATCTCTAAATTTCCTTCCAGCTCTAATAAACTATGAGCAGTCATCCGGCTAACTACAATCTATCCATATTTTCTCACTTAGCCCTGACTCCCTTGGGGCCTCAGGAATGTATCTGACAGATGACTGACTTAAGTAAGGGATGTGGCCTATTCATCCAAAAGAATTCAAGGATCCAGCCTGCAACCTCTCCTTGCTCCAGTCTGCCCTTCAGAGCCCTGCCAGAAGAATCTTTCTTCCTCATAGACTGTTCCATTCACTCTCAAAGCTCTAAAAGCCTCTGTGGCTCCCTAACACCTAATAAGTACAATCCAAAAATTCCTTGGAATTTGCTTCCCTCCACACTTTGGTGCTTCTTTGTCTTTCCAATTCATCTGCTCTTCTGCCTCTGCTTATGCCTTATCCGGAACTAGGGAGAGGCAACTGGGCTTAGCCCCACAACACTGAATTTAAAGGGTGCTAAATGCAGAAGGTATAGACAGCATTTTTCCTTCAACAGCATAAAAATGGTACAGCAAGTCATTGGCCAGAATAAGTTACATTAGGAAGCCACCAGGTGGAGAACTACAGTGAGTTCCTACTCCATGCCACACATGGCACACCACGCACCCCTCACCCTCACCCTCATCCCTGGGTATCTCTTTCCCTCAGAGGTCAGTAACCCCTTCCCTGCCCAGCCTCCATATGCGCACGCGCACACACACACGTGCACACAATTCAATTGAAAGCATAGTCTGTGCCATTTGCCCCCGGGCACACTTAGGTTTCTGATACTTGCCCAAGGTACAAAAATTCCTAGTTATAGCTCTGCTTTGCTTTTACCAGCCCTTAGGCCTAAAATGACTCTCTTTTCCTCTTTACTTCTTGAAGGCCTATTCTTTAGTTCTCAACTTAGATACCACCTCTTCCAGGAAGCCGTCCCTGATCACTGATGGCTGTAACAACCTTGCCCTCTCACACCTTGAGTAATATTGGGGTTTTTTTTATGTCTCTAATGCACTTATCAGGTAAGATTACATAGTGTAGTTACCTGAGTTTGTTTCATAGGAGATCATAAGATCTTAGGGCTCTTGAAGGGATGTTAGATATTAATTAAGTCTGATCCATACAACCCCCTCCCCTCCATTTACAGAGAGGAAGTGGCTCGGTCAAGGTCACTTAGGAAGCCGCAGAGCCAAGATTCTAAACATATTTTCTATCAAGAAATCCAATGCACTTTCCCCTAGACTAAGATATCAATAGCACACTCATATTATAAACATCCTGTGGGCAGAAACTCTGCCTTAACCATACTTTGTATCTCCTCCCAGGATCTAGCAGCAGGCTCTGCACACAGTAGGTGATTAATAAATGTTGACCAAATGGATGAAATGAATCACTACTTGTGCTCTAATTGCCTTGGTACTGGCAACAGCTTCTTCAAATGGGAAGGTGGGTGTTTCAGAAGCTCACTCAAAAGGCTGAAAGAGGAGCAGAGAGGGCAGAGGTAATCGGAGAACCCCCAGAAATCTATCTGGTTGTAAGTGAATGTTGTGTGGGCTCAAAAACCAGGACCCAGGGAAGGACTCATCCAAGTGGCTGGGCTGGAATTAGACTACTTGAATTCCTGGCTCTAAGCCCCTTTGGGTTCAGCCCCTTTGCTTCCCTTGAGAAGAAGATAAAGTGAAATGCAGGGACTATTTGTCAGAGAAAGAAGCATTTTAGGGAGTGGATCCAAATGGTTTGGGAAATGACTTAAAGCAGTTTTGAGAAAGTGAAGTAAGGATGTGCTGCCTTCAAAGAGAAGAGAAAGACTTCTTGTAATTCATGTGATAGGTTAAATTGTGATTGTTAAACGAACAGATACTATACAAATCTGGCTGGCTGGAGGTTGGGGTATGGAATTAAGGACTGAAGTGACTCCTTTTCTAATGTGGACCAAGACAAATCTTTGATGCTTTTGCTGCTCCGTGACCTTGAAGAATTGGGATGCCCTTCTCCTAGAAGCAGATTGCAACCAACCAATCAAACAATAAATCAGCGAGCTGTTATTAAGCACTTACTGTGCTAAGTGCTGAGGAAACAAAGACAGTCCCTGCCCTCAAAGACCTTAAATTCTAATAGAGGAGACAACATATGCATAAATCAATATTTACTAAATAAAACAAAACTCTTCCATGCCTGAATAGACGGGCTTTATGAGTTCTTGCGGCTGAAAAGATGTCATTCCCTGGTGGCCAAGCTTCACATAATCAACCTCTCCAAACTTAGCTAGGTTGATCCGGGATGGCAGGCAAACAGTACTTGGGGCCTGTACTCAAAGTCTGTTCCAGCTTGGTAGGGCCTGCCAGAACTCATTTCTCCAACAGTGTAGCCTTGGGGAGCCCCTGGTCACCTCTGCGCCATTAATAATGAGGGGCATTGGAGGAAGACTTTAGTAGAAAAAATCGACCAACAGATATTTTAAATTAAATCTCTACCTGCCCGCTCCCCTAAAGCTCAGCTCCTGTATATAACCCAGGTGCTCCAACCTTCAAGAAGTCTTGCCTGATCCTGCCCCACCCCCTGGCTGACAGTGCTCTCCCCACTCCTCAAAATGTCTTATATCACTTTGTCCGGATTCTAGTCAGCAATTTAACAAGAGGTCATTAAGTGCCCACTATGAGCATAGCTGTGCTGGGGACAGGAGAACCGGGCAAGACAGAAAGGGAGGGATGCAACATTTAAAGGGATAAGGGATAAGGGACAAGATTATTGGAGTGGAGGAGGGAGAGAGCACTCAGAACCTAGAGGATGAGGAAGACTCGAGGAAGCAAGAACATCTGAGCTGAACCTAAGGAAGTTGAGGGTTCTATGAGGTGGCAGGGAGGAGGAAATGCATTTCCAGCCTAGAGGACAGCCTGTGCAGTGTCGGAGGCAGGAGATGGAATACTGGGGTCAAAAAACAGCATTTAGGCTGATTTGGCTGGAGAAAATAACGTGTGAAGTGGAATAAGGTAAAAATAGGTCTAGAAAGGAGTGTTGCTTTGCTGGGGTCACACTCTGCCTTATATAACACTTGTTTGCATGGCCCATCCCCTCCCAGTGGTGATTCTGACTCTCAGGTCTTTGCGCCATGAATCAGCTGCCTTCTCAGTTCGGAATTTCCTCAGTCTCTGGGGCCTTCTAGACCCGGCACATCCCTCCACTACATTGGCCCTTTTCTCCCACTGGTGAGTTCCTTGGAGGGGGGAAGATGGACCCTACTCCCACTCCCCGAGCTTCATTCCCCTCCTAGTTCTGGGCTTCCTGCTTTGCTGACTTGCCACCGTGCCCCCCAGGGGGCTTCTCCCTGCTCCTTTTTTCATCTGCCTTTTATACTCTGAGGGGCAGGTATGTAGCACAGTGCCTAGAGCTCTGGGCCTGGAGTCAAAAAGACCTGAGCTAAAATTCTACCTTAGACACTAGCTGTGTGACCCTGGACAAGTCACTTAACCTTGCTTGCCTCAGTTTCCTCACCTGTAAAATGAACTGGTGAAGGAAATGGCAAACCACTCCAGTATCTTTGCTAGGAAAACTCCAAATGGAGTCACGAAGAGTCGGAGGTGACCGAACAAAATTTATAGGCATTCTTCTCCCATTAGAATATAAGCTCCTGGTGGGCAGGCACTGTCTTTCTTTTTGCTTGTATTAGTATCCCCAGTGCACATAATAAGCACTTCCTAAATGCTTGTTGCCTACCTACCTCTCCCCCTATATATATTTACACACACACACACACACACACACACACATAATCTCCTCAAGGGTACAGACTGTCGGTTTTTTGTTTGTTTTTTGTTTTAACCTTTGGATTCCCAGGGCTTTGCACCCAGCAGTCACTTAATAAATGTTTGCTGGCACAGAGCCTGCCCTTCAGCCCAGGACTCCTGACTCCCTCCGCCCTGTCTCCTTTCCTGCCCCGTGCTCTTTCCACTACATCTTATCAATAAATGCTTGATGATTGATTTCACTCAGCATGTGGGCCTGCTACAGGGAGAAAATGTCCTCTGACAGCAAGGGGGCTGATAACAAGCCCTCAGAAGGAAAACACAGTACTCGATAGCCTCAGAAACCAGGAAGGACCGGGGTTGTGGGAAGCTCTCTCTCCACCGCACAGATTGCACAGCTCCTGCATTGCTGATGAAACAGGGGGCCCGGAAGCTGCAGGAGGCCGGGTTGGGCAATAAAACTTTCTTCTACAGCCTCCCAGACGGGTCTGGCCATGGCTCAAGGACAGTTGCTGAGCCCCATCCCAGATCCTGTGGGACTCTAGATTCCTAACCCATCAATCCAGACCTTCTGTTTGCTGAACCTTTCCCTCCCTGCGCCCAGGCCGCCGGGGCTTGGGCATCCATCTCCCTGACATCTTCTTTGCGGCAGGGCTCCTATGTGTATCTTGGCTTACACGGTCATTAAATGTCACTAAAACACATTAAGGGTGAGAGTTTAATCACCCCCGTGATGGGGCACGTCAGCCACATTCTGTTATGTCTCCCTCCCGGGCTATAAATTGGACACTTTGCACATGCAGATTAAAGCATTAAAGTGAATATTATGTGCAGCGACATAAAACTACCGCACGAGGGGAATGAACGGGCATTACTATAGGACCTTTCATTTGGAATTTCTTTTCTTGGGGCAATTAAATCCAGAGTCGGTCTCCTGCAAGAAGCACATCTTGCATTTTAATTGTCCTTAAAAAGGGGAGGTGGGGGAACCGAGGGTGAAAAAAAAAGACCTGGTTTACAAAATAACGGTTTACGTTTCTTCCCCCACCGCCCTATGAGGTAGACAATAATGGTGATAATTACAAGAGCCCACGTTGGATTGCCTTTGACAGTTTGCATTGTTATCTCATCTGATCCACCGACATCTTGAGAAGAGGGCTAGCACTATCATTGCGAGATAACCCCATTTCACAGATGTGAAAATGGGCAGGTTGCTTCCCTCTCTCCGAGCCTCAGTTCCTCATCTGTAAAATGGGAATAATCCTACCCGCAGCTACTTAACTCACAGATTTATTGACTAGTCACACAGCTAGTGGGTATCTAAAGAAGGGACAAGAGAACTGAATTCTACTGAATTCTAATCCAGTGTTCTTACTTAGACATCTTGCCCATCAATACAACAGTGTCCTTAACCTAGGATCATAGGGTTTCATCTATTTGTTTGTTTATTCATTCATTCAGTTTATTCATTCATCTGTTTGCTCATTCATTCATTTATGTATTTATTTCTTTATTATGACTCATCATTTCCTTTGTTTGTACACAATAGTGAGTAATCATACCCTGGTTGAGGAGGGGAAAAAATGGTGATTTGGAGTTTAAACGAGTCCTGTCCTGAAGAATCTATTTTGAAGGCTTGGCCCAGCATCTTTGGGGTGGACTCAGGCAGGCTTGGGGTCACTAGGCTTAGCAGACTTAGAATCCTTGGGCTTCATGACCTTAGAATCAGACTTGATGGCATTTGGATCAGACCTGGTACCTTTACTTCAGACCTGGCTGCCCTGAGATCAGCATTGGTAACCTTGGTGACATTGGGGTCAATAGGCTTGGTGGCCTTGGAGTCAATGGTTTTGGCAGCCTTGGGATCAGTGGTCTTGGGGTCAGTGGTTCTGGAAACCTTAGAACTGGGCTTTGTGATCTAGCAGCCTGAACATTTAGTGCCACCCTAAGGCCTGGGTGCTTTGGGCTGGCATACTGAGCACTGACCTTAAGGATCTTGGGCCTGAGAAGCTTAGCCTTGGTGCTCAGGACTTTGATGGTCTCTGCTTGAGTCTTGGCTTTGGTGTTGTTGGCCTCTGTCTTCTTTAGCCCCTTCTTGTTGTGTTTATTGGCAAAGTGCATGTTTCTGTAGGTTCTAAACCTGTAATCTGCAAGAAAAACCACCAAGGCAGAACTCCCAGCCAATAACCATTTGTTAAAGGGAACTGGCCCCCTTCAATGAATAGGGCCTCTGGCCTTCCTCATGATCTGAAATGTCCCCTTCCTCTGGGGCCTTGGTTTTATAGTGCTTGGAATGCAGGTGGAGCAGGCCAAAAACACAGAGTCTGATTGGTAGATTGATCTTGCCCTTGGCCCTCCAGGAAGGTCTACATGTAGCAGAGGATTCCATTGGTTGACAAATGGACTAGTAAGCAGACCTTAACAAAACTATATTGACCTTCCAGGAAGTCCTACCAAAGCAGATGAGCAGGCTCATGGTGTTGGGCTTAAGAGAGGATGTCAAAACATCTACATGGGCCAACAGGCCACTAGAAGGGCAGGTTGAAATCTGGCAACCAGGGTCCCTCATTGGCCAAATGCTCATAGCCATCTCCTCATATTGGGCAATAAGGGAATAATGAAGGGTGGAGAGGCAATGAGATAGCTGGGGGACTTTCCTTATAATTGAGTCACATCTGTCATGCTGGGCTTGGTCCCCTGATCAGCAGGAGGAAAGGGTGGAAGTCCTCTAGTTATCTTCCTATGATTAGGCAAGCAAACTTCTTAGTAAGTGACCTTCTGATTACGCAACGTACAGTTTGGGGCCTTTTGTAAAAGGTCTGAGGCTTTTTATAGAAGTCTGGAATCCTTTATAAGAAAGAATCTATGCTATTTGATTATTTCTGATTAGTTGATTAACTAAATGTATGTTGATAGGTACAATATATTAATTGATTAGCTACATGTATATTGATAACATTTCTCAGAAGCTTGGGGTCAGCCCTTTTCAGAGACTCATATCTCTGATCTAGGTTTCTTGATGCCATTTCTGGGCCATTTTCATCAATAGCTGTGTGTCCAGTTCTTAGATTTAGCCATCTTTATACCAGAATAGGATTGAGAGCAAGAGAAAGAAATGATTAGAGAATTTTAGATATCATTTAGCCTAATCCTTTCATTTTCTAAGAATGAAATTAATGCCCAGAAAATACAAGATTACCTAGTCAGATGAGTGGCAGAGGCAGATTTTGAACCAGATCTTGTGAGTCTTTACCTAGTCCTCCATGGTTCATAGGATCATAGGTTTAAAGCTCCAAGGGGCCTGAAATCATCAAATCAAACCCCCTCACTTTATAGATGAGGCCACTGAGGCCCAGAGGGGTTAAGTCACTTGCCCAGAATTACATAACTAGTAAGTATCTGAGACTTGAATCCAATGTGTCCTAGACTAAGTCTAGTGCCCCGTGGCTTTGATAGAGAGGTGCAGACAAAGTAACACTAGTTATTATTAGTTATTATAAACTCATTGTTAATTAGATTAATTACTAATTAGAATGCCAGTCAACATTTCTATAGAATTTGCAGTTAAGAAGCACTTTATAGAGTTTATCTCAGTCCTCTGAACAGCCCTATGAGATAGGGAGGACAAATATTAGAGATACAATATAGTGTGATAGAAAAGCCAGGGAATCTGTTTCTAGTCCCTGGTTTGCCACCAGTGATGTGAATTTGGGCAAGTCACTAGTGTTCAATTTCCTCTTTTGTAAAATAATAGCTGACATTTACATAGTTCTTTAAGATTTCCCAAATACTTAGTAAACATTGTCTCATTTGATACTCATAACGATCCTGAGAGACACTATATTATCATCTTCATTTAATGGAAGAGGAAACTGAGGCTCAGAGAAATTAAGTCACTTGCCCAGAGTCACATAGCTAATTAAGTATCTGAAGCCAGATTCACCTATTCAGTGTTTGTAAGCTAGAGTGAGTTTATGCTAGCATTTCAACTTCCTTTGTCCTCAAGGCAATGCTGGCAAAGCTCCAGTCAGTAATACAGGGAGAACAGAAGGAACCTGAGTCTCAGTTGAAAGCTATGCTATTCTCACCACTGTGGAAGATACGGTATTTTTTTAACTATTGCAAACAAGAGGGATTAGAGTTCATTGGCATTTCTATATAGCAATGCCAAAACCCAGAGGAAATAGTAGCAAAGGAAATCCCACTCAAAATAGCTTTAAAAGATGCACAAAATGTCTGAGAGTCAATCTACTGAGAAAAACTCATTCTTATATAAGTACAGTTACAAAATACACTTTAAGGAAATAAAGAATGATTTAAATAATTGGAGAATAGTCATTGTTCGTGGTTGGGTCATGTCAATAGAATAAAAATGAAAAGACTACCTAAATTAATGAACACATTTTGTTTTTTGCTAACCAAACTTCCAAGGGAGTGCTATAAAGATAATACATTTACTTAAAACATTTTCCATTTTGAAGAATGAAATGTCTACAATCTTAAGAAAAATAATGGGGAAAATAGGAGAAATGAAGGAAAAATAGCACTTCCATGACTCAAGTTATATCACAGAGTTATATTCAACAAAACTATTAGGTGGTTTAAAAAAATAGAAAAATTGATCAGTAGAAAGATCAGATAAAGGAGAATTAGAAAAAAGCTAAAATTCAATAACACATTGTCCTACAAATCTAAAAACATAATTACTTAGGAAGAACTACCTATTTGACAGGAGCCACTGGGGAAACTGGAAAGCAATTTGGTAGGAATTAAGTTTGGATCAACATCTTATACCATATACCACAATAAACTCAAAATAAATAGGCAACTTTAATAAAAAATTATTAGAAACTGGAAGAAAACATAAAATACTTCTCATAGTTATGGATAGCGGAATATCCTTATAATGAAATAAGAGACAGAGGAAATCACAAAAAGAAAACATAGATAATTTTGATTATATCAAACTGAAAAGCTTTTGAATGAATAATGTCAATGTAGGCTAATGTAGGCAAAAAGGGAAAGTGTTGATTGAGGGGATCCCTTGCATAAAAATTCTGATGAGATTCTATTATCCAAGAAATAAAGGAAATTAATACAGACCAAGAGCTACTCACAAATGGATATGAACAAACAATTTTCAAAAGAAGAACTTCGAGCAACAAAACTATATGAAAGATTGCTACAAATCTCTAATAAAAAATAGACACGAATGAAAACAACTCTAAAGTTTTATCTCACGCCAGAAAATTAATAATGATGATAAAAAATAGAGTCAATTTTGGAAGGACTTTGTAAAGACAAGGCTACTAATTCACTATTGATGGAGCCATGTGTTGATTCAACCAGTCTGGAAAATAATTTGAAATTATTGAGAAAAAGCAATTAGAATATCCATACCATGGATCATACAACCATGATCCAGAGATCCTACTGGCAAATATAAACTTCAAGGACATTAAAGACAAAACCAAAGGACTCATATATGCCAAAGTATTCATAAAATTGCTTTTTCGTGATAGCAAAGAACTGGAAGCAAGAGTTGCCTGTCACCGGAGCAGTGATTAAACAATTGTGGTATACAAAGTTAATGGAATATTACTATGCCATAAAAAGTGATGAGTGAGAAGACTTAAATGAATCAACGCAAAATGAAGTAAGTCAAATAAACAAAGAAAAATTATATATTCAATAATTACAACAATGAAAATGGAAAAAAACCAAAAAATAATGGAAATTGAACACCATGCTATTATGATGATCAAGCTTAGCTCCAGAGAAAAGTTGAGAAAATGCTCCTATCTCCTCTGCTCTTTAATGAAGTGGGGGACTATGGGTGGGGAATATTTCACATATTGCCAGGCATGATTGATGTGTTAACTGTTTTTCTGACTGCTTTTTTTCCTTTCCTTTGAAAAAATCTTTCTTATAAGACATGGCTACTTGGGTAGCCATAGAGAGATATATTTGGAAATTTTTTAAAATGTAAAAACAAAAGATATCAATCAAAATAAGATTTTCAAAACGAAGGATGACTTAGCTCCAGAGCACCACTGGGTGGAAATTATAGGAAATCAACACCTCTTCCTGACTATAAACACAGCCCTCTTCCCCTCAAGCCCTGCTACCTCCCTTCTAAGCTAAGAAAATTGATATTTCTATTATTAGCTCCACTTTACAGAGAAAGAAACTTTGACTCAGAGATGCATAGGTGATGAGCATCTGAGGCAGTATTTAAGCCCAGGTCTTCCTATCTTAGAATCTAACACTCTATACAGTATTGCTCTCCCCTTCCTCTCCTTTAAAATCCCCAAATTAAAGTCATATGGCATAATAGATAGAGAAGCAGCATTAGTGTTAGGATAGACTTGGATTCAAGTTTTGCCTCTGATACATATTAACTGTATTACCATGGACAAGTCACTGTATTTGTGTCTCCAGCACCTAGGACAGTGCCTGACACACAGTAGGTGGTTAACAAATACTTGCTGGCTGATTGAGGAGTTGCCACTTGACGGAAGGAACTTCCATATTGGAAGTTCTTATACCAAAGAAATCACATGTACAATCCAAGAAAGAAATTATTACCCTCATTTTACAAAAGAGTAAATAGTTAAGTGACTTCCAAAATATTGCCTTGGAATGAACAGGAATGAAGAAGTGGGAGTGCTTTATGAAAGCATAGAACAGGGAAAGGCAGATTGGGTCTCTACCCCTTAAATAAATGTATGGGGTTATAGAAAGGGATTTATTCTGTTCTTAGTGTAGTAATAAGTTTATTGAAATTTAAAAAACAAAACCAAAATAAAGGCCTTTACACTAAGAAGCAATAGGCCTCTGAGAGAAAATACCAGCCAAACCAGTCAAATACCACTGGTTAGAAATCCAGTGTTTTAATGGCAACCCTATCCTACTGCTCACATGCATAAAATTCTTCAGCTGAGTGCCTGTAATTTGATTTTTGCTTCCAAGTATACACTCAGCCAGTTTGGACTAAGTTTAAAAGCATCTCGTTTTAAAAAAAAAAGCCAATCAAAGCTTTTGGAATATGCCTTCTCTCTGGCCTGCTCCCTCCACTTTATATTTGAACTTAGGCCTTTCAACAACAATCCAAGAGAATATGCCCTGATGTTCCCAGCATCATTTCTCTGGGATCAGAAAGGAAGGAAGGATTTTGGCGTAAAGGGAGTTGTTTTATGTTAGAAAAGATGCCTCCTCAGAGGCCAGGGGATTCTGTGTGGAGGGAGATGAGGCCTTTGGCAGAGAGGGCTGCCTCTCACAGTGTAGCTTCATATTGACCGTGGGCTCTCCCAAGAGAAAAACTTTGAAGCGGTAAAAACCTTTCTTGCTCCCTGATTCTTTAAAAATCTTTATCTCATTATCAGATGGTTTGCTTTTTCCCCCCTGGGCTCTTACCCCTCTTCTCTTATAACAAATCCACCAGCTTGAGCTTCAAATGTAAGTTTCTGCAATCATCCTTGGTAAAGCAGCCTGTGATATGGAAAAAATGAGAACCTTGTAGAATCAGAACCTTAGGCTGGGAAGTGGTTCTCATAGCATTCAAGCCCAACTCTCTCCACTGGATCCATGAATCCCCCGTACATCATTCTGAGAGATGACAGTCATCGCTCTGTTTGAATTGCAGTGATGGGAAACTCACTAACCTCAAGCATCAGAAGTCATGGGTTTGAGTCTTTTCACTAGCATTTACTGCCTGAGAGGTGATAAAACCACCCTGGAGCCAGCAATATGCTCTGGTGAGTTAAGAGCCAGATTAAAATAGAATTGGGAATGTTTAGGCACAGGTAGTTGGTGCAGTGGGGAGAGCGCTGGACCTGGATTCAGAAAGATCTGAGTTCAAATCCAGCCTCAGACACTTCCTAGCTATGTAACCCTGGGCAAATTATGTAACCTTTGTTTGCCTCTGTTTCTTTATCTGTAAAGTGGGAATAATAGGAGCACCTATTTCCCAGGGTTGTTGTGAGGAAGAAATGAGATAATAATTTGCAAAGTACTTAACCCAGTGCCTGGTACAGGCAAAGTGTTATATGAATGTTAGGTATTATGGTTATTTAACAAAGTAAATAAAAATACATAGAACATAGAAAATATTAACATGTGGCTTTCTAGGTTAATCTGCAGCCCATGGGGATCCTTAGGCATGTTTTAGTGGGAGTTTGACACCACTGATGAATTGGTAATTGTTTCTGTTTTGGCCAGAAACCCCAAGAGTCTTCCCCTCCCATACTGATTTTTTGGGGGCCATTCTCTACCTCATTTCTTAACCAGCCTTAATCACTGAACGGGTGTATCCTCAGTCAATGTGACAACTCAGAAAGACCTTAAAAAGGCCAAGGTCTTCCACTGCCTCCAGGGCCATCTCCAGTTCTCCTGATCTATACCCCACCACTGGATGATGGCTCTGGAGGAAAAAGGGAGGCTGGTGACTTTGCACAGCCCTCCCTCACTTGAATCCGATTCACTTGCATATCATAGCATCACCTTCCTGATGTCATGGTTGTCTTCTAGAAGGAAGGACGAACCACCACCACCACCACCACAACGACACCACCGATATGGAGCGTCTTTGACTTGGAGTCAGGGTCCTTGGCTTCTCATCCCTGCTTGACTGTTTATTTATTTGGTATGAACTTGGGTAAATCCTTTTCCCTCTTTGAGATTCAGTTACTTCCTCTATAAAAAAGGGATGATAATAATACTTGCCCTAGCTACCTCATGGGGTCATTGTGAAGAAAGTGATTTGTAAACCTTAAGATGCTATAGAAATGTGAGTTGCTATTATCCCCTTGTCCAATTCTTACAAGTTGTTCCTCATGATGAAATTTGTCTTCTTGTAACTTCCACCTCAGTTTTCCCCTCTAGATCTTTGCAGAACAAGTCTGATCCTTCTTAATTACAATGCTTTAAAAAAGAAAAAAATTCCAGCCAGTGCTGTCATTACTACAGCTTACTATTGTGATGCGTGCACACACGGGCACACACACAGACACACACACACACACCTTCTCAATTCTCATGTTTCAACATATTGAAGCTTTTTTCACGTTGCTGTGAAGACAAAGGATATTGAAATGCATAAACCCACTCTAAAGTTACAAACACTAAGTGGCCCATTTGAAAAAAGTCCCCTGCCCTCCTTCTTTACTGAAATCCAAGAATTGTATGAGCTATTCTTATTTTGAGGCAAGTTTGAAACCAGAGGAAAGCTCACCCAAAGAAATGGGTTGGTAACATAGGGTCAAGAATCATGGGATTTAGAGCTGGAAGGGTCTGTAGATATGGTCCAATCCAGTCACTTCTAGGTATAGAAAGGGAGACTGAACAAAGGATTGGAAAAGCCATTCGTCTAATATCACCCAGCTAGAAAGTAGCAGTGCCAGGATGCCAATACAAGTCTATATTTTCTAAGGGAGATCAGTCTTTAGCACACTGCATGTATACAAATAAAAGCAAAGGATTATGCTAGAAATAGCCCTCACTTTGGCATCAGGAGACTGAGATTTAAATGCTGTTCTGTTATTAATTAATTATCTTAATAGCTATTATTAATTATTTTAAACCCTGGGCAAGTCACCACATCTCTGGATTTCAGTTTCCTCCTCTGTAAAATGAGGGGCTTGGACTAGAAAATGCTCACTGAAGGTGAGTCCGGTTCTGTATCTATTACATATTCTTATTTATAGAGCACTTCATAGATTACAAAATGTAATCACAGCAACTCCATGAATGAAGTAGGCAGGGCAATAATTGTCACACACATTTTGAATGGAATCCCTAGGTCGTGAGACACAGCAGTCTTAAAATACATGGCATCAGATGTTGGACAGAAACTCTGGGAAGCTGTGTGTGTAGGTGACTAGGACTGGTTCACAGATTAAATGAAATTGAGAGAGGAAAAAGGAGAGAGGAGAATGAGAGAGAGAGAGAGAGAGAGAGAGAGAGAGAGAGCACATGTTCTCCATCTTAAGAGAAAGAAACATTGGGGAGGGAGGTGACCTATGACATCCTCAGCACTTGCACATGAATGAATAAACAAATTAATTAATGACTACAAGAGTCATAGGTGACCATAGGAATTAGTTGTTTTTGCTTGGACCCCAGTTTGGATGAGACAGCCCCTTGGAGATTCTTCACCTCCCTTGAAGCACTGGGTGCCACTTCCTATAGCCACCCAATGTTTTCATAGTGTTTTTGGATTCAAGTGTTGAGGAGGAAATAAGTCCTTCCATGTTTCTCTCCCTCAAGGTAAAGTAGAAATCTGCTCCTATTGAATTCCATGACTCTCTCTCTTCTTCCCAGAACACTCAGCGAATTGATCCCAGCCCCCTACACTCAAAGGGTGTATGTGCCAGGGTTTCTGTCCAAAATACCTAGCAGGTGCCTTCTGGGATTGCTTCATCTATCAACACAGAGGATGGTGAAAATTAGTCTCAGAGACATGAAGTGACCTGGCCCAAGGCCACACAGCTAAGAAGTGGTAATAATAATAATAATAGCGATGATGTTGATATATACAATAAAGTAGCATGGGGAATAGAAAGTTGACCTTAGAATCAGGAAGACCTGAGTTCAAGTTTTATCTGTGACATATATTGGCTGTGTGACCCTGGGCAAGTCACTTAACCTCTCAGTGCTCTAGGTAATGCTTTAAAACCATAAGTTACAGATAAGTTATTGATCTGCATTGGAAGGAGTTTCCCCACCAATGAAATTGTAGATCTAGACATACATACATACATACATGCATATGTACATATATAATGTATATATATAGATAGAGATATCTGTATAACTATATAATTAGTATTTAGCATGTATTATTTAACATGGATTCTATGTATATATAAAATATCATAATAATAATGCAAAGAGCTGACATGTGTACTGTTTAGTTTACAAGGCCCACATACTCATTTTATCCTTACTACCCAGTAAGCCATGGAGTAGGTGGCACAATGGATAGAGTGCCAGGCCTGGAGTCAGGAAGGCTCATCTTCCCAAGTTCAAATATGGCCTCAGATACTTACTAGCTGTGGGACCCTGGGCAAGTCACTTAACCTGTTTGCCTCTATTTCTGTAAAATGAGCTGGAGAGGAAAATGGCAAACCACTCCAGTTTGCCAAGAAAACCCTAAACGGGGTCACAAAGAGTCAGACATGACTGAAACAAGTGAACAACATCAACAACAAATAAGTATTATCACCGCATCGTCAGCATTATTATCTCTGTCATCATCTGGTTCTTGTCACTGTTTCTGCAACAAGTCTCTATCCTGCTATTATCCTATTAAATGTTCTACAGACTTTAGCACAGGCGGATAAAACCACTGCTTTTGGAGTTGAATAGAAGCATTAGGATGTAAGTTCATCTTCTATAGGCTCAGTGAAAGAATCCTTGGTACAACTCCAGTAGGAAAAGAGGATGGCAGGAATGCTATGCATCTCACTCTGTTCCCAAATAACTTCAAATTCTGCTAGGTTTCTATATTTTGTTAGCTGTCAATTCCATGTAACAGAGATTATGAGTATTTGGTATGGAGAAATCTATCAAAACCATCATTTTTATGCTTCTGGTTAAGATGGCCATGTGAAAAGTCATATAGGATTCTAATTCCCCTATGTTTACTCCAGTAAAAATGTTTTTTTAAGGCACCAGATCAAATAATTCTTAAGAAATTCAAAGAGAAACAATTATAAGCTTCCTCAATCAGCCCCAGACTGCACAAAAAGTCTGCCTGCTTGACCCCTCCAGCATAATCACAGGTGAACGAGCCAGAAACCTACCTATGCTCTGACTTGAGATACTCTAACGCTGCAGGAAACCTGTTTCACTCTGTTTCTAAGAGGCAGAAAGCCTGGAGTGCTGAGACAGGGGCAGTCTAGGGTGGTTGGAAACCCGAAGCAGTCTCGCTCCTCTGACTTTGGATGCTGGGCCCAGAGAGGGCAATGCTCTAGCCAGGATGCTCCAGGAGGATTGGAAATCTACCACACTCTAAAATGAGGTGATATAAAAAGTCTGAAGACTGCTACACTCTGAATCTGAATAATCCAGGAGGGAATAAAACTTTCCAGTTCTTTGAGCACAGACACACCAGGGGAGGTGGAAACCAGTGTTGGGAGCTCAGAAAATTGAGTACAAGACCAAGGACAAACCTTATTACCACATCCAAAAGTGGGGAGGGTTGGGAGGAAGAGTCTAGGCCTGACACAAAATCCCAAACCAGGAACTGAGTTTAGGGATAGAGCTAAACAGAAGATGATATCAAAAACTATGAAAATATATTGAGTCAAATTATGCCCAAGATGTAAGCCCAGAAGAAGAAAGTTAATTTTACCACTACTGTCAGAGCTTCAAAGGAAAAAAAAAAGATTTCTTGGCCATAAGGACTATGAGAGAATCTGCGGGAAAATGAAGCAAGAGATTAAAAAAAGAAATAATAATTGAAATAAGAGTTCTAGAAGAAAGAATTGGAATAAGAAATAATAGCTTAGAACAGAATGTAGAAAACCTTAACCAAGTAACTGACTTGCTGAAAATTAGAATGGAGAAAATAGAATTCAGGGACCTCATGAGACAGAGAAATATTAGAACAAAACCAAAATATTCAAAAATAGAAGAAAATATAAGGTACCCAATCCTTTTATTTATCAGAGTTTACAAGTCTTTCAAAGTTGTTTGTCCTTGCAATATTGTTGCTATTATATAATTTATTCTCCTGGTTCTACTCACTTCACTCTGCATCATTTCATGAAAGCCTTCCTGGATTTTTCTGGAAAGATTGTCTTCATTATTTCTATTTTTAATTCAATTTTATTTTCACTTTTGAATTCTCTCTCTCCACCTTCCTACTCCCTCAACCACTGAGAAAACAAGGCAAACAAAACCCGTCACAAAAATGTATAGTCATGCAAAACAAATTCCCATGTTAGCCATATCCATCCACCCCACCCACCTCCCCCAAAAGAAGAAAATACGCTTCAGTCTGCACTCTGACTCCATCGGTTATTTTTTCTGGATAGCATGTTTCATCATGAATCCTTTGTGACTTGCCAATTGTGATTGGTCATTGTGTTGATCAATTACTAAGTCTTTCCAAGTTGATTGCCTTTACAATGTTATTGTTAACATATAAATTGTTCTCCTGGTTCTGTTGACTTCAGTTTGTATCACTTCATCCAAATCTTCCCTGGTTTTCTGAAACCATCTTATCCATCATTTCTTACAATCCAGTAATATTCCACCACATTAGAGATGATAAATAAACCCATAGGAGCCAATAAGGTCATTAAGTCAAAGAATGTAGAGCCAAACTAGAAAAGGGCCCAGGAGAGAGTCTTGGAGAACATCCAAAATTAGGTTACCATAATAAACCCTACTATTTCTACAAACAAATCCTCACAATTCAATCATTCTCTCTGACACTTCGTTGTTAATATATTGTTGACTGAGTTTATGTAGATGCTTCCCACGTAGGGCCTTTTGATTCCATTCTTGGTTATTTCATCATTTTCACCCAGACATAAAGCACTTTGGGTTATATCTGATAAATCCAATGGTAATACCTGTTACCAACCTTTACTATTACTTGGCAAAGTGATATCTGCTTGTTATAAAAGCTTTTCTTTAGGGTTTTTTTTTAAATCAGTTCTTCATGTGCCTTCAGAATTTTTTTATCAATCTTCCTTTTTTATATTTTATTATTTATTTAATATTTTTTGTTTTAGCATTTATTGCCACAAGATTTTGAATTACAAAGTTTCTCCCCATTTCTACCCTCCCCCCACTCCAAGATGGCATATGATTGCCCCATTCCCCAGTCAGCCCGCCCTTCTGTCACCCCACCCCTCCCAATCCCCTTTTCCCTTACTTTCTTGTAGGGCAAGATAGATTTCTATGTCCCATTGCCCATTCTATGTCCCATCATATTTCCCAGTTGCATGCAAAAACAACTTGTTTTTTTGAACATCTGCTTTTAAAACTTTGAGTTCCAAATTCTCTCCCCTCTTGCCTCCCCACCCATCCTCCCTAAGAAGGCAAACAATTCAACATAGGTCACACGTGCATCATTATGCAAAACCCTTCCACAATACTCATGTTGTAAAAAAACTAACTATATTTTGCTCCCTCCTATCCTGTCCCCCTTTATTCAATTTTCTCCCTTGACCCTGTCCCTTTTCGAAAGTGTTTGCTTTTGATTACCTCCTCCCCCATCTGCCCTCCCTTCTATAGTCCCCCCTTTTTTATCCCCTTCCTCCTTCTTTCCTGTGGGGTAAGATACCCAATTGAATGTGTATGTTATTCCCTCCTCAAGTCAAATCAAATGAGAGCAAGATTCTCTCATTCCCCCTCACCTGCCCCCTCTTCCCTTCCAATGAACTGTTTTTTCTTGCCACTTTTATGTGAGATAATTTACCCTATTCTATCTCTCCCTTTCTCAATGTATTCCTCTCTCATCCCTTAATTTGACTTTTTTAGATATCATCCCTTCATATTCAACTCACCCTGTGCCCTCTGTCTATATATATATATATATGTATATATATATATATATATGTATGTATGTATGTATGTATGTATATGTATATGTATATATGTATGTATGTATATTCCCTTCAGCTACCCTAATACTGAGGTCTCATAAATTTTACATACATCATCTTTCCATGTAGGAATGTAAACAAAACAGTTCAACTTTAATAAGTCCCTTATGATTTTTCTTTCTTGTTTACCTTTTCATGCTTCCCTTGATTCTTGTGTTTGAAAGTCAAATTTTCTATTCAGCTCTGGTCTTTTCACTGAGAAAGCTTGAAATTCCTCTATTTTATTGAAAATCCATATTTCGTCTTGGAGCATTATATTCAGTTTTGCTGGGTAGGTGATTCTTGGTTTTAATCCTAGCTCCATTGACCTCCAGAATATCATATTCCAAGCCCTCTGATCCCTTAATGTAGAAGCTGCTAGAACTTGTGTTATCCTGATTGTGTTTCCACAATACTCAAATTGTTTCTTTCTGGCTACTTGCAGTATTTTCTCCTTGATCTGGGAGCTCCGGAATTTGGCAACAATGTTCCTAGGAGTTTTCTTTTTGGGGTGTTTTTCAGGAGGCACTCAGTGGGTTCTTTCAATTTCTATTTTACCCTCTGTCTCTAGAATATCAGGGAAGTTGTCCTTGATAATTTCTTGAAAGATGATATCTAGGCTCTTTTTTGATCATGGCTTTCAAGTAGTCCAATAATTTTTAAATTATCTCTCCTGGATCTATTTTCTAGGTCAGTGGTTTTTCCAATGAGATATTCATCTTCCATTTTTTCATTCCTTTGGTTGTGTTTTATAATATCTTGATTTCTCACAAAGTCACTAGCTTCCACTTGCTCCAATCTAATTTTTAAGGTAGTATTTTCTTTAGTGGTCTTTTGGACCTCCTTTTCCATTTGGCTAATTCTGCCTTTCAAGGCATTCTCTTCATTGGCTTTTTGGAGCTCTTTTGACATTTGAGTTAGTCTATTTTTAAGGTGATATTTTCTTCAGTATTTTTGGGGTCTCCTTTAGCAAGTCATTGACTTGTTTTTCATGGTTTTCTGGCATCACCCTCATTTCTCTTCCCAATTTTTCCTCTACTTCTCTTACTTGCTTTTTGAACTCCTTTTTGAGCTCTTCCATGGCCTGAGACCAATTCATATTTTTCTTGGAGGCTTTTGATGTAGGCTCTTTGACTTTTTTGACTTCTTTTGGCTGTATATTTTGGTCTTCTTTGTCACCAAAGAAAGATTCCAAAGTCTGAGTCTGAATATGAGTCTGATTTTGCTGCCTGGCCATGTTCCCAGGCATCTACTTGACCCTCGAGCTTTTTGTCGGGGTGCAACTGCTTGTAGAGTAGAAAGTACTTTGTCCCAAGCTTGAGGTTCTGTGCTGCTCTTTTCAGAGCTAATTCTCCAAAGCAAGCTCTGCCACACCAGCTCTCCTTCTCCCCCAAGAACCACCACCCAGGATTGCAACCCAGATCCTGGCAGGGCATTTCCCTTTGCAGGCTTTGCACTCCCGCTCTAATCTGCCACTTAATTCCTCCCACCATATGGGCTTGGGGCCCAAAGCAACTGCAGCTGTAGCTCTGGAAGCAGCCTCTGAGCTGCACCACCTCCACCACCACCACCACCCCTCGGGTGGTGGCTGACCTCGAACTCCTTTCACTCTCTCCCAGCAGCTTTTCCCACTAACCTTCTCTGTTGTCTTTAGTGTTTGTGGGTTGAGAAGTCTGGTAACTGCCACAGCTCACTGATTCAGGGCACTGTGGCCTGTTCTGCCTGGCTCCAGGTCTGGTTGGTCCTGGCACAGCCCACGCTGGGCTCTGCTCCACTTTGCTCCCAGCTCCATGCGATAGACCCTTTCCAACGACCATCCAGGCTGTCCTGGGCTGGAGCCATGCTTCCCTCTGCTATTTCGTGGGTTCTGCAGCTCTACAATTTGTTCAAAGCCATTTTATAGGTGTTTGTAGGGACCTGGGGGAGAGCTGAATCAAGTCCCTGCTTTCTTTCCTTCCCTGCCATCTTTGCTCCACCCCTACACCCCCGCCATCTTCCTTCTTTTTGATGAAGAGGTGTTCATCTTTCTATGGGCCTTATGTTTAGTAAGTTTTAAATGTTTTTGAAAGATGGTTTCCCAATCTCTTATCCATTTTACAGTTCCAAAAGTTCACAATAAGACTATCAATGCATGGTTATTCATTGCTACTCATTCCGCTTTGATTTCAGAGTGCTATTGAGTCTCATTATATTCATCTACAGCTTTCTCCTTTCAATATATCATGCCAGAGGAGACCTATTTGTAGGTATTGCCTTCACTCATGGGTTCTTTTGTGCCTCCAGAGTCCATCTTACAGCCTTCAGCTTCAATGTTTCTGTGGCATAGGTTAAGAATTTTGTATTTATTGTTCAAAATGACATTTTTGTATCATTGGAGAAAGATTCCACAATATGAAAGAGTTATTTGAAGCATTTTTCAATGGAGTCACATACCTTGATGCCATCCATGTATATTAAGTGATTAATAAGATGTTTTGATTCAACTCTTTTTTAACTTGGACATCATACTTTGATCTATTTAGGGGAGATGATGATTGAGTTACAGGCTAGGCACATCATAATGGACTTAATCTATCTTCCTGAAAAATGCCTCATTTCATATCAATTGTTCTTGATATTATAGAGTTGTTTGGGTATTTTAAATAGAGAACAGTTTTCCTCATGGACATCAGATACTATAGTGTTCTCTCTATTTTTGAGTCTATTGTATATATTTGTGGACAGGAACAAGTCATGAGTGCAAGACTGAGTTGAAGCCTTTGTGATAATAAAGGCAGTATAAATGTGATGGTGTTTTTGAGTAGCTTGTTCAACAATCACTTAATCCATAGTAGGTTGCTCTTTACACCCCTGAGATTTCCTGGCACAGCCCTTTTGCTCCTCAGCCAATATACTATTTTTCTTATAAGTGTAGTGGGAGAATCTGTGCAGAGCTCATTAGCTTTCTCTGCTGATGCAGCCTCTCTATGTGGAGAGGTAGGTAGCTTCCTCTGAGAGAATCATGATGTATTATAAGGGAAATGCCTTGGAGAGACTGTGGAACATGTGTAGACATTCTGTAACTGATTCCAGTTGGCTAATCACATGGTTGAGAGAAAGAAGCCTTTTTGAATTTGCACTGGCTGCAAAAGCAGGCTTGGATTCCAATTCCCAGATTCCTATGGCTTATTCCCCAGTCAGCACACCACTCTCTTCACCTAGAAAAGAAAAGAACAAATAAACAAATGACAACAACAACAACCAAAAAAAGCTAAGGACCAGTACCTATTTCTCAAGGCCATATGGCCTTAGGCTGGAAGAAAGGGCCTAAGACCTTTCCCCTAACAGCATAGGTGTAACTGAATGAAGCAAAGATCTTTGAAGCTAATTCAGTCCTTTTGAAGATATAGACAGGTCCAACTCTGCAGCCCAACTGAAAAAGGCTCCTCCCAACCATGGGCTCAGAACCAGAACCAGTAACAAACATGTTTATGTGTTCTCAGCCGGCTATCCAAGGCACTTCTCTTGCTCATCATCACAATTCTCCTGGAAGCAGTTTCTTAGTGCCCTCCAGTGAAGAAGCTGCATCAGCTGATCAAGCTGATGAGGCTCTGTGCATGTACCAGACCTCCGTTACACTAATAAGCTCACCACTGTGAAGTGAATGAATCGATGAGTATGGATCTTATCCGGCCCCACAGCTTTCTAGTTTTGCAGAAGCTAGGATTTCAGTCCCCTCCCTCACTGTCATTTCTTTCATTCATTATGTTAATAGTGTACAAGTTTTTCAGGTCCTTACTGATCCAATTTATCCATTTGTTGCCTCAGACTTCTTGAAACCATTTAGATGACCCAAAATTTTCCATGTCCTGCTTCATCAAGGTTTCTTTCTCCTCTGGTTGCTTTCTTCTTCAAATAACTATAAGTTAAGTCAACAAGTTATGTCAACATACACTTATTAAGCACCTACTATGTACTAGAGACTGAGCTAAATGTTGGTTGGTTGGTTGTTGTCCTTTGTTGTCAAAGAGCACCAAAATAACACCACTATGTAAGAGTCAAGTTATAGTCCAACCGTGGCTGATCAGACCAATATGAGCTCAGAATGTTCTACCACAGGTCGGGCACAAATAGTTAATATGAACATTTGGGGTGGATTCTTTAAATTTGCCCGTATCCTGTTTCTTTTGAGCTACTTCAATTCTGGTCTGCCCTTAGAACCTAGCACCTTATTTGATGTGGTCCTTTGCTTGCATCTCCCATGTCACACAATCAATTCCAAAGTTCTTCAGAGAGATCTTGAGAGTGTCCTTGTATCCCTTCTTCTGGCTACTATGTGAGTTAAATATTGGGAATACAAAGGAAGGTGAAAATAGTCCTGTTCTTAAGAAGCTCACAGTCTAATAGGGAAGACAACATACAAACAACTATATACAAACAAGATATATGCAGAATGAATTGAAAATAATCAACAGAGGAAGACACTAAAGTTAAGGGGGATCAGGACAGGCTTCCTATAGGTGAAATTTTACTTGGGACTTGAAAGAAGCCAGAGAAGCGAGGAAGCAGGAGGAGAACATTCCAGGCATGGGGGACAGCCATCAAAATGCCCATAGTCAGGAGATGGAGTGTCTTATGCAAGGAATAGTAAGAAGGCCAGTCTCACTATCCCTTCCACAAAGGGTAAGTGGAAGGGAGGAATGTGTAAGAAGACTGAGAAGGTAAAGAAGAGATCAGTGGTCAAGTTTTTGATTGATGTGTATTTATTTTGTTTCTCAAGCTACTTGAACCTCATAAATCCCATTAAACTTTTGGCTTTTGTTCTCACTTGTTGATTAAGAGAATCTAGAATTTCTGACATCCTTTTCTTTGTCCCCAGAGTCTATTCTGCAGGTTTCTTTTTTGTTTAGTTTTTTTTTTGTTGTTGTTGGGCAATATGGCATGCAATGTTTTTATTGTACCCATACTAGCTGAATATAATCTGCCATTTTTCCAGTTATGGATGTAATGTTCCAATGTCTTATTCAAAGACCTTCAAAAGCTCTCTGAAGTTGCTTCTGCTATGATAGTATTTGAGATATTGGAGTATTTTTGTCATCTATTTCATTATTAAGCATAGTTTCAGGAGTTTATATTAAATGAAAATTTTTGGTTATCTCAGGTTCTTCAAATTTTCCTTTTTCAGATTTTAATAGACCCTTGATTTTATTATTATTTCATCTAATCAAGTCCTAGGGATGAATTTACTCCATACAATTGCTCTCCACTGGTCAGCAGTACTTTGTTTTGTGACTTAGACTTGAGGATGCCATCGGTACTGCCTGTAATCTGACTATGTGACTCCCCCTCCTGGATTCCTCCATTGGCTTTCTATTTCTTCCAAAATAAACTTTTAAAGCTTTACACAGCCTGGATGCAACCTATTGTTCCATTCTCATTGGCTATTACTCCCCACTCTGCATTCCTACAAATCAGTCAAAATGTCCTCCTCTCTATTGCTCCCTTAAGACAATCCATCTCCCATCTTCATGTCTTTGAACCAGCCATCCCATAGTCCTGGAATATACTCACTCTTTAAATATGTTTATTTGTTATAAGAGTTCTACACCCCCCTCCCTTTCTTCTCTCATTTGCTCTCTCTTTCCGTTTTTAATTAGAGTGGTGGAAAGTTAGCTATAGTGACGCCAAAAAACAAAAGAAAAGGGAGGGAAACTAATATTTTTTAAAGGCACAGAAGAAAACAGACAGCAGTTTAGAAGGAAACAATCAAGATAGTAACATATGTAATGTATTATATATGCTTTTTTCTTCAAAAATGGATGAAATGGAGATTCATGGCTTCATAGAGAATCCTCCCTTGATATTCTTCTGTGGTATGGAAATGCTCCTTTTTTGGGGTGTTTAACTAAGGAATTTTTAAAAATATTTTTCAAAAGACTGTTCAAGCACCATATTCTGCATGAAGCCTTTCCTGATTCCCTCCACTTGCTAGTGTCCTCCCTTCCAAACTGCCTAGAATGTAACTATTTTGTACTTATTTGTTTATTATGTAACTTTTTATTATATTGTTTTTATTATATTATGCTATGCTATATTTATTTTATTAAATTATTAAACATAACATTTATTATATATTATTATAAACTTATTCAGTTTATACTTTGCTGTATATATTTATGTAGGTACTCATCTCCTCCATTTGAATGTAAGCTCTTTGTGAGCAGTGATTGTTACATTTTTTTGTGCTGGTATCCCCAGTACCCAGGCCAGTGTCTGGCTCAGAGAAGGTGTTTAATAGATACGAGCTGATTGATAAGATCTGTTTCCAATTTTTTGAAATGAGACAGTACTGGTGTGTTGTTAAAGCATACATGTCCTCAGTCCATTTCATGGGCACTCCTGGTTTCCCTGCTTCAGTGGTCAGTGTCATCTGCACTGAAGCATAACCAGCAGAAACTGTTGATTTTTTTCTGGTGTGTGGCTGCCTTCTTGTTAGAGCTGAACACAAAGGAGCACCATTCATTCCCTTGGGCTCCATGTCAAGCAGATCATTATGATAATTTCAAGTAGACCCAGCCCACAACCTTCTACCTTTCTGTTTATTTCTTTGCCTCTTACAAAGTTACATCCCACTGACCAGGGTGCTGACCTACTGAGTGAGATTGGCCAGAGCCAATACACCAGCATTTCAGTGTCCCTGTCAGTCCTTCATAGGTACCCTAGTGCTATAGGGGTGCCCAGATTCCCACTTTATGTCACCCTAGCTGGTTCTACTCCTCTTTGCCATTCCCTCCTTCCCCGAAGATGGATGACTGGTTAGAAATTAAGGCATTATTAGTATCATCATCATCGTCACTTTCACTGCTGGTATCATCATCATCACCACCACCACCACCATCATCATCACTATTAGCTCACACACACACACACACACACACACACACACACATTCAATAAGCTATAGTTTACAAAGAGCTTTCCTCATAACAGCCTTCTAGTCAGGTAGAGCAATGAATATCATATCATCCCATTTCATCAGAGAAGAAAGAGAAGCTGCAAAAGTTTACGTGACTTACCTAAGGTCACACACAATGACTGTATAGACTGAAACATTCCTGACTCCAAGTCCAATGCTCTTTCCCCCTCTCCCACAATGCATATATTTTATTTTGAGTCACAACAGAGCCTCATAACTGTCTAATTTATTATTATATAGTATGGTGCCAGATAATTATACACTGTGGTACAATTTGTTATAACTTGGGCCTGGGCCTGTAGCTGCATAATTTATTATTATACAGTGCCGCCGTGCAAAATACTGGGAGTGTGTAATTTATTATAGAGCTTACTACCTAACCTGTAATCCAGAATGCAGCACACACGCAATGTGGGTGAGTTAATGTTACCATGGGAATCTTAACTTAGAAATCTTTTCGTTTTTAAACTTCTTTGCTGAGGAAAAGAAGCTTATCTGTTACTTTTTACCTGTCTCTGTGGTCCTGGTCATGTTTACACCTGTTGACTTGAATAACACAAGGTTGATTTTGATGACATCAGACAGAGAGTACGTGAAGATAACCTAAAGCCAGAAAGTGCCGTGTGGTGAAGGGGAAGCAATGTTGGACCTGACATCATGGTACCTGGGTTCAAATCCCAGCTTTGGGCAAATCAGTTAAATTTACTTGGTTTTTTTTCCTCCTCTATAAAATGAGGCAAGAGGTAGGCTAGATGGCTCCCAAGGCCCCTTTTCATCTAAACACGGCAAGGACTTCTCCACAGATTCATAGAAGATTAGAATTGGGAGGGACCTAAAGGGTGTCCCTTTGGGAGTTGAGCTAGATTTGGGAGGCAGACCTAAAGAAAGCCTGTTCTTTTAGGATCTAAAAAAAATCAAGGGTTGTAGCAATGGAAGGGACCTTCAAGATTATCTAATGAATCCCTCTCATGAGCACACTGAAGCTCCCAAAGGAGAAGTGACTTGCCCAAGGTCGTCTGGGCAAAGTCTTCTAACCTGACAGGGCTCTTTTTACCCCAACCATAGTCCACTCTGAGGCTGTGAAAGGCCGCGTGGCATAGTGAGTGAAGAGTCAGGAAGACCTGAGTTCTGATCCCTCCCCAGATGCACACTGGCTTTGTGACCCTCTGAAATGTGAGGTTGCAGAGAAGATGCTAACCTAAATCAGCAGAGGGAATTACCTTATTGGGTAGTTCCCTATGACATCACAAGTCCACTCTCTAGAGCCTGACCAGGTGAGAAACATTCTTTTTCTAGCAAATAAATCTCTTGACCTTGGGGCATCTGTCTCATGGAACAAATGCCTAAAGTTCACATGACCAAGGCTATGGGGACCTCAGAGATCATCTGACTAGAGGTAGCTAGCGATAGAGGGTTAGACCTTGAGTCAGGAAAACCTGTGTTCACATCCCTCCATAGATGCTAGCTGTGCAAACATGGGTAAATCACTTAACCTCTCTCACCAAAAACACAGGGTTTTCTAAATCTCACAATGGGTTGTTGTGAAGCTATGATGAGGTAACACATGGAAACTTTAAGGCACTATAAAGATGCTGCCTATTTTGATTGTCATTATTATTATCACCTAGTTCCAACTCCCTATAAAGTGACTTACTGAAAGTCACCCCCTTAGTAAGTAGTAGGGAATCTTTCCTTTCTAACACATTACCTTTCCTGTCAGTACCTAAAACATATTTTTACACCCAACCTGCCCAAAGGAAATTCATTAAAGAGATAAGCCTCATCTAACTCTTGCATCTCTAGAAGATTCATAGAACATCCATGCTAGAAGAGACTTTGGAGATTACCTAGTACAATCTCTTTGCTTTACAGATGGGGAAATTAAGGCCCAGAAAGGAGAAGTAGGTTGCCAGTGGTCACACAGCAAGGCCAGAAGTATAACCCCGATGTCTTGCCTCCCATTCAGACATTCTTCCCACCATATCATGACACCCTTTTTCCTGTTCCCCTCATTTGGGGCTTGCTGCAATCCTTAACAACAGCTATGGGACTTTAGGGAGTAGAGTGGCGGAGGAAAGAAGGTTTCCGTGCAATGTAAGACCTAATCAGTCATATTTGAGGTTAGTCACCACCAGTCCAATGTGCCTGGCACTTGTACTATAAGCTCCCGAGCTTATGGCTGGCAGCCCTCAGAAAGCTCCCTGTTCTCATTCACAGACTCACCAGAATAGCTAGGTACCTCAGATTCAAGGGGGTCTGTTGATTCACAGGCACTCAGGACCACAGCTAGCAACCTCCCACTGAGGTGCTTATTTTTTCTATAGTCAGCTACAGGATATAATTCAAAGGTATTTATTATAATAGCATAGTAAGAAAAATCACAATATAAAAATACATTTAAAAATCACAAAATAGCAATCTAATATTCCTCCCCATTGCCCCTGGGCACAAGCTGTCACAAATAAGCATAAGTGACCATGAACAGAATTCATGCATGAGAGGTACACGCGTACAGAACACTTGTGGCCAGAGCATATTCATGAAAGGGAAATTCATGTCTCTGATGATATAGGACCACTGGTGTCTCAGGGGACTGGTTCTCCACTGGGTGTGGTGTTTCTGCTGGGCTCTCTGCTCAGCTGGTAACCATCTTGGCTTGTGACTGGTTTCTGGTGGGTGTGTGGTCTCTGCTACACATTGCTCCCTGCTACAAGTATGCAGGCTCATCTCTTTCAGGGTCAGTAGCTGGTCATTTCAGCTTTAGTATACTAAGCTATAATAGCTATAATTTCTCCTTGATTAGGGCAGGCAGACAACTAACAAAGACTAGGCAGAATAGCCCTAGGCTAAGATTAAATCTTTCTTTTTGATCCCTATGTGTGAGTAGAGTTCAAAGCTCTCTGTTACAGATAACTAACTGAGGGTTAGATATTCCCAAAATACTCCCTGGTTTAGCACAGATTAATGTGAACAAGAACAAAAGGTAAGCTAAGAGGGTATAGGCATTATACTCTACTCACCTAGCCCTCACTTCTGCCTTTATCATGCATATCTGTCAACAATCAAGCCTGGCTGCTTTGGTGCTCTATTTCAGCCAGGAGGAAAACCTCACTGTCTCCCTCCACTGTCTCCATCCCTTCTCACACCAGAAAAAAAAATCTGCAGTTCTGGTAAGTTATGTATGGTACATATGAAAATCTGTGAACATCACAAACAATTTAAGTTGATAATGGCATCCAACTACACAGTAGAATTCATAGACAGATCCCTAAGACATGGCATCCACAGTACAACTACATGTAGCTATCATTAGTATTTATGATTATATATGTATGTATATACACATAGACATATGTAGCATGTGTGTGTGATCAATAGCATACATGACAACACATCTTTCAAACCAAAGACACAAATCTCACTGCTATACAAAACACACAACAGGATCATATCCAGTCACCACAAGCAGAAACATACAACATGCACACTGTTACATTGTTGGTGGAGTTGTGAACTGATCCAGTCATTCTGGAGAGCAATTTGAAACTATTCCCAAAGGGCTATAAAAATGTGCATACCCTTTGACCCAGCAATACCACTTCTAGGACTGTATCCCAAAGAGATCACACAAGTGGGAAAGGGACCAGTGTGTACAAAAATATTTATAGCAGCTCTTTTTGTGGTATCAAAGAATTGGAAATCAAGGGGATGCCCATCAATTGGGGAACGGCTAAACAAATTGTGGTATATGAATGTAATGGAATACTATTGTGCAATAGGAAATGAGGAGTAGACAGATATCATTACAACCTGAAAAGACTTATATGAACTGATGCTGAGTGAGGGGAACAGAAGCAGGAGATCATTATACCCGATTACAGACACACAGTATCTGTAAGGACAAACTTCGATAGACTTGACTCCTCTCATCAATGCAGGGTTCAAAGACAGCTCCAAAAGATCATGATGGAAAAAGCTATGCACATCCAGAGAAAGAACTATGGAGTCTGAATGCAGATGGAGGCAAACCATTTGCTCCCTTTTTTTCTCCTTTTTACGGTTTCATTTCTTCTTTCTCAGGATTCATTCCATTGGTTACAATTCTTCTTTACAACTGGACTGTTATGTAAATAAGTTCAATGTGAAGGTATATGTAGAACCTACATTGGATTACATGCTGTCTTGGGGGGAGAAGAGGGAGGGAGAGAAAATTTGGAACCCAAAAACTTGTGGAACTGAGTGTTGTAAACTAAAAATAAAAAATAAATTCATTAAAAAAAGAAAAAGTACATGCAGAACACCATATACTAGTATACATAGCAATGATGCTTAACACAGCAGCAAGCACAGAAGCCATGTTCAATATATGATAGCATATATAGCAAAACACCTACTAGCTGTGTGACCCTGGGGAAAGTCATTTAATTTCTGTCTGCCTCAGTTTTCTTGTCTATAAAATAGGGCTAATATGGCTTCTGCCGTCATTTAGGATTGTTGTGTGCATAAAGTGACAAATATTTATAAAGTACTTTGCAAACCTTAAAGCAATACATGAATGTTATCATGATTGTTAGTGTGTGGCCACTGCTCACTAAGCACAGGTTACCTGAACTACATCAAACAGCACGGTTTGATTCCATAGGTGGTTGTTGTTCAGTCATTTCAGTCATGTCTGACTCTTCATGGCCCCATTTGGGCAAAGATACTGGAGTGGTTTACCATTTCCCTTTCCAGCTCCTTTTACAGATGAGGAAATTGAGGCAAACAGGGTTAAATGACTTGCCCAGGGTCACACAGCTAGTAAAGTGTCTGAGTCCAGATTTGAACTCAAGAAGATGAGTCTTCCTGACTCCAGGCCCAACATTCTATGCATTATGGCACCACCTAGCTACCTGACTACATAGATAACCACTCTTGTTTATCCTAAACATCATGCATGAGCTTGAGTCCTGGACTAGTTACTTTCACCATAAGCTCCTGAGCTCGTGGATGGCTCAAGCTTTCTGTCAGTATCCTCAGACCTCCTGGCCTGCCGGTCCAACCCCAAACTTGTCAATGGCTCATCCTGAATATTGTTGCCTCTGGTTCCCTCCATTCTCCAGGTGTTTCCACAACTGGAGTATTGGCAAGAAAGAGGCTGCCTCTGCCAGCCAACATAATCAGACCACTGGGCACAGAAGCCAAGACATCATCTCATGATGTCATTGGTCCTCTTTGAGAGCAAAGGTCAAATGACAGCAATAATCAGACCCCTGGGTCTGTAGTCCCAATCCTGAGTTTATGGATGAGTCAGGCCAGTGATCCCTGTCCCCAGGCTCTCTGGGTATCCTGTGTTATTTCTCTGATGTTCTAGCAGATACCACTGGCCAGTGTCTTTCTCATCTGAGTCATTATCTCTCGTGTTACTATCTAGTTTTTAAAGTCTTTTTGGTGAGAAGGCTTTTCTTCTAAGTCTTCTTGACTGATTCTCCATGGTTCCTTTCCTTCCTGCTTTCCTCCATGACGGAGCCCAACTAACTCCCCAATAGGTAATGGGTACAATGTATTATGTGTTCAGGGCTTCTACCATTCTCCAGCACCATCTTACAGACTGGCAAGTTTGCCAGTCTTCCAACTACTTGGTATGGGATGGCTTTCTATTGATCTACTATTTTGTATGTTCCCTAAGGTTTCTTAGAAGAACTCTATCATCTTGCTGAAGGTTCTGACAATCAACTTATGCAACAGACTGTCATTTGTCTCTGTTGCAGCAAGCTGAAGCTATAGCTAAGTGGTAGGCCCCCATCAGCTACTCTTTCAGCCAAGAGATATACTGGTTATGAATTTCTATGTCTTCTCCATCTTCTGAGACTTAGCCGTATACGTTGACAGGCAAACTTGCTTTTATTCAGACACCAGCAGGCATCATTCCTAGGAGCATGATATGCATGCACAAATCCCAGCCCATCTTTGGTCACACCCACAGGGGAATGGCCATAGAAACCATAGGAGGTAACTAAGGACCTGCTTGCTGCTCAAGGAGATGACCCAGAATTCTCTAGGTTTCCTATCCCTTGAATTTGACCTGGTACAGAGTTCTCAGAGTTTTCAAGTGCTCGTGATATTAAACTAGAGGATACCAGGATGGCCATGGAAAGATAAGGAACCACCTTGCATAGCCATGTAGACAAGTAATAAAGGAGCCAGGCCTTTTCCAGTAGAGAGGTCACACAGAGCTATGGGAGGATGAGAATGAATACATTTGAATATGGCACAGAATGATAAGCAGGAGTGGCTGAACTGAGGTGTTCAGACCACAAGCTAAGGAGGGACTGGGCCTGTATTGCTGGCCAAGTGAGCCTAGAGGAGCAGAAGTAGGAATGTTTTCTCTCTTTCTTCCTCCCTCTCAGGAAGAAGCTCTGTTTTCCAATCAATCCTTTTACTTCTTGGTTTTTCTTGTCTCTTCCAGGCAGCTTTAACTGGCATTGAGAGTTTTGATTTCCCTGTTTAATTTGGTGTTTTGCTATTTAGCTGGTTAGTTATTAAAAAAAATTTTTAAAAACTTGTTGGCCAACAAATCTGAGCTGTTTGCTTGCTTATTGAATTGTGGGGAGTAAGACTGAGAGAGAAAGAGCTAGAGAAAGTCAACAAAACCCCTTAAAAGCGCAAGAAACCATTTATTCCTGAGCAAAAATTATAGGGTGAGGGCAAGAAAGGGAGAGACTGAATAGGATATTTCTATAAACTTTCAGATTGTGCACATCCCAATTTGAACCATCAGATTATTTTCTTCTCACTTTTTTTTTAAAGACTGTGAGCCCAAATGCCCCTCTGTGGAGATGAGCGAGCCTCCTGCAGGGCTGCTTAAAAAAAACAGTCTATTCCTAGAAGTGGGTAAGGAATGAGGAGAGGAGAAGGACTTCACACAGGCACCGATGGTCTGGGCTGAAGAATTTGACTGTGCAGGAACCAGCTCTAGCTGTGGGACTTAGGATGGATGACCCCTGTCCCCACTCATGAGCTCCCCCTGGTGGTTAGACCAGAAAATCGTACCTGCTGATTCCACCCAACCTTTTGCTAAGATTTCTGTTTCCCCAGCATGCCCCCTAGTGTACGTTGCAACCTCAGGCTGTGGGTATACCTAAGGATGATAAGGTAGGGTTCTAGATTTTATTCCTGACAAAACCAACACCTAGCAGGGAAGTCAAATATAGAGAAACACATGGTCACAACACCTTAGCTACCATAGAGACTTTTTGATTCCTGGCCGCTCATGCTTGTGTGTACAGGGTGAAATTGTCCAGCATTGTGTGGGTATTGATTATATTTTTCCTATCTTCTTCCAGAAAAGATTTTTTTAAAAGTCCATACACAAATGTGTATGTATGTGTATATATATATATATGTAAAAGAGAGAGAGCAGACACAGGGTGAGTTGAGGATGAAGGGAAGATAGCTAAAAGAAATAAAATGAAATTAAGGGATGAGAGAGTAACTTACTGAGAGAGGGAGATAGGGAGAGATAGAATGGGGTGGATTATCTCCCATAAAGGTGGCAAGAGGAAGCAGTTCTAGGAGAGGAGGGGAGTGGGCAGGTGAGGGGGGAATGAGTGAACCTTGCTCTCATCAGATTTGGCCTGAGGGGGAATACCATACATACTCAGTTGGGTATCTTACCCCACAGGAAAGAAGAGGGAGGAAGATAAAAAAAAAAAATAAAAGGCAGGGGGATGATGGAGTGGAGGGCAGATGGGGGTGGAGGTAATCAAAACAAACACTTTGGAAAGGGGACAGGGTCAAGGAAGAAAATTCAATAAAGCGGGATGGGTTGGGAAGGAGCAAAATGTAGTTAGCCTTTCACAACATGAATATTGTGGAAGGGTTATACATAATAATACATGTGTGACCTAGGTTGAATTGCTCAACTTCTTAGGGAGGGTGGGTGGGAAGGGAAGAGGGAAGGGAATTTGGAACTCAAAGTTTTAAAATCAGATGTTCAAAAACAAAAAAACTTTTTGTATGCAACTAAAAAATAAGATACACAGGCAATGGGGCGTAGAAATTTATCTTGCCCTACAAGAAAGGAAGGGAAAAGGGGATGAGAGGGGAGGGGGGTGATAGAGGGGAGGGCTGACTGGGGAACAGGGCAACCAGAATATACGCCATCTTGGAGTGGGGGGGGAGGGCAGAAATGGGGAGAAAATTTGTAATCCAAACTGTTGTGAAAATCAATGCTGAAAACCAAATATGTTAAATAAATAAATTGCATTAAAAAAAAAATAAAAAAAAAATAAAAAAAAATAAAAAAAAATAAAAAAAAGTAAAAATAAAAAAAAAAGTCCATACACAAGAGTTTCAACAGCTTTCTGGTGCTTATATTCTACCAGTAGTCAGCACAATTTGGCAAGACTTTCCTACAGACATATGGGGCATAAGTCTGACACTTCTTATAGACATCTGCTGTCATTTGAGGCCAGGAAAATCTGTTTCTTAGTAATTCTACTGCCCTTTCTTGACCCGGGTCCAAAATCATCACATGTTGCTGTTATAACCAGAGAACAGACTTACTTGGGTACCACCAACTGCTTTCTGGTACTACCTATAGGATCAGTTACAGGTTGATACACCATTGCATCTCATAGATGCGATATCTGCCCTTGTTAGTAAGATGACTTCTAGGGAAAGAAATGAGTCCTCAAGGAACAGTCCCTCACTTCACAGCTTGTATCACTTCTTATCATCATTCATCGTGACATTGTTCCCACTGCCAATCATCCAAAGACAACTGAGGCAAAGACGATTGCTTCAATGCAAAAAAAAAAAAAAAAGATTACTGATGGTCCAGTGGAAGCCCCAAACTCTTAGTTACACTTCCATATGACTGTAGTCCAGCTCCTTGGAAATCACAGATACCTTTCATCCCTTCTGAGGTTATTACCATCACTTAGGATAGTGAGAGCCTCTTGGACAGAAAATTTTGATCCCAATTAATCCTCCCTGGCCAATAATGTATACTGAACTCATAGTTGGCTAATGATGCTACTCATTTCGGGCAGTTAGGAGTTTCTCAACTTGGATTCTGGTCAAAATATAGGTCAGTGGATTGTTGTCTTTCCTTATTTTGGATTTAGTTCCCAAGTTATAGTCTTTGGGTTTCTCAATGACAGCTCATTTCAAAGCCAAGAACTGCAGTTTGCTAATGGGATACCAAATCCTCACAGTCAATATGTCCTCTGCTGAGAAATGCAGTAGGTTTCTAGTGACCATAACTCTCTTTTGGCTCAGGACTGTTCCCAAGCAAATCAAGCAAGCATTAGTATGCAGAGGGGAAGAAATTTTGCTCAGGTCTTCAAGGCTAATTCTGTTATATTTGTAAGGCAGTTGACCAAATCCTTAAAAATTTCTTAATACTTCTAATTCCAGCAGTTCCTAAATGGTATCAAAGGGGTCAAGCTAGTCTGACTTTTCTTGTTTTAGTTCTTTCCGACCATATACATAAGTGAGAGGACAGATCATGGTATCATAGTCTTAGAACTGGAATGGACCACAGAGGCCATCTGGGGCAACCCCCTCATTTTACAGATGAGAAAACTGAGGCACAGAGGTCAAGTAATTTGCCCGGGGTCATACAGCTAGTAAGTATCAGTGGCAGGATTTGAACCTTGGTTTTTCTGAACCCAAGTTCAGCATTCTATCCACTATACCAAAAAGCTGAGAAGCTTAGTAATGTAAGTATAATTCTTCTAAAATTTTCTATAATCCTAGAAAAATCATACAATCATAGATTTAAAGCTAGGAGGGACCTTAGATGTCATTAAGCCCAATCCTTTCATTTTATAGAAGAGGAAACTGAGGCCCGGAGATATTTAATGGAGGCAGCTTATGGCACAGTGAACAGACTGCTGAATCTGGAGTCAGGAAGATCTAAGTTCGAATCCTGCCTTAGACACTTACCAGCTCTGTGACCTTTGGCCAGTCATTCAACCTTTGATAGCCTCCATTTCCCAAACTGTAAAATGGAGATTAAAATAGTATCTACTTCCCAGAATGTTGTGAGGAAGAATAAAATAAGATAGTATTAAATAAACACTTGGCAGACCTTAAAATGCTATATAAATACTAGATATGATTAGTATTAAATGACTTACTCCATGTCACACATGTCTGAGATGGGATTTGGACCCAAATCTGTCTGATTCCAAGTCCAACACTCTTTCTATCACACCACACAGTTCACAGATATTCTTTGAATGTGGCCAGCTGGTGAGCTATGCTATCTTCTCAAGATCCATGTTCCCTCCCTAGTGAGACATTATGTGATTTGCATACTTGACAAAAACTCTACACAACCATCACTTGCCAATGGACAGTTTTTTAAAAATATTTTACTTTTTTCCAGTTACATATAAAAACAATTTTTAACATTCATTTTTAAAAAAAATTTTGAGTTCCAAATTCTCTCCCTCCATCCTCCCTCCCTAAGACGGCAAGCAATTTGATATATATTATATACGTGCAATCATGCAAAACATATTTCCATATTAGTCATGTTATAAAAGAAAATACAGACAAAAAACACCACAAAAATAAAGTAAAAAGAAAGTATGCTTCAATCTTCATTCGGACTCTATCAATTCTTCCTCTGGAGAGGGAGAGCATTTTTTCATCGTAGGTCCTTCAGAATTGTCTTAGATCTCTTTATTGCTGAGAATAGCTAAGTCATTCACAGCTGATCATTGTTCAATATTGCTGTTACTGTGTACAGTGTCTGATGGGTGGGTTCATACCAGCTTCTAGCTAATCTAACACTTTGTTAGTTGTTCCCTTTGTGTTTTCAGGGTCTTTTCAAAGGCAGTGAGCATATCTAAGGATACCTTAGAAGTTTCAGATAGTTCATGTTTCCCATCATCTTCCCTGTAAGCCATTGACATATGGGTATGCCATCCATCCACCCCCTACATACACACACATATACATACACATACACATAGACACACATATACCTATACACATGCACACACATATACACACACATACACACACTCCCAGATTCCTTGAAGCTATGGTTAAATTCCTAGAATCTTGCTGAGACAAGAACTGTGGTCACTTTGTCATCCTCTGCTCTGGATTTAGTAGTATCCACTGCATTCATCCAATGCTAAAAGTTACTGCTACCCAACAAATAATCCAAAGTACTTTGACCTTGTGGCATGTGACACTTTCGCTTTAGCTCCCTCTTTCAATGCCCAGTAGTCTACAAACATCTAGATTTTCCTATTCTTCTCTCCTACTACCACCATAGGTGAGGTTTATGGACTACTGGACTCTAAGACGACACCATTGACTAATGGTTCTTTCACATGATTTCTGAGGTCTTCCATAGCCAAAAGGGCAAATTTCTGAGATGGTTTTTGAAAAGATCAGGCATCACTGAGCTGGATTTTATATGTTGCTCTTTGGGCATACCCCACATCTCACTCATGCAATGAGAACATTTTTGCACTAATCCTTCCTCAAATTACCCTTCAATTAAGTGACTCTGGAATCACCAAAGGCAAACTTTGCTGGACCCACTATTGAGGTGGAGAAGTTGATGCTCCTAAATGGTTCCCATCGCCACTGGCTTCTCATTCCCTCTAGGATTCTATGCAGGAAACATTGGTTAGCAGAGTAACTAGGTATTGGGCCCCAGCTCACTGCTCAAAGTATCCTGCTAATATTTTGAAAAGCCTCAAGTTGGCCCAGTCAATGCTGACACACCTGAGACATTTGCCAGTTCCATATGCACCAGAGCCAGCATCCGCTTGCTTGCAGCCACCCACAACCTCCTTAGAGACTTTCAATAAATTTCATATGTGGTTAGCCCAGAGGGTTGGATTCAGTCAAAGGACTGCACTTTAGGACCCAGAGGGACACATGTGGCCTTGAGGCTTCAGATTCCCAACCCCTGGGCTAGATCTTCTAACCCAGCCTACAGAGACCTACTCCTGTCTACATTCAAGGCATCTTTTGCAAATATCTCTATAGAATGGCTAAAATCCAATCATCACTTGTGATCTGCTATCCAACACTGCAAGACCCTCTACCTTTTCAGTTATCATAGTCTCTGCTGCACAAGGTCCAGCTGGAAAAACCTAGAAATTACAGATGGAGAAAAGCTTAGCTTCTTTGAGATCTCCAACCCCACTGACGTCTCCCAATTCCAAGTCATTCGAATTCTCATATACTAGTACCTGATTCCCTTTGGGCCCCATTTGTAACAACAACAAGAAAAGCTCGACCTATTTGACTATACTCTACCATTGCTGATCTTGCACAAGGCTGCTTTGTCTTATGGCCCCAAGCTTCTTTTTTTCATTGAGGAAAGTGGCTCTGCCCACTTGGCTACCTCCCATCAGTTCTATCTTGATCTTTTTCAGTGGAGTCTGGAGAATCCAGAGTATCCTCTCATTTGGTCTCAGCGGCTCAAGATGTTTTAGAACTCCATGAAGTTATTTTCAGTTTTATAAGCATGCTCTCCCAGCTCATAGACTCTTCCTATCAGCCAGGTAGATTATACTAGTTCTGAGTATCTGGGAGGGGGTGATGTTCCTTTTGCTCACCCAGCCATAAATGGGTCCATAGAGGGACATCATGTAAATTATCTTACTGAGTTAGAAAAAATAGGGGCAGCTAGGTGGAGCAGTGGGTAGAGCACCGGCCCTGGAGTCAGGAGGACCTCAGTTCAAATCCGGCCTCAGACACTAGCTGTGTGACCTTGGGCAAGTCACTTAACCCCAATTGCCCTGCCTTCCCCCCTCAAAAACAAAACAAAACAAAATTAAAAAGAAAAAGGAAAAAATAACAAAGTTCATTTGGAAGAACAAAAGGTCAGAAATTTCAAAGAAACCGGGGGGAAAAGATGGAAAAGAAGGAGAACCAGCAGTATCAGACCTTAAACTATATTACTAAGTGAGAGCATTGTTGAAGTGTAAAATGAATAATTTAGATTATTTTAAATTAAAATTTTCTTGTATAAATAAAACCAATGTAGCCAAGAATAGAAGGAATGCAGAAAATTGGGGAAAAAACTTTCATGGACAATCTTCAGATGGGATGTGCTTGTTTTGGAATACTTGGCTGTGGTGTAGGAAATGATGATCTGGTTGATTTAGAAAAACGTGGAAAGACTTGGACCTATGAAGAAAGATGCTGTCCACCTCCAGAGAAAGAGATGACAAGTAGAAATATACATGGTACGATCTAACATATATGTGTATGTTTATAGATATCTGTGTTTGTATATTTGTGTTTAATTATAGTCTTTTTTAGGGTGGGGGGAGGCAAGGGAGGGAAAAAATAAGGAACAAAAAGGTATCATGTGCTATTTCCCCGGGAACTTGAGCCAGCCTGGCAGGGTCCATGCCTTCCACAACCTTGTACCTTGACCACAACCTCCTGTAGTAACTCCTCCAACTCTAACACCAAGATAGGAACCTTTTCTTGCTCTTGCTTGGAGGTAGTTAGGACCTTCACACAGGGGCCATTGGGAGCTCTCTGTGTTACCAAGGTGGCTACCTAGCACCCACAACCATCCAAGTACCAGAGTCTGTTAGATTGTCAATATACGTACAACATCAAAAGCAAGTCCCCTGAGACTCTGATAAGTGATCACATTTCTCTGTCTCAGGTCTATGTCATCCCCATGCCATCAATAACATATATTTGGGGGAGGGGGGAAGAACACTACTGAACCCATATTAAATTGAATCAACATTTAATAGAATCAACATTCATCAAATATCAATTCAATGATTTTTTTTTTAAAAAATGGATTGTTATTAGCAGCTTTAGCTTTGACATCATTTAAATTTCCTCCATGTATCTTTTCCCTTCCACATCTTATAGATCCATCCCTAATAAGAAGAAATTCTTTTTAAAAAAAAAAAAGAAAGAAAAAGAGGAAAAGAAAAAAATTCAGCAAAACTGATCAATACATGAACAAATCTAATGTTATAAAACTTTCCCCATACCTGTGGACTGACCCCAATCTCTGCTAAGGAGCAAGAAGCACCTTCTAATATCTCCTCTTTAGGGCCAAACTTGTTTCTTATAATTTTGCAAAATTCAGTTTTGATTGTTTTGTGGTGGCTGTTCTCTCTTTTTACATTGTTGCAATCATTGGGCATATTGTTTTCCCAGTTCTTCTGGCTTCACTTTATACCATTTATAACCAGAGATGTCCTTGAACTAGCCCTTCTGATTCCAGAAAGCTAACTGTTAAGTTTTCATTGTGAGCATTTCCACCTTGGAAATTGACAAATACTACAGATCAGAGCTTGATTTACTGTTTTCTTGATTGTCCCAGGGGTAGGGAAGCTGAGGCCTTGAAGCCACAGGTCCCCATCCCTGCACTGTAGACTTAAGAAGGAGATGGAGAAAATTTTAATAACGAAGCTTAAGCTTTAGAAATATATCCTGCAGTCTGGAGAGCTAGTTGTTAGACATTCACCAGCACATCCCTTGGAACCTTAGAACCCACTCTTACCTCAAGTCTGGGGCGATTTCTTCAGGGACAGCCTGTGGAGAGAAATGTGACTCTTGATTGGCAGAGGGACCTCTAAGCCTGGTAGCTGTAAATGACAGAGAGACTTTGGAAGCCAAATTCAGGAAAGATGGAAGAGAGAGAAGGCATAGATTTTTGAATGATCAATGGGATATTTCCCTAAAGCTGCAGAAAAGTGGGGAAGCCAGCCTCCTCCCCCAAAACATCTCTTGATACCCAGGGCCTATGACCTCAGAGGCTGCTAAGAATGGATTTTCCCAGTGAGATCATTCTCTTGTTTGAATTAAAGATTTTATCTTGCTCCCAAAGAGCCAGTTTAGTCTTATGTATTCTTTCCTCTCTTCTAATCTGTATAACTTCCCTGATTTCTGTTTACTGTTCTCTTGGATAAATGGGTTTGCTCACTATGTGAAATGATTGTTTGTGTTTGTTTGCATTTGGTGGGAAGGAGATAAACTGAGGAGAATAACTGATGCCTTCTCTTTTAAACTGACCAAGGAAAAGTGGCTTTTATTCTGAAAAGATAACATTGTAACCCTAGACTACCAATATTTGATATGTAGTAGATAGATATTAATTTTCTAGCCCAGTGCCCATGTTGGAGATAGAAGACTAAAGAAGTGCCCTTCTAGCTACAGCCTACCTATTACTCCCCACAAAGCCGGAAATCATAGTCTCCCTTGGAGAAAAGGTGGGCCAGATCCCAGCCCCCTTCCAATGGCAAGTATGGGTCAGTCATTATGTATTTTCTACACTTTTAAAATTTTTTACAAGAATTTATTGTCTCTCATTTCCATGCCCCCCACCATTGATTGAACAATCATAAATAAATAAATAAATGAAAGAACAAATAAACAAACAAACAAATAAATGAATAAATGAATGAATGAATGAATGAATAAGTAGATAAATGAATGAATGAATGAATAAAACAAACCTTCATAAATATGCATAGTTCTGCAAGACAAAGTCCCACAAGGGCCATATCTGAAAATGTCTTGTTCTTCATTTTAAGTCCATTAGCTCTCTGGTAGAAAGTGGAAGACATGTTTCATCTTCAGTCCTCTGGACTCCTGGTTTATTCTTGCATTGATCAGAATTCTAAAGTCTTTCAAAGTTGTTTTTCTCTATAATGTTTCCGTCATTGTGCAAACTGTTCACCTAGTTTTCTTCCCTCCACCCTGCATCAATCAGTTCATGGAGGTTTTCCCAGTTCCCTCTGCAACTGTCCATTTTATCATTTCTTATGGCACAAAAATATTTCACTATACTCATATACCACAATGTGTTTAACCACTCCCCAGTTAAGTAGGCACCCCTTTAGTTTCCCATTTTGGGCTACTACAAAAAGAGCTGCTGTAATTTTTTTTTAACATATGGGCCTTTTTCTCTTTCTTTGTTCTATTTGGAGTATAGGCCTAGTAATGGCATGACAGGATTGAAGGGTACGCACATTTTAGTAACTTTGGGAGTATGGTTCCAAATTGCTCTCTAGAGTGGGCCAGCCATTATATATTCATGTTTTAGCCACCTAAGTTACAAGTTCATGGAAGTCTCTCCATACTTCTCCATATTCATCATCCTTGTAGCTTCTTATAACACTGTTGTCCTCCATTACATTCATTTGACAAAATTTGTTTACATATTCCCCAATTGATGAGCACCTATTTTGCTTCCAGTTCTTTGCTACCATACTCACCAAAAAAAAGGTGCTGCTGTAAATATTTGGGTGATTAGAGGCATGTCTAACTAGAAGTCAGAGAGCTCATTTGGTGGCTGTGGTTTCGCCTTTGAAAAGGAGACTAGTTTCCTATGTCAACTCCTCTTTTTCAAGGCTGGGAGGCTAATTACCTGTAGTCCATCTTTACTTATATCTCCTGCATCTGGAATTGCTAAGATTGATTCTCTTCCTGCACGAGAATACACTAAAGATGAAACGTGAATTGCTCAAAGTAATTCTCTCTGCTTTCTAGTATGTTCCTTATTTTGTCCTCAATCACTCTTTCTTTTGTCATGCAGGCTTCAAACTTTCTTGCTAATTCCTAGTTGTCCTTGTCATCATTGTCATCATCATCATCATCATCAATTATCCAGGGATTTTACTAATTAATTCCCAAACCATCCTAAGACCAGTGGTTTCCTTTAAAATGTTTGTCTCACTGTTTTAGGCAGGGTACACAAAGCCATTACTGCTTCTCTGCCCTTGTATTTCTTGACCCATAATTTAATCTCCCCAATTGTGTTCTCAGCATGGTGTAAAGGCTACACAAAATCATCAGTACAGGCAGGAGATACTCTCACAGCTGGGAGTCCTTGCTGTGGGTCAATTCCTATGAAACAGCACCAAGCTTCTGATACCTGCATGGCCATGGGAACAACTAAACCCAGTGCTTGATCACAATGTCCTGGCCTTCCCCAATTCAACATCATGGATAAATGAAATAATAGTTATTTTTGTGCAGCTGGTATAACCTGAAAAAACAAACATGTTGGAAAACTCTGTCATACCATCATAATCTGAACTTTTTTCCAGTGGATCCCTGCACTATTGGAGAACATCCAATTTGGTTTGATTCAACTAGAATTTATGAAGTACCTACTATGTGCCATTCACTATGCAAGACATTGTGGACACAAGCACAAAAGCAAAACCACCCTCACCCTCAGGAAGCCAACCTACTGGGGAGGAAAATAACATGCATGTCTATGAGCAAATAAAAGTATGTACAAAGCATAAGTTAGTGGGATGGGATGGGTCACACTACTTCAACAAATATATGGCTGAGGTATGTATCCATTGTCCTAGACATTATCATTCCTAAGGACTTGTGATCCCAAGCTCGGAGATAGGAGTTATATAAACATTCCTACGAGGGTCATGTTATAAAGCTAGTGGCCATTTGGTCCTAAGGATATAATTTTCTGAACAATTACATAAGTTACTCCTGCTTCTGTAGCATCACAACATTGTTTGTGAAAGTTACCTAAGTTCTCCTTTATTTTGAAGGAAAAAGAAGTATTGTCTTGCATTGTCAAACACTACATCCAATGGATATATCCAGTTCTTGACTCTATCCAAGATTGATATCCTGGATGGGCCCCAACAACATATCAGTTGAGTTACCTCCCGCTCACATGTGGGGCTCCCAGATGAGTCATCCCAAGTTCAAGATACCTTGTGGGTCTATATCCATTCAAAATCTCACAAGAGCTCACAAGCCGCCACTAACATTTTTACCTTTTCTATACTCGACCAAAGGAAACGAAATTTGTCCAAAACAAAGGTGTTTATGGAAATAGTATAACAAGAAAAGTCTCAGTAGAACGTCGTCCTCATAAATCTAAGGGATGCTGTCTCACAAATATAGGAAAAACAAGTGGGAAAAGCAGGTGCATCCTAGATTTATGCATGAGGGGAGAACCCACAGGGAACACATGTGGCCAGAGCACATTCATATGCCTGGAATGCACTCCCTCCTCATGCCAACTCCTGGAACCTCTACTGGCTTTCTTCAAAGCTCAGGTACTACCACCTACATAAAATCTTTTTGCATCACCACAGCCTCCCCCAATGGGTTAGTGCTCTATTCTCCTTCAAATTATCTTGTATTTACTTACATTTGTACATGTTATATTCCCTCTTTTCCCTTCCTCCAGTAGAATATAAACTCTTTGAGGTCAGGGGCTGTTTCGTTTTTATTTTTTATTTTATCTTCAACATCTAACAGCACCTTATACATAGGAGCTGAATTAAATTGAATTAAAAAGCTTGGCACCCAGGGCAAGAACTCTACTCTTTCTGGAGAGCAAGGCCTCTTCTAGCTAACACTGAAGGAAGCTGACAGGCCATTCTATTGGAGAAAAGAAAGCTGAGAAGGCTTTTCCCTCCAAAGAAGATTTTCTTTTTCCCCTAGTTTGGTGACTGGGTGCATCAGGGCCTCCATCTTTTTTCTAAAAGAGCTATAGCAGGGAAAGTGTACTGGCTTTGAACTAAGAGTTCTGTCATCCTCCTATGAAGGAAAGAAAGCCCCTCCCCCCACTTAACATCCCCCATCAGGACAGAAAGTGAAAGACTTCAACCATGTGTCCTCAATCAGCATCAGCCTTAGGACCAGCAGAGACTGGAGCAGGGACTAAGTACCATGTGAAACTAAGAGGAAACAGGTCAGGCAGGAGCAGGGAGATGACAGCACCGGAAGACATTGGCCATCCTCCAAACATGGACACATGTCCTCCAAACATGTGCCCTAGTCCCATGTGTCCCCATGTGAGAGTCCCTCCATGCATGTGCCCTGGACACATGTGTTTTCTAAGTGGGACCTAACCATTCAAGTTGCCCAGAAGTTTGCCTCTCCATGTATATTCTCTGATGCATCCATTCTTCCCATTGATGACATGTATGTCTGCGGGAAAGTGCACCCCAGGTTTATGGAGAAAATGTTCTGTTGTTAACTTTTCTCATTATGCTAAATGTCTTTGTTTTGAATTAATTGTGTACTCTCTCTGGTTTGAGAAAAAATAAACACATTTGGTGGGAGCCTCACGTGCTATGATTCTGAGTAGGACTCAAGGAGAGTTCTGAGCCTTGTCTGGGGGACTCTCTCTGTGGGTTAGGCACTACAGGTCTAATATCAAATACCCAGGGGCAGGAATGAGCACGGAGGAGCTGGGGCAATGAGGGAAGGGTCCAAGCAGGCGAGCTGCTGAAATTTTGAGCATCTGGGTCTTCAAGCTGGGTAGCACAAAGAGGAAAGGGGGTCAGCAACAGTGTTGAAAAGACTCTCTCCAGTCCTTCCTCCATTTTAGGATGAAGGCAAGTAGTACAGGCATTATTATTCCTATTTTTTGGTGCTACTACGTTAGTCATAATATCTCACATTTTCAGTTCACAAAGAGCTTTCCTCCTAAGAACCCTGTAGGTATTTAGGTCAAGGTTCGTTATCCTCATCATGCTGTCAATATTAGAAAAACAACATTGATATCAGCCTAAGTCTTTTGGGAACTGAATTAAAAAATCCCACATTGCAGATTGTTTTCACACCCGTTGTGGATGTTATTTGGGCACATCTCCTGAATGCTTACAAATCAACTCACATTTAGCAGTATAAATAACCAGGCCCAACTCGTGACTCCAGCGACCCAAGTGTGAGTTATTGGCTTATTATAGATCCAAGCATCTGGAGACAGATTTCTTCAGCAAATCAGATACATGGCCCTGATCTTTAAAAAAAAAAGAGAGAGAGCGAGACAGAGAAAGGGGGAGATTATTGAGTTTATCTTTAAGATATAGCTGTTAAACTAAAAGGAGGAAAAATAGGGAAAGAAAATCAAATTTTCTCTCACAGACCATTCTGGGATCTTGGGGGAATGAATATTAGCAGTACATAAGTTTTCTGAGGTATATATAAAAGTAACTGACATCTATTTATCACTTCAGAGAAATGCAAAGCACTTTATAGAAACGATGTCATCTGAGCCTCACAATGACTCTGTGGGGCAGCTACTGTAGGCATGATTGTCCCCATTTTACAGATGAAGAAAGAAGCAATGATTTCTTTCTGATCCCATAGCTAGTAAAAATCAGGGACAGAGAAGGAACTCAGATCTCCCAGACTTTAATTCCATTAAACCATGTTGCCTTTTGTAAATGATAATTATTGGAGTTGTGAGTCATAAAGAGAGCTTTACTATTCAAGAATCACCTGGGAAAGCAACTGGTTAGTATGTGACCCCAACATGAAGACAATGATGCGCTCTACAGGGAGCAGACGTATTCCACATTACTGTGCTACAAGAAATGATTACTGCTGAGAAGCATCAAAAGAGTTGCATGAACTGATGCGGAGTGAAGTAAGCAGAGACAAGAAAACAATATGCACAATGACTTTGTTCAGCCATTTTTCTGTCATGTCCAACTCTTCTTGACCCCATTTGGGGTTTTCTTGGCAAAGACACTGGAGTGCTTTGCCATTTTCTTCTCCAGCTCATTTTACAGGTGAGGAAACTGAGGCAAACACAGTTAAGTGACTTGCCCAGAATCACACAGCTAGTCAGTGCCTAAGGCCAGATCTGAACTCAGGAAGAAGAGTTTTTCTGACTCTAGGCCTGACACGCTATCCATTTCACCTTCCCACACACACAATAACTATAATGGTATAAATGGAAAGACAACCACCACAAAATGATCAAAAGTGAATGTCGCAAAAATTACAAAGAACAATCATGACCTCGAAGAAGCCCTAAAGGAAGACACTTCCTCCTGCTTCTTTACTTAGGTGTGGAGTGTTTCATATGTTTTTTAGATTTCATCATTATATAGTGATTGTTCTTGCTGATTTCTCCCCTTCCTATTATAGATGCATATATGTGTGTGTGCGTGTGTATATGTAGGTATATATGTGTGTGTATACACATATACATACCTCCATATACATACACATATGTGTACATATATATGCATATATATGTTGCTCTATGGGATGGCTATCCAACAAGGGGGAGGAGAAGAAATAGAGGGCAAAATTTAGACAATGCAAAAAGAAAAGAGATCAGCAAAAATTTATTTTAAAAACTCCAATCTTGCCATGCAGAATGACCCCTGGATTTGGCGACAAAGACCTGTCCGAATCTTGGCTCTGCCAACTACTATGTCTGTCACTCTGTGCCAGGCATTTCATTGGTTAGGACCTGAGTTTCCTTACCTGTCAGTAATTCTTAGACTACCCACCTCACAGAGTTGTTATTAGGAAAGCATTTGTAAACCTTACAACATCATAGACCATGGATTCCTCTATCATATTATTGTTTTTATTACTGTAACACAACTAGATCTAGTTATTAAAATAATGCCCCTGTTGTGCTTGTGCTTGTGGTTGTCGTTAGACTCGGGATTTCATTGATACGGGGGCTCCTTCCTCTACCAAAACAGGATGGCACCTTCTCTAAACTTAAGAGTCCTAGAGAGTTGCCTTAAGAGGTTTAATGATTTGCCAATGTCACACAAGCCAGCATGTGCCCAAGTCAGGACTTGTTCTCAAGTCTTTAGAGGATCATAATGTCATAGATTTAGAACTGGAAGGAGCCTCAGAGATCTTTGAGTTCAACTCCCTCATTTTACAGATAGGGAAACTGAGTCATGGGGAGATTTAAGTGATTTGCCCAGGGTCACACAACTGTTAAATGTCTGAGGCTGGATTTGAATCTAGTTTTTCCTAACTTAAGGGCAAGATTTCCATTCACTCTGTCACAGCACTTTATCATCATAATCATCATTATCATCATCATCAAAAGTATCAGAAAAGCAGAATGTACAGAGCAGATGGAATTATCCCTCACTGGTCCTAAGATGAGGCCGTGTAACACCAGGATGGAGTCATGAGTAATGCTGGCAGTCTGGGCTTTCTGAGGTTTAATGAGAAATGTAACCATTTGTCACTATGGACACAGGCTGGAAAACTAACCTCATGTGTGGCATAACAGCACAGCATTTTCTTGTTACACAGTCAGGTCTGGTGCTCTCAGGGCTAGTCTAAGGGTAGAGCTGCCAACCAGCTTGTTTGGGGCTGGTTTGGCTGGCATGTGACTCGCCTGCCCCACTGTTTATCACAGAAGCCAAGGTTGCTTTTATTGATGAATGTTGCGTTATGGCTTGTGGGGCCCTTGTAGTTTTGATTTTGGTAATCCTACGTGGGGGTAGGAGGGAAGCTCTCCTACGGCCTAAATTGTGCCCCTGTCTCCAAGATACAGGTCCATTAGGCTGCTTCTCACCCGGCAATGTAATCAACCACCTGCCAGTTTTCCTCTCACTGACCAAAGACTACAAGATCCCAGAACCTCCCATCTACTTCCCCCCCTCTTCCAAGGCCTCAGCATCAGGCCTGGTTCCTCCACTCCAGGCCAAATTGGAGACTTAAGCTGGGTGCAGATCAGCCTGGCTCTCATTTATTTCTAGCTGTTTCTTTCCTGGATTTTTCTGAAGGAGAAAAATAGAAAAGAAAAGAAAAGAAAAAAACCTCTGCGATATCACTCCTTCTTTCTACAGAGAAAGGGCTGCTGTAGGTCACAGCCGTACCCCATCCTATTGTGCTCCCTCTTGACCCTGGTGTTTTACGCCAGATTTTTGTGTTGCATGTGTATGTTTTATTATTCAAAATTACCTCAAGGCATACTGATTCAAGGGAAGACGAGGAGAAACTAAAGCATCTACTTTTTAGAATCAGAGCTGGAAGGACTGTTAGAATTTAGCTCAAGCCCCTGATTTTATAGAAAGGGGAAATTGAGACCCAGAGAGGTCAAGTGGCTTGCCCCTGGTCACTTAGAGCTAGGATAAGGAACCAGGATTTCCAGCTCCAAATCCCACACACTGCATACACAAGCTGTTAGTGAAAAGGAAGGAAGCTTCCCTAACTGATTTGTAAAGGTAATTTCTTGCCTTGCTTTCCCAAAGTCCAGATGGGAGATGGCAGGGGTTGGGAGGGGGGAGCCCCCAAAGTAATTTTCAGTGTCAATCACAGGACTTAGCTAAAAGGGATCTTGAAGATCATAAATTCAATCCTCTCATTTTACAGACATAGGCAGAACAAGTGTAGAAGATGGTTACTGGTCTTTGACAAGTGGATTTCTACCCCCTACACTGACAAGGGAACCAAAGGTCCAGAATGGGGAGGAGCCAGGCCATGATCACGCTGGTAGAAAGTAGCAGAAACAGGATTAGAACCAGGTGCTTTTTTCTAACATTACAGAACCACTTCCAGGCTCAAGGGGCTGGGACACTGCACCCACTCCCTCTCCTTAAGGGGCCTATCTGCTTTGGATCTAGGCACAAAGCCCAGAATGGGTTCAATCCTAAAGAATCCTAACCTCCAATGCAAAATGCTTTTTTCCCCCATATTCTTCAGCTCATTAAATCTGCACTCTAGCACCATAGGGACAAATTATTTAGAGGTAGGTTTTAAAATGTCTAGGGCCCTCCCCACAAAGTGGGGAGTAAAAACTATGATCCAGGATGGGCAGGTAACTGTCTACATTCAAAAGAATTACTAATGGACTCAGAAGACTCCGAGTCCTATCAGATCAATTTAAAAGAGAATTCAGCAGCGCAACTTATAAATACTATCATGTTCTTTCAAGAGGATGATGCTCAAGCCTTTTCAGAATGTGAAGTACTGTGTGGGACTGTGGATTGAATATTCTACACTTCACTTCAGTTCTGCCCGAAAGTAGCAAGTCTGACTGACCATGTCAATGACCCTCTAGTCAATAGCCTCCAAGACAAATATAAAATCCTGCATTCAAAACCCTTCATCATCTGACCCTCTCTTACCTTTCCAGTCTTCTTACACCTTACTCATCCCCAGGAACTCTGTGATCCAAAGACCCTGGCCTTGCTGCTCCTCAGTAAGACCATCCATCTCCCGACCAGACGCATGTTCTTTGGTTGTCTCACATGCCTGGATTTCTCTCCCTTTTCATCTCTGCCTCCTGGCCTCCCTGGCTTCCTTTTAGGCTCAGCTAAAATCTCATCTTCTACAAAAAGTCTTTCCTGGTCCCCTTTAATGCCAGGGCCTTCATTCTGTTGCATATCTCCACTTTATCCCATATATGTCTTGTTTGTATTTAGTTCTTTGCATGTTGTTTCTGCCATTAGACTGTGAACTGTTTGAGAGCAGGGACTGTCTTTTGCCTTTCTTTGTATCTCCAGGGCTTAGCACAGTGCCTGGCATATCAAGTTGAAGTTGAGAATTCACATGAGGCAAGTGGTCCATTGGTGGTCAGAAGAAGCAATACAAGGACACTCTCAAGGTCTCTTTTAAGAACTTTGGAAATGATTGCAAGACACTGGCACAGGACTGCCCAGCATGGCATGCCCTCATCAGAGAAAGTGCTGTGCTCTGTGAGCAAAGCAGAATTGAAGTAGCTTAAAAGAAAGGAGCACGTAGGACAGCTCTGCCCACATTCCCAGAGATGGCCCTTATAGGTCTCTTTTGCTGTTGAGTTATTTTCAGTCATTTCCAATTCTCTGTGACCCAATAGGGGAGTTTTCTTGGCAAAAGTACTGGAATGTTTTGCCATTTTCTTCTCCAGTTCATTTTACAGATGAGGACACTGAGGCAAATGTGGTTAAGTGACTTGCCCAGGGTCACACATGGTGGTCAGAAAAAGTGATACAAGGACACTCTCAAGGCTCTCTTAAGAACTTCGGAAATGATTGCATGACATGGGAGACACTGGCACAGGACCACCCAGCATGGCGTGCCCTCATCAGAGAAGGTGCTGCACTCTATGAGCAAAGCAGAATTGAAGTAGCTGAAAAGAAACACAAGATGCGCAAATTTAGAGAATCCACACCAAATGTTCACATGGACTATTTGTGCCCAAAATGTGGCAGAGCATTCCAAGCTTGCATTGGTCTGATCAGCCAGACATACTAAAAGGGAACTTCTAGTCAATCACATGGGAGCTTTGGGGCCTTTTGCTGTCCATATATGACCCAGTGATGAAGGGTTTGCACATGACAGAGTCCCCTCATTGGCTCTTGAGTCGGGAGAGTTGAGGTCTCCTTGGAGGTTTAAAGGGGAGCGTTTTCCTTCTTTCCTTCCACCTGAGAGGGAGAGGGAGAGGGTCACACAAGGTCTAAGTGAGCTCAGGAATTTGAGCCTCCCCGACCCCAGGCCCGGCCCTCTATCTATCCATTGCAACACCTAGCTGCCCCATAGGGCTATACTCCTGCTCAACTTTGTTGAGAAGCCCAGTCCTTTCTCAGCCCTGAGGTGAAGAGGAAGAGAAAAGCAGTGAGCAGGGTAACCCTGCTCTGAACTCTAATCAAATATCCCAGCTGGGCTCCCTCCCTAATCCCTTAATTTTCAGTGCCCATCTCCTGGACTGAATTGTGGCTGCTGGATAGCTACAGATTAATTACAATTAATCAGCCTTCTCCATCGCTCTATCTGACCACAAGGGGGAGCCCCAGCATTAGACACTGATGACAGGCCTCCTGGTCCCACCAGCATGAAGCTGTCAAGGGTTCATGTTTTTCTACAAACCTCCCCTCCGTTGGAAGCCCGCTTCAGTTAATTGTCCCTAAAAAGTGGGAAAGCTCAAAAGCACAGATGAGACAATATGGGATTCTGGAATTAGAATTGGCAGGCACTTCGTATGCCATCTAGTCCAATCCCCTTCCAATTAGAGATGGGGAAACAGGCCCAGTGACTTCCCAAGGTTACACACAGTAAACAGCAGAACTAGGTTTCAAACCTATGTCTTTTAACTCCAAACCTAGAGCTTTTTCTACTCCACCAGTGTCCCCAGGGTGGTCTACCTCTTTGGTAGGGATCTGTAGTCAGAGGTAGCATGGAAATAACCCTGGATTTGAAGCCAGAAGACCTGGGTTCAGGTCCTGCCACTTAACAGCTGTAGGATCTTAGACAAATCCCTTCCCTTTCTCGAGCCTTATTCTTCCTATTTGTAGAACGAAGGTGTTGGTCTAGACTTGGTTCAACTCAAAAACTCAATTCAATATTGGCTTAGATGCCATTTGGGGTCTCTTTCAACTCTGAGATGCTTTCATTCAAACCATTTCTGCATGAAGTGACCGAGAGGAATTTGGTGCCACAGGGAAAAGAGCCTAGATTTAGAAAGAGATGACCTTAGAATTAGCCTTAGAATGAGATGGTCCTGGCTCTGCCATTTACTGCCCCACCCATGCGACCAATGGCAAATCACTTTACCTCTCTGGGCTTTGGTTTTCCCCACTGACAAAGTGAGGAGGTTGGACTACATAATTTCAAAGTCCCCTTCCAGCTCTACAATCCTGTCATCCCTCCAAGAGCCTTTTTCAACACCGAGGTCCTATGATTTTGCTGTAGAAAATGAAGGCCACCTACCATGCCTTTCTTCCTGAGAGCTTAAAAACAGTGGAGAACCTGGGGTTTCCTACATCATTCCCGAAGTAAGCACTGATGTGGGTCTAGGATTACCTCTCAAACTCCTGCTTAGAGAGTATATTATTAAAGTGCAAACCTATTACCACTCCTGAAAAAAAAACAACAGAGCTTGTGCCTACCAGAGAGGGGGTCAGGGCTAGCATTTTCATCTATTAAGGCAGTGCATTCTTATTGAAGCCATGAGCTCAGGGACAGAAAACTACTGCTTCTCTCCTCATACCCATACTTAGATTTCTCATCTCCCAGGTAAGGGATTTTTGAGGGTGGTGACTAGAAGAAAGAACTGACAGATACGTCTTTGCAACAGGGAAAAGAACACAGTGAGCAGTCATCTCCCTAACGATAATAGCTTGTTTTGCTCCTGTGCTTTATAACTGGGGTGTCATTTAACATTCCTTAGCATGGTATAGGGGAAAGGCCACTACATCTGGAGTCAGTAGACCTGGCTTTGAATGTCTGTCACTCCTCTGTACCTCAGTTTCCTCATCTGTAAAAGAGGGAGGACTTGGTGACTTCTCATGTTCTTCTCATAGCTCTAAAGCTATAACGTCACAATAACCCTGAGAGGTAGATTAATTATAGCATTATTCTCTCCATTTTCCAGAAGAGGAAACTAAGGCTTAGAGACATAGGAATATGGATTTATCTGTGATTTCATTATTATAGAGAAATCCTCAGAGGAAAAAAAATTTCCCTATACTCATGGCAGTGGGCACTTTGCTTGACAACATACAGTCTTAGAGAGCCGCCTAGAGCTCTGAGGGGATGAATGTCTTAAGTGTCCAGAGGCACACAGCCAGAGGGTGTCAGAGGTAGGATCTGAACCCAGACCTTCCTGGCAAGCTCTATCCACTACACCATGCTTTTTCTTAGTAAAATTATCTGTAACTGAGGAAAACAACTGCAATATTCTCCCTCTTTTTCAGAACAATGCTAGAGTTCTTTTAGCTCAGTCAATGTGATAGTGTTTAAAAATAAGGCAAGATAGATTCATTTGGCAGCGTGCATAAGATAGTTGGCATTTCTCAGTACTTTAAAGTTTACAAGCCCTTTCCTTACAATCATTTTGAGAAGGAGGTGATGCATTTTACAGTAAGGAAGGTGACAGAGAGAAGTGATTTGCTCAATGATGCCCAGCTAGTGCCTGGCACAGCAGGGGAGCAGAACCCAAGTTTCTGACGCCCAGCTCAGGGTTTTTTTTCACTATGCCACGTAATAGAGGTGAGGGACATGAAAGAGTTATAGAAAAAAAGGGAATGGAGCTTAGTCTGGGCCAGATGAGGAGCAGAATAAATAGGATGAAAGTTCGTATTGTCTTCAAATGTATATATCAGAGTTGTAATTAGGAATCTTTGTTAGTGATGAAAACTAATTGGCAGCAGCACAAATGCCCGTGAATCAGGAGACTGTAGCTCTCCTAGAGAACCGAATAATTGCTGGAGACTCTCGTTTTGGATGCTCTTCACTTAGGTGACACATGATCTTTTAAACTCATAGAAAGCCCTGTGAAGGCAAACGAGCTCATTTGCGTGGAGTGCTTGGAGCGCCTCCGAAGGAAGGCCTGCATAGCTCAAAGGTAGGACTATTAGCAGCATCATTATTATGACAAGAATTTCCTCACTGATGATGATGTGGGAACGTTGCCATAGAAACAAAATGTTATTAGTAACTCATCCTTTTAAGGTTACTGGGGGGTTGGCATCTTCTAACCAGCTTCTACTCTGAGTCTCCTTAATAATGGGCTCCTGTTTAAGACATGGGCAAGGACTAGGTACAGTAATACTCTTTGGCATGTGCTCCTTCCTTCCTTCCTTCTTTCCTTTCTTCCTTCCTTGCTTGTTTCCTTGACTCCAAATCCAGTTCTTTCTTTCCTTCTTTCCTTCCTTCCTTCCTTCTTTTGTTCCTTCCTTCCTACCTTCCTTCCTTCCTTCCTTTCTTCCATCTTTTCTTTCCTTCCTTACTTCCTCCCTCCTTCCTTCCTCCATTTTTCTTTCTTTCCTTCTGTCTCCCCTTCCTTCCATCCTTCTATCCTTCCTTCCTTTCATCTTTCCTTCCTTTCCTTTTATCCTTCCTCTTAGCTTTCCTTCCTTCTGTTTCCTTCCTTTCTCCCTCCTTCCCTTCCTTCCTCTTTTCTCTCTAGCCTTCCTTTCTATTTTCTTTCTTTCCCCTTCCATTCTTCCTTTTCTTTCCTACCTTTTTTCCTTCCATCATTCCTTTTTTCTTCTTCTTTTCTTCCTTCTTTCTACAAACATGCATCAATTTCCTACCATATGTAGCATACTGTGCTCAGGGAGGGAAGATTATAGATGTAAAGAAATCCTAGCTCCTGCCTTCAGGTAGCTTCTAATAACAGCGGGAACATGGTATAGTGAAAAGAACACTGCATTCAAAGTCATAGGACATGGGTTCAAAACACAACTCTGCTCTTTTCTACCATGCAAACAGTTTGAGAACAATGGCCATGAAGGCAGCTAAAGCAGGTGCTATGGAACTCTCAGAGCTTGGTCAGACATTGAAGGCACCAAGGTCACCCGACGTATCCCAGGCTATTGCCAGTCATCCTGACTGTTGTCATGCCACTTTACTTCAATGACTTAGGAAGAGAGAGTAAGGCTGATGACTTTATCCAGCTCTGCCTCACTTGAATCCAATTCACGCACAAGTCACCGTGATGTCATTGATCCCCTTTCAAAAACAAAAGACAAACAACAGCTATGTAACCTGGTGCCCACTCCTCTCTGGGCTTCAGTTTCCTTATCTGTAAAATTAGAAGGTTGGATTAGATGACCCTAAGGACTCTCTAAATGCTACGAACTCTATAATAATAACTAGCTCATGCTTCTGTAGCACAACTCTGCTGTCAGATATGTAGCACAAATATTATCTCCTTCCTATAGATGAGAAAACTGAGGTTCAGAGAGACCTTTAAGTGACTTGTCCAAGGCCACACTGCTAATAAGTATCAGAACTGATGCTTTCCACTACTATGATGTGTTCCAATCTAAAGGGTAAGAGATAAAATGTCCTGGGATAGATGATACAAAGTAGGCCATGACAAGTACCTAAAGAGAAGTGTAAGGTCATAAGAGATCAGATGAGGAAAATTTTTTCAACCAAGCTGGTGTACTCACCAGCTCCTGAACACGCCCAATATTTTCTATTCTCCTACCCTATTCATCTTTGTGTCTCCCCCATAGCCTAGAACATTGCTCTGTAGTAGGAACTTAATAAATGTTCATTAAAATTAATTTGGTATGTAGGGACTTCCTCCTACTTATTTCTATTTCTGTTTAAATATCTCCCCAGCTTCGCTAAATTTATTCATTTATTCAGCAAATATTTACTGAATACCTCCCATGGGCCTGTCCATGTCTTAGATGCTAGAAAGGCTACAAAGATGATTTAGATATAGCCTCTGCCCTTAAAAAGCTTAGAATCCAGTAGGGGATACAAGACATATGTAAGGAAGTATTACACACATCAGAACAGTATGACAAATGATGTAGGAACAAAGGGCTGGGGAGATTGGGATGAAGATCACTTCTTATTGGAGTTATCAGAGAAGTTTCATGAAGAAGGTAATATTTGAGTTAGACCTCAGAACCATTGGGCCTGTGGACCATTCAAGAGGAAGAGCACCTAAGGGGAAAGTAAAGCATGGGGTGTTTTCAAAGTCTAACACTAGTTTAAAGGGTCACTTGTATGCTATTCTTGGGGTGACTGATTACTCAATGCCTGGAACTGGTGTGGGAGGCAAGACACAGTCAGAAAGGAAGGGAGGAAAAAGGGATCTGCTCTCTTTGGTCTCGTTAGTGTCTTGTGGCTTCTAGCTTCTGAGAGAGATGTTCCATTCAAACCTCCCTTCAGGTCGGTGGAGGAAGGTCTCTGGGAAGAAGTCGACATCCAGAACTTGGATCATGTCCCTATTCCCAGCTTGTTACACTACAGACTTCAGAGAATTTCCCTTGGGGTGAGATGCGGGACTCTCTTGGTTGAGTTGGACTATCTCAGTGCCAAAGGGAGATCTCCTTCACTCTGCGCATTATCTTGTACATATTCTCATAGGTATACTTTCCACAACTTCTGTTTTGCTATTGACTTGAATAGATGGGTTTCTTTATTGTTTGCTGCCTATGTTCACTTTGGAACTGGCATTTGGAGAATCAAGGAAGGAGCATCAAGACTGGGATTTATTGAGGGCCTTCCTTTCCCATTAATGACTAGCAATCAAGAATTTAGCTTGAATCTTGAAATTTTACCCTTAAGCTAATAATATTTAAGGGAGCACATATATAGAATTCTAGCCCAGTGACCCACTCTCTGAGGAAAGCAGAGTGGCCAGCCTCTGGCCCCAACTCCCTGCTCCCCTCCTGGCAGGAATAAAGTCTTCCTTGGAGAAGAGTGGCCAGAGTTGATGCTAGAGATGTCTGTTCTTGCTTCCCTGTGATCCACATTAAGACAACCACATAAGAAGAGAAAGGTGAAAAGACCAGTTTGGCTAGAGCATAGGGCACACCAAGGGAAGAGAGAGAGAGACAGAGAGACAGAGAGAGAGAGACAGAGAGAGAGACACACAGAGAGAGAGAGACACACAGAGAGAGACACAGAGAAAGACAGAGAGAGAGAGACAGAGAGACAGAGACAGAGAGACAGAGACAGAGAGAGATTAGTCTGGAAAGGTAAGTTGGGACCCAATTGTGGTGGCCTTAAATACCAGGCTGACTGATCTGCACTTAATTAGGGAGGCAAAGGGGAGCCACTGCAGGCTTCTTAGTAGGAGGCAATATGATCAGACCTGTGTTTTAGAAACATAGATGTGTCAGTAATATATAAAATGGACTTTCAAAAGGGAAAAAGACTAGAGGTATGAAGATTATAGGATAATGGATTTAGAGCTATTAAGAGTTGTTAGAACAACTAGTGTCTCTGATAAAGGCCTCATTTCTAAAATACACAGGGAACTGAGCCAAATTTATAGGAATACAAGTCATTCCCCAATTGAGAAATGGTCAAAGGACATGAGCAGGCAGTTTTCAGAAGAAGAAATTATAGATATCTATAGGCATATGAAAAATGCTCTGGATCACTACTGATTAGAGAAATGGAAATCAAAACAACTCTTGGATACCACTTCTCTCCTGTCAGATTGGCTAAAATAACAAAACAGGAAAATGATAAATGCTGGAGAGGATATGGGAAAATTGGAACATTGTTACATTGCTGGTGGAGTTGTGAACTGATCCAGCCATTTTGGAGAGTAATTTGGAACTATGCCCAAAGGGCTATAAAAATGTTCATACACTTTGACCCAGCAATACCACTTCTAGGGTTGTATCCCAAAGAGATCACACAAGTAGGAAAAGGATCCATATGTACAAAAATATTTATAGCGGCTCTTTTTGTAGTAGCTAAGAATTGGAAATCAAGGGGATGCCCATCAATTGGGGAATGGCTGAACAAGCTGTGGTATATGAAGGTAATAGAATACTATTGTGCTATAAGAAATGGGGATGATACAGACTTCATAACAACCTGGAAAAACCTACACGACATAATGCTGAGTGAGCGGAGCAGAGCCAGGAGAACATTATACACAACCACAGATATGTGGATTCCGTGAGGACCAACCCTGACAGACTTTGCTCTTCTCAGCAACACAAGGTACAAAGACAACTCCAAAGGACTCATGATGGAGAATGCTATCTACATCCAGAGAAAGAACTATAGAGTCTGAATGCAGATTGAGGCACACTTTTTGCTTGCCTTTCCCCACCCCCTTTTTTTTTGCTCTCCTTTGTTTTTGTCTTTGGGGTTTTTTTTTTTTGGTTGTTTCTTCTTTCTCATGATTCATTCCATTGGTCACAATTCTTCTCCACAAATTGACTAGTATATAAATTAGTTCAATGCGAAGTTATACGTGGAAGATATATCAGACTCCATGCTGTCTTGGGGAGGGAGGCGGGGAGGGAGGGAAGAAAATATGGAACTCAAAATTATGTAGAATCAAGTGTTGTAAATTAAAAATAAAAAAATAAAAATTTTTTAAAAAGAGTTATTAGAGATCATGTCATCCAATCCCTACATTATATAGATGAATAGATGAGGAAACTAGGGTCCAGAGTGGTTAAATGATTTGCCTACGGTCAAGCAGGTGGGAAGGGACAGAGGTAACTCAAAGGTCCCTTCTAGGTCCTTTGATTTCAAATCCAACATTATTTCTGCTGCACAAAATGGCTTCAAGTGACTATAATATTCTAGACGAGAAGCAACACCTGAACTCTCCTTTGTAGGTAGAAAGAAGAGAATGAGAATGGGGAGTGGCAGTAAGGTAGATTAGGGGAGAAGTTCACCTAAGCCAGGGCTTCTGAAACTGTGGGTTTCAAAAGCTATGAAAGCTAAATAGCTTCCTTTTTAAAGTGAATTTATTCTTTCTAGGTAACATAGTGGATAGAGCACCAGGCCTGGAGTCATGAAGACTCATCTTCCTGAGTTCAAATCTGGCCTCAGACACTTTTGAGCTGTGTGACTCTGGGCAAGTCACTTAATCCTATTTACCTCAACTTTCTCATCTGTAAAATGATCTGGAGAAAGAAATGGCAAGCCACTGCAGTATCTCTGCCAAGAAAACCCCAAATGGGATCACAAAAAGTCAGATATGGCTGAAACAACTGAACAACCACAAAAATTCTTGCTCATCTAGTTACTGAAGAATAAGTGTCATCACTGCCTGCCCTTCTACATTAAGTGCCTTGGGATGTATCCTTGATTGCTCCCCCATCATTATGACTCCAAGCTAGTGGGAAGAGTGTTAGATTTGGAGTCAGAGGATCTAGGCCTGAAACCCATCCCTCACTTGGGTAAAATCACTTGTCTCTATCCCTCAGGTTCCTAAACTATAAAATGTAGGAGTTGGATTAGATGACCTCTGAGGTCCCTTCCAGCTATAAAATCCTGTGATTTCATCTAGAATGAAAGTTGGTGGGGGGAGGGTCAAGTAAAGGGCCTTGACAAAATCCACATTTAGAGCAGAGGCCCATGAACTTCCAAGAAGTCTGCAGATTTCAGAGGGTCCATCAGCTTCGATGGGAAAGAAAATGACATTTTGATTTCAATATAATTGGTTACACTAATGATCTTGTACGGTTTATTTTATCCATTTAAAAACATGATTCCAAGAAAGGGTTCCTTGTCCAGGTCAAAGAGCTCCTTGACACAAACATGGGAAGGAACTTCTCATTTAGAATGGAAGGAGGAAAAGCAGCCAGAAAAAAAGTAAAGAAACAAAGAAACCAGATATCTCCTGAGATGAAAAAGCTCCTGGAGATGGGAAGAATGTGAAGGAGAAGGGGTAATATCAGATGCTGCAGAGAGATCAAGGAGGTTGAAGACCGAGACACTGAAATATCAGAACTATCCCTCTTTTCACCTACAACTCCTGGACCCAAGTCTCTGAAGTTGGGTCATAACTAGGGGCAGAACATAAAAACCTTAGTATGCTGCATCCCTACAACCAGGATCTTGCCTTTGTGCTCCTTTCTGGTTTCACCTTTCTTTGTATTCTCAGCATTTAGCACAGTACCTGGCACATAGTAGGTACTTAATAAATGCTTGTTGACTAACTTCAAATACACTGATTATTGTAGTTACATAGGATTTGGAGGTGGGGGAGAACACAGAGATCATCTAGGCTGGGCCCCTCATTTTGCAGACACTCAGAGAGATGACAAGGCCAAGACCGGAATCCAGATCTTCTGACTTGAAATTTAGTAACCTTGCCAACTACACCACAAATCAAATATTTTGTCTAAAGTCATTCAGAAAGTCAGAATCCAAAGTTGAGTGCCTCTTGGACAGTTGTTGTAGGAGCAGCGAGGTGGCACAGTGGATAGAGCACCAGGCCTGGAATCAGGAAGATTCATCTTCATGAGTTCAAATACAGCCTCAGACATTAGCTGCATGACCCTGGGCAAGTCACTTAACCCTGTTTGCCTCAGTTTCCTCATCTGTAAAATGAGCTGGAGAAGGAAATGGCAAACTACTCCCATGTTTCTGCCAAGAAAACCCCAAATGGAGTCATAAACAGTATGAAACGACCGAACAACAGCACTGCAAACCTTAAAATGTATATAATTGATAGCTACTATTGTTATTGTCATTCTTATGAATCTGCCATTCACAGCTCCCCTTGGTTTCATTCCCTCCTGCTGTCCCTATTGAAGTGTTTATAGATGGAACTTTAGCTCTGAAACTGAGCCAGCATATATGTTTTTCAACCGCTAGACACAATGGGAAATATTGTTACCCAAGTTGCTATACCTTTAATTAAGCTGTATGGATTAGTATATTCAGCCTAGCATCAAGCAAAACTGGTTTTGAATCCTGCTTCTGACACTTTCTGGCTGTGTTACCACGGGCAAGTCACTTAACCTAACTGCGCCTGTTTCCTGCTATGTAAAACAGGAATAAAAAATACCTGTCATACCCATCTCACTGGGTTGTTGTGTGGCTCAAGAGAGATAATGTATATGAAGTGCTTTGCAAAATCTAACACACTATATAAATGCCAGTTTTTATTCTTTCTCTGGGACTCTATTTATGAACAAAGCTTCCGTTTTCTGGGAACTCAAGTTAAAAGGTGGTAGCAGGATGGAAGGAGTGCCCACAGGGGACCGAGGAGACCTGGCTTCAAGCCCTAGCTCTGCCGCTACCTCGATGTGCGCTCTTGGACAAATCTCTTCCCCACCCACGTGCACCTTAGTTTCTTTCTCTGTAAAATAAAGTTTTTGAATTAGATGATTTCTTTGGTCCCTCCCAGTTCTAATATTCCTTGTTCTAGGTCCTTTCTAGTTCTAATGTTTTATGTTCTGTCTTCTAAGGTCTCTTCCAATGGAGAGCTAGCATGGAATCATGAATAGAATGCCTTGGAGTTAAGAAGGCCTGGTTCAAATCCTGCCTCTTACACTTACTAGCTATGTGGTTGTGGGCAGGTCACTTAACCCTGGGTCTCAGTTCCGTCACCTGTGAGAATGAGGGCATTAGACTAGATGTTCTTTAAGGCCTCTTGCAGTTCTAAAAGCTATAATTCTATTATCTACTGTAACAGCAAAATCCTAAATATCTAGATTGCTACTAGTAAAGAAAGCTTTGTGAACAGAGCCTCTGGGACACAGACAGAATCATTAGCATCTTCATTTTATTTATAATACAGAAGAACAGAGAGGGGAGGCATGACACTGTCCATTTCAGACAGATCAAACTCCAGTTTAGTCATGTAAACTGAATTTTTTTTAAAAAGGAAGCAAAACAATCTGTACATTAGAAACATCACAATAGACTTAATGGCTGTGGATAAATACTCGTGCTAGGCTGCAATTTATAGAATACATCAAAATCCCATATCATTGGCCCTCAGAGAGCAGGACTATCATTAAGAAGAGGCATTTGATTTGTTCTACTTGGCCCCAAGAGGAAATTTTAGGGCCCAAGAGGGAGAAAGTTATCAGAGGGCAAAGTTGGGTTTAAAAGCAGGAAGAATTTTCTAGCATTCAGAATTGTCCAGTGGTGAAATGGATTACTTTGGAAGATAGTGAGTTTCCTATCAGCAGAGGTGTTCAGGAGGAAGCTGGATGACCACTCATAGAAGATGCTAAGAGAGAGTTTATGCTTCAGGTAAGAAAGTGGATTAGATGGCTTCCATGGTCCCTTCCTTCCTTGAGATTCTAGGATTCAGTCTGCCTCCTATGGTTCCCAATGCTACAGCTTTGTAAGGTCAACTACCATCATTCTGAAGTACCTAGGGAGCTGATTTGACTTTTGAATTGTTTCATCACCAGATTTGTTTGTTTTTGAGATGCTGGTTGGAAAGGGTGGTCATTAAGGCATCCTTTCATTCTCTATCTGTTGCTTCTAGACGGCCTCAGTCCAAGCCAATCCCATATGGTGGACCATATGGTGTGGGCTCTCAGCAGCTGATACGGTGACTCAAGTGGCTGATCATTCCTCACCTCATCAGTCTGAATCCACCACAGTTCATCTAGGGTAGGAGAAGGATGCTGATCATTTTAATTAGGCTAACGAGGGCCAAGGGAACAGGTTTGCATTTTAAGTTTGTTGAATCTTTCCCTTAAAGTTTTGGAACTCAGAATGGATCTTGATCCAAGCATAAATTCCCTATTCATATTCAACTCTACATAAATATTTAAGGAAGCATATTTCACATGTTCCTGATTCATTCAGTAACCCCTCAATCAACATTATTATTGGTAATAAAAACTGTAGTTTCTCCAAGGTCCTTTTCTCTTATTAATTGGTTGGCGAAGGGGGAAAGAAGGAGATCATTATTCAAAGATGTGTTTCCAAACAGAACCAACTATCCAAGGTTCAAAGAATGTCAAGACTCTTTTCCTATTAGAGAATAAATTAAGGGAAAGGTCTTGGGATGAGCATTAACAAAAAATAGAGCAGGAATTCATATGTTGATGAATGTGAGGCCTCCTTGAGTATAGGGACATTAATTTATTTAAATTTGCCTTTGTTCCAGCACCCGTAACAGGCTCTGCACACGTTAGGCCTCAAATAAATGTTTGTTGAGGAGATGGATAAATGGTGGAGGACTGCACAGGCCCTCACATTCTTTAGAGGGTATTTAGAGTACATCTGTTAGAGGACTCAATCATTTTAGTTACCTGGAATTCAGGAAATATAGAGTATCTGGGTAGGCAAGTACTCTTCTATTGGACTACACTTCCCAGAAGGATTTGGAGGCAACAAAGGCTGGGTCCTGAAAACTCTTTCTCAGGGGCTCATGAAATGGAGTACACACTCTTTGGCCCAATCAGTTAGGAGGTGGAGTCCAGAGACAGACTAACTAACATTCATAGGTGTCTGCTAATGGGCTTTGTATGGGAGGAAGATACATTGGTCCTTACAGGTAAGGTATTCCTGAGGGGGAAAAAAGATAAAAATCCACTGATTTGGGGGATCTCTGGGTGTTTTTTATTTTGCATGTGTGTATCTGTCCGTCTGTTCTGATACCACGAGGATAAAAAATCTCCCTTCCACTGCAGTGAGATTCAGAAATGAATGAGAGATGAGATTGAAATCAACATGCCTCTCTCCCTGTTGCTGAACTCAGACACAGACACTGCCTGGACCTGGACCAACTGGGGACCACTGAAGTGGCTTTGGATCTTCTTCAGTATAAAATACACAGCCAAGCACAGAGTATAGGTATGATGTAATTAGTCCAGACAAGAAATAGATCAGCTCTAAGCTTTTTTCGGCTGAGGGCTGAGGAGAGGCTCTATAGGCCAGAGAGCTCCCCTGAGTAGGCATTGGGGTCTTCCTCGGATCGTGTCACCACCTTGAACTGCCGCCGAAGGAAGCCTCCGTACCTCTTCTGATTGTCCCACTTGAGCTTGGGGCGGATTCTTCGCATGAAGCCTCCGTAGCGCTTGTGCAAGTCTTCCTGCTCCTGGCCGTCGCCGTCGCCGGCCCCGGCCACCTCGAAGCTCCTCTTGGGATACTTGCGCAAGAAGCCCCCGTAGCGTTTCATCTCATCCTTTGGGGTTCCTGCCCAAGAGGCTGCCGCGTCCTCGCTAGGGTAGCCCAGCTCTCCGGTCTCCAAGGCTCTGTGGTACTGCTGCGCGTCTTCCATCATCTCGGATACAGCCCGTTCACCGAGCTTGGGGAGGAGTCCTCCGTATCTGTGGCTCGGGCCTCTTCCGTGGGCATTCTCCTGCATGAGGACATTGGCAAACTTCTCCATGGTCTTGGTGAGCCCTGGGTAGGGCTTAGCCTGCTCACCATAGAGCTCTTCCGAGGCCTCTGACATGCCTCCAAGCTCTCCTTTCCCACGAAGGCCCAGCATAAAAGGAGTGAACAGCGACAGAAAGCTCTCACATTTCTCCCATTCCGTGTTAGACGTCAGGATGGTCTGGCATTCCAGGAAACACGTCTGCAGCACACCAAGCAAGAAGACAACAGTCAGTGAAAAAGCATTCATTAAGCACCTACTAAGTGCCAGGCACTGGAAATACAAAGAAAGGTGGGGAGAGTCTTTGTCCTCAAGGAGCCCCGTCTAATGCGAAAACCCCGCAAATTACTATATACAAACAGGATATGTGTGTGTACACACACATACACACACGATAAATGAGATAACCTCAGAGGGAAGACTCAAACGCTAGCTCTCAGCTCTCCAATGAAATCATCATATTGACAGACGGAAAGGACCTTTGTGATCATCTTAACATATGCCATGCTATTGAGGAGTGGGCCAAGATAAAATTGATAAACTCAAGTTATGGTAGGTCTAGAAGCAGAAAAGGAGTTGGAGACGGAAAATTCGTTTCTTGCCTAATCTCTTGAAAGGAAAACCTTTGCTGTTGGAAGTAGACTAAGATCCCGGTGACATTTCCTAGAAGGCCGTGACAGTCTATATCCTAAGGTCCCATGCACATCAAATATACTATGATTCCATGATTCTCTAGTAAACCTATGGAAAGTCATCTGGGGCCAGCTAGGTGGTGCAGTGGACAGAACACCTGCCTGGTGTGAAGAGGACCTGAGTCCAAATCTGGCCTCAGACACTTACTAGCTGTGTGACCCTGGGCAAGTCACTTAGCCCCAATTGCCCCCTCCCCCAAAATGAAAGCAATCTGATTACTTGATGGTTGGGTCTTTTTATGCTGACCTTCCCCCATGCTTCCTCAGAGCAGTTCAATTATCTGTGCCCCAGACAATACCTAGAATAGCAGGGACATACTCAGGACCTACCAGTGGGTTGATGGGTTTGTCCAGGTTTTGAGTTTGCACCGCACACATGGAGCACTGGGCTGGGCAATCAGCAGAGACTGAGGGAAATGTGCTGAGGCAAAGAATCAGAATCAAGACCTGCCATTCCATTTTGTTCTGGAAACACCTACGGAGGGAGAAAGAGAAACACAGGGACTAGAGGCAAGGTCATCAGATGCACCAAAAGCTGTTCTCTGGTGTGTGTGGAAAATCTGAACAGTGCCCAGGACTTTGTTGTGTTCTTCTGGCCCTTGCCTCCCTTCATCTATACCCAGTCTGCCATCAGATCCTGCCTTTTCTTCTCTCAGACTCACTCTTTTTTCTTCATCCCCACTAGCCCCACTCTAGAATCACAGAAATCTAGAACTGTCAGAGCTAGAAGGGAATTTTGAACACAGAATGTTAAGTCTGGGAGGGGCTTTAGGATACAGAACATGGCTTCTCAGAGACGAAAGGATCTAGTCCAATTCTTTCATTTTATAGATGGGGAAACTGAGGCTGAGAGAGTGAGTGACCTGCCTGAGATTAAACCACAGCATAGCATGATTCGATGGAAAGAGTCATGGCCTAGAAGTCACTAGTACTGGGCTCTAGATTCTGCATTGTCACTTGTTCTCTGTATGACCTTAGGCAAGGCACTTCCTCTCTGTTGCTCAGCTTTTTCCTCTATAAAATTAAGGTGTTGAGTTAAATGACTTCTATGGTCCCTTCAAGTTTTAATGGTCAATGATTCCATGGTTGCTGCTCAAAGACTGTAACCTCACTTTAAGCCATGAAATGACCCCCAATTCTGAGCTTGGACCATTTTTTAGCAAGTGGGCATGGGGTTTCTCCCATTGACATCTCAGAATTCTCGGCAATACTTGCTACTTCAAGTTCATTTCAAGATAAATCAAGGAAAGGGAAAGGAGGGGAGGGAAGGAAGAAGTAAAAGAAAATAGAAAGTATGGGAGAGAAAAGGGGAGGGAAGATAAACAGGAAAGAGGAGAGGGAAAGGAAAGGAGAAAAGGGAGGAGAGAAGAAGATAGGAAGGGAGGGGAGGAAAGAACTGGAACTCAGCCAGAGAGTGGGGAGAAAAACAGGGAAGAAAGAATAGGAGGAAGATAAAGAGAAAAGCTAGGGCTGAAGACTAAAGGTGTTTTTCTGAAATGTTTACACATTTTCATTTGATGAAATACTCAGTTATTGTTACTGTAGTACCACTGAGGGGTTCAAGTAATAGAATCACTGAGTTCCGCTCCCTTCTGGCCTTGAATTAATGGAATTCAGAGTCAGCACAGTTATTTCAGGGCAGACAGTTAAGAGGAAAGAGAAAATGAAGATCTCATTCTGGGAGGAGAGGGTTGATAGATCACATAAGGTCCATCTACTAGCCACCCTCAGTCCACAGGCTTTTTCTGTGGATTGGACTAAGCATCTATTACAAAACAAAATAGGTATGCTATGAAACATGATGATCACCTCTATGGATCACCTCTTTGCCCTAGGAAATGACTTTTATGAGTTGCTGTGGCCAAAAAGTAATCATTTCACTTCCCAGGGACTAAGCTCTTAATGACCCTCCCCCTCTACATTTATCAGGGCAATAAATACACAGTTCATCTCTCAGTTTGTACTTAATAAGCTTGGTAAGACTGGCCAGTGATTACATTTTACTGGCAGAAGCCTCAAGAGTCCAGAGCCACCCTGAATACCATACAGTGAGTCATAGGAAGAGATCCGAGGTGGAGGATGACTACTGTATTGGTCTGCCCTTTTACTTCCAAATATGATCCGTATCATTCTGTATGCAATCTACATTTTTCATCATATACATATCTATATAGGGTGTCCCAAAAGTCTTAGTGCAGGTTTAAGCCAATTAAAGTCTAAGGCTGCACTAAGACTTTTGAGATACCCTATTAAAAAACCATTTTTTTTAAAGTTCACAGACCCCAGGTTTAAGCCCCATGACCTAGTTCATCCTCTTCACTGTCTGGAAAGAGAAACTGAAGTGTAAAGAGTTGGAGTGACCTTCCTAAGGTAATATAGGTAATAAGTGGCAGGGCCAGGATTTGAACCTAGGACTTCTGAGTAATACCAAATTCATTTAAAAAGAAGCTGTCCCCCCACAATGGAATTTCTTCAAAAGAGAAGTGTGTGTGTATGTGTGTGCACATGCATGTACAACATACACACAAAAACACCCACACACATATGTATGTGTGTATATATATTCACAAAATCTAACAAATGAATATTATTATACACTGCATATTACATATAAATTAATAATATTGCATCTAATACTTTAAACCAAAATAAACACGCACAAGCACAGGATATCCCAAAAGTCTTAATGTAGTTTTAAGTTCTGAGGAGAACCTGTATATACACAAATGTGCATATCTATTACACATAAAAGATATATGCATGTACATGTACATATGTATTGCATTGTGTGTATATAGTGTACATGCAGGGCATATAGAAATACTCGTATACACACACCCTACGTATACATTAAGGTGATGTATAGATGCATACACATACATGTGCACATAACACATGCATGGACATATAAGCATACATGCACACATACATTTGACATATGCACATATTTCCCATCCAAAAAAATCTCATTGTAAAGAGGCAGCTTCTTTTTAAAACAATTCATTATCAGTCAGCAGCCCTGGATTCAAACCCCAGCTCTGCCACTTTGTAGGTAAAATGAAGGGGTTGGACTAGGTCATGGGTTCTTAACCTGGGGTCTATGAACTTTAAAAAAAACCAACATTTTCATGATTATTTCAATATAATTAATTTTCTTTGTAATCCTATATGTGCTGTTGTATCTATTTAAAACAATTAGCCTGAGATGGGGGTCCATGGGCTTCACCAGAAAGATTTCCAGTGGGATCTATGACATTAAAAATGTTCAGATCTCTAAGCTAAGCGATTTCTAGGGCCCCTTATGGTTCTAAATCTATACTCCTATTTTTTATTGGATAGAGCTAGACCAATACTCCGGAAATCTCATGTGGCAGGTGGAATAGCTTGAGGGTAAGCTAGAAGCCAGGCTGAAAACCTGCCTGAGGACAGGCTTTCCCCTAATACTATCACTTGACTAAGTTGTGCAAGTTTGGAGGGAAGGATGATTGACCCAGGATTCCAGGATGGAAGAGGTCTCTCCTACCTGCTCCAGATTCCCTTATTTGCCCATCTAAGGCTGAAATTAGTCCCAGGTAAGTTGGAGGGAAAGGGAGGAGTCACTGAAGGAAGAAATATTTCACCTTTACTTGGTTTAGTATTTCAAGGACTTAGAGGAAGAATGTATAGTAGTTAGGACACTGGATCTAGAGTCAGGAAGACCCAGGTTCAAATCCTGCCTCAGACACTTGACCCTCGGCTTGACATTTAACCTCTCTAGGCCTCAATTTCCTCATGAGGGGATTGGACTGGGAAGCATCTAAGATCTTGTCTGCCTCTAAATCTATGACCATGATATGGACTGAAGTCACTTGACTCTAAGCCCAGTGCTTTTTAGAATTATTGTGAGACATCAAGAATATATCGTTGACTTGATAATAATAAATTACATTTTTTCTAATGCTTTCTATAGACCATCTCACTGAAGCCTCACAGCAGTCCTATGAGATGGGCATTACCACATCTATCAGGGATGGGTTACTTTTCTGTTCTGGGCCCACAGGACTGCAGGGTTTTAGAGCTGGAAGGGACCTCACAGCCATCTAATGCAACCCCGCCCCCGCCTCCGCACAACATATACATACGCACAATCTCTGTTATAACTTACCTGAGAAGTATTCATCTACCCTCTTTTAGAGGACAAAAATTGCAATAAGGGGGAATCCACTGCCTCCCAAGGAAGCCCAGTCCACTGCTGGAAAGTTATTGGGACGATTTTCCTGACATCAGGGTGAAATTTCCCTCTGTCTACCATTCAATAGGCACTTATTAAACACTACTATGTACCAAGGCACTGTGTTAAGGATGGAGATATAAAGAAAGGCATGTGACAGTCCTTGTCCTTGAGGAGTTCATGGTCTAATGGGGAGAAGACATGCAAACGACTATGAACAAGCAAGCCACAGACAGGATATAGTTTCCCCTCACTGCTTTTGGCTCCTGGCTTCTAGGAAGCCCTAGTTGCCTTCAAGTCTCAGACCATGTGCTGCTCCCTGTGTAGGTCTTCCAGTTTTAAGTTCTCTCTCTTGCTCTGAAATGATTGGGTATTTATCATATATGCATATATTTATTTATTTATCCTACATGTATATATCATATATATACCTACATATACACACAATACACATATTGTGCATTTATTTGTTTGTTTACTTATTAATTTCTCTAAGTATATGCTGTTCCCTCCCAACCTTGCCCTCACCCATGTAAGCTCCTTGATGGCAAGGTCTCTTGAATTCTTGTTTCTATATTCCCTGTCCCCAGCACAGTGCCTGGCACATGGCGGCTGCTAGTGGATGTAAATGAATTGAATCCCAGTCCAAGACTCTCTCCACTGAATGATGCTGTTCCAATAATGCTACTCTATGAAATGATGCTAAAATGATAAGCTAATTACTCTCAGGCTCATCTCCACTAAGACAAAACAAATTCCCCACCCTTCATACCACTCACAGGACCAGGCGTTGTAGCTCTCTGTGTTCATAGTGGGCCAAGGAGGTCAATGGGAAACAACGGAACTATTAGTGCCCTCAGCAGTCATGAAAACCTGATGAAGTAGGATTTGCCATCTGTATTGAGAGGCAAAAGCGCAGATCATTTAGCAAACAAAGGGCTCAAGGCCCTGCCTGGCAGAGGTCAGCCACAACTTCATTTCAGGCTCATATCCAGAGGAAAGAACAACGGAGCAACAGAGCGGAGGTCAGTATCGCTGCATGACGAATTGAAACTCATTTAAAAATAAACCCTTTTCCAAGGGGGACAGCTAAATCGGGCATGTTCCGGTTTAGGTCAGTGAAGAGAGGGTGAGGGAAAACTGGTGAGTGAAGAGTAGGCCGGGTGAGTCATGGGAGATAGCAGCAAAATCATAGAATTTGGAATCTGAGGACCCAGGTTTGAATCCTAGCTCCATGATTTCCTACCTCTGTGAATCTGGCCAAGGCACCTTATCTCTCTTAGCCTCAGTTTCTTTAGCTGCAAGGTGAGAGTGTCAAACTAGATGACCTCTAAAGTCTTTTTTGGTGCTAAATGATGATTTCATGGGTATAGGAAACTCTAAGCAAGGAAACTACCCTACCAATGTATATTGATACCTCCAACTTATAGCTTTGGAGAGTTGCCTGGGGCACAGTGACGCAATCAATATATGTCAGAGGTGGGACCTGAACTCAAATCTTTCCAAATCTGAGGCAAGCTGCCTATTATGCTCTATGCACTATTTTTGTTACTCAGTTGTTTCAGTTCTGTCTGACTCTTCATGACCCCATTTGCAGTTTTGTTGGGGTTTTTTTGACAAAGAGGTTTGCCATTTCCTTCTCCAGCTCATTTGACAGATGAGAAAACTGACACAAACAGGGTTAAGCGACTTGCCCAGGGTCATATAGCTAGTAAGTGTCTGAGGTCAGACTTGAACTCAGGTCTTCCTGACTCCAGGCCTGGTGCTCTATCCACTGTACCACTTCACTGCCCATAATATATTCTACAGTAGGTATTTAATAAATGTCTGTACAATTGAAATGACTAACAGAGAAACAATCTGAGCAATAATTATACTGAGAAAAAGAGAGTTAATCAATACAGAAGAAGAAACTTGTAGAATGAGAATGACGCAGAAGGAAGGGGGAAGGGAGGGAGGGAGGAAGTAAACAAAATGGAACAAAGACATGCACAAGTGATCAAGAGAGATAATAAACCGGGAAAGAAGAGACAGGAGAATGACAAAATCAATGGGGAAGGAAGGATAAGATAGAAAATATGTTGCTTGAGAAGGTTAAGTTTCCATAATGCCCATTAAAAAAAAATAAACATTTTCTCCATTGGTACTAGTTTACTATTCCATTTATTACTTTCCTAGCTTTCAACCCTACTTAGTTAAAGGACCAGAGCCTAAAGCTGATAAGAAAAGCTCAGTGAACATGTGTTGGACTCAATTGCTTTGTGTTTTCACTGGCTGAGATGCAAAGGGCTATTGAGACCCTAGATAAAAATACCCAGCATCTCTTTGCATAGAGTGACTAGGGAAAGCACCTGTGTTTCACGCAAAGCAGAGATTATAGAGAACTGGAGAACAACGCTGGTGCAAGGGAGAGAACAGATGGGCACATTCAGAAGCTTTCAGAAACGTGAGTCCTAAATAGAACCTGCCCATTTAACTCCATTCCCCAGTAAATCAATTTGTGTGAAGTTAGGAGTCTTTGATCAGTACTAGGCTTAAAAGGACTCAGCCTCACACTTCCCTAAAGTCACTGAGTCAATGTTTAGTGCCTAATGTGCCCTGCCTTGCTGGCAGAGATTTCTATTTCAATAAATATTTTTAGCTCTTTGTCAGTTCCGATGAAGAACGTGTCATTTATGTCCCAAAGTGACAGGAATTGATGAAAATGGGTGAGAGAAACAGGTTACTTCTCTATATTTTCTCTGACATTTCTTGAAATCGTCTCCCAAATATTGATTTTTATCAAAATGATTTAAGACATCTAATAAAATACAATGGCCATGGTGGAAAGTCCCAGGGACTTGGGGGTTGGGACAATCAATAACCAACATTCAAAAAGGGTTCCAAGTTCTTGAAGGTAAAAGATAAAATGAATTTATTTCAGGGTGGAGATAAAAAAGAAGGAGCAGTAGGGGGCCACAGCACATGCAGATTTGCTAGATATCAGAGAATATTTATCATCCGGCTGTCAGGCAGCTAAAAGAGCTCTGCCCCATCCTGAGCAAATCATTGGGCCTCAGTTTTGTTGCAGGTAAAATGGAGTTTGGAGCTGATGACCTTTAACGTCTCTGCCAGTTCTAAATCCTGTGGGCCACCGAGTCTAGGCTTTAAAACCTACTAGCTGCATCACCTTGAACATGGTAATAATACACTTGGGATCACCACTGTTCTGGATGTAAGATGGTGGAGTTGGATTTAATTAAAGAGTCCTAACTAACGGGGTCCACAGACAGGTCCGAGGCAGGCAGGTGGTACAGTGAATAGAGTGCTGTGCCTGAAGTCTGGAAAACTCATTTTCCTATGTTCAAATTCAGCCTCAGACGCTTACTAGCTCTGTGACCCCGGGCAAGGCATTTAACCCTGTTTGACTCAAATGAGCTAGAGAAGGAAAGGGCGAACGACTCCAGCATCTTTGCCCGGAAAACCCCAAATGGGGTCAGGAAGAGTCAGACACAATTGGAATGACTCAACAACAATGACAAAAAAAAAGAGAGTCCTAACCAAGGGGTCCTAACAGAGACGCTCAAGGCAGCTATGTGGTGCAGCGGGTAGACTGCTGGTCCTGGAGTAAGGAGGACCTGATATAAAACCCGGCCGCAGATACTTAACTAGCCGCGTGAAGCTTGGGCCACCACATAGCTTCGATTTGCCTCAGTTAGCTCATCTTTAAAATGGGAATGATAAGAGCACCTACCTCCCAGGGTTGTTAGTGGGGATCGAATGGGATAATGTTTATAAAGCACTTAGTACTAAGACCCTAGCAAGCGCTATTTAAATTCTAGTTGTTGTTTTTGTTCTGTTTCGGAGCATCTGTGAACTTGAATGGGGAAAAATATATATTACATCCCTATTTTTCACTAACCTCTAACTGAAATTTAGCATTGGAGTACAATTGTGAGAGGGGGTCCAAAGCCTTTCCCAGGCTGCCCAAGGTGATCACGACAGAAAAAAGGCTAAGATCCTCCAGACTATATGGTCTCTAATGGGTCGTCCCCAGTGATGACGTTCTAAATTCTAGGGTGCCCATCGCTAGAGGCCTTGAAGCAGAGGTTCGATCATCCGATGTCAAGGATGCTTTAGTTGGGGTTTAGGGAGGGCTTGGACCAGGTGGTCTGTAAGGTCTGTTTTAACTTCAGAACTGTGAAACTGTCACTTAAAGCTCTTGGGTTCTAACATTCTATGACTCACAGTTCTCCCCAGCTCCTAAATCTTATATTCTATGTTCTAAGCTCCCTCCCAGCTTTCTTCTATGTTGCATATTCTAAGATCTCTCTCAGCCCTGACAAGCTAAGTTTCATCTCATCTAATATACTCTACATTCTTTTCCTGCTCACAACCATATTTTGTGTTCTGAGGTCTCCCCAAGCTCTGGCATTCTGTGATTGCAGATGGTCAAATAATTTACTAAATCAGTAAAAAAAAAATCATCAATTACATGGAACATTCAGAAGAACTAGTATAACCCTTCACACCCACACCCTCTGTAGAAGACACAGGATTTGCGTACCATCTAGTGCACCCCTAGCTCACAGGGGGCAAAACAGTGGGCTCCTGATCACCTGTCACCAAGCAGGCAAAAGCCTCCCCCACAAACGTAACTCACCCGCTGCTGTACCGACTACCCTACGCAGGCTTTATCTGCACTGAGTGCTTGGAGATAAATGACCTACAGAAATAGAACCAAAAGGCAAGGGGAGGAGAAGCAAGTAGAAAATTAAGAGGGAGAAATGAGAGGAAGAGGGAACGGAGTGGAAGAAAAGAAGCAAATTGATATTCTGATACACATAACAATGACACTTAGAGGAGTCCCTGTCAGACTGGAAATACAAAGAAGCATATGTTTTATCAATCTATGAAAGGCACACTGAGGAATGAAGGCTTTCTGTCTGTGGGAGGGGTGTTGAAATCAGATCTGTTACCCTGCTGCACATATTTTAGGAGAGGAACGTGATTAAGGAATATTTGTAAAGTGCTAGGAGACTGTTGATAAAAGACGCTATAGAAAGGAAAAGGCGGCTGGATTTACCTTTAGAATCGTAGCCTGGTAGAGCTAAAAGGGGCTAGAGAGCTAATCTAGCCCAACTCACATCATCTTACAGACGAGGAAACTGAGGCTCAGAGAAGAACAAGTCACAGTAATAGAATTTTAGGGCTGGAACAAAGACCACAAAATGTCAGAGCTGGAAGGAATCTGAGACGTCCTCTACTCCAATTCCCTCCTTTTGTAGTTGGAGAAAACGAAGTGATTTGTCCAAATGGCAATACACTAAGTCTGTGGCAGAGACGGGAATGTACCCTCCTGATTCCTAGTACAAGGCTCTTCCCACCACCAGTAGAACTTGCGTGTTAAGTATATTTTACTGTATTTTTAATTCTTAGTGATTCTACTCCAGATTACACAGTTACTTTATGGCAAAGCTGGGACTAGAACCTTGTTCTCCTAGCTTCTAATCCTCTCTTCTTTCCAACACTCAATGCTGCCCAGTATTTTCTGGCTAGACATAACCTTCCCTTCAGTGTCTTTTCAACTTTTCTTCTTAGAAAAAGTTTGGAATCCTGTATACTTAAAAAAATATATGTCTGTTTTGTTTTTTTATTCAGGCAGGAGGCTTTGCCACTCTCTCCCTCCCCTCTCCCCAACTTGTCTCTGTCACTCGTCCGTGTTACTCTACAGCTTTCATCAAAACAAGTACTACTGAAGAGAAGACAAGGGGATGATTTCCAAATATGCTTGCTTTTAGAATCTGTTCTCCCTTCTCCTCTGAGAAAAAGACAAAGGCTTCATACTTTGCAAAATTACCCACAATCAAGGCACTGAAACAAATACTACTGTCAGTAATTAAAAATGACTGGGGGACAAGTAAAAAGGTTGGCACTGGTTGTACATTTAGAAACATGGCAATTGGTGACTTCCTGGACCTTATTAATGCCCCAAGTCCCACTGTCTAAACTCCAGGAAAGATCACAAACCTTTTTTTTATAAAGTATCCTGATTCTCTGAAGCTCCAAAGAGGTCCCCAGACTTGAAGTCAAGAGAACTCTGAGCCTCAGTTCTGCCACTGACCAGCTGTGTGGTCTTGGGGAAGTTGGTTCCCTTCTCTGGGTTCAGTTTTCTAACCTAGAAATGGGGAGAATAATACTTTCACTCCCTACTTCCAAAGTATATCACTAGGAAAGCTTGGTATAGATGATAAAGTACCATGGACATCTGAGCTGTGCTTATCTGCTCCAAGCATTCCGTTCTGTTTGGCCAGGGGAGAGAGCATGAGCTTGGTGAGTATGGCACAAGGTGGATAGAAAATGAGCTAGCTGACTGTACCCAAAAACTGAGAGGGCACCAGTCTTATCCCAGAAACCATAAGGCTGAGAGAGCACCGGGCTTGTCATCCACAAAGTGTAGTTGGCAGCACAGCTGAGTTACCAACTCCACGTATAGAGGATGCACTTATTTCAAACAGGAATGGTAGCTACAGGGAAATCCCGGGGAACAGATACTCAATAAATCATCCTTGGAACTACTAATGAGCCCCCAGTGTGAAATTTTCAGAGGGTCACTCCCACTGGTTTCCAACCTCACTAAGCTACCCAGGCACAAATCAAAAAAAATTCCATGCCCCCCACCCTCCTGCCCATGCTGAAATTTTACCTGTGCATGTGTCTCTTAGTCCCTGAAAAGCTTCTCACCTTCCCACAGAAGGTGTGCTCTCTGATGCCACAGGCCAGTCCAATCCAGCAGGTTTCTTGCCAGGCTCAGTATGGTCTTGTCCCTGGGATCAGGGGGAAGGACCTGTCCTTCCTGAGCAGCCTTCCTCACTGAAGCAGCAACAGGGGCTGCGAACGGACAGCGCAGTCCTCCTCAGAACTGGAGTTCTGATGCCTGTTTCCCCCTCTTTTTATTGACACGGAGCCTCCCCCTGTCATGCAGACCCAGCTCAGCATAGGCTCTTCAGAGCCAATAGGGGAAGACAGCTCACAATAATCAGATGCACACAGACCTCTCGACACCTCCGTGCACAGAACTCCAGCATTCCCCAGTCCTTCAACTGGAACCCCCTGGAACACTTCACAGTAGGCATCTGCTCAGGGCAGGGATGTGGGGGAGTGAGGAGGGACTTGGGGGGAAGAGGAACAGAGGCAATCATGTCAGAGAAGAAACATGCCACTTGAAACCCAGGCACTCCAGCTTTTGATGAGCATACATGTGTGTGCTACTTCATACATGTATATCCACATATAGAGGGGGTGAATGGACTGTGTGCTCATGTACAGCTGCATGTGTAGGTGCTCACATGTGAGCACATTCATGTGTGTGCCTGTGCGTTTGCCAGACCCTGCTAGCAGGCTCCGAAGGAACGAGACTGCGAGACCGTGCCAGGCACACCAACACTCATAGAAACATGATGATTTCCAAGCCGCCTGGAACCGACTGTTTAGTCTCCCCTGGCTGCAAAACAAAATGGATAAAGCCGAAAATACAGCACTGAATGTTTGAATCCCCCTCAAAATATGGACTGATAATAGCATGCCTCTGCACCTACTCTGTGGCTAAAAGGACATACCCATCTCATTTATTCACATTGCCTGTGCACCCACCTAAACTGCGCACGTTACTCTAATATTTCATAGTCTCTGAAGCATTTCCCTCACAGCAATGCTGTGAAGGAGGCAGAGTAAGGAAGACCATCTCCATTTTACAGATGAGGAAACTGAGGCTTAGAGACAGGAAATTATTTGATCATGAGGTTAGTTACTGTCAAAGCTGGGACTTGAAGCCATGTTTTTTGACTCCCAGTACTCTGTCCTCTATTCTAGCTCGGACACTGCTCCTTCAGGGCCTAAGCTATCTCCTAGCTGCTGTTAGGTGGTCTTCAGTCTTGGAAAGGGATGTGCTTCTCATCTGCAAAGAAAGCAATAAAAGGTGAGATCATAAAACATCCCTTAAGAGACCATCGAAAGCATCCAAACAGAAGCTTCAGCATGGCACTATTAAAAACAAAACAAAAGCCACACCCTGACTCGAGTTCAAGTAGCTGGATGATTTCACTTCTCTTGACCCTCAGTTTCCATATCTGTAAAACAGCAATAATAATTCTTCTACCTCACAAGGATATAAAGAAGAAAGTTCTTTGTAAGCAGTAATAGGCTATATATGATAGAATCACTTTCCATTGAACTACGACTGACTTTCCACAGAATTACAGGATCTCAGAGTGGAAAGGTGGCTTGAGACTACTTAGTCTAACCCGTACCTGAATAGGAATCCTCTATGTAAGTCATCCCTGACAGTCTTAAAGCCTCTGCATGAATGCTTCTAGAGGAGGGGACCCTACTCCCTCCTGAGACATCTCATTCCACTTTTGAATAGCCACAATTTTAGGGCAGCTAAGTGGCACTATGGAGAGAGTGTCCCACCTGGAGTCAGGAAGACTGAGTTCAAATCTGGCCTTGGTCACCTAATAGCTGTGTGACCCTAGGTAAATCACTTAATTCTGTTTGCCTCAGTTTCCTCATCTGTAAAATGAGTTGGAGAAGGAAATAGCAAACCACTCCACCAAGAAAACCCCAAAGGGGTCATGAAGAGTCTGAAATGACTGCACAATAATTCTTAAGAAGTTTTTCCTTACAGGGAAATGAAAATTACCTCTCTGATCCTAGTTCTGCCTTTTGGGGACAAACAAGAAGAATCTGGGCTCTAGTTTCACGTGACAACCTTTCATATATGTGAAGGCAGCCCTTGTGTCCCTGCTAAGTTTTCTCTTCTCAGAGCTGAACATCTTCCAGTTTCTCCACGTGTTTCAGAATGTTTTCTTTCCATGTCTCTTTCCGAAAGGAACCTTCTTTAGGCATGGGGACCAAGCATGGCCAGAAAGCAACAAAGAGAAAGAACCTACAGCACTAGCCACTGACTCACAGGATTCCATAGATGTTGCAACCTCCAAGGGGGCAGGGGAGTGAAAGGAAAAGGTCACTGGACCTAGGAGTCTGGAGACCTAGGCTAAAGTCCTAGCTCCACCACTTTCTATGGAGCCGTGTGACTTTGGGAAAATCATTTGGTTTTTCTTAATGTCTTCCTCTGTTGTGCTAGATGGCCTGCAAGTTCTCTTCTAGCTCATACATTCTATGTTCTAGTGATTCTTCTGTTCTAACATTCTATACCCTACTATTAGCTTTGGTGTTCAATATTCTAAAGTCTTTTCTAGGTTTGACATTCTATGTTCCGAGGCCCCTCCCCACTCCCACATTCTATGTTCTGAGGTCTCTCCCAGCTCTCACTTTCTATGTACAGAGGTCCCTTCCAGCTCTAACATTCTATGTTCTAGGATCTCTTCAAGTTTTCATGTTCTGTGTGCCATTCTAAGATCTTTCCTCATTTACTCAGTATTCTTTCTTCTAGATGCCTTCCTTTCCCCACCACTTCACATTGGCTTTCTGCGGCCTCTGAGAAATTAGGACTTTTCACAGATTGTAAAGCTGCCACCTTCACTGTCTATTAAACTCCAGTCCTTGCTCCTGGTTCCCCTTTGCCTCATTGCTCTGTGCACAGAATCCCCCTCCTCCGCCTCCTCCTCTTCCCCTATGCTGTAAGCTCTTGATAATTACCTTGGAGTAGACAAAGACTCAAAGAGACAAGAATATAATGGCTTCTATCCTTGCGAGTCAGCAGGAGCAGGAAGCTTTAGAAATAGGGACATACAGTCAACTCTTTGACTATTATCCAAAGAACCAAGGCAGGGAACATGATGGTTAAAATAAATCTTTGGGTAATCTTCATGAGTTTGTTTCATTTGACTCTCTTCCTCCTCCAGACCTTTAATCATAGCTACTAACAAATGGTTCATGAGCTTGATAGGGATTTCTTCTCTGTTCTCTTTTTTTAAACTGTAGGAAAGGGGGAGTAGTTTTTATTATTAATGGTAGCTCATTTCTAAAGCGCTTCCCTGCCAGTCCCCCAGGAGGTAGGTTGTGTAAATATCATGCTTCTCATTTTACAGATGGGGAATCTGAGGCTCAGAGAGAGGACCTAACTTGTCCTTGTTTATGTATCTAGTAAGGATGAAAGTGGGGCAACTAGGTGGAAGAGTGGATAGAACACCGGGCCTAGAGTCAGGAAGACTCATTGTCCTGAGTTCAAATCCGACCTCAGACACTTACTAGCTGTGTTACTCTGGGCAAGTCACTTAAACTCTGTTGGCCTCAGTTCCCCCCTCTGTCAGATGAGCCGGAGAAGGAAACAGCAAACCCACTGCAGTATCTTTGCCAAGAAAACCCCAAATGGGGTCACAAAGAGTCACAACAACAAAGTGTGAAAGCCAGGACGGAATCATAGCCCTGGAGGGGACCTTCGAGATCATCTGCTCCAACAATTTCTAGTGTAAAACCATCATTTTACGACTGAGGAAGCTGAAAACTAGAGAAATCAAGAACGGGCAGCAAAGAGAAGAGCCAGGATTCAAACTGCTGCCCTCTGATTCCAAGTCCAGTATTTCTTCTTCTATTACCTTCATATCATGAGGGCTTCATACAACATTACCACATTGGCCCGGTCACGTTTGCTTAGAATTACCCAAGATTCTCACTGGTTTTCTCTGGCTGAAATGTGGAAAATACCTATAGCACCTCCCTTTTCTCACTGATCTAGGCTTTTCTCATTCATTCTTTGCCTATAGCTCTCCACTAACTAGTAACTATGAAGCAAGGAGATACCCTCCTGGTCTCAGCGAGTCTTCTAGAGCTGTTCTGACTGCCTCCCAGTTTGATGCCAGCAACAAAGGGCATCCGATAGGAACTTCTGGTCTCTCCTCCCCTAATCCAAACAGTAGAGATGCTGCCAGGGTAATCTTATGCACTGCTCTCATCACTTCACCACTCTGCTCAAAAACCTCCAGTGGTTTCCCATTGCCTATGAAATATTATTAATCCTTTACCATGACATCCAAGGCCCTCCACAATCTCATCCCAATCTCCCTATCCAGCCTAACCTCACACTACTCCCCTTTGCCTACTATATGCTTCAGCCAAACTGGATTATTTACCATTTAACCAACACCACCCCAACCAAAGAAATCCTAAATTTTCCTGTTCTTATGCTTTTGCTGTCCCCTAAACCTGGAATGACCCTCTCTCCCATGTCTAAATATTGAAATTCCGCCCCTCTTTCACAGCTTAACTCAAATAGCAACTCCTCCATAAAGTCTGATCTTCCCACTTGAAAATGATCTTTATTTCCTCAGATTTCAATTTTTTTATTTAGCTGAGAGGACTGGACTGGATGATCTCTGGGGTCCCTTCCTGTTCTAAATCTAAGATCTTACAAGCCTTGCACTTAGCTTGCAATCTTTTTGCACATAACATATTCCATTTTGTATTGTAGCTACTTGTATATTTGCATCTTCTCCACTAGACTGTAAACTCCATTGAGGGCAAGAACCATGGTTTATCAATCTCTGTATCTTCCCCAGTGTACTATGCCATTATACACTTAATAAAAGTTGGTGCAATTTTATAGAAGTATAAAATATTTAGAACATATAACATAGAACATCAAAGCTAAAAGGACCTTGGGACATAGAGCACAAAATGTCAGAGCTAGAGAGGACCTAATAATATGTGATAGTGTGTCCCACAAGACTTCAGCAAAGCTAAAGTTTAGGAAAAATGAAAAGGTATAGTCGTTTAAGTATAAAGAAGAAGTCTTTTCAGGATAGGAGAGAAACATCTCTAAACATTTAGAAGGAGTTTAAGCTTGAATAGTCCAATTGCTGGTGAAGAGACCATCAAAACAATGAACTTGTCTCTAGGGTGCAGATCTTTGTCCCTAGCCATTTAACTAGAGCACTGGAAGTCTAAGTGACTGAATCAGGACTTATCGTAAACGAAGGAAGAGTCCCTGCCTGAGCAAACTGGCCAGACATAGGAAGAAGTGTTAAATAGGAGAGGCTAGATCTCTCCCACCTCCTGCCGGGAGGTAACAAACCTTAGCTTTGGCTCTGAGGGCTTCAAAGAGAAGAGGCTTGTGTTAATCCTAGGCTAAATATTATTACTTATGCTGAAAGAGTATGATAGCACTCCAGCTACAAAAGGCACTGCAATATTCTAGCTGGAGAGAACCAGCCCTGAAAAGAGTCCAGCAATGACTAACCTGCCTGGCTCAGTCCAGCAGCCCAATGACTCTCCTTGGCTCAGCCAAGCAGCAGTGGTTCCCAATGGCCATACAATATGCCTGGCCTAATCGTATCTGAGCTTGATGAAGAACCAGAACAGCAGCCAAATGATGCACTTGAACCAGCCCAGCAGCAGACTAATCAACCCAGTGAAGACATTGTACCTTATGAGGAATAAACCCAGCAGAGCTATCCATACATCTGAGACTCTGTGACCTATGGAGAGTCAGCCTAGTTGAACAGGCAAGAAACTCACCCATGACTAACACCATGACATTCTCTGATGTATTCCATAGAGTGCTCACTCATCCCCCCACAGGCTCTGTATTTGTGGGAAAATGTGGTTTTGGAAAAATACTCTGTAATTACTGTTCCTGCTATGACATTTGAGTAAATACCTTTACTAAAAAACAGTCTACTGGCTGATTGTTAAGGGGAAGTACATTGGTGGGGGCTTATGAACTAGGGTTAAAAGGATAGCCACCAGTAAGATTACTCCCAAGAATTGTGGAAGCAATAGCAACTGCCCCTCTGAGAACCCAACCTGTCAATGCCAGTGCAAATCAAGAGTGAAATCGGTTGGTTCAAAGTCTAATAAGATGTAGATCTGAAAGGGACTTTGGAGCTTATCTAGTTCAGCTCTTTCACTTTACAGTTGATAAAACTAGGACCAAAATAGTGGAAATTATTTGCCCATCACATAACTAGTAAATGGCAGAACCAGAATTCAAACCCAAGCCTACTAACTCCAAACACAGTGCTCTACACTATGATACCTCCTTCATACACACTGCCAATATACAGATTTCACTGATATAACAAGGAATTCTAAAAGAAATAGACCTGTATCTCCTTTTGATAGAAAGGCTATGGACTCAAGATTTATAATGCACATTTTCAGGTACAGCCAATGTGGGAATTTGTCTTACTTGGCCATATATATTTGTTATGAGGATATTGTTTCTTTTTTTCCATTTTTTCCAATTGGAAAGAGGGGTAAGAGGGCAAGGAAGGATGGGAATAAAGTAACCAAAAAATAGAAAAGAAAAAGAAAAGAAAAAACATTTGAGACATCTTGATGGAGACTTTTTTTTAAGGCAGAGAAGCAATTCAGAAAGAAGACCAGAAAGAAGCATAGGCAAGCAGTACAACTTTGAAAGCTAGCTGTACATAATAGAGATCTTCAGTTTCATGCACAATCCTATTTTTATGTTCTACTATATATACGGAAATTCCCATTTTATTAGAGTTTGTTAAGTTCCAAATAAAAACAAGAAATAGAGCGTTATCATAGCAGAACAGGCTGCTTACAGAGAGAGGTAAGGAGGTGAATGCCTCATCACAAGACAGAGGATCATAGAATAGAATATAGAGTTGGAAGGGATCCCAGAGACCATCTAGTCCAACTCTTTCATTTGATTATTAAATTTTTTATTCTAAACTTAATGAACACCATATAAAATGAATATTTCATATACAAAGTAGAAGAGAAAAAAGAGGTTTGAACAGGAATGTGAATCTCTTACATACAGCTTGCTTTTAGTTTTAAGTATACAATAAATTCAACATAATAGCTTTCAAAGCTATCCTGCTTACCTGTGTTTCCCTCTGGTTTTTCTTCTGTTCTTTTCTGTGCATTAAAAAATGTTTCTTTGTGGGGGAGGGAAGGAGAGAAAATTTGGAACCCAAAAACTTGTGGAACTCAGTGTTGTAAGGGAAGGGAAGGCAAGGGAAGGCAAGGGAAGGGAAAAGGGAAGGGAAAGGAAGAGGGAAGGGAAGGGAAGGGAAGGGAAGGGAAGGGAAGGGAAGGGAAGGGAAGGGAAGGGAAGGGAAGGGAAGGAAGGGAAGGGAAGGGAAGGGAAGGGAAGGGAAGGGAAGGGAAGGGAAGGGAAGGGAAGGGAAGGCAAGGGAAGGCAAGGCAAGGCAAGGCAAGGGAAAAGGGAAGGGAAGGGAAGGGAAGGGAAGGGAAGGGAAGGGAAGGGAAGGGAAGGGAAGGGAAGGGAAGGCAAGGGAAGGCAAGGCAAGGCAAGGCAAGGGAAAAGGGAAGGGAAGGGAAGGGAAGGGAAGGGAAGGGAAGGGAAGGGAAGGGAAGGGAAGGGGGAAGGGAAGGGAAGGGAAGGGAAGGGAAGGGAAGGGAAGGGAAGGGAAGGGAAGGGAAGGGAAGGGAAGGGAAAGGAAGGGAAGGGGGAAGGGAAGGGGGAAGGGAAGGGAAGGAAAGGGAAGGGAAGGGAAGGGAAGGGAAGGGAAGGGAAGGGAAGGGAAGGGAAGGGAAGGGAAGGGAAGGGAAGGGAAGAGGGAAGGGAAGAGGGAAGGGAAGGGAAGGGAAGGGGGAAGGGAAGGGAAGGGAAGGGAAGGGAAGGGAAGGGAAGGGAAGGGAAGGGAAGGGGGAAGGGAAGGGAAGAGGGAAGGGAAGGGAAGAGGGAAGGGAAGGGAAGAGGGAAGGGAAGGGAAGGGAAGAGGGAAGGGAAGGGAAGAGGGAAGGGAAGGGAAGAGGGAAGGGAAGGGAAGGGAAGGGAAGGGAAGGGAAGGGAAGGGAAGGGAAGGGAAGGGAAGGGAAGGGAAGGGAAGGGAAGGGAAGGGAAGGGAAGGGAAGGGAAGAGGGAAGGGAAGGGAAGAGGGAAGGGAAGGGAAGAGGGAAGGGAAGGGAAGGGAAGGGAAGGGAAGGGAAGGGAAGGGAAGGGAAGGGAAGGGAAGGGAAGGGAAGGGAAGGGAAGAGGGAAGGGAAGGGAAGAGGGAAGGGAAGGGAAGGGAAGGGAAGGGAAGGGAAGGGAAGGGAAGGGAAGGGAAGGGAAGGGAAGGGAAGGGAAGGGAAGGGAAGGGAAGGGAAGGGAAGGGAAGGGAAGGGAAGGGAAGGGAAGGGAAGGGAAGGGAAGGGAAAGGAAGGGAAGGGAAAGGAAGGAGAGGACAGGAAATGCCTGAGATGTACATTTCATTGGATACCTTCCATCCCTACTAGGAAGTTGGTAGTATGCTTTGTCATCAGTTCTCTGGAGCTATGGTTAGTGATTGCATTGATCAAGGAAGGGAAGGGAAGGGAAGGGAGAAGGGAAAAGGGAAAAAGGAAAGGGGAAAGGGAAAGGGAAAGGGAAAGGGAAAGGGAAAGGGAAAGGGAAAGGGAAAGGGAAAGGGAAAGGGAAGGGAAGGGAAGGGAAGGGAAGGGAAGGGAAGTGAAGGGAAGGGAAGGGAAGAGGAAAGGGAAGGGAAGGGAAGAGGGAAGGGAAGGGAAGGGAAGGGAAGGGAAGGGAAGGGAAGGGAAGGGAAGGGAAGGGAAGGGAAGGGAAGGGAAGGGAAGGGAAGGGAAGGGAAGGGAAGGGAAGGGAAGGGAAGGGAAGAGGAAAGGGAAGGGAAGAGGGAAGGGAAGGGAAGGGAAGGAAGGGAAGGGAAGGGAAGGGAAGGAAGGGAAGGGAAGGGAAGGGAAGGGAAGGGAAGGGAAGGGAAGGGAAGGGAAGGGAAGGGAAGGGAAGGGAAGGGAAGGAGAAGAGAGGAGAGGAGAGGAAATGCCTGAGATGTACATTTCATTGGATACCTTCCATCCCTACTAGGAAGTTGGTAGTATGCTTTGTCATCAGTTCTCTGGAGCTATGGTTAGTGATTGCATTGATCAAGGTCCTTAAGTTTTTGAAAATTGTTTTTATTTGTAATGTTATTGTCACTACATAAATTGTGCTCCTGGTTCTTCTCATTTCACTATGCATCAGTTTGTACAAGTCCTCTCAGGTTTCTCAGAAAACTTGCCCTTTCACCATTTCTTATGACACAATAATATTCTATCACATTCACATGACATAATTTGTTCAGCCATTCCCTGAGCTGATGGAGAAAGCCCCTTAGCTTCTGATTCTTTGTTGTTGTTAAGCCATTTTTCAGTCATGTTTGACTCTTCATGACCTTATTTGGGGTTTTCTTGGCAAAGATATTGAAGTGGTTTGCCATTTCCTTCTTCAGCTCATTTTACAAATAAGGAACTGAGGCCAACAGAATTAAGTGACTTGCCCAGTCACTTAACAACTAGTAAGTTCTGAGGCCAGATTTGAACTCAGAAAGATGTCTTCCTGAATCCAGGTCTGGCATTCTAACCACTGTACCACCTAGCTCTTTACTATAACTCTTTACTATAACAAAACTATATATATGTATATATATATATATATGTATGTATGTATGTATGTATGCACAAACACACACATCTAGAACTTATGGGTCCTTTTTCTCTTTCTTTGATCTTTTTTGGATATAAGCCTAGTAGAGATATCACTGGGGTCAAAGTTTAGTGACACAGTTTAGTGAACTAAGGAAGAGGGAACTAAGGGTCAGAAAAGGGGACTGGCCCCCGACTAGTTAGTGGCAGAAGAAACGGGAGCTGGAAATCAATTACTCCCCATTATACTAGGCCAAGTTTATTGAATGGGACAGCCAAGGAGTGATATTCCCTTGAATAGTCATCACAATGAGCAGCCATTCTGAAACCATTAACAGAAGTGATTCCTCTCACATATTACTTGTAATCTTGTATTTGAAGAAGGTGCTATTTTTACCTCCTCTCTCTCTAGGGGGAATGTCTCCCAGCAACCTTCCCTTCCCTTCTGTGTAGAATAACTAGTTGCCAAAATTCAAGGGGCTTCCTACATGGGCAATGAGAGCTCATTATAACTACATAGCCATATTTTCATCTGTAGTACCAAAGGATGCTGTAGAGAGCCTAAGTTTCCTCTTTTATAAAATGGAAATTGGACTACAATCTGGTCACCAAGCTCCCTTCCTAGTTCTGACATTCTTTGTTCTATAGTCTAACATTCTCTGTTCTAAGGTCTCTCCCAGCTCTATCAATTTTGTGCTCTATGTTCTAACATTCTATGCTCCAAGGTCCCTTCTAGCTCTAATATTCTGTAAATCACATATACGCCCTACACATGTGCAGAGAGAACCATTTGTGATTCATGTTATTACACTCCGGCTTAGAAGAGACAGAAGAGCTATGTGTTTTGCATTAAGAAAGACTACCTTGGCATGGGTGACTTTTTCCAAACCAGGTGAAGAGATCCTGTCTTGGAAGTAGCAAAGCAGTAGCAGCCCTCACTACTGGGAATACTAGAAACCACACAAGCTAGCACCCTGAAGGCAGCCTTTTGAAATTTATGCAAAGGGTCCAGATGCTTCTCTTAGGCTCATTCTAAAGCAACAAATACTTCTTTATTTCCAGGAGGGAATGGATGATAATGATATTTCATTTCCCGATGAGAAAGACGTCCATCTCCCTGGGAGGAAGATTTCTGCAGAAGGCATGAGTCTGGGGAAAAAAGGGAATCTGTAAGCTCGCTCACACTGCCAAAGAAGATGGGATATAGCCTGATGCTGGGTGACTATCTCCAAATTCTAAGCATTAACAAGTTGAGGTTAAACAATACTTTCTAGTGGATGGAATTGGGATGCTCAGTCATCTGTTTATGTCAGCTTTCAACAGACAGAAGCGAGTAAGTTCCCAGTGATAACGGGTGCTGTACTATCATCTCGAGGGGTTTGGGTTGATGATTTTGCAGAATAACATCCCATTCTAAGTTGTGCTGCCTGGAACGTGGCCAACACATGTGGAGACTGATCTCAAAACAATGTCCCCCATAAAGAAATAAGAACTGAGCCAAATGAACAACTCACTGTTGTGATCCACTGTGTGGATTTGATTGAGTCACCTCCTCCCTGGGACTCAAGTACTTCACCTAGAAAATGATGGAATTAGACTCGATGGTCTCCAAGTTCCCTCCCAGTTCCTATCTTGTTATGTGCTTTATTCTAAGTGGCCTTCTCCATCTAACATTCCATATTCTATTTTCTCTTTATAAAGATATATTTTATTGACATCTTTTGTCTTTACATCAGTCTTTTCACCTCCTCCACCCCAATAACAATCGTTAGCATTTTAAGGTTTGCAAAGCACTTTACACGTCATCACGCTTGAACCCCATAACCCCACTGTGAGGTAGGCACTATTATTGTACCCAGTCTACAAATGAGGAAACTAAGACTGAGAAAGGTTGAGTGATGTGCCCAGGGTCACACAGCTAGTAAGTATATGAGGCAGGATTCAAATTCAGCAGTCTTCTTGACTTTCGGTTCTACACTATGCATTTGACACCTAGCTACCAACTGAAAACTCTCATGTGACAAAGATAAACATTTAAGCAAAACTAGTAGATATAGTGATATTATTTCATTCTAGCAGCCCCCCACTTCTCTACTGCAAGGAAGGAAGTACGTTTAATTATCTTTTCTCTGGGATCTTCATCGATTTTTCCATTACTAAGGGTTCATCAGCTTTTTAGTGATTTTTTTTCTCCACCTACCTTGTTGTAGTCTTGGTTCTACTTATTTCTCTCTGTATCAGCTCATTCAGATTTTCCCATGTTTCTCTAGATTCTTCATATTCATCATATCATTCTGCAAAATAATATCCCATTTTATTCATGTATCATTGCCTTTTCATTCATTCCCCAATTGATGAGCACCCATTTTGTTTCCAGCTCTTTACCACCACCAAGAGAACTGCTATGAATATTTTGGTATATTTGAAACCTTTGTTTCTGTCTTTGACTTTCTTGGAGCATATGCCCATTAGCGAGATGGATAGATCTAAACATGTATGTGGTATAATCATTTTCCTTTCATTACCCCAAATTAAAACCCAGAATGGTTGGGCCATTCTATTTCTACATGTGCCTGTCTTTCTACAGACTCTCCAACATTAACCATCCTAATCTTTTGTTATCTCTGCCAATCTGCATGATGTGAGGTAAACCCCAAGAGATGCTTTGATTTTCATTTCTCCAACAGAATTAACAGTAACAAATTTAGCAAACAATAACAAATAATGGATTTCTAACAGAAATTTGGAATACACATATATGTTGTCATTTGCAGTTTGCAATTTTTCTTTGGAAAACTACTTATTTGAAGAAATGTGGCGAGGTGGCAGACTGCAGAGAAAGGACACAGTAGATATTACTGAACTGGATTAATGTTTTGGTTGGTTTTTCTTAAACATTTTTTTTCCCTTTTTATCAATTGAATTCTCTGTTCTAGGGATGGCTGTCTATGGGACAGGAGAAAGATATATTATGAAAATAAGGTAGTGTAAAAATGATATTATAAGATTTTAAAAGGCGACTCTTTGTTCTCATACTTTGACCACTCATAATAACAATAATAATAGTTAACATTTATGTAGCACTTCAAGGTTTGTAAATCACTTTACATATGCTATCTTATTTGATTCTCACAACAACCTGTGAGGTATGTTTTTATTTTTCCCATTTTACAGATGAAGAAACTGAGGCTGAGAGATAAATTACTTGCCTAGGGTTATGAAGCTAAGAAGTGTTGGAGGTAAGGTTTAAACCCAGATCTTCCTATTTCCAAGCCCAGATCTCTTAGTCATTATGTTGAGCTGTCACCAATATTAGGGAATAGTTTTTAGCATTGCATATTGGTATCAATGCCTTATATATTGTGACTATCTGACAATATTCCATGTTCTCTGGTTCCAGCTATCTCTAACATTCCATGTTCTGTGTTCTATGGCCTCTTCTAGCTGTGATATATGATGTTTTAAGATCCTTTCTTCTCTGACATCTCATGTGCCATGTTCTAAGATCTCTTCCAACCCTGTCAACTGTGTTCTATCCTCTAGGTCTCTTCTAGCCCTGACATTCAATGCTCTACGTTCTATGAGAGCAAAACAAATCTGATGAACCAGTTGAGAAGTTACTGCCCACTCCCAATTCCAGATAATAATAATAATAATACTTCATTTTTCTATGGTCCTTTAATGTTTAAAGTACTTGTCCAAGATCATATGACTAGATAAGTATAACAGTTAAGATTTGAACCCAGGTCTCTTCTGACTGCACATATCATGTTTTTTCCTCTATGCCATGCTGTCTCTGCATGTCTTTGTAATTCCTCAGTAGCCATCTTGGCCATCAGAGTGAATACAATTTATTGAGCAATCCCCGATGATGATTTTCCCAGATGTTGTGCCATAAACATACCACTGAACCCATATTTGCACAACAGGAAGTTGCCTTGGATAAGTTCCACAGGCCAAGCAATTTAAGCTACTCTTAATAACATTTCTGAATAAGAAGGATTTTTTTTCCTTTTTTGCTGAAGGGCAAGATTAAATTGCTTTTGTCTCCAGAGCCTATGAATCTTATCGTTTCTTCTAAACTCTACTGTATTTCCTGTTTAATTTCTTCTCATCGACTACAATACTCAAAGCATCCTCTCCTGGCAATGTAAAGGGCCCCTTCCTGAGGAACAGTTGGATTTAGCACTCATGAGTATGCCTGGGAGGGTGTGCCAGTGCCAGGTATATTTGTATACTCGTAGGCTCTTCCCTTCCTCTTTGCCTTCTGGTAGGCCTCTGTTAGTACTTCCCACTCAGTGGGAGAAACCCAAGCATAGCTCAAAGGCTGCAAGTCCCACTAAGTCAAAAGCAATGGTATATAGAAAACAAATGCAGAGCTAGAAGACCAGGGTAGTACAGCAGGAAGAGTTCTGACTCTGGAGTAAGAGGTCCTGTGTCCAAATCTTGCCTTTGATGCTTATTACCTTGGTCAAGTCATTTAACATCCCCGGGACTGTTTCCTCATCTGCAAAATAAAAGGATTGAACTAGAAGTTCTCTAGGGTCTATCGCTTACTAGCTGTGTCACTTCTCTGAGCCTCAGTTTCCTCATATGTACAGTAGCGACAATACATGCCCTGCCTCTCTCACCATGTTACTGGATGAAGGTCAGATGAGATCATAGAATCGAAAGCTGGAAGAGAACTTGAAGTTCATCTAGCTCAGTCCTCTCATTTTACATATTAGGGTACATAGACTCAAAGGGAGGAAATGACCTGACCACAAACTCACCCAAGTACTGAGTAGGAGAACCAGGATTCAAACTCAAATCCTCTGATTCCCAAATCCATGGCCCTTTCCAATGAATGGCACTGCCTCTCCCTGATGCTAGTGAAAAGTCTGTTAGGATAAAGTGCTATATGATTGTCAGCCACTGTTAAAAGCGCTGTTGTTACTTGCCTGAAGCTCTAGTTCTTACTCCTAGTCTGAAAAGAACCTCATCTATTGCTTTTCCTGCCCAGATATCCTGAACTTTTCTTCTATTCCATTTTGGTTGGCCTTGGTAGGGCTGTGCAGCCTAATCTAAGGTCTCCCAACCAAGGCCATTTTTCCCCTGGGTCTTATGTGCAGACAAACTACTCTCTCTCTCTCTCTCTCTCTCTCTCTCTCTCTCTCTCTCTCTCTCGCTCACTCTCTCTCTCTCTCATTGCTTCTCTTCTCCTTAATTACCATAGTTAAGCATATTTTTCCAAAGGCCTATCCTAGAAATCTTCACCAGTATTGAACACCTACACGCACTGATTTCTATGAGTTGAATTAGGATTTCCTCCCTTCTCTGTCCCGCAAAACAACACACCAAGACACCCACACAGAGACACACACACACATTTTGTTTTGTGGCAAATTAAGAAATGGTCAAAAAATTTGGGGCAGGATGAAGTTTGGAAAGAAGTGACCCTATCTTTCCTTTAATTATCTGTCTGTATCATTGCAAATGCCTAAGAGTCTTGGTCAAAGGGCCAGAGTCTTGCCAGAATAAAGCAAAATCCTCACTAGTTCTGTCTCTGATAAAATTAATATTCAGTTGCTTCTTCTAATCCATCTCCTGATTCATCCTCACATGTCCCTGAGATAAGAGCAATTAAACACCTGGGTAAAGGAGAGAGTTTGCTATACTCCCCAAACACTAATAGAAAAGCAAAGTTTCCCAAAGTGAAATCATTCTTCACTTGGGGGAAGGAGAACGAATTAGCATGAATTCCAGATTTGAGGAAAGTAAGTGGGAGTTAATTTCAGATAATGTGGCACTATGTAGCTCCTTGTAAAAATTAATCTCCACTAGGGCAAATTGGCAGCCTTGAAAACTCACTGAACTCTTGCAAACTTGCCAGGAACCTGCCTAAAAAAAAGAAAAAGAAAAATTCTCCATTGTTCATCTTTAGTGTTGAATATCAAGAGTGCTGTCCTTGCGGAAAAAGGCCCTGTGACTTTGAACAAAGCACTTCCCTCTATAAGAACTAAAGTTCATCTTCCATAAAATGAAGGGCTAGATGGACTAGGTGGCCTCTTCACACTTGAACATTCTAAGTTCTAAGGGCACTTCCAAAGAAAATAGTAGATATTCTCTGGGTAGGTCATGTGAATGGGTGTGAAAGAATGTAAATAGGTGTAAATGGTCCACTCCCACTAGCTTTACCCAGAAGCCTGGGCAAGTTAACAAAGTCAAAGGTAAGTATCCCTGATAGGAATATTCCTATTGACACCAAATTCGGGAAATAGGTCACTCATATTTTAAGCAACAATGGCTGAGCTTAGATCCAGGAAGACCTGAGTTGAGTCCTATGTCAGACACTTATTAGTTGTGTGACCCTGAACATATCACTTATCTCCTAAGTCTTGGTTTCTTTATCCATCAAATGGGGGTAATAATAGCACATACCTCAGGGAGTTGTGACTTTTTAAACTTTAAAGGAGCTGTTATTATTATTCCTAGTATTCCCCTCTTTTCCAAATTTATTCATTTCCATTGATAGTACCATTATCCTCCCAGTCAGCCAGGTTTACAATCTTAGAGTCATTCATGACTCCCAGCTTTGCAAGTTTGAGTTATCCTTAACTCTTTCCTCTCCTTGAACCCACATACCAATAAATCATTTATCAATTTTCCATAACATCTTTCTTTCTCCATGCAATCTCTACCATAGTTCAGATCTTTATTACCTTTTCATTACTTCTTGCTTAGACTATTATGTAAGGCTCCTAATTGGTCTTAAAGAGAGCTCCTTTTTCAGTTGAATAATAAAGTCAAATGCCAGATTGTAAGAGATTCAAAAGTGAATGAGAGAAAAGGAAGTGAAGACGAAGAGTATAGCTTTTTCTATGAATTTGTCTATGAAATGGTAGAAAGATATAGGATGATAGGGTCAAGGGTTTTTTAAGGATGGGAGAGGCTTTGGAATATTTGTAGGCAGTAAAAAAGGAAGCAGTTGATAGGGAAAGACTGAAGATTACTGAGAAGGACAAATGATTGCAGGGAATGAGATCAAAAGTACCAATAGAGGAATTGACCTTGACCTTTTACCACAGAATAGATTGAGGAGAGAATGCTGGGTGGGGGCGGAATTTCAAGTGTTTTCAGCATTTATGAAGCATATGCTATGTGCAAAACAGAAATGGAGGGCATTATAAACAAAGATGTAAATAAAAACATGGAGGCAGGAGAGCATGAGAAATGTTTTGAGGAATGTAAGTAGTTTAGTTTGTTTAAAAGGAAAAAGAATGCAGGGAAAGAAGTGAAAGACACATCTGAAAAGGTAGACTGAGGCCAGATTGTAGAAGGCCTCAAATGCCAAACTAATGAGTTTGGACTTTGTGTTTTAGTCTGGAGAGAGGCGCTGAAGTAATGGAGTAAAGGAATAATTAGAGTAATCAAGGCAGTTCATTGCAAAAAGTAGAAAGGGCAGCTCTATAAAGGATAAATTGAATAGGTGATAAACTAGCTATAGAAATCCAATTTGAAAGTTACTATGACTATAGAGAAGAAAGGTAACAAGACTGTGGTTTTATTTTCCACTGAACCAATGCTGCTTCTTTCTAAATGGGTGTCTTATGCAAATAAATGTGTATACAATAGTACTTGCAAGAATCATAGATTTGGAAGAGACTTCAAAGTTTAGCAAGCCCAACACCTTCATGCCACAGATAAGGATATTGAGCCCCAGAGAAGTAAAGTGACTTACAGCTAATAATGGCAGATACAGAATTGGAGCCCAGGCTCTCTCACTTCAAATCCCACACTCTTAACACTGTATCATGCTGTCTGGAGATATCATGCAGTTAGACTGGTAAAGAGTACATAAATGGGAGAGGTATTTTGGAGATAGGAACAATGGGACTTGACAAATGACTGAATGTTGATGGAGTAAAGAAGGAGAAGTGAGGAGGAGGGTACAGACCAAGATGACTCAGAGGTTAGGCACAGAGGTGGCTGAAAAGATGGTGGCATGCCTGACAGAGATCGGGAAGTGAGGGGGAGGCACACATGTGGAGGGAATGACAACATTTCTAATGTGCTTTAAGAGTTACAAAGCACTTTCTTCACAACAATCCTATGAGAGAAGAAATATAAAGATTACTATTCCCATTTTACCGATAAAGAAACTAAGGATGAGAAAGGTTAAGTTACATGCCCAGCTTGTGTTGAGGCCAGGATTCTGTCCTGACTCTAGGTTCATCCTTCTTCCCCAAAACCCATGCACTGTCTAGTAATATGCCAATATCAGTAGGATTGCATCATAGATGCTTGCATTGCTTCTCTCTGTGATGATTCCATACAGTAGCTGGACAAAGCTACCCTATTCCTTTTCTGAGCACTTTCCCTCAAGATCATTGTGCCTAAATGTGATTTCTGTAGGAGTCCTGTCCCTGGAAAATTCTCCAGGGAAATACAATACCACCCCAAGCAGCAATGCTGTACTGAACCAGCGAGCATCAGCTGGCTTCTATTATTGAACATAATGCTTGCCAACAAGCCCAGGAAGCTTCTGGAATTCATTCCTTCGGTATCGACTTTCCAAAGGAAAAGAAAAAATTAACACATAGAATATTTGACCATAGTAAAAAAGAAAATCCAAAAGAAGACATTTGGAGAAAGAAATAACAATTTTAGATGATAAGTCACAGTGAAAGTTAAATGCCTCCTCCCTCCTCTCCTCCCCAGGCCCTCACTTTCTGCCTTAATATATACTGTGGCAATATATTCCCCATTCCTTTCCATTTCAGCACCAGGGACAGCGGAAGGCTTGCTGTGAGAAAATCTCTGAGAGAATAAAAATTAGATAATAATTTAAGGTGACAGGAGCCAGACAGAGGGGGCAGAATTTATATCAGCCCAGCAAAAGCCCAATGGAATTTGGCCACACCACTGGAACCCAAAAGAAATTGGAAGTTCAACTGACAGCTTTTATAGCTTTAAGACACTTCAATTGTTTCTGGTTACTAGTACATTGACAAACATGTATTCATCAATGAGCATTCATGAAGCCCCTACTATGTGCCTGATACTGTTTTAAGCTCTGGGCCCTTAAAGGCAAACATGAAACCATCTCTGCCCTCAAGGAGCTTACATTCTATTGGGAGAGATAACATGATCTAAGCATGCTTTAAGCACTAGTAGGTTCAAGATGACTTTCACCAATCAGCATGGCATAGTGGATAGGGGTTGGCCTTGGAGCCAAGAGGGCTGAGGTCAATTCCTGCCTTTGACACATACTGGCTGTGTGATTAGTGGAAAGTCACTTAACCTCTCAGAGCCCCAGGCAACTCCTTAAGATTTAAGTAGAGGCAGCATGCTCCTGTGGAAAGATTACTGAACTTGTAGTGCTGAACTTAGTGTCACCAGACCTCAGTTCAAATCCCAGCATTGCTACCTGTATGAGCCTGGGCAAGTCACTTCCCTTCTACGGGCTTCAGTTTCTTCATCTATAAAATGAAGGGGTTGAACTAGATACAGCCTCTGAGCTCCCTTCAAGCACTATAAGTATAACCCAGTGATGTTATAAGTTACAGATAATTAGCTGGTATGCATTGATGAAAGGAGTTTCCACACTAGGAATTTACCACATGGATGAATCACAGGTCTGGACAAGAAAAAAAAAGCACAGTCATTTACTGTGCACCATCTATGTGCAAGAAGTATGGGAGGAGAGAACAGAATATAAAGGAGATATTATATATTAAACAATCTCTACCCCATTCAATAAACATTTGCTCAGTATCTATTATTTAAAATTATACTGCCCTAACATTGGGGAAGATATTAAGAAGAAAAAAACACAATCTCTGACCTCAAGGAGTTTACATTCTATTGGAGGTGGAAGTGAGACTAAGACAGATACACTTCATAAGATAAGCATAGGAACTGGGCCTGTGAATCCAGTGCTATAGAAAATTTCCAGGTAAGGAAAGTCCTTCTACTAATGAAGATTGGTACTTTTTCTGCAACTTATAGTCTCAGACAGTTGCCAAGTAGAGTGCTTTTCAAAGTGTGGTCCAGTGAATCTGAGACTTTTTCAAGGAATCTCTGTGGTCAAAATTATTTTCATAATAATACTAAAACATCTTGAGTTCTAATATGGCAAATATTGGTAGATATAACTCACGTAAACTAAAGTTCTCAATAGTTTTTAAAAGTGCAAAGGGATCCTCAGACCAAAAGTTTAAAAATTGCTGGCCTAGAGTATTAAGAAGGTTAGTGATTTTCCCAGGGCCACGCAGCCAGTGTGTGTCAGGAACAAGGTCTTCTTCATCCCAAGGCCAGTTCTCTGTCCATTATGCCACGTTGACTTAAATATGAACCAAAATATATATAATGAAAAATATAAAGGGCTGAGGAAATATTGCTTCCACTTCTTCCAAGGACTTTAATCTTTTACAAGGTAGGTGATAGAATGTTGTTGGAGTTAGGAAGACCTGGGCTGGAATCTACCTCAATGGCTGTATCTGAACTTCCGTTTCCTCATTTGTAGAATATGGATAATAATAGCACCTATCTCATAGGTTTGTTGTGAGGATTCAATGAAATATCTGAAAAGTACTTTGCAAACCCCCCCAAAAAACAGAAATGCTAGATAATTAGTATACAACAAACATGAATTTCTAAACCTCCTATCTCCACCCCATGGACATGAGGATAATTCCTGGACATAAACCACAATAACTTCACTATCTCCTGACATTTTTTGAAAGCAAGTCAATCTCTTGAAATGAGATACTAAGAAATTGTGGAGGGGAGAGAATAGTCAAGTAAAAAACTCAGCTGGATCACTAATGATGAAAAATATATATTATAGAGGCTATAATATATTAAATATACTAATTATAATATATTATAGAGTCTATAATATAGACTATTAGAGCTGGAAGGAACCTTAGTGACCATTTAGTTTCACCCTATCATTTTATAACTGGAGGAACTGAGGTTTAGAGGAGTAAAGTAACTTGCCTAAGGTTTTACAAGTAGTTAGGGTTTTCCCCCAACTTGATCATCCCTAAGGTCCCTTTCAGATTTAACATTCCGTGTTACAAAGTACCTTCAGCTCTGCCATCCTGTTCTAAAGGTCCTTCTGGCCCAAACATTCTGTGTTCTAAAGCCCTTTCCAGTTCTAAAATTCTGTTCTGAGATCCCTTCAGGCTAAGTGGTTCCTGATCATAATGTATTCTCTTGTAGTAATAAGATGAAACCAACAAGGGGTGGGGGTGGGGGCAGGGAAGAGCAGCAAAATGTTGAGGTTTTCTTAGTCTCTGAAGGGAGAAAAATAAGAAAGATATTAATGCTAAAGTAGTGTGGATGGTCTTTTTTCATTCCCTTGAAACAATCAAAAGATTTTCAGTGCAGAGTGAAAATTCTTCTCCATTTTAGATGGCAACAAATGAACCTCAACCCCTTGTGAAAAGTAAGGAAAGAGGCTGCCCCAGGACATGTGTAGATTGGGGCACAAAGTTCAGTGACTGATGATCTGAGAATGCTCAGCATGAATAACTTAAGACAAAGCCTTAAGCAAAGACACCACTTAAATGGCTGCTGTAGCAGAAAATCACTCCATTGGCTTGATGTCCTGGGTATGCAGTTAGCAGGAAGCCTCTAGCAAGGACTTCTTAGGAGAGTGCTCAGAATGAGGATGGATATAGTTTAGCTTCCCCAACTCTCCAGAAGGCATGTGGGAGCATATGGATTTAATTGGGGGGCGGGGAGGGGAAAATTATCTGTTTAAAAGGGGCAGACCCTGAGGAAGTGAAGCTGAACCCTCAGCAGTGAGATGAGTAGGCACAGGAGACAAAGTCCTATACCCCCAAAAAATTACAGATCTAGATTTTATTCAAAAGAACAGCAATGCAGACGCTAGAAAGGTATTAACTAGCCCCTTAGTATATTCCCAAGGGTGCCACTTTGAACAGGTTCTGGTCCTTAAAGCTCATTGGAAATAATTAACAGTATCCCAGGATATCTGAAGGATTATAAGGACCTCTCCTCGCAATAGCAGGGTAGGACAGATATCACTAGAGTATCATTAACCCCATTCTACAGAGGAGAAAACTGAGGCTCACAGAGCCATGACTTGTCTACCTTTATAGGGCTAATAACTGTCAGGACGAAGACTTGAACTTGTGTGTTTTAACTCTATGCTCTTTCTGTTGTACCACACTGGGAATCAGAAAGGCTGGCTGAATGCGTAGAATCCTAGAGCTGGAAGAGAACTCAAAGGTCACCTATGCCAACGTGATCAACTCCAGGCTATTTAAGGACCAATCAGTCATCAGTCTGGGCATTCACATAGACCTAGCATCCACCTCTTCCTTTCTTCTGGCTATTTCATGACTCATTTGACCTTTCAATAGATAGTAGGCAAGAGTTATTACAGAATAATGAATCATAAGTAAAAAGGAACAACATCTAGTCCAGTGTTCTACCCCATGCAGGAATCCCCTCTACCATCACCAAAAGTGATCATTTAAGCCTTTGAACAACTCTAGCAATGGAGAGCTCACTATTTCATAAGGCAGCTTATTTGGCATCAGAGACCTTAGAACTAGAAGAGACCCTGGAGGAGGGACTCTTAACCTAGGGTCCATGGACACCCTAGGGGTCCGTCAACTTGGATAGGAAATTTTTATAATTGTATTTAAATATAATTCATTTCCTTTATAATTGCGTGCTTTATTTTATTTATTTAAAAACATTATACAGGGAAGGGTCCATAATCATCCGTGGACTGCCAAAATGATCCATGGCATAAAAAAAGGGAAAAGAACTCTTGCCCTGGAGGCAACCACCTTCCCCTCATTTTAAATATGAAGAAATTAAAGCAGAGAAATTCAACAACATGTGAAAGACCATGCAATTAGAAAATGGTAGAGCTAGAATTTGAAGTCAGAGTCTCTATTTCCAGATTCCACACTGCCTCCCATTGTCGGACACCCTTCGACTCCCATCTCTTCCATTAACTCACTTTATTACCCTGACCAGGTCCCTTGATCTCATCTCTAAAATGTAAGAGTGGGACTAGATGACCTATTTTCTTAAGATACTCTCTTTTCCATGATTCTACATTCTATTCTAAGATTCTTTCCAATTCAGATATTTCGTGTTCTAGTCCTGGCTGCAAGTAAGAAGAAAAGTCATATTTTTTTATTATGACATTCACAGGAAAGAAAATAAGTTAGGCTGTTGAGCTGTCCTTGGGGACCCAAGTAACAGGCATGAATTCCTCTTAAGGTTCTGGGAGACTGAGTTCGGAAGATGTTTTGAGAAACTGTGGAAGGAAGGTTTGGGCTGAATATAAAAATGAACTTCCTAATGATTAGAGCTGGACAACAAGAGAATGAGTTGCTTTAAGAAATTAAATTCTTACCACTGAAGTTCTTCGAGGAGAAACTGAATAACCATGGGTTAGTGATGTGATAAAATGGATTAATTCTGCTTTGGTTTCTAATCAATATTCTTACTTTCCAAAGGAACCTCAGGACTCACAGGGCCTCCATATCTTCACTCCTCTAGAAAGAAACCATCATCCTTCAACTGCCATAACCCAACTCACCAGTTATGATGGTTCCTGGGCCTTTGACTACCCTCCTCTAATGCTTTGGCAAAAAGATTGAAGAGTGTTTCCCAGAAGCCATACTGTTGTATATAAATGAGGAAAATCTATAGTTCTGCAGAGAAGCCAGAACTAAAATGTGGAAGTGTGGCCCTTAAAACTGCAAAATTTTATAGTTATTTAATATACAAAATACACAATAATCCAAGGTAAGTGTCCTTACTCGCTCAAGTGTAGAATGTGTTCATTTCAGGAAGTATTCTAGCATGAAAAGGTCTCAGAATCTGAGAAGTGTTGGATGTTGGGATTGGATGGGCACCTAGAAAATCAAATGGAGAATTTTAAAACTGGAAGGAAATACAGAATATTGAATAAAGAAATAGAGCTGGAAGGAAGCTTAGAACACAAAAAACTAGAACTAGCAGGACCTCTGGGCATAGAATGTCAGAGTGGGAAAGAATCTTAGGAAAAAGAACACAAAATATTGGAATTTGAAGAAGTCAGACTACAACCTCTTTAGTTTACAAATTAAGAAATCAAACCTCCAGAAAGGGAAGGGGCTTACCCAGAGAATCATTGGCAGAACTGAGACTAGAACCCAGGGACTTGCAAAGAAGTGTCTACAAAGTTGGCACAGTAAGAACAGTGGGCATGTGAAAAGGTCTACGGCACTCTCCTAAAGTAAAGCACCCAGGAGAAAGTGGGCTCAAGCTCAGAGACTACACATGGCAAAGGGATAACCCAGCTCCTGGAAATCCCTTTACTAGAGTCCTTGACATGTTCTCTTTAGGTAGGTTTTGTTTTCTTGCTAGGATCTTTGTTGAGTCTTGGGAATCTTCATCCAGTATGTCTTTGACTACCAATGCAGACATGTCCAATTTTGATCACTTCTCTGAGATGACGAACAACATGGGAGGTGATGAGGATGTAGATTTACCAGAAGTAGATGGAGCAGATGATGATTCACCAGACAGTGATGATGAAAAGATGCCAGATCTGCCCAGCTGTTTGTGGGATGCTGCTAGGGTTTGCCAATGAAAAGCTGGGAAATCCAAAATCCTCTAGCCCTTCTGAAGCTCACAAGGTCCTCCTCCATCCAACGGGGAATGGAACCATAGGCTGAGACTGAAGTCAAAGCATTCTCTTCCCCCATCAAGATTCCTTCTTAAAGGTGGCTCTTTCTTCTCTGCCACCAGATATTCATGTCTCCAGTTGCAACTGACTTGATGGTTTTAAACAGGCTTCAGACAGTGTGCACAAGTCCATCTCCAAATCCAAAAAACTTTGTTCCAACTAGGGAAGTATGTAGGCCCGGCCATATTCAATTTAGTGAACAATTGATACATGTTCTCAACTAATAAATGTATGAAGGTTAAATAAAGTACAAAATGAAATACAAAATGAACACAAAGTGATTTTGATAATGGGAGTGCTAACAACTGGGGGAATCAGGAAAGATCTCTTGAAGAAAATGGTGCTTGCATAGAATTTTTTCATTTATTTATTTAATATTTTCCGTTTTCAGCATTAATTTTCACAAGAGTTTGAATTACAAATTTTCTCCCCATTTCTACCCTCTCCCCTACTCCAAGATGGCATATATTCTGATTGCCCCATTCCCCAGTCAGCCCTCCCTTCTGTCACCCCACTCACCCCCATCCCCTTTTCCCTTACTTTCTTGTAGGGCAAGATAGATGTTTATGCCCCATTGCCTGTATATCTTATTTCCTAGTTGCATGCCAAAACTTTTTTTTTGAACATCTTCATTTAAAACTTTCAGTTCCAAATTCTCTCCCCTCTTGCCTTCCCACCCACCCTCCCTAAGAAGGCAAGCAATTCAACATAGGCTACATGTGCATCATTATGCAAAACCTTTCCACAATACTCATGTTGTGAAAGACTAATTATATTTTCCTCCTTCCTATCCTATCCCCCTTTATTCAATTTTTTTCCCTTGACCCTGTCCCTTTTCAAAAGTGTTTGTTTTTATTACCTCCTCCCCCTATCTCCCCTCCCTTCTATCATCCTCCCTTTTTTATCTCCTTCCTCCTTCTTTCCTGTGGAGTAAGATACCCAATTGAGTGTGTGTGTTATTCCCTCCTTAAGTCAAATCCGATGAGAGCAAGATTCATTCATTCCCCCTCATCTGCCCCCTCTTCCCTCCCAACAGAACTGCTTTTTCTTGCCACTTTTATGTGAGATAATTTACCCCATTCTATCTCTCCCTTTCTCCCCCTCTCAATATATTCCTCTCTCGTCCTTTAATTTGATTTTATTTTTTTAGATATCATCCCTTCATATTCAACTCACCCTGTGCCCTCTGTCTATATATGTGTATATATTAATATATATATATATGTATATATATATATATATATATATATATATACACATATATATATATATATATTCCCTTCAGCTACCCTAATACTGAGGTCTCATGAATTACACACATCATCTTTCCATGTAGGAATGTAAACAAAACAGTTCAACTTTAGTAAGTCCCTTGTGATTTCTCTTTCTTGTTTGCCTTTTCATGCTTCTCTTGATTCTTGTGTTTGAAAGTCAGATTTTCTATTCAGCTCTGGTCTTTTCACTGAGAAAATTTGAAAGTCCTCTATTTTATTGAAAATCCATATTTTGCCTTGGAGCATTATACTCAGTTTTGCTGGGTAGGTGATTCTTGGTTTTAATCCTAGCTCTGTTGACCTCCAGAATATCATATTCCAAGCCCTCTGAGCCCTTAATGTAGAAGCTGCTAGATCTTGGGTTATTCTGATTGTGTTTCCACAATACTCAAATTGTTTCTTTCTGGCTGCTTACAATATTTTCTCCTTGATCTGGGAGCTCTGGAATTTGGCAACAATATTCCTAGGAGTTTTCTTTTTGGGATCTTTTTCAGGAGGTGATCAGTGGATTCTTTCAATTTCTATTTTACCCTCTGCCTCTAGAATATCAGGGCAGTTCTCCTTGATAATTTCTTGAAAGATATCTAGGCTCTTTTTTGATCATGGCTTTCAGGTAGTCCAATAATTTTTAAATTATCTCTCCTGCATCTATTTTCCAGGTCAGTGGTTTTTCCAATGAGATATTTCACATTCTCTTCCACTTTTTCATTCCTTTGGTTCTGTTTTATGATATCTTGATTTCTCATAAAATCACTAGCTTCCACTTGCTCCAATCTAATTTTTAAGGTAGTATTTTCTTCAGTGTTCTTTTGGACCTCCTTTTCCATTTGGCTAATTCTGCCTTTCAAGGCATTCTTCTTCTCATTGGCTTTTTGGAGCTCTTTTGCCATTTGAGTTAGTCTACTTTTTAAGGTGTTATTTTCTTCAGTATTTTTTTGGGTCTCCTTTAGCAAGTCATTGACTTGTTTTTCATGGTTTTCTTGCATCACTCTCATTTCTCTTCCCAATTTTTCTTCTATTTCTCTAACTTGCTTTTCCAAATCCTTTTTGAGCTCTTCCATGGCCTGAGACCAGTTTATGGTTTTCTTGGAGGCTTTTGATGTAGGCTCTTTGACTTTGTTGACTTCTTCTGGCTGTATGTTTTGATCTTCTTTGTCACCAAATAAAGATTCCAAAGTCTGAGTCTGAATCTGAGTCCATTTTCGCTGCCTGGCCATGTTCCCAGCCAACTACTTGACCCTTGAGTTTTTTGTCAGGGTATGACTGCTTGTAGAGTAGAGAGTACTTTGTTCCAAGCTTGAGGTGCTGCGCTGTTGTTTTCAGAGCTATTTCTACACAGCAAGCTCTGCCACACCAGCGCTCCTCCTCCCCCAAGAACCGCCATCCTGGACTGGGACTCAAATCTTAAGCAGGCTCTGCACTCCTGCTCTGATCCACCACTTAATTCCTCACACCAGGTGGGCCTGGGGCCAGAAGCAACTGCAGCTGTAGTTCTGTAGCTACACCACCTCTGCTGCCCCCTGGGGCGGTGGCCAAACCATGAACTCCTTTCACTCTGTCCCCTGCAGCTTTCCCCAGTAACCTTCTCTGTTGTCTTTGGTGTTTGTGGGTTGAGAAGTCTGGTAACTGCCACAGCTCACTGATTCAGGGTGCTAGGGCCTGTTCCACCTGGCTTCTTGTCTGGTTGGTCCAGATGCTGGGCTCTGCTCAGCTCTGCTCCCAGCTCCATGCTCCACATACCTTACCCAGTGACCATCCAGGCTGTCCTGGGCTGGAGCCCTGCTTCCCTAATTTGGCTGGATCAAATATATAGTGGGAAGTAATGCATAACCAATCTGCAAATGTAGGTTGCAATCATATTATATCATATTAAATGCCAAGTAAAGAACTTAATATTTTCCCTAAAGGCATTATGAAAGCTTCTTGAGCAGGAAAGTGACATGGTCTGGTATGCTTCTGAAAAATGATTGTGGTGGCTAGATGAAGGCTAGATTGGAGAGAGGAGGGACTTGAGAAAGGGAGAGAAATTAGGAAATTATTACAATAGTCTATTAAAGAGAAAATGATGGCTTGGACTTGAGTGGTTGTATAGCATCAAGACTTGGCAAATGATGAGGTGTGAGTGAGAGCGAGGCATTAAGTATGACTTCAAAGTTCTGAACCCGAGTGCCTGGAATAATGGCAATGACTTCAACAGAAACTGGAAAGTTTAAAGAGAAAGATGAAAAGTTCAGTTTGGGACATGTTGAGTTTGAAATGCATACGGGATAGATACCTGAGTGGATTTGTTCAGCAGTCAGTTGGAGTTGTGGGACTGGAGCTCAGGAGAGATGAGAGCTGGCTATGGAGATTTAGGAGTCATCTGCATGGAGATGATAGTTGAATCCATGGGAGCTGATTAACAAAAGAGAGAAGAGAGAGCCTAGGACTGAGTCCTGTGTTATACTCATGCATGGAGGAGGGGCAAAAAGAGAGAAAAGGAGAACATGGACGATTATCCCACAAAGTAGATTGAGGAAGATCAGTTGGTTGGACAGCTAGTGAAAGAACTATGACAAAGGAAAGGAGGATCAAGACCCCAAAATTCTACTCAAGCTCTCTGTATTACAGCAGCCCATCTCCTTTATTGTCTATTCTAAAATTTCTGTGAATCAGGAGACCTCACTTCTAGAATCCATTCATCTATTAATGTTAAAGACCTTAAGTAAGTTTCTCAATCTTTAAACTGATAGGATTGGATAAAGTCCCTTCCAACTATAAAATCTTATGTTCTAAGGTCCCTTTGGGCTTTGACATCCTATGCTTCTATTCTATATGTGAAATGGCTCCCCTGTTACAAACCCAAGGGTATAGGTAGAGATTATGCCATACACCAGGTATTGTCCCTGATGCTTCTAGGAAAAAGAAAAACAACTAGCACAGCGGAGATGCTTAATAATCTGTAGAATAGACAATGTCAGAGCTAGAAGGGACCTTAGAATACAGAATATCAAAGCTAGAGAGGACCTTAGAACACAGACGTCAGAGCTAGAAGGGACCTTAGAACACAGATGTCAGAGGTAGAAGGGACCTTAGAACACAGAATATCAAAGGTAGAGAGGACTTTAGAACACAGATGTCAGAGCTAGAAGGGACCTTAGAACACAAACGTCAGAGTTAGAAGGGACTTTAGGACACAGAATATAAAAGCTGGAAAGGACCTTAGAACACGGATGTCAGAGCTAGAAGGGACCTTAGAACACAGACGTCAGAGCTAGAAGGGACTTTAGAACACAGACGTCAGAGCTAGAAGGGACCTTAGAACACGGAATATCAAAGCTAGAAAGGACCTTAGAACACAGATGTCAGAGCTAGAAGGGACCTTAGAACACAGACGTCAGAGGTAGAAGGGACTTTAGAACACAGATGTCAGAGCTAGAAGGGACTTTAGAACACAGAATATCAAAGCTAGAAAGGACCTTAGAACACAGATGTCAGGGCTACAAGGGACCTTAGAACACAGACGTCAGAGCCAGAAGGGACTTTAGAACACAGAATATCAAAGCTAGAAAGGACCTTAGAACACAGATGTCAGAGCTAGAAGGGACCTTAGAACACAGACATCAGAGCTAGAAGGGACCTTAGAACACGGAATATCAAAGCTAGAAAGGACCTTCAAACACAGATGTCAGAGCTAGAAGGGACTTTAGAACACAGAATATCAAAGCTGGAAGGGACTTTAAAATAGAGAATGTTTGAATGCTGAGGGATGCTAGAATAGAACCTGTTAGATCTGGAAGTGCTGGAAGTTAGGGCTGGAAAGGGCTGATAATAAAATAGAATGCTGGTGCTAGAAAAAAAACCCTGAAGATTGTCTAGTTCAAACCATTTCATTTTGCAAATTACTAGAAGCTGAAACAGAGCCAGAGAGGGGAATTGCCAATCTACCTCTCCTCACCCTCCACTTGGGATTTCTGACTTTTCCCCCTCCTCATGGGAGGGAGAAATACTTTAATTGTCTCTGAGATTTGGGCTAGGACTTTGAAGGCAAAATAGCCTATAATTGAGCATCTAAAATTATTTGGGTCCCAATTAACATAGAAAATGTAACTTAGAATGGTAAAGCTGGCTGGGAGCATAGAGACAGCATGGAGTAGAAAAGAGATTGGATTGGAGTAAGAAGACCTAGGTTTGGATCCTAGCTCTCCCCTTCAGTTGCTATGGGAGCTTGGGCAAATCACTTAACTTTTTAAGGTCTCATTTTTCTCTATTTCTAAAATGAGAGAATTGAAAAAGATGGTATCTACAGAAGTTCTAATGTTCTACACAACTTATAGTGTTAGAACTGGAAGTAAACTTAGAACACAGGCGATGAAAGGGGTCTTAGAAATCATCTAGACTAAATCCCATATTTTACAGATGAATAAACTGAAGCCTAGAAAGGGGAAGTAATTTGTCCAAGATCCCTTGGTTTGGTGGCACTGCCAGGACCAGAGCCCAGGGCTCCCAGAGGAATGTTCTTTCCCCCCACACTCAAATGGAAGTAAAGTAGGAAGCCTAAATGCAACATTTGAGGAGAACCAAGGATTCAGGTGATTGGCCAAAGTCCCATCCACTTGGCTGTGAAAGGTGAACCTCGAAGAGAGAAGGAGACTAAGAGCTACAGGTGAGTCTCATTAGAAAGCTCAGCCCCAACCCTGACCTAACTTGTAATTGGGTGATTTCAAGCTATGGGCTCCTGAATCATCTGTGTAATGCCCCAAGTATAGTGGTAGAGTGACAAAACAGACCCAGGACACTTAGAGAAGTTGTTTTTCCACGTTAGCTGGGCCAGTTCCAACCTGCTGGCCATGTTCCAAGTCCTTTCATACAGGAAAAATTTTCCCTTGAAAAGGGATGCTCTCAGTGAGTGCTGAAAACTTTATACATAAGTAGAAAACAAATAAAACACTATTTTAAAAAAAGGAAAACAAAAAGGAAAGGGATGCTGTAGATTAAAACAAAGGTGTCAAATACCACAGGCAACCCATAAGCCTACCAAGTAAGGCCCAAACCAGATTAAAATGTCATTGGGAAATAATAAAAAATAAAAATACAATAAAACACAGATAATATTACATTTTCTAAACGAAGTCAATAAGTGACCCACAGGGATCCTCATGCATGGTTTAGTGGCCCCCATTTCTATTTGATTTTGACACCACTAGTCTAGAACAGTCCCTCCACTCCAAGTGCTCCAACTTTCTGAGCTCAGCCAGGTGACAGGTGGGGCAAGGAAGGAGATGAGGTCAAAGGTGGAGACTTCTGTGAGATTAATTAGCATCATAAGAGCTATAGTAGAGCTGGAATGGACCTTAGAATAGTACTTAACCCCTTCACTTTACAGGTGAGAGAACAATCTCAGAGAGTGGAAGTCATTTACCCAGGGCCACGTAATCTGTCCTTAGCAGAGTCAGAACTAGGACCCCCAGCTTCTGACTTTTCATCTTTTCACTCCATGACTGACATGTCCCTTCACTTAATCCATTTTAGGCCCCTCCAGTTATGGTTCAAAGGGCTGGATCTCCTGGGAAGGCAGCCAGGAGTCGCTTGGCCTGGGTATAGCTGGAGCAGCTCTTAGGCAGATGCTGAAATAACTTCTCCCTGGGGAGAAGGCAGCCTCCTACAGCAATTGTCTCACGAATGGCTCCCGGAGTGAGTGTGTCTTTCACAAAAGGGTTACAGTTAAAATTGACCTTAGTCATGAATCACACTGTCAGTTTCCCAGGAAGTCTTTGCAAGTGCTGCTATATATACGTGTATTTATATAATATGCACATTTAGAGAGAGGCTACATACGTGTGGTGGAAAGAGCCCCGGAAGGGGAGTCAGGAAACCCAAAACTTTTTCCTGGAGTTGCCCCTATCTCTCTCTCTCTCTCTCTCTCTCTCTCTCTCTCTCTCTCTCTCTCTCTCTCTCTCTCTCTCTCCTTCCCTCTCTCTCTCTCTGTATCTCTCTCTGTCTCTGTCTCTCTCCTCTCTCTGTCTCTGTTTCTGTCTCTCTGTCTCTGTCTCTGTGTCTCTCTCTGTCTCTCTGTCTCTGTCTGTCTCTCCCTCTCTCCCTTTCTTTCTCTCTTTCTCTCTCTCTCTATCTCTCTCTCTCTCTCTCTCTCTCTCACACACACACACACACACACACACACACACACACTCACACACCCCACATCCAATCTGTTGCCAAGGACTGTCAATTTTACCTTCCTGACATCTCTCCCATACATTCCCTTCTCTCTTGTCATTGCCTCCACCTGGTGTACCCTGGTGCAAATTCTCATCACCAAATGTCTGATGGGGAAAACAAAATGCAACATCATGGACTAACACAATGACATGCTGGTGGGTCTCCCTGCCTCAGTTGTTAACTGATTTTCTTAAAGCTTTCCAAAAGCACAGGTCTTACCTCTTACCATGTTATCCCTCAATTCAATAAATTCCAGTGGCTCCCTACTGCTTTCAAGAATAAATATAAAAGCTTCTATTTGGTGCTCAAAGCTCTTTGTAAGCTGGACGCCCCCCCACACACACACACACTCTTCCAGTCATCTTACACCATATCCCTCACCTCCACCCCCACAAATATTCTTCAATCCGGTGACATCAGCCTCCTTACTGTTCCTCAAACAAGATACTCCATCTCCAGACTGTGGGCATTTTCACTAACTGTCTCCTTTCGAATCCCATCCAGAATCCCACATTCTACTGGAACACTTTCCAGTTCCCCTTAATGTGAGTACCCTCCCTCTGCTGTATTTGCCCTTTATATGGCTTGTTCGTACACAGCTGCTCGCATGTTGTCTTCCTTTTCAGCCTGTGAACTCCTTGAGATCAGGCATTGTCTTTTGCCATTTTTGGATCCCAAGAGCTTACCACGTTTCCTGGCACATAGTAGGTGCTTAATAAATGCTTAGTGACTGATCCTGAACAGATCACCACCTATAGAGAACGCTCTCTGTGTGCCAGTCATTCTGCTAAGCGTTTTACAAATATTATCTCATTTTACCCTCAAAAACAACCCTGGGAGGTAGGCGTTATCATTACCCTAATTTTATAGACGAGGAAACTGAGGCAAACAGAGGTGAAGTGACTTGCTGAAGGTCACAGAGCTCGTATCTGAGGCTGGTCAGAGGGAAAAGACTCATCAGCACAAAAGTATTAATAGCAGCACTTTTGTTGTGGCAAAAAACTAGAAATAAAGGTAGTGCTCATCAGTCTGGGAGCAGCTGAATGAATTGTGATATGTGAATGTAATATGACACAATTGTACCGTAAGAGATGACGAACGTGTCAGAGGAAGAAAAAACTGGGAAGACGTGTATGAATCGATGCAAAATGACGTGAGCAGAACCGGAAGAAGGATTTATACAGTGCTTACAATAATTGATGCAGTGACTACAAAAGGAAAACTGCAAAAGACCTGAAGAGCTCTGATCAATGTAGTGACCAGCCATGACTCCAAAATCTAATGAGTCATGCTTCTTTCTATGTCTTCACAGAGGGGTGATGGATGAGAGGTGCAGAATGAGACATATACTTTCAGAGAGGGCCAGATGTGTGGGGGTTGACTATAGCTTGACTAGAGTTGTTTTCACAAGGGAAAGCTTTTTTTTAAGTGGGGGGATTATAAGGAGAAGTGGAGGAGGGGAGGGTTACTGGGAAATAAACCAAAAAATAAGAAAAGAGCATCAGTGAAAGATTTTTAAAATACACACAAGAAAGCAGAAGAAAGGTCAGAAGGAGGCATAGACAAAAGGAAAAATATTGGAACTACTATTAAATATGTATGTGTATACATACACATATATATTAAAAGAAAGCTGTACATAATAGCATGCCATAGTTCCACATACAATCCTCTTTTTCTGTTCTTTGTATTAAGAAGTGTTCTTTTATTTTTTGTCAATTTCATGAAAAAAATAACATTTTTAAATTGAAAAAAAATCTATGCAGATATAACAGAAACCCAGAATCTCAAGAGTGGAAAGGGCCTATACATGAATAAGTCTTTCCTCTTTAATATCACTGAATAAAGTTGTATCTAGGGTGGAGTGACCAGGGCTTTTACTGCAAGTGCAGAGGGGAATCAACACAATCAATTGTGTATTTCTTCTAGGGGCATGCTTCATCCTCTTGGATGTTAGCACCAGCCTCTGACTCCTGATCCCCCTCATTACCCCAGTATCTATCTCCCCAGTAGCACTCTAGCAATAGCAAGCTCAACATTGTAGAAACCTTGCAATGCCCCAGGTACAATTCTTCCTACTGTGGTATCATTCCAGGTGAGGCTGCCACCCTATTCCAAATGTAAAACTTCCTGATCATAGCTCTATGGGGAAGTTAGGTGGTACAGTGGATTCAGTGCTGGGCCTGAAGGCAGGAAGACTCATCTTCCTAAGTTCAAATCTGGCTTCAGATACTTACTAGCTGTGTGACCCTGGACAAGTCACTTGTCTGCCTCAGTTTTCTTATCTGTAAAATGAGCTGGAGAAGGACCACTCCAGTATCTTTGCCAAAAAAACTCAAAATGGGGTCATGAAGAGTCACACAGGACTGAAAGATTGAACAACATAGCTCTGTCTCCAGCAAGTCATGGTGTAGCATGTGTTTGAAGACCTCCAAGGAAGAGAAAACCCAGAGCCCCACCGGGCAGCCACTTCTAGTTTTGGACAATCTAATCACCAGGGACTTTTTCCTTACACAAAGCTTAAATTTGTTTCCTTACAACCTCCATCCATTGCTCCAGGTTCTACCTTTGGGATCTAAGCAGAATAAATCTAATCCCTTCCATGTCACAGCCTTTGAGAAATTTGAAGACATCAATCATGTTCCCTCTTAAATCTTTGCTACTCTGGGATAATCAGTTCTTTCCACTCATCCTCACTCACGACATGAGCACAAAGCTTCTCACTGTTTTGGCTGAATTATCTCTAAATGCTCTCCAGATTATCGATAAGGATAAGACTATTTCTATAATTGCATTAGTATATGGAATGCCCAGGCGAGAAAATTCCATTTAACAATGCAGGCTGGCACCATTTCTACAACTTATAGTCTTAGAGAGCTGCCTAGAGTAATGGGCAAGTGACTTTCCCAAGACCACACAGCCAGTATGTGGGTGGGACAGCATCTGAACCCAATCTCTCTGGTTTCCAGGTTGACTCCCTTCCCCCGATATCATACTGCCTCTTAGTCCTTCTACTAAGAAGTACTTAGTACTTTTAGCACTCAGAACAGAACAGAACACAATGTTCTAGAAGTATTCTTAACCGGCAGAGTGTAGCATTCCATTGGACAACTAAATCCAAGTCATATCAAACCATTAATAATTGCTCTTCAGATCTGGCCATTTGAACCAATCCCAAAGACCAGTTTTTTCTAATGTACAATTGTTTGGCTTTTCCTAAGAATAGCAAGACTTTGTCAAATGTTTTCCTAAAATCATAGCCATCTACCCCTAACAATGCCACTTCTTCCCTAAGTTGTCACTTCTCCAGCCTAAACTTCCCTAGTTCCTTCAACTGATAACATACGGAATAAGCTCAAGAACCTTCACCATCCTGGTTGTTCTCCTCTGGATGCTGTTCAGTTGTCTCAGTCACGTCCAGCTTTTTGTGACCCCATTTGGGTTTTTTTTTTTTTTTTGGCAAAGATACTGGAGTGGTTTGCCATTTCCTTCTCTAGTTCATTTTACAGATGAGGAAACTGAGGCGGAGTTAAGTGACTTGCCCAAGGTAACAGCTAGTCTGGGGCTGGATTTGAACTCAGTAAGATTATTTTTTTCTGACTGTAGGCCCAGCATTCTATCCATTGCACCACTGTAGTAGCAATTTAGATTTGAAGATCTTTCCCACCCATTAATAGGCCATGTGACCTACCTACGGAGCTTCCTGACAGGAAAAGGAAGTTGTGTCACAGGAAATGCTGAGAGAGAGAGAAAGAGCAGTTATGGCTGTTAATGGCTGTTAATGGCCACTCTCATGATAGTTAGAGCTGAACAGAACAACTGAGCTATGCTGTTTGTTTTTGGGAAGACCCCAGCAGGGGGTCTGAGAGGTTTTGGGATGGCGAGGCTCCATGTTGTGATATTATGTATTGAATGCTTTACTGCTCTGATAGAAAGTGGGATATGGTTCTCTGGTGTCTGAATAAATGGTTTCCCTCTTCTGCCTTCTATCTGGAGAGTCTCGTATACTCTGCGATATGGAACCACATAGGCATCTTGACAATGATCATCTACATTGTTAGTATTGCCTTACTGATGCAACCATCTCATCTGGATAGTCTCTAATTTATCAATGTTCTTCCTAAATTGTGGCTCCTAGAACTAGACACAAAATTCCGCTCAGTCAACAAACATTTTTAAGTACCTATTATGTACAGGCTGAGAGAAATTATTATTAATAACTGATGTTTTGGGGAGATTCAGAGTTCCTCCTCTTTTGTCTGTTTTCAAGATCTCAGTCTCTGAAGGCTGAGAGAAACTTCTCCTCTATCTGGCCCAACACAACCTCACAAGGAATCTCTAGTCTCAGGTGAATTCTATTTAATCAAGCATGGGTGGAGACAGATCTAGACAGCTCAAGGCTGGGGGTGATCTTGGTATAGCGATGATCTCTCTATTCAAGAGTCACATGATATCACTCTCAGCCCATCATTGGAGTAAACCCACCTCTAATTAAACTGTTAACCAATTAGAATGGATGGCTGTTTGATGGAACACCTCTTGTTCAAAGGCATATTGCCAAGGGTCACACACAGCTAATAAGTGTCTGAGACTGGATTTGAACTTTGGACTTTCTGACTCCAGGCCCAGTGCTCTCTCTACTGTACCACTTAGCTGCCTCAAAGGCATACCTACCTAAGAAAAGTAGCCATGCAATCTCTTTCACAAAACTAGAGGATGAGGAGCCTTCTTTGTCAATCATATCTTGACTGTAATTGATAAAACTGATTACAATTTACCCAAAAATTTTCTCTCTAAATTATTTTAATCACCACAAGGCACTGTGCTAAGTGCTAGGTATGTTCTGACCAAAGAAGAGTACAGAAGAACCATCACCTCCTCCAATAATATTCTTCCTATTGGCTTTTTTGGCTGCCACATCACACCGCTGACTCTTATTTGCCTTGAAGTTCACTAAAACCGCTGGATTTTTTTTTTCCAGAAAACAGCTAACCATACCTCCCCCAACTTGTATTGTGCAAGACTTAACCTTGATGTCTCATGCATTTCATCTTATTAGATTCAGCCCAATGCTAATCTGGTATGGTCTTTTGGATCCTGACCCTGTCATCCCATGTGTTAGTTATCTCTCCCTCCTGGCTTTGTATCATGTGCAAATTTAATAAGCACGCCAACTATATTTTTATCTAAGCCACTGCTATTAATTTTAAATACTGTAGTGTCTGGCACTCCAATGGGGACCTCCTTCCGAGTTGATAACAAGCTGTTAATGACTACTTTTTGGGCTCGGCCATTCAACTAATTCCAAATTCACTCAACTACACATTTGTCTGCCCTACATCTTTCCAGCTTCACAAGAAGAGTGGGATATGCTTTTGACGAAGGCTTTGTTAAAATCTAGCTAAATTACATCTACCTCATTCTTCTACTCAGCCAACCAAGCAACTCTGTCAAAAAAGGAAACAAAGTTATTCTGGAATAACCTGTTGCTGGTGAAGCTGCCTGTGCCCTTTGTAATCACCACTTCCCTTTCTAGATAGTCACTAGTCATCCTTTTAATGATACTCATATTTTAGATGTTTTGCATGACTTCATATGTATAATAGATATCACATTTCTTGACTTCTCAATAGGAGGAGGAAGGGTGAGGGAGGGAGAGAATTTGGAACTGACAATTAAAATTAATATATACATGCGTACACACATGTACATGTTCATACATATTTTAGAATTTTGCCAGAAACTGAAGTTAGACTCGCTGACCCATATAGCTTGCAGATTCCACTTTCTTCCCTTTTTAAAAAATAAGACATTTACCCTGCTCCAATCCTGGGGTAACTCTATAGTTTTCTACATTCTTTCAGTAATGGGGTCTCAGCATTTGCATCTACTAGTTCCTTCCAAACCTTAAGATACGGTTGATCTATATGTGGTGACGAAGATACATAGCTAGGTGTTTGCTTACTTTCTCCCTACTTTTCCTGGATATTAACTCCCTCTTGGCCATTTTTGCTTTGTTTTTTTCCAGTCCAAAAAATAGTTTTCCTTGGCAGAGAAAACAAATAAAGTATGAGCTGAGTGGCTGTGTCATCTGACGACATCATCCCCCTCCATCCAAGCAGCGGTCTGGTCGAAGCTATAGAATGGTCTGAATAGATGATCTGATACCAGGATGGCGTCCATGAGAGCAGATAGAAAGGGACACAGATTAGAAAAGTTGTGGGAGTAGAACAATAAATTTGACAATTGATTGGATGTGTTTGAGGGAGTTAGCAATGGGAGATGTTCAAGAATAAAAAATAAGTATTCCAAATCTTTATCGAAAGATGAGGAAAAGGCACCATATTAAGAAACTGATGTGAATGCGCAAGGATAGAATGCTAGACCTGGAGTCACAAAGATGTGAATTCAAATCTGCACACACACCCCCCCAAACATATTTGCTATGTGATTCTGGGCAACTTTCCTCACCTATGTCTGCCTCAGTTTTCCCATCTGTAAAATGGGGATAATAATAACACCTACTTCCCAGGGTTGTTGTAAGGATAAAAAAAAAATAATGTTTGTAAAGTGCTTTGAAACCTTAAAGAGCTATATAAATGCTAGTTATCATTATAATTATTATAAGCTTCTCCTCCCCCACCTCGCCACTATAGCTTTTTAAAAACTCCCTTTTTTATTCTTAACTTTCCCTCCCAATCTCAGCTCATTCTCAGCTTTAGCATTCCTGACATTATTATTACAATACCAAACCATGCTTTTCTATTTCTCATCTCTTATCTGTCCTTGCATCCAACTTCTGTCAATGTCTTTTAAGAACCTAAGTTGGCTGGGGAGTTTCCTGAGCTTTCACATCAGTTTCTTAATATAGTGCCTTTTCCTCATCTTTCAATAAAGATTTGGAATAATTATTTTTTTATTCTTGAACATCTCCCATTCCTCCTTTGCTACCTTACTCAAACACAACCAATCAACTGTCAAATTTATTGTTCTACCCCCACAACTTTTCTAATCTGTGTCCCCTTCTATCTACTCCCATGGGCGTCATCCTGGTTCAGACCATGCTCCCCTCCCACAGGACTATTACAGCAGCCTACTAATTGGTCTCCTTGCCTCCAGTCTTTCTCCTTTACAATTTATCCTTTATACAGCTACCAAATTGATATTCCTAAAGCACAAGTTGAATTCTACAATTTCACTACTCAAAAAGCTCCAATGACTCCCTGTTGTCTCCCAGATGAAATAAAAACTCCTCTGTTTGACATTTAATGTCCATCACAATCTGGCTCCAACCCATCTTTCCACTCTAATTACACACTATTCCCCATCATATACTATGTGTTCCAGCCAAACTGGCCTTCTGGTTTTTCCTGTATGTGACACTGACTTCCTGCCCACCACCCACACCTTTGCACAGGTACTCCCTCAGGTTTTCAGTGTTCTTTTCACCTCTGCCTCTTAGAATCCCAAACTGATTTCAAAGCTCAGCTCACGTCACCTTCAAGAGGCCCTTCCTAATTCTCCCAGCCAATCAGTTAATAACCAACAAGCACCATGTGCCAGGCACTGTGTTCAGCACTGAGGATACAAAAAAAAAAAGACAAAAAGTAGCCCTTGATCCCAAGGAGATTATATTAAATAGGTAAATAGGTAAATTATATTAAATAGGTAAATAAATAGGTATGAACACATAGATATGTATGTATGTATGTATGTCTCTGTGTGTGTGTGTATGTGTGTATATATATATATATAAAATATACATAGTTATAGTTGTATGGCAACATGCACATTCTACAATATATATACAAAGATACCTAGTGTTTTTATTTACATATATTTATACCTAAACATACATTATATGTCAGTATTTAAATATTTATATTATATATTTATATTTAAATATAATATATATTTAAATACATTATGTATTCATATTTAAATACATTTGCACATAAATATATTATATATTTATATTTAAATATATATTTCTATTTGAATATATTATATATTTGTATTTAAATATATTTATATATTATATTCATATTTAAATATAATATATTTATATGTTATGTGTTGTATTTAAATATGTTATATTTAAATGTAATACATATTTATATTCAAATATAATATATTTAGATTTAAACATATTATGTATTTATATTTAAATATAATAATTTATATTTAAATACATTGTATACTTACATTTAAACATATTTATATTTAAATATATCACATACTTATGTTTAAATACAATATATTTATATTTAAATATAATCTGCTTACATTTAAATATATTATGTACCTATTTAAACATAGTACATATGTTTATATTTAACTCTATTTTGTATATTTATATTTAAATAAAGTATATCTTTATATTGGAATATATTATTATATATAATTATTTGTATATTGCCTCCCCAACTAGAATGTAGTCTTCTTAAGGTGTGTATGTTGTGTATGTATGTATGTGTATCTATGTATCTAGTTATATAAATGAAGTTATAATCCTACTTAGCAAAATGAAGGTAATCTGAAATTTCAACAGTTACAAAAGGTAAAATTTGAACTGAGTCTTGAAGGAAGCTGGGTAAACTAGGAAGCTGAGATGAGAGTGCAGGGTATTGCAGACATGGGGGAACAGCTAATGTAAAGGTATGGAGAGGGGAAGTAGAGTCATGTTCAAGAGGTAGCAAAAAGCACAGTGCATCTGAATCAGAGTGTGGGGGTGGGGTGGGGAGTCAGGTGTAAGAAGGCTAGAAAAGTAGGAAGAGGACAATTATGAGGAATTTTAATGCCAAACAGAAACTTTGTATTTGATCCTCGAGGTATTAGTGAGCCACTGGGACTCATTTGGGAAAGGAGGGAGGAAAGGTAGGATCAGACACAGCCTTTAGAAACATCACCTTGGACTTACTAAAGTTGAACTGTTTACATTCCTACATAGAAAGATGATATTTGTAACTCATGAGGCTTTTCTTATTATTAGGGTAGTCGGAGGGAATATATATAGCCAGAGGGCACAGGGTGAGTTGAATATGAAGGGATAATATCTAAAAAATAAAATTAAGGGGTGAGAGAGGAATGTACTGGGAGAAGGAGAAAGGGAGAGATAGAATGGGGTAAATTATCTCGCATAAAAGAGTCAAAAAAAAGCTATTACAATGGAGGGGAAGAGGGAGGAGGTAAAAGGGAATGAGTGAACCTTACTCTCATCAGATTTGACTTAAGGAGAAAATAACATACACACTCAATTGGGCATCTTACCCTACAGGAAAGTAGGGGGGAAGAGGATAAGGGTGGGTGGGGAATGATAGAAGGGGGCAGATTGGGGGAGGGGGTAGTCAGAAGCAAATACTTTTGAGGTGGGACAGGGTCAAAGGAGAGAATAGAACAAATGGGGGGTGAGATAATATGGAGGGAAACATAATCTTTCACAATATGACTGTAATGGAAGTGTTTTGTATAACTACACACGTATAACTTATATTGAACTGCTTGCCTTCTCAATGAGGGTGTGTAGGAAGGGAAGAAGGGAGTGAATTTGGAACTCAAAGTTTTAAAAACAAATGTTAAAAATTGTTTTTACACGCAATTGGGAAATAAAATATGCAGGCCATGGGGTATAGAAATCTATCTTGCCCTACAAGAAAGTAGCAGGGAAGAGGATAAGAGGGGGATGATAAAAGGGAGGGAAGACTAGGGGAAGGGGTAATCAGAACGCATGTTATCTTGGGGTGCAGGAGAGGAGAGAGATGGGGAGAAAATTTGGAACTCAAAATCTTGTGGAAATGAATGTTGAAAACTAAAAATAACTAATTAAAATGAAATGGAAAAAAAGAAAAAAAGAAACATCACCTTGGCATCTGAGTGAAAGATGGATTGTCGTGGGGAAAGCCTGGAGGGACATAGACTGATTAGAAGGCTATTGCAGTAGTCTAGGTAAGAGACAACTAGGTCCTAAGCCAGTTTTGTGGCTGTATTAGAAGAGGGAAGAGGACATATACAAGACAAGTTATGAAGGTAGATTTAATAGAGGATTGAATGTATGGGGTAAGTTTGAGAGAAGAAATCAAGGTCTCAAGCCTGGATGACTTGGAGGATGGTGGTGTCCTTCACAGTAACTGGGGAGGTTAGAAGGATGTCATTGTCTGGGGGCAGATAATGAGCTGTTTCTGAGACATCTGCAGCACATCTAGTTTGAGATGTTCAAGAGCCGTTGGAGATGCATCATTGTAGCCCTTCAGAGAGACCAGAGCTAGATATTTTGATCTGGTAATTATCTACATAGAGTTGATAATTGAACTCATGAAAACTATAAAAGCCTATAAAACCCTATAAAAGCCCCAGAAATTACTTTCGAATTTATTTTCTATATATTTTGTATTTATTTATCTATGTATATATTTCCCCCAGTGAAGGGCAGGGAATTGATCATTTTTCTCTGTACCTAGCACATATCATATGCGCTTAACACATGCAAGTCACAGAATCACAAAATCTAAGTCGGAAGGGAAGGTGAAAAGGAGAGGAAGGGGGTAAGCTCTATTAAGCACCAGTTAGGTGCCAGCCCCTGGGCTAAGCACTTTGATCTTCACAACAACCCTAGGAGGCAGCTGCTATTATTATTCCCATTTTAAAGTTGAGGAAACTGAGGCAGACAGAGATTAAGTGACTGGCCAAGGGTCAACTATCTAGCAAGTGTTTGAGGCTGGCTTTGAACAAAGGTCTTTCTGACTCCACTGCCAGAGCCCTATCCACCAGCTCGGATCTGAATGCTCCAATAAAGGAGCAGTAACAAAACCTGCACTCTCTACCTCACATCCTATTGTTAGGATTAGATGAGAGAAGGTATTTGCAGTCCCAAAAGAATGGTGTCTGTAGCGGTCACACTCAGAATCAGCTAAGGTTGGCAAGGAAAGCTAAAGACAACAAAGAAGTTGGACGTGTGTGTGTGTGTGTGTGTGTTGTAGTCAACAAAACCAGGGGCAAGGGAAGCATCAAAGACGGAATAGGTTCACTGCTCAGGTTGGTTGGGATAATGATAACTAAAGACAGAGATAAGGCAGAGGTGCCCAATTTTTATTTTGCCTCTGTTTTCTCTGCCGAACAGAACGTCCTCTGAATTAGAAAGGACAGAACAAACGTGACTCGTAAGTAGACTGTAAGGGAAAATAGCCTACCTTGATGAGTTCAAGTTGCCTGACCCAGATGAACTCCATCTTTCTGTGCGGAAATGAATGGTGGATGTGATTGCTAGTCAGTGATCTATGAAAGCCTGTAGAAAATGGGAGAGGTACCATAGGACCGGAGGAGGGAAAATGTCTCCATTTTTATTAAAAGGAAGAGAATAGAATCTGCAAACTATGGACCAATGAGCTTGACTTCAACTTCAGAACAACTGAACGCATTACCTTTCAACCAAAACCCTCCACTATTCCTAATTTCCCTGTTACTCTCAAGGGTAGCGCCATTGTCCCGGTCATCCAAGTACACAACCTAGGGGTTATCCTGGACTCCTTATGCTCTCTCACCATCTATATCCAATCAGTTTTCCTGTTGTTTCTACCTTCACAATATCCCTCATATATACTCTCTTCTCTCCTCTGATACTGCCACCAGCCTGGTCCTATCATCTCACACCTAGACTAATAATCTGATATAATCTAGACGATAATCTGATGGGTCTCCATGTCTCAAGTCTCCCCCCACTCTAATTTGTTAGAAATACACTTGACACTGAAATTCAGGCATCAAGAGCAATTTATTATTATTATTGAGGAATTCAAAGGAATTGGTAAATGTTCCTGGCCAGGAGCAGACTCCACCCTTCCTTAGGAAGAGGGAGTAGAGAGTACAGGAGTGAGACCAACTTTACTCTGTTAGACTGACATAGATTGATGCACCATCAGCTCAGTACCTCCCTTCAGAGAACAGATTGGTCTGCTCCCTTCTAGGTCACGATCTTCCCTATATGCCCCCAACATGCAACTCCTTGGCATGTTCCCCCCTCCTCATCATATGACCCATGTTCAAAAATGGCAGAAAACTCCTCCCTGTGGGTGTGTGAGGGAATATTCAATTAGCCAATCAAGCACGCATGGTAGCCATTTGACCCAGTTTTCTCTTCAACCCTGACCGTTATCTGGCCAGTTTAGACCAGTTTTGCCTATATCGTGAAACTGAGGTTTCTGCAAAACTACAAACTCTATTCCCATTGGCTAAGGGCTCTCATCCTGGTTAATCTTTACTCCTTTGTTCAAGCTGACACTTAATTAATTATTCTGTGGAACTTAATTAACTTTTCTGTGGCAACCTAACTTTTACCCACCTCTCACAAATTCATCCACTTAGCTGTTGGATCTGATCATCTCCCTCTCTCTCTCTCTCTCTCTCTCTCTCTCTCTCACACACACACACACACACACACACACACACACACTATAAACTCCAGTGCATCCCTATTACTTCCACAATCAAATATAAAATAAAAAATCCTTTGGTTGATATTCAAAGTACCAAAAATCTAGTCACTCTACCTTTCACCTTACTCCCCTCCATGTACTTTGAGCTCCTTGCAGTTTCTCTAACACAATTTCCTGACCCCAAATGTTTGCACTGAATATCCCTTCTGCCTGGAATGCTCTTTCCTTACGTCTGCCTCCTAGATTCCCAATTCTCAGCTAAAGTCTCACCTTCTGCAAGAAGCCTTTCCCAGTCCTTTTTAATCTTAGGGCCTTCCCATTGAAATTACCCCCAGTTTATCTTGTATATATCTAGTTTGTACATAGTTTTTTCTTCTTCTTCTTCTTAAGGACCGTACCTTAAAGCCAAATCACCCTGGCTCTCATTGATTGACCAACCATAGGTCCCTGGCCAAGCCCCATTTAGCGGTTATTGTTTGGGGCCAGATTGGCTCAGAGTGAATGTATGAGGGTTTTTCCTTTCCAGATTGATTTTTTTTTAACTAGGTAAAGAGGCTGTTCTTTGTCTCATTTCTTACCTAGCCTTAATCAGTGAATGGGCATTGCCTCAGTCAGACTGAGACCTGTTAAAGACCTTAGCTTAAAAAGGCCAAGGTCAGAAAGTAAATAAATAAATAAATAATTTTTTTTAGATTAAAAAAAAAAAAGCCAAGGTCTCCCACTGCATCCAGGGCCATCTCCAGTCATCCTGATCTATAACTGCCACTGGACCCAGATGGCTCAGGAGGAGTGAGGTTGGTGACTTTGCACAGCCCTGCCTCATTTAAATCCAATTCACTTGCTTGTCATGGCATCACCTCCCTTATGTTGTGATCCTCTTTGAGAAAAAAGATAAACAACAATAGTTGTTTACATGTGGTCTCCCCTCATTGTGTCTTTGAGAGAAGGAACTGTTTTTGTCTTTCTATCTTAGTACAGTGTCTACACTTAGTAGGTACTTAATAAATTGGCTGACTCTGAGTTCTGGTTTTGGGGTTCCTTTTGTTTTTTGAGACTAGGTTTCCCTATCTTGCCCAAGTGCAGTGGTCACTCATCAATCTGATCCCAATACTGACCTACGTATAAGCTTTAACCTGGCACAGTGGATAGAGTGCTTGACTCAAAGAAAGAAGACTTAAGTTCAAATCCAATCTGTGGCACTTGATTGCAGTGTGACACTGGGCAAGCCACTTGAATTTCTGTCTGCTTCAGTTTCCTCAATTGTAAAATGGGGATCATAATAGATCATACCTCCCAGGGTGGTTGTGAGAATCAAATGAGATAATATTTATAAAGTGCTTAGGTGCTTAATAAATGCCTGTTCCTTGCCTCCTTCTTTTTCCAACCTGGGCAGCCTGAGAGCCCTTGGCACCCAAATACCTCCATACTGGTGCCAGACTTGGTGTGGATACCCAATTAACTACAGCCCTACTATAGTTCAAAATTGTCCTACTCAAGGGCAACCTCAGCTTTCCTGAGCAGCAGTGATTACTGATATGGACCACCATGCTGTGCCTAAAATGCATTAAGACAATGGTTTTTGAACATTCGGACAAACATTTAGGGTCAAAAAAGTCAGTTTTCACTCTGGTCAATATGGTGATTAATTATAACTTCACAAGACTGATGCCTCCTGCTACTTGGCATACAGGTGATAGACTAGAGGTGCTGAATGAGATAAATATTTTCAGATATGACCAATGTGTTGATGTGTTTTGTTTGACTATTTTATTTGTTACAAGACTTCTACGAGGTATTAGTGGGTAGTGATAGAAATACAAGAAAAATAAAGAAGCTTAGAAGGAAATAGTCCACTTTTGTTACTATCTCATTAAATTTAAAACTATCTTGTTAAAAAAAACCCTATATAATAGAAGTTTATAATTTTATATACAATCTATTTTATTCTTGCATATTAAATCTTTATGTTTGTTGATTAAATCATAATAAAAATGAATTTTTTTAAAGTCTCTCTTGCCATTCTCAGGGAAAAAATTGTAGAGATACAGGTTTTCAAATAGTAGAATTAGGTGAATTTGGAACTAGCCAGTTGACTGGACCCAAAAAAGTAGTCATTAATGGATCAGTATCAATTTGGAAGGCAGCCTCTGGTGGCACACTTGGCCCTGTGCAGTTTTAACATTTTTATCAATGCTTTGGACGAAGATATGGATGATAAGCTTAACACATTTGCATATAATGTCAGATCTTTTCAATGTGCTGACTGCTTTTGCTCAATTTTTTTCCTCTCTTCTTTATTTGTTACGGGCCAAGTTAGAGCCGAGCCCTGCCCTCCTCGGACCTCCACGCCCAGGGGCCTGCTGAGATAAACTCAGGCCTCTGAGATATGGGTGGAGCCAGGAGGAGGGGTCTCGCCTTTGTTGCCTCCCTAGCAATTCCAGGTCTTTGCCTGGACCTGCCTGAGCACATGGAACTTCTGGCTCTCTGTCTGGGCTTTCCAGAACGCATGGAACTTCCGGTTCTTTGCCTGGACTGCCTGCCCGAAGGGAGCTTCAGGTTAGCTCGGCAAGAGAAGGGGAGGAGAGTAGGCGGAGTCGGGGCGGTCTTAGTACCCAGGTGTCTTGATTTTTACCTGTCTTTCACCCACGTAACAAAAGAATGTACCTACGTCACTAAAGATATAAAAATGCTGCTTGCTGAGATAAAATTCGGAGTCATTCACCACCTTTCGGCTCCCACCCCATTCATTCTCCATGAGATCAGGCCTTTTGCTAGGCAAAGGCCTGGGTCTTGGGGGGAACCCCAAGAAAGTTGCGAGGCCGGGGCCCGCAATATTTATTTTCTTTCTCTTAAAAAAATTCTTGGTTATAAAGGATGGCTCTCTGGGAAGAGAAAAAGTAGGATAACAGGGTGAAATGTAGGTGACAGAAAAACAAATGATATCAATAATATATTTTAAAGGATAAACATGAAGATTTAAACCTGGATTTTTTTTTAAAAAAGTCAACTTGATAAGTACAAAACAAGTGGGATATGGTTAGACAACAATTCATCTTAAAAAGATATTGGATCACATCAATATGAGCCAACAGTGTGATGTGGCAACCAAGAGAGCTAAAGGAAGTTTTACCTCCATTAAGAAAAACACAGTGGCTAAGGTTATGAAGGCGATGGTCCTGCTGGGCTCTACCCTGGTCAAAACACATCTACAATATTGTGTCCAGTTCTGGGTGCCACCTTAAAACATAAGAATGTTAGACATATAGGTAACACACACTTCCATCCAGGTGAGATGGGGGAGGTCTTGTGCTGTGTATATAAAAGGTGGCTAAAATGCTGAATATGTTGTGTGTAAGGGACTTTTGCTTCACATCCTTTGAATGAGGATCTTGGAGGAGAAAGTGAAAAGAGAGATGAGACTACAACCTTTGAATAGTTATTAAGAGATGTAAAGTTAAGCAGGATGGCACTTTTTTATTGTTTTCTCTTTTGGAGCACTTATGTAATCAAGTGCCTTTGATGAGTGTAGCCTTTGTTTCTTTGATTAAATCAGGAGTCTTTGATGACCTGCTTACCTCAAGTGAAAGCCCAGTTTACATGGGTTTGAGTTGCATGTTTGTGATACCCTTTGACCCTGAAGAAGCTTTTAGGTCACGTGAGTTTGAGTCCCATGGTTGTGATGCCCTTTGACCCTGAACATATAAACTGGGCATATAAACTCAGATGTTAGCGTTGTGTTTGGGGCTCTCACTCACTGGAAGAGTGTTGGCATGAAGACTCTGGTAGCTGCTAGAGCCCCCCGGCTTTGAAAAAAACCCAGATGCTGGTGCTTCTCTTTTTGGTAACTATGTATGTGATGTCTTAATCAGACAAAGCCTGTCTGTTGAAGTATGTTATTTGCTCTGTTTATATTGTCTCTGTTTGTAATTTGTTTGTATTTGCTCTAAAGTTCAGGGTTCTGGCTCTTCCTTCTGAATTAAGTGAATGATATATGTATGTTTGATTAAAGTGAGATTGTTAACCCCTTAAAGTTGCTTTCCTTAGAAAAGCAGATCAAAGAATCTGTGCTGGCAGCTCTCGTTGCTGGTCTTATTGGTTCTTACACCTCAAGAGCAGCTGCAGCCACATTGTTGTTATAAGAGCCCTCAGAGTTTCACACATGTATGGAAATTTGGTGTCATCATACCCCTTGACCTATGGCACTTGAAGCTCTAGACATTTTCAAGAGAGAAACTCCCCTAGGTGAGATTTGTTTTCTCCCTCTTGGTTTGAATGGTGATTTTATCTCACTCCCAGCTAAAGTTTCTTTATAACAATAATATGCAGCACAGGGCTGTGCTCTCCCCCCACCTTGCCTAGGTGAGAGTTGGCATTACATAACAAAAAAACTTCCTAACAATTAGAGTTATCTGGAAGTGGAATGGGCATCCTCTATAGGTAGTGGTTCCCCACTCAGTGGAACCTTTAGAAAAAAAAAGGTGAATGATCACTTACCAGGTGTGCCAGAGAGGAAATTTTTATTCAGGTATGGGTTGAATTAGATGGCCCTTTCCAAATCTCAGATTCTATAGTTTTGTGATTCACTATGTAAATATCTGCTATAATTATGATTGAAAATGTGGCAAACTCTACATTGATAGGACTGCCATCATCCAAACCCTCTCCTGCACATTCAGAATAGGAGTCATTCAATTTCTCATTCATTCATCTGCTTCTATATGCACTCAGCTAATATCAGTTCCCCTTCTGTATCCTAATTCTGAGGTAATTCGTGGCAATCAAAAAAAAAGTTATAAAACACAAAATTTTAGATCTTGGAAGAGCCTACACAGAATATAGAATGCCAGAACTAGAAAACACTCTGAGAACACTGGACATAGAGCTAGAGCCATATGAAGTCTTAGAACATGGAACATCAAGTCCTAGAGTTGGAAGAAGCTTCATCAATCATCTAGCCCATCCCTGGGAAACAAGAATCCCCTCCATAGCCTCCTGAGGGAATGGGCACCCAATCTCTATTTGGCTACCCCCTGTGGCAGGAAACTCATTACTTCCTTATGCAAAATTTTCAATCCTTTTTTTAAAAAAATATTTATTGGTATCTCTTTTTATATCACCTTCATTTCTTTCTCCCTCTCCTCCTGAGAGAGCCATTCCTCATAACAAACAATAATAATAATAAAGCAAGGGGGAGGGGGAGTCATTTAGCAAAATTAATAATAGTCAAGTCTGACATTATGTGCAATGTTAACCACCCATTGTTTCCATTTCCATGCTACTTCTTTGGGGTCAGACTTGGCCATTTTTGATTACATGGTCTTCAGTTTTGCCATGGTTGTTGTTATAGCATTGTTGTTTAGACTGTAAGCTCCTTGATACAAGGACACTCTCGAGATCTCCCTGAAGAGCTTTAGTATCAATTGTGAGAAACGAGAAACTGCCCCACATGGTGTGCCCACATCAAAGAAGATGTTGTGTTCTATGAGTGAAGCAAAATTGCAGTAGTTCAAAAGAAATACGAGATGCAGAAATTTAGAGACACTGCCGTTGCAAGTGTTCACATGGACTATTTGCGTCCAATCTGCAGTAGAGTCTTCCAAGTTTGTATTGATCTGATCAGCCATAGTGGGACACACTCCAACACAGTGACGTCACTTTAGTCCTCTTAGAAGGACAACAACCAATTAAAAGAGCGGATGACTTCTGTGGATTTTATCTTCAACTCTTCAACTCTTGGACAGCTCAACTTAACTTCCTTCAAATGAACTTAAATCTGCTTTATTTTAATCCTCTCATCCAGCCCCAATCCCCACCCTCCCACCCCCTACAAACATCCCAATAGTCTTAGTAATATCCTCTACGGTCACACCAAATAGGTCTAGACCTTGTTCCCCATGACAGCCTTTCAGGTCTCTGAAGACTACAAGCACATCTCCTTCACGGTCTTCTCTGTCAGCTACTACACGGTATATTTCTTAAACACCTGTGGTACTTACCACTCAGAACAGGAAGAGCCTGGTTCAGTTGTCAAGAACAGCACAGAAACACAGAGAGAGAAGGGAGCTGGGACGGAGAATAACAAGTCCAGCATGGATGCTGGCGGCTGGACCACCCACGAAGACACCCTTTATCTCTTCCCTTCCGTGAGTTCCCTTGATCGTGAGTTTCCTTCATTTAAACCTAACTCTGGTGTTCTTTTGACCTACGGTATTAATATGTTCCAGTTTAGATACCTCAGCCCGGAGAAGAACAGAGATGTTAGGAGGGATTCTTATTTGTGGTTAGGAATTCAAAAGTCCTTCCTATTTCTCCATCAAAAATGTTCTTCTCAGTGATCATTCTTCCTGATATCCCCATTTTCTTAATGGCTAAGTGGCAGAGAAGGAATATGATGTACTCAAGGGCCCACCCTAAGGCCACAACTGTCTGTAATGTCAGAGTTAGATTGGTTTTGTGGCTTTGGGGGTGAGAACTAAAATGTAATTCTGGGTTATTGGTTTTAATAATGAACTCTGTGTTAAGTCCTGGACCTGCTACTTAATACCTGTGTGACCTGAAGCAAATCGCTTAATCTCACTGGTCCCAGTTTCATCATTGACAAAATGAGTGGGGTGACCCACATGATCTCTGAAGTCCGCACCTGCTCTAAATTGATGATGATGATGATGATGATGATGATAACTTATCTTTCTATAGGTTTTTACAATTTACAAAATATATTTCTTATAATTTCTCCACTCGGTAAAGTATTATCTGCATTCTACAGAGGAGAAAACTAAGACCTAGAGAGCAGGGGAAGTGACTTGAATTCTGGTCTCCTGATTCAGTCTTGGCAGTCCTTTAAAATGTTGCCTAAGCCTTATGGATTTAGTTTTGAGGTTGGATGATGATCAAAAAGTGACAAAATACACAACTTACATTTCTATGATGCTTTAAGGTTTGCAAAACATTTTTCTCACCCTGGCCCAGGGAGATGGGAAGGAAGGAAAAAAAACATTTATTAAGGACCTACTATGTGCCAGACTCTGTGCTAAACGTATCATCTCATTTGACCTTCAGAACAATCCTGGGGTGTAGGTGCTATTATTATCCCTATTTTACCATCAAGGAAACTGAGGCAAATAGTAAATAATTTTCCTAAGGTCACACAGCTATTAAGTGTATGAGGCCAGATTTGAATGCAGGTCTTCCTGACTCCAGACCCAGAGCTCTATCCACTGTGGCACCTAGCCTCATAGATAGAGAAATGATTATTAGATGGCTAATTATTGGGGAGATCCAGGGTATTTTCCCTTCCTGTCTCCTCATTCTCTGTTGGATCAAGTCAGCATCTGAAGGACATTGCTGATAATGAGATTCTATTAACTTTCTCCTCAATCCTGTTTAGACTCCACCCAAGTAGGGAAGCCCATTGTGTTCCACTCAGACTTGGGTGGGGTTAGATCCTTTGTCTAGATTTCCCAAGGTTGGGGGTGGTCTGGGAGCTTGAGTGAACCAAGTCACCCCAGCCTTTCATTTGAATGGGTCCACCTCTCATTATAATATTCATTCTTCTCATTAATTGCTAACCCATCAGAGTTGATTGTCGTCCTCAGGAACACCCACTCTTCAGAAGGGTCTTTAGCATTTGAGAGTGCCACTGACCCCTTTGTTAATCATCTGGCATAATTGATAAAACGATTAATTACCCAGAAATTATCTCTCAAACTTTTTATACATCACATAGATATACAGTGCAAACAGTATTATCCCCATTGTACAAATAAGGGAACTGAGGATCAGACAGGATATGCAACCTGTGCCCAGGCCCACTGAGGTAGTATCAGAATCTAGACTCAATCCTAGGTCTTCTGACTCAAAGAGCAGTGTTCTAATCACTACACCAGGCTGCCCGTATAAGGATAAACAGGTTGAAGGCAAGAGAGGGACAGGTGCCCTACTAGAAATTTTCTATGCTCATTAGAAGCCCGGAATCTGGGGGTGTTTATGGAGCAAGAAATAATTCTTGCTCGTCTTAGGTAGAGTCTTGATTGTCCCTGGATTCAGCGGGGACTTTATTACTTTGCTAATGATTTTTGTCTTCCCTCCCCAGAGTGCCCTCTGGTGAGATCGTCTCGCATCCTGAGCCACTGATTAGAACGTAGGAAGAGTCCATTCTAAATGATACACTGATACCTTAAACAATGCATTAGAAGACAAGTATCTTAAGACAGTTTTAAAAAATGTTTATAGTGGAATAGAAAGAGCCCCAGGCCAGGAATCAGAAGCCCTTCCGCTCGTCCCTGCCACACTGTGTGAAATATTAAAAGAACCAACGTAAGGCCATTCCTCGGATGAGTAGATTTTCTGTGGGACGTTTACGGAGAAAGGCAGACAGGAATCACAAAGAATGGGAGAGGGCTCTCAAAGCACTTTCCTTACAAAAATTTGGTGGAGCAAGTGGTACAAGCATTATCGATTCCATTTTAGAGGTAAGGACACTACAGCTCAGACAAGGAGGAATGATTTGCTTAAGGTCAGTGCCGAAATAAAACTCAGGGTAGTTCTGGGGAAAGAGAACTGGCCCTGGAATCAGGGGTCCTGGATTCAAATCCTGCCTGTAACATTTACTAGCTGTGTGGCCCTAGGCAAGTCTTTTAACTTCTGCCTGCCTCAGTTTTTTCAACTGTAAAATGGAGCCAGTACTAGTACCTACTTCCCAGGTTGGTTGTGATAATATTTGTGAGGACTGAGCAAGATGCCTGGCTCATAACAGGTATTTAATAAATGCTTATTTACTTCCTTCCCTCCTTCCCTCCTTCCCTCCTTCCTTCCTTCCTTCTTTCCTTCCTCCGTCTCTCCCTCCCTCTTTTCCTTCCTTCCTTCCTTCCTTCTTCCTTTCCTTCCTCCCTCTCTCCCTCCCTCTTTTCCTTCCTTCCTCTTTCTCTCTCTCCTTTCCTTCCTTCCTTCCTTCCTTCTTTCTTTCCTACCTCTGTCTCTCTCTCTCTCTTTTCCTTCCATCCTTCCTTTCCTTCCTTTCTTCCTTCCTCCCTCCCTCCTTCCCTCCTTTCCTTCCTCCCTCTTTCCCTCCCTTCTTTCCTTCCTTCCTTCCTTCCTTCCTCCCTTCCTTCCTTCCTTCCTTCCCTCCTCTATGATTCCAGGTCTTTTCCTACTGCACCATACCACCTCTCCTTTTGTCTCACCTCTTTGGGCTAACACCAGTACTATAGAAGCAGCCGGCCTTCACAGTGGCCTCCATGTTGATCAGACAAGATGACAAACAGAAATGCCTGTTTTCTGTTATCAGTGCCCCACCTTGGGACACTGTCTCAGTGCTTCATAGCTTTATAATAACACCTTGCCTTACGGTAGAGCGGCATTTTTCAGCTTGGACCCCATGGAGTCATACAAGGAAGGCAGGTTTGTCTAGTGTTTGTCCTCCAAGGCCCAGTCAAAATGTTGACTCTTTTGACAAGCCTTCCTTGATGCCCTTTCCCAAATGAAAGCGATCTCTGAAATCTTGGGGTCCTTTGGACCTGTCTCTCATATATACTTATCACATTCTTCTTTATACTTTCTGTAATGCATAGATGCATTGTGTGAGGTTTAATCATGGAGCTGGATAAAAAAAAAAACAAACCTCCTCCACACAATTAAATGTGGCAACTAGGTGGCTCTATAGTGCGTAGAATGCTGGACCTGGAGTCAGGAAGACATCTTCCTGAGTTCAAATCTGGCCTCAGACACTTATTAGCTGCGTGACCCTGGGCAAGTCTCTTAACCTTGTTTGCCTCAGTTTCCCTATCTATAAATCTCAAACCACTCCAGTATCTTTGCCAAGAAAATCTCAAACATAAAAACATAACAATAGCACCTAACTCCCAAGGGTTGTTGTGAGGACCAAAGGAGATAATATTTGTAAAGTGCTTAGCATAATAGAAATGCTTATTCCCCTTGTATGATCTTGGAAAAGTCCTTTGGAAAAGTTGATCTCTAAGGTCCTTTCCACCTCTCAATCCATCTTCACCTCCTTCCCCCTCACATAATAGTGTGTGCTCAGGGAGGGCAGGAACTGTGCATCATATTCATCTCTGCCTCCCCTTCAGGGCCCAGCACAGGGATTGACACAGAGGAGGTCCTTAATAAATGTTTGAATTCATAAACGGATGAGGCTGGGCTGAATTTTTTCATTTCTCTGAAACTCTAATGACTCTTCTTTCTGATACAAAAAGATTATTTTTGTACGTTTTTGTTCTTGACATTTGGGGGGTCTTTTCCAGTAGAATGAAGTGTTGTTGCAAGGATATTTACACAAAGACCTCTGCTGCTCCTTCACTCCCAGAATCTGAGACTATAAAGGAAGGAGGCTATTTATAAGAATCTGACATGGAATAATTACTGATTGCATCTCTTCTAGGAGCTGTCAACAACTCATAGATTCATAGAATAACAGAGGTGGAAGGGCCCACACAATGTAGAATGGGTGCCCCTTTCTTTTACCCATTGGATTTTACATTTTTATTTTACATCACATACATGGGGTGGGAGTAGACTAAACAATGACAGAGCTGGAAGAGATCTTTAGACATAGAATGAAAATTTTTAGAAGGGACCTTAGAAATCACTTGGCCCAAACCCCTTACTTTACACACGTGGAAACTGAGGCCCAAAAAATGATTTAAACAAATTCATAGGCAGTGGCAGGGTTGGGACTAAAACTTAGATGTCCTGGCCCCTAGACTAGCACCCTGTCAGCTATGGCACACTTTTATCAAAATCTTAGTTCTACAAGAAGCCTTTCCCTGCTCCCCTTAATCCTAATGCCTTCCCTCTGAGATTACACCCATTTATCCTACATAAACATAGTTGTTTGGGTACTGTTTCCCCCATTAAACTGTGAGGTCCTTGAGGGAAATCATGGTTTTTTGCCACTTTTGTATCCCCAGCACTTAGCACGGTGCCTAGCACGTAGTAATGGCTGAATAAATGCTAGATGGTTGACTGACATCTAAGGCTTCTTCCAGGTCTAGAAAATTCTATGATTCTATTGTACTTTAGTAGATAAGCCTGCATCACACACGCCTCCCCACATCTGATCCTGCCTTGAGAGACCTAAAGGAAAAGAAGGAAGAGACCCATTTATGTGGATCGGAGGAAGTCATAAGGAGGCAGATTTGTGCTTCAGGAAAGGTTTTCTAGTGGAAGGACACGCACATGCCCAGACCACCTGACATGGAAGCACCCTGCTTCCCTGGGTTCCCCACTCACGTAGGTGGGTGTAGCCTCCTTCGACTGGCTAGGTAGCTGGAACAGGCTCCATCTGTAAAACTGGCCAGACAGCACGGTCTCTCTCCTTCCTGCCGCTGTCCAGAAGATGAAGGTCACAGTTCACCCACAGCGAGGGTGCCATGAACTGAACCAGCAAAGGGAAAGGAGGGCTTCCTTCCTTCCCCTGCTTTCCTTTTACCCTGGGTCTGGGGTGTCTCTCTTGTTCAGTTTGGTATAAACTTTTTACTTTCAGGTTATAAGGACACTCTCAAGGTCTCTCTGAAGAACTTTAGGATCGATTGGGAGACACAGGAGACACTGGCATAGGACAGCCCAGCATGGCGTGCCCACATCAAAGAAGGTGATGTGCTCTGTGAGCAAAGCAAAATTGCAGTAACACAAAGGAAATGTGAGATGAGGAAATTTAGAGACATCTCCACTCCAAATGTTCAGATGGGCTATTTGTGTCCGACCTGTGGCAGAGCCTTCTGAGTTCATATTGCTGTGATCACCACAGTCAGACACACTGTACCTTGATCCTGATATAGAGATGTAATTTTGGTCCTCTTTGAGCACAAAGGACAATAATCACTCTAAGGTGACTGCAGCCATCCCCACCAGATCTGGGAGCAGGAGCCCTGGGGATCTTAGAGCCAGGATTGTAGGCAGCATGGTACAACCAGCCTGGCAGGAAAGCCATGAGAAGCCCCCCTGGGCTGAGACCTGAGGCAGTTTTGGACTTGGAACAGGGACTGTACTGACTGTGTAACTGAAGGAATACTAGTCTTGGGATCAGAAGAAATGAGTTCAAATCCTGCTTTTGGTATTTACCATATGACAGTTTCTCTAAGTCTCAGTTTACTCATGTGGAAAATTAGAATAATGATACTTGTGCTACCCACCTTACAGAGTTGTTGTGACCGAAAATGCTTCGTAAGCCTTAAAGCACTACAGAAATGTGAATGAGCGAAACAAAAACCAACTGGAAATATGGCAGCTCCTGATAATTCTCAAGGATTCCACCACCAGAACCAAAGGGATAACATTATCCTCCCGAGTTCTTGTGTATTGTGTGTGTCCTATTTTACTAAATCCCTTTGTCTGCATCATCAGGGCTGGAATGGGTGGCAGTTTATTACCTTTGGTTGTATCAAACTCGATGCTGAAATCTGTGCTTTTTCCTCAAATCAGCCACAGTAGGACACCTGTCCCCGAAGAGAGAAATCGATTCCATTAAAGAATAAACAGCTGCAAGCCTCCCAGTCAAATAAGCTGTGACTTGCCAGCCTTCCCAACTCAGGAAACATTTGTGCCTCTTGAAATGTTACCCAGCCTCCTCATAGGGAGAATTTTTAAAAGCAGCACAAACCAAGTGGTCTCCTGGAGTGCAATTTCATATCAGCAGTCTCTCCAATCCACTCTCCACACAGCTGCCAAACTCCAGTTCCTGAAGCACAGATCTAACCACTTCAAGAACCTTCAATGACTCCCTATCATCTCTAGGAATGTAGACTCCTCAGCTTGACATGTAAAGTCCTCAACAATTTAGGTTTTTCTTACCTTTCCAGACTCATTTTACACTCTCCCCCTTCACAAACTCTATGCTCCATCCAACTCACCTACTTGGTGATCTCGGAATTCAGCATTCTATCTGCTACCTACACATCTTTGAGCAGGCTATCCACCATGCCTGGGACACATGCCCTATCTCCCTCTTGGAACTGTCATTTTTCTTCATGTGTGGAACTATCTCCTATAGAAAATCTTTCTTGATTTCTCTAGTTGTTACTGAGTTCTCTCTCTCCCTCTCTCTCTCTCTCCTTGCCTTTCTCTTCCTCTCCTCTTTCTTTCTCTCTTTCCCTCTCCTCCCCTCTTTCTCTTTCTCTGCCTCTGTCTCTGTCTGTCCTGCCTCCCTCCTCTGCCCACTCATGTTATTTCATATTCATTATTTACATACATTTAACCCGTTCTATATGGGTTCTCAACCTGGGGTTCATGGATAGATTTTGGTGGGCCTATCTATAAACTTCATATTTTAATATTTTGATAACTACTTCTCAGTATAAGTGGTGTCCTTTGTCATCCTATATATTTATGCATTTAAAAACATTATTTTGAGAAGGGGTTCATAGGCTTCTCCAAATTGTCAAAAGGATCCATGATACCAAAAAGTTAAGAACTCCTGTTCTCGTAGAATGTAAGCTATTTGAGAGCTATAAATACTAGTGGTTCACTATTACTCCAAGCATTAAATACAAACTCCCTGTTTGGAATTTAAAACCCCTCACAACCCAGCTGCAGCCTACCTTTCCAGGATTACAATACCTTAGTCCCCTTCATCTACTCTGTGGTCCAACCAAAGCATCTTTCTTGCCATTCTCATACAGGACACCGTATCTCCCATCTCTGTATCTTTGCCAAGGCTGTCTCTCCTGCCTGGAATGCTCTCTCTCGTCCCCTCTTCAAAGCTCAGTTCCAGTGCCAATTCCTACGTAAGGAGGCCTTTCGGCTTTCCATCACTATCATTTCTCTGGCCCAATCCCCTGAAATTGCCTTGGATTTACTTTGTAGATGGTCTGTATCTATCTACATATGTCCATGCTTTCTTCTCTGAGCAAATGGAAGCCCACTGAGGACAGCTACTGTTTTCATTTTTATCATGGTATCTAAGCACCTAAGACCATGCCTGGCATATTGTTTGTTGTTTGTCCTTTATTCTCAAAGAGGACCATGACATTGGGGAGCTGATATCATGACATGTAGTGAATTGGATTTAAGTGAGGCAGAGTAGTGCAAAATTACCATCCTCACTCTCTCCTCTGGAGCTATCTGGGTCCAGTGGCAAGATATAGATCAAGATGAATGGAGATGGCCCAAGATGCAGTGTGAGACTTTGGCCTTTTTAAGCTAAGGTCTTTTCCAGATCTCCATCTGTCTGGCATATAGTGGGAGCTTAATAAATGCTTATAGATTGATGGACTAGTTTTCTTTCTTTTTTATATGCTTAATATATAAGTGTATATAAACATATATATGTCTCTAATGTGGTATACAGTATATGTAATTTTGTATATATGTTTATACATGTATATGTATGTGTATAATATGTTATATATTTTGTGTGTATTTTTATGTATGTACATGTGTCTGTGTATAATGTGTTGCATAGTATATATAATGTTTTGTATATATGTTTTATGTATGTCTTTGCGTATATATACATATATGAAATATTACATAAACGGCATAATTCTTGGCTTAATAAATCCTTGAATTTAATTTTCATCAACCACAATCAAATACGTTGTTATTATCAACAAAAAAAAAGATCCATCTTTTAACTAACAATTTAATTACTTCCATGGCTCTGTGATCTCATCGGTGTGAGTGCTCCCCCTACTGGCACAGATCACAAACAGCAGCTCACGCAGTGTGATTTGGGTCCCAGTCTGTCTTTCCACAAATCCTCCTTGGAGACTGGACCCAGCTCAGAAGAGACCTTCCTATTGCTTCTCTGGAGGTTCCTTGCAGTACTTGGACTCTCCATCTATAATTGACTCAGACATGTCCTTGATGGTGACTAATAATTATTCATTGATAATAAAACTAATGACTGTTCACCTTTAATAATAAAGTGCTGGCACTGGAAAGGGAGCATGAAACAAAGAGAGCCGGAGCTAGAAGGGAACTCGGACATGGGAGGTGAAAGCCAACTCTCAGGGCTGAGGAGGGTTCAGAGAGCAGCCAGGCTAACCCTCTAATTTAACAGCATGAGCTTACGATGAATGCATGGGATGAGAGCGGTGGCAGAGGTGCTTTTCCAAGGCCCCTTCCAGGCCACATGACTCAGCCCAGGCTACAGAGAGGGGCTACAGCATGGGTTCCTTTGACCTTTAGTTTGCTCTCTGGTGCCACCCATCTGATGCTCAGTCCCACCCCATGCCGGGAATGCACTCCTCGTTCATCCGGCCCCTTCACATCCCCTAGTCTCCTTCAAGGCTTAGCTCAAATATAATCTCCTAGATGAAATACCTTTCTTAATCACTCTAGCTGCTAGCATGGCACAGATGTTAGAGCGCTGGCCTGATACTATTAGCTGCTTGACCCTGGGTAAGTCACTTAACCTCAGTTTTCTCAGATACAAAATAGAGATAATATATAATAATAATACCTTCCATGGCTTGCGTGAGCGTCCAATGAGGTCATGTTTGTAAAGAGCTGAGCAAAGGGTCTGACACATAACAGATGCTTAATAAATGCTTGTGTAGAGACAGCTGGGTGTATAGTAAATAGAGCAACAGGCATAGTCAGGAAGACCTGAGTTCAGATCCTGCCTCAGACAGTTACTAGTTGTGTGCCCCTGGGCAAGTCACTTAACCTCTATTTCCGCATCTATAAAGAGGGGATAATAATAGCATCTACTTCTAGGGCAAATGAGATTACATATCTAAAGTGCTTTGCAAACCCTAAAAATACTAGCTTTTATCACAAGAAACTGGGGTGTTTGGGATGTTCAGGGAGGACTAACACCTCTGGTGTGAGGGCTTGCCCTGCCCTTTTCAGGACTGCTCCTTCACCTTTGGTGTCCATGTATGACCCAACTCTCACCTGTGGGCAGTGACCACGCCCTGGAAAACCATCTTGGCAGACAGGCTAAACCTGGTCGAGGGTAAACAACAGGCCTTAAACCTGTCATTGAATTATGGGGGTGTCTGCCCCAAGCACGTGAAGACTTCCTCTGGCAGAAAGGGCAGATGAGAACAATTTGTTCCAACAGCTGAAGCAGGCACTGTGGCGTGCTTAAAGCCAGGTCAGATATTGAAGATGCCAAGGCCATCCTCCAGGCCGTGGTCAGTCATTCCGAAGTTTGTCCTGCCAATGGACTTCAATGATTCTGGAAGACAGTAAGGATGATGACTTTGTGTAACTCTACCAACAGCAATAAGGGATTAAAGAAGTGACTGGCCAAGGGCCACACAGAATTCTGGACTAGAAGGTTCAACTCAAAAACATTTAAGTCTTTACTATTCGCTCTGTAGGAGACAGCTAGGAAGCTCAGCAGATAGAGTACTGAGCCCAGAGTTAGGAAGACCTAAGTTCAAATCCAGCCTCAAGACACTGTGTGACCCTGGACAAGTCACTTAAACCTGTTTGCCTTAATCCACTGGAGGCTGAAATGGCAAACCACTCCAGTATCTTTGCCAAGGAAACCCCAAGGACAGGGTCACAGAAGAGCTGAACAGACTGACAACAGCAACATTTGCTAGGTGGAGGGGAATGAATGAGTCAATAAATGCAAAGCATTCATTAAGCATTTGCTTAATTCTAAGCGTGTGCTAAGTGGTAGCACAAATAAAGACAGTTCCTACCCTCAGAAGCTTATGTTCTAATAGGGGAAGACAGTATAGAAAAGGAAGGGGAGTGGTGGACAAGCAGGGACAATTTGATCTAGAAATGGTAAGTAGCTTGTGGAGAAGTATATTGGCATATTCTATCCAGGCACAATGGCAGAGTTGACTTTATCATGGTTCTTGGTTCAATAACAGTAGGGTTGGAGGTGGAAGAGGAATGGGGTGGTGGTTGTTGTTGGGTGAGGTTAAGACAGCTTGCTCCAGAGGCTATGGAACAGAGACCAGAGAGTCCTGAGTGTAGGAGATAAGAGAGGGTGGTTTCACATGGAACCTGCTCTTGCTTTCTTCACTGTGAAGAGAATATATTGATAGACTCATAAACATGTTTTTGATCTCTTGCATTTGTATTTTTCAGAATAAATTAATCTATTGCCACTATGATTTGTCAACAGCATCTTGTGAGTTTGGATATCCCAAGTTACCCTTTACCCACTAGAATAATTAAAAAGAACAGATAAAATCTACTTTCTAGCCCTATAAAACTGAAGGTTGGACCCTGGACCTGCAGTCCCCCAGGAAAGGTACTGTCCCTCTTCTGAAACCCCTTGTGAAAAGCCTCTCCCTCTCTCTCGCTCTCTCTCTCCGTCTCTCTCTCTCTCTCTCTCTCTCTCTCTCTCTCTCTCTCTCCGTCCCTCTCTCTCTCTCTCTCTCTCTCTCTCTCTCTCTCTCACTGTCTCTCTCTCTCTTTCCTTCCTTTCAGCCTTTCCTTCCTTCCTTTCCTCCTCCCTATCATCCCCCTTTCTTACCTACATAGGTCATTAAAATTTATTATTATAGCCCTCTGAGCCTCTCAGGTGGAGGACCAACAGTTCTTTTAATAAACCACTATAACAGCTGAGAGCAAAGGATTCTGTAACTCAGCTGCAAATGACATCTGAAAATGAGATTATAACATTTACTCCAAAGAGTTTACGCACACAGCCATGGAACACACACAGCCATGGAATGAAACAACATGGTCCATCCATCTCACAAAGCAAAGAAAGGTTATGCTTCTGGGAGGATGAGACAATAAGTCAATCTGGGCTCAGCAAACTTGGTTCAATAAAAGGAATTTTCAGGGCAACCTCATTAGCTCTGCCAGCGCTGGGAGTCATCAGCACCCTGGAATGCCAAGCTGTGGGGGAAGCTAATGAAACCTGACCTGGAAAAACAGAAGGGGCAGTTCTCCATCACAAAGCTGTGGAAAGAATACTAATGCCTCAATAACTATGCAAACCTTAATTTCCTCCTCTATAAAATGGGGATGATAATAATATTAGCACTGTGCATTTAATATAACTTATCAGGAAAGCACTTTGTAAACTGCAAAAATGCCACAGCAGTATAAATATTATTGCTGGTGCCTGATGAAAACGTTGGTGCAGGACAGCCTGAAACCACTAATGCATTAGAAAGCAGCAAAAATCATTCAGCAAGCACATTAAGCACTTACTATATACCAGGTACTGAGGACACAAAGATAAAAACTAAACAATCCCTGCCTTCAAGGAGTTTACATTCTATTGGTGGAAACAATGATAGATATAAATAGATATAAAATATGGACCAAAGAAATAGCAGGTACATTTTTTTCTTCCTTTTTTTTTGAGGGCAGGGGGAGACTAATAACTCGTATTTGTATATAGCACCTAATATTGTCTCATTTCATCCTCACAACAACCTGGGAGGTAGTTGCTATTCTTAGCCCTGTTTTATAGCTGTAAGGAAATAGTCTGAGAGAGATTAGCCTTACCCAGTTAGCATCTGTGGCAAACAAGGATTCCTGACTCCAGGTCTGGTACTCTCTATCCACTGAGCCACCTGGCTACTTCATAGTTTCCTTTTTTTTTCTGAAACGAAGTAGTTGAACTAGATCCCTCTAAGATGCCTTCCAGCTCTGACATTCAATAGGTGAAGCCCTCTGCTAGCTCCAGCATTCTATGTTCTAATATATTCTGTGTTCTAAGGTCCCTTCCAGCTCTGACATTCTATGTTCTATCTCCAGTGTCAGGTCCCTTCCAGCTCTAACATTTTATGACTCTGTGTTCACTAAGTGAGGTTTTCAAATTACTATGTCTGTGAACTGTGTTTTTATGTGGTATATCCCTGACATCCCTGACCACAAATAACTTGCCAGTATCTTATGATGGTCATTAGGGTAAACTGTGTGCTATTCTCTTTACATAATAATGTATAGTCTTTATATTATGTTATTAATACTGATGAATCTAAAATTATTCTTCTGTCTTATGGTCATATAGCTCCTCCCATCATCTAATAAAAAGGATGATAAAGACCATCTATAAACATAAGGCTTAAATGCTTGATTTTAATAGGCACATAAAAAGGGCCCCAAGAGGCTCTCAACAAAGTTGCTGGACTGACACAGTTACTCAGTTTTCTTCTGTCCTTGAAATGCAGGAGAATATGGAGTAAGACAAATCCTAGAAGGGACCCCAGGGCAGATAACAGAGAATATCAGAATTGAAAGGGACCTTACAATATAAAATGCCAAGGCTGGATGGAACCCCAGAAACACAGATAGAAGTGGAAAGAGAGGCAGCTAGGTGGTAGAGCACCAGCCCTGAGTCAGGACCTGAGTTCAAATCCAACCTCAGACACTTGACACACTTACTAGCTGTGTGACCTTGGGCAAGTCACTTAACCCCAATTGCCCTGCCTTCCCCCCCTCAAAAAAAAGATACAAAAAAAGAAGTGGAAGAAAAAAATTTTTTAAGTGGAAGACTTTAAATCATAGAATGTCAGAGCTAAAAGGGACTTTAGAGATCACCTAATCAAGCCCTACATTTAATTTTTTTCAGTGATACATTTCACCTTGACACACTATATACTTACCAAGAAACATCTAAACAACCCCCTTCCTTGTATATTCCCTGATAACAATTAAGCAAAGCCACCCTAATAACTTGATTGTGTACATCCGTTTCCACTTTTGTGTGTAGCCCATGTTCCGAGGCTACCACCCCAGAATGGAGGGGGCATTGGAGGGGAGGAATGGAGGGTGATATTGAGGTTTTGAGCCTAGGTGACAATGGTGGTACCCTTGATAGTGACGGGTAAGTCTGAAAGGGAGGAAGGCTTACGGGGAAAGATAATGAGTTCTTCTGATAAATCCAATGACAAATTATCATTCCAGAAGACCAAAGATGAAATATTACACTTCCCTCCTGTGAGAGAGGTGATAGACTTAAATGAAGAATGAGGCATTTATTTTTGGAGATGGCCAATACAAGAATTTGGTTTTGATTGACTATACATCTCCATTATGAGAGTATTATATGACTTTTTTGTTCAAATGGATGGAAAGAATGAGAAGGAAAGAAAATAAATTATTTTTAATTCAAAATTTTTTTAATAATGAGTTCTATTTTGGACATTCTGAGTTTCAGGTGCCTATAGGACATAAGTTTAAGATATCCCAGAGGCAGCTGAAGATGCATGACTGCAGCTAAGTCTAGGGCTAGATAAGTAGATTGGGGAAGTATTGTGAGATAGTATACCATGAAAAGAGAAGGGGGCCAAGGGCAGAGCCTCGAGGCATAGCCAAGTTTAGAGGGTATGGCATGGATAAAAAGCCAGCACAGGAAACTGAGGAGCAGTCAGGCCAGTAGTAGGACAACCAGGGGAAAGAGAGTGATACAAAAAAAAATCTAGGGAGGAGAGAAAATGCAAAAGAAGGAGGATATCAACTGTGTCAAAGGCTACAGAGAGGTCAAGGAGGATCAGGATTGAGAAAGGGCCCTTAGACTGGGTAATTAAGAGATCACTGGTAACTTTGGAGAAGGAAGCCAGATTGCAGAGGGTTTAGAAGGGAAAGGGAGGAGAGGAACTAAAAGTACCTATTGTATATGGCTTTCTCAAAGAATTTAGCTAGTGAGGGAAGGAGAAATATAGTACAATAGCTATCAGGAATAACTGAATCAAGTGAGGGTTGATTGTGTTTTTTTAAGGGTGGGAGAGACATGAATGTGTTTGTGGGAAGTTGGGAAGGAACCAGGGAATAAAGAGAAAAATTAAAGACTAGAGAGTGAGTGGGGATGATAAAGGGGGTGATCTGGTGGAGAACAAGGGACAGGACCAAGGGCAAATGTAGAGGGGTTTTCCTTGGTAAGGAGAGTCTCTTTATCTGAGACCCGAGTGGAGATTTTCTTTCTTTTTAAAAAAATAATATTTTAGTTTTTTCCCAATTACATGTAAAAACCATTTTTAACACTAAGTTAAAAAAATGAGTCACAAATTCCCTCCCTCCCTCCTTCCCTCCCCTCCCCTCCCCTCTCCCTGAGACAGTAAGCAATTTGATACACATTATACATGTGAAAAACATATTTCCATATTACTTATGTTATAAAAGAAAAAAAGCCAAAAAACAAGCAAACAACAAGCCATGAAAAAAATACAGAAAGTGAAAAATAGTATGCTCCAATCTGCATTCTGACTCCATCAGTTGTTTCTCTGGATGTAGATCGCATTTTTCATCATGAGTCCTTTGGAAGTGCCTTGGATCATTGTATTGCTAAGAAGAGCTAAGTCATTCATAGTCGATCATCATAAAATGTTGCTGTTATTGTGTACAATATTCTCCTGGTTCTGCTCATTTCACACTGCATCAGTTCATATATGTCTTCCCAGGTTTTTCTGAAACCATCCTGCTAGTCATGTCTTACAGCACAACAGAATTTCATTATAATCATATACCATAACTTGTTCAGCTATTTTCCAATTGATGGGCATCCCCTCAATTTCCAATTCTTTGCCACCACAAAAAAGAGCTACTACATTTTTGAACAAATAGATCCTCCCCTCTCCCACCCCACCCCCCTTTTTAAATCTCTTTGAGTTATAAACCTAGCAGTGCTATTTCTGGGCCAAAGGGTATGGATAGTTTTATAGTCTTTTGGGCATAGTTTCAAATTGTGCTCCAGAATGATTGGATCAGTTCACAACGAGTAAAGGAGATTTTCAAGGAAGACACCTGAGTGATGTAAGACTAGGAGGAAGGGAGAAGAGAGAGCTTTCTATGGATGTTCTCAATTCATTTGGTGAAATATAAAGCAAAATCCTTGGCTGAGCTGGTGTTGGAGAGAGATTATGCTGAGAGACTTGAGGAGAGATGAGAAGGTTTAGAACAGCTTTGGTGGACAGTAGAATAGAGAATCAACTAAGGAGGATCTTCCTGAAGCACAGGTCTGACCATGTCATTCCCCTCCTCAGTAAATTCCAGAGCCTTCCCAGCACCTCCAGGATCAAACATACTATCCTATGTTTAGCTTTTAAAGCCCTTCATAACCTGGCCCCTTCCTATCTGTCCAGTCTTCTCAGACTTGACTCCTATCCACATACTCAACTATCCTGCAACACTGGCCTCTTTACTTGTTCCTCTATTTCCTACAGTCTTTCCCTGGCTGGTCCCTATGCTGGCCCCTTGCCTTATCTCTATTTCCTGCCTTCCCTAGCTTCCTTTAAGCTAAAATACCACCTTCTTCAAGAGGGCTTTCCAGGTTCCCCTTAATGATAACGCTTTCCCTTTGACACTGCCTCCAATTTCTCCTGCATATGTCTTGCATGTACAGAGTTTGCATGTTGTCTCCTCCATTAGTCTGTGAGCTCCTTGAGAACAAAGACTGTTTTTGCCCTTTTTTAAAAAAAAATCCTTAGGGCTTAGCACAATGCCTGGCACATAGAAAGCATATAATAAATGCCTATTGACTTGACTTGTATATTGTTCTTCTGACTCTGTTTTATTCACTCATGGCCTGTATCACTTCATATGACTCTTCCCCTATTTCTTTGAATTCATCATTCCTAGATAGCTCTGTGACATACTGAGGACCTGAGTTCAAATCCCTTCTCAAACATTCCCTAGCTGTGAGACCTTGGTTCAGTCAGTCACTTGACTTCTGTCTACCTCACTTTCTTCAACTATTAAATGAGGATAATAATAACACCTGTGTCCCAGGATTGTTGTGAAGACTGAATGAGTTAATATTTGTAAAGTGCTTAGCACAATGTCTGGCACACAGAAGGTGCTTAATGCTTGTTTCCTTTCTTCCTTCTTTCCTTCCACCCTTCCTTCCCTCCCTCCCTCCCTTCCTCCTTCCCTCCCTCCCTCCCTCCTTCCCTTCCTTCCTTCCTTTCTTTCTCTTTTTCTTCCTTCCCTCCCCCACTTTCTCCCCTCCCTTCCTTCCCTTCTTCTTTCCTTTCTTCCTCCTTTCCCTCACAATAACATTTCCCTACACTAACATACTTCAGTTTGTTTGGCTATTCCCAAACCGATGGGTCACATCATGCATTTTTAGCTCTTATAATGTAAACTGATGCTATGACTATTTTAAATATGAACCTTTTCTTTCTGTCCTTGACTACCTTGAGGTATAATCCCAGTAGTGGGCTCTCAGGCGCATAGGATAGAAATGATTTAGTAACTTTTTTACATTCTTCTAAATTTATTTTTTCAGAACCCACTCACCTCATTTCATAGAGGAGGAAATCGAGGTCCATAGAGAACAATTACTTAACCAAACACGCAAACAGTGAATCTACTAAAGAATGAAGAGTAAGAAAGAGGGGTGAATCCATAGGGCAGTGAGTCAGATCAGATCTGTGAGGAAGCAGGGGGCTAAGACTGTAGGCTCTTCTGAGGCCTCTTCTGTAGCCCTCGAATTCAGCAAACTTTACAATTTCCTGCTCTTGTAACACCCTGGTATTCACACAATGAAATTTCTCAGGTACATCAAAGATCAAAAGAGTGCAAAGCTTGTTCAGTTTGTTCTAGTGCTTCCAGCTCCTGGCCTTGGGATAATGAGGAACCTCATGGCTTTCTGGGCTGGGGCAATCTTTATCCTCTCCTATAGAGGTAAGAATCTTTGGATAGTGATGCTGAGAGTTAGAAAACCTCAAGTCTTTTTCACTTCTGCTCAAACAGTAATATTGAGTAGGCTCAGGGTATCTGTAATCCATTTTAATCAAGGTCCTTCCTAATATTAGGATTAAGCTAAGAGCATCATTTTTTAATTGATCTGACAGCTCTGCTGGCTAAGGGCTCTGGAATAAATCAATCCAGCATTTTCTAAAGCATTTGAAGGCTCAAAAGAAGTCAGAGTGAGCTGAGAGTTCTCTATGGGGGGGGTGGTATGATATGGGGGGAAGAGAAGATGGGAAGAAAAGAGAGAGACAGAGACAGAGAGATAATTTCTGTGATTTTGTAATTCATCTTGCATTATTGCAAGTAAATAACACATTATAGTGAGAATCACCCAAAGGGTAATGGAGACATGCATGGTGGGTGTGAACAGTCTGCCATTTGCTTATTATAAACTGGGTACCGAAAAGGAGAAGCAGCATAATGGATGTCATCAAAGGAATGTATGACCAAATGTATGACCAAAAAAGAATGATCACATGGCAGGAGGGGGGATAGCCAAGGGACAGCCAATGCGTTACATTGATATCTTTGTGATGCCAAGACAAATGGGAAAAAACTCCAGCATATTCAATACACACACATCCTGTGGTGAACCTAGACAATGATATGGACAAGAACTGCACAAGATAGGCAGACATGGATAGATTGCTATCTGCAAGACTGAAGCAAATACCCATGTCAATGAGAAAGCAGATTCATTTCAGTGTTTGAATGAGTGATTTTTTGTGTAGTGGAAAAAGTACTGAATTTGAAGCCAGAGGACCTAGGTTTGAATTTTGACTGTTAATTATGACCTGCATGACCTTGGACAAAGGCATCTTCTCTGGGCTTCAGTTTTCTCAGCCACAAAATTAGGGAGGGTTGGATTATATATCTCTAACGTCCTTTCCAACTCTACATTATTTGAGCCTATAATATAAAATGTCAGAAGTGGAAGAGATTTTAGAATATAGCATGTTTGAACTAAATGAGAAAAGCATAGAATTATAGAACACAAAATGGGAGAAATACCTTAGGACATAAAATGTTAGAACATAAAGACCATCAAGCCCTTCATTTTTGTAGAAGGTAAAGCTGAAGCTGAAAGAGAAGAAAAATCATGTGGCATTTAGGGTTCTCCATCATCCACCTCCACCCTCTTGGCCAATCTCCTGAATCCCATGTTCAAGCCTTCTTCTCCAGTGAGGCGAATTAGGGTCACATGATAACTTCACAGCAGAGATGGGAATAGAACCTAAGTCTCCTGATTCTTTTCCCACGACCTTGGCATCAGGACCTTGAGATTGACCCTGGTATCATTGATCCTATCCAAGAGACTTTGAAAATAGCAATTTAAGTAATTGCTCAATTGTGTGCATAATATTCAGTATTAACAAAACTTTGCCTTTGATATAAAAAAACTGACATTCATATAACATTTCCATGTTTGCAAAACACTTAATAATACATTATCTTACCTGAGTTTCTTAACAACCCCGTTATCTCTATTTTACAGATGAGGAAATGGGAGACTTGATGTTAATTGATTTGCCACTAGTCACACAACAGTCAGTAGTAGGATTTCAGTAGAAGGTTCCCCTTCTCGAAGTCCAGCATTCTAGTGACTCCTCCTTCCCTTATGTTCCTTCTTCTCTCCCCTAAATTCTGACAAGTTCATTCATTCAAATTTGAAAACGACCAGTAAGAAATGTCTACATGTTAACAAGAGTTAAGTCTTATAGTTAAAGGAAACGATCTCTAATGGTGAACTATTAGATATCAGAGAGCATTCAGGAAGTAGGTTTTGTAGGTAGTGGGATGCTATAATCAATGAAATCACACCAAGTAGGTGTGTCTTTTACATATACTTAATAAGGCCTTTCCTAGGTGACAGTTAACATAGGTTATACCAGAGCTTTGAAATAAGAACTCCAAGTTTGGTGGCCCAACCATTATCTTAATAACTCATATTTATTTCTATGACATTGTAAGGTCTACAAAGTGCTTTCCTCACAACAGCTTTGTCAATAAAACAGATACAAAGAAAAGGAGGCCCTAGTAACCTCTGCATAAGGAAATGTGAGTTTTTAAAGGTCATTGAATTAATTGACTAGAGGCAAATTGCATGTGTCCAATGAGAATAATAATAAAATCAAAGAACCTCCCTGATGGAAGGGATCTCAGGGGTCCCACAGTTCAACATTCTAGCAGGAATACCTTTGACAACATTCTTGACAATCATTAGAAATCCCTCTCTTGAAGACCTTCATCGACAAATAGACTCCCTCTTGAGACAATCCATTCAACTTTTGGGTTTTGCTCTCATCTCCCTGCCCATCCACCCACGCACACACATACACCCCTCTGTTATTCTTTTTCCTCCTCCCATCCCCCCAAGCCTCCCTAAGTTCATTCCCACCCAAGGCTGTGCTAGAACCAGCTTAACTGATTTCCCAGAGCTGACTGCCAAATTTTCAGTGTGAGCACTTACACCTCAGAAACAGGCAAACTCTACAAATCAAGGCTCAGCTTATTATTTTGTTGATTGTCTAGACTTAAAAAAGTGAGGGAGAAAATGCTAATTACTCAGGTTAAACTTAAAAATCTATCATGGGCACATTTTCCCTCCCAGAGAGCTGGTTGTTAAACATTTACCAGCCCACCACTGGTTCCACCACCCATACACCATGTCTTAGTGAGTCTTTTTTCTCCTTTTCCCTTCTTACTGCATTCTTTCATATAATGGAATGAACACTGGGTTTAAAGGCAGAGTAAACAATAAGAAGTATTTATTAAGCTCTTATTATATGCTGGGCATTGACTGCTGAAAAGTGGGAGGGTGAAGAATTGGGGGAGGGAGGGACAGACAAAGGTAGCCACAGGGGAATGAGACAGTCCAGAGCCCAGCCTATAGAGGAATGAGACATGGCTGGCCTGAGGGCCCTCCTTAAATGGAGGTCCTGGGAGGAGCCATGCAATCAGAAGAAGCAGTTGTAGGGACCGAGGGTACTGCCAATGTGTGAAATACAGGGCTGGAGTGAGACTCCGGGATGAAGAGTTGGGGCATGGTACAGGAAGTCTGCAGTGCAGCCTGGAGAGGAAAGACAAGACAGAGTCTTTAATCCCAGCTCTGCCACTTGCTCTTCACGTGATTTCAGGAAAGCACATGTAGCACTACCTCCCAGGGTTGCTGTGGGGACCAAATGGGATCATACATGTGAAGCACTTTATAATGATTAAAGCAGTACATAAATGTCAGCTAATACCATTAGTATCATTACAGTAATGAATACCACAAGGGCCAGAGGATCTGGGCTCACATCAACAGGCATCAGTCTAGTCTTGTAGATTTCTCTCTAAAATTTCTCAGGATTGTGTTCCCTCCCAGCCAAGGTTTATACTTGACAACTTCAGAATTTTTTTATTGCCTCCCCCCCACCCCGCACTTAATAGTATTTTTTCCCCAAAAAAGATAGTTTTCAACATTCACTTTTATAAGATTTTGATTTCCAAATTTTTTTCCCTCACTCCTCTCCCCAAGACAGCAAGCAATCTGATATAGGTTATACAAGAGCAATCATATTAAATATATTTCCACATTAGTCATATTGTGAAAAAAGAATCAGAACAAAAGGGAAAAACCATGAGAAAGAATAAACAAAAAACAAAGTGAAATTAGTACGGGGCTTTGACTATGGAGAATCAGACTCTACAGTTCTTTCTCTGGATGTAGATAGAATTTTTCATCAAGAATCTTTTGGAATTGTCTTGGATCATTGCATTGCTGAGAAGAGCTAAGTCTATCATAGCTGATCATTGCACAGTGACAACTCTAGAATATGGCTCATGTCTAAGTTTCTACAAAAAATGGAAAACAGACTTCAGCCCTCCAGCAAGCACTCAGGATAAAAACACATTCAACATGGGCCAGGTTTGTTTAAACCAATGAAAAACACAGACTCACACCTGAGCCCATAAACAGACATGATCATTATCATTTCCCTCCATTAGGTCTTCACCTACAAGTCACCTATGAGGAAGGAATACATTCCAGACCTGGGGGGCCAAATGGGCAGACACAGATGGAGGAGAGGAATTATGTCTTAGGCAACAGCTAGCAGGCAAGTCTGACCACAGTGAAGAGTAATATGTGAAACAGTAGGTAGGAACCATATTGGGGAGGGCTTTAAATGCCAAGCCAACACATACAAGAGAAAAGCACTCAGGACCAACAGGGAGAAGATTCCATTCCCATAAACATGCACAATCCTTATAACTCACAGCACCAGTGCTGAAAGGCTTGTTGGTTCTGTCACATCGTGTCTCTTTCCCTTTCTGCTCAATTCCTCCATTTCCACGGAAATTGGTGCTGGTACAGAACTTCCTCAGCTTTATCTTCTTCATCTGGCATTGGTTCCTTAATGACTATGGTTACCCTGGAGAGGTCACATGGTTTCCTGGAGGGTCCTCATAGGTACCTAGCCCTCCATCCAGTGACCCTACCTACAGTCATCTCTCTCTCTCTCTCTCTCTCTCTCTCTCTCTCTCTCTCTCTCTGTCTCTCTCTCTCTCTCCCCTCTCCTCTCTTCTCCTTTCCTCCCTCCATCTCTCCATAACTTTCTAGTCTCTAGAGTCTATACATAGCTCTCTTTTAAATACCAAGCCAAGAAGGTAGTTCAGAAGTGTGTGTGCGTGTGTGTGTGTGTGTATAGGAGGAAAAGGAGAGGAGGAATTAATCTTCAATTAACCAATATCATTACTGTGGTATAAACAGGCAAGTATTCAAGAAGTTCACCTCTTGTCAAGGACATAAGGACATACTGTCAATGTTAGAACAATGGCTTCATCAGTGAATTAACAAGGACTAGGGGAATTTACATTTTGACAAAGAATTGCCTTGATATAGCTAATTTCACACTTTGTTTTAGGAGGCTGCAGAAAGAGCATGCATGTTCCACACATGGAACCATGATTACAGCAAATGGAGAAATTTTGAATGCTGTGGATACGTTTACTTACCTTGGCGGTATACTTTCCAGGGATGTACACAAAGATGATGAGGTTGATCCACACATTGCCAGAGCTAGCACAGCATTTGAGATGCTCCAAAAGAAAGTGTGGGAAAGAAGACTGAAGGTCTACAGAGCTGTTGTGCTGACCTCATTGTTGTATGCCTGTGAAACCTGGACAGTTTACCAGTGCCACACCAGAAAATTGAACCACTTCCATTTGAATTACCTTAGAAAGACTTTGAAGATCACCTGGTGAGATAAGGTAGCAGACACTGAGGTTCTTTCTTGAGCTGAACTGCCAAGTATTCAAACTCTACAGCAGAGAGTATAACTCCAGTGGACTGGCCATGTTGTCTGAATGCCCAAAGTACATTTACCTAAAAGACTATTTTACAGAGCAGTCATACAAGGGAAGTGCTCACATAGAAGTCAGAAGAAATATTACAAGGATGCTCTCAAGATCTCTCTGAAGAACTTTGGTTATGGATTATGAGAAAGGGGAGACACCGTCCAGCACCGCCCAGCATGGAGTGCCTGCATCAAAGAATGTGCTTTGTTGAGCAAAGCAGAATTGAAGTAGCCCAAAGGAAACATGAGATGCATAAATCCAGAGCCATCTCCATCCCAAATTTTCAAATGGACTGTTTATGCCTGACCTGTGGTTGAGCCTTCTGAGTTCATAGTAGACCAATCAGCCAACCAAACACACTGTACATTGACTCCAACATCATGATGTCCTTTTGGTCGTCTTTGAGTATGAGGGATGAACAACAGTAGCAGTAACAGGGAAAATAGTGGTGGAGTTGCCAGATCTGATTTCTAATCCCTGCTTTGCTACTTACTACCTATATGACTTTGGGCAAGTCATGGAACCTATTGGAACCTCAGCTCCTTCATCCACAAAATAACGGGGGTTACACTGAATGATCACTGAGGTCTAAATTCTAGCTCTAAAAGTTAAGTCTTATGATCCATTAATTACAAAAGGTTTCCCAAAAGTCTCAGTGGAGTTTTAAGGTTTAATAGCCTAGTCCTATTACCTTTAACGCTAGAAGGGATATATGTGGACTACATTAAATGTAATATGAGAATGATAATTTCTACCTATCTCACAGGGCTGCTGTGAGGATTAAATGAAACCATAGATGTGAACTGGTCTAGGGCACTGTTTAGACTCCTACCATTTCCATGTCTGAAATTATGATCGCTACAGCTACTTTTTTTGAGTTCACCTTAAATATAATAGATTTTGCTCCAGTCCCCAATTTTAACTGTGTGAAACTTTGTTTCAAGAGTGTTTCTTATAAACGACAAATCATCGGATTCTGCTTTCTAATCCATTCTACTACCTTCTTCCATTTCATGGATAAATTGATGGCTATGATTGTGAATTGTGTATTTCTACTCATCCCTGTCCTCCTGTATTTGTTTCCCTTTCTTTCCCATCCACACTTCTCTTTACAAAGAAGGTGGTAGCAAAAAGAGGCGTTTGCTTAATGCTCGTGGTCTGTAATTGAAGTGATTCATTTCGGTTGCTTCCTTTCTTCTCTTCCCTTTGGCCTTTCCCCAACATGTGTTTTCTACCCTTTCTTTTTATCTTCCCTTTCACTGTCCACCCTCTAATGTTAGAATTTGTTTTGTTTATGATTATTCTTCACTTATCTTGCACTTCCCTTAAATCCTCATTTCTCCTTTCCCCTTTTCCCATTCCTCTGTTAAAACTAATTCTCTTTGTATGTATAGATAGATGGGTGTGAGCATGTTCATACTACCTCTGTCCAGTTCAGATGAAAGTGAGGTTCATGGGACACCCCATTTCCCCAAATCCCTTCCTCTGTGTTCATACACTCTTCTTCTCATACACTGTTATTATGTGAGACAGTAATCCCCCTCCTTCTTCCTTTCCTCCCAATATATTCCTCTATTCTTCCCCTAAGACTATCACAACAGATCTCCCAGGTACTCTTCTTGTCTTATTTAACTTTCTACATCACCCTTGAAGACATTCAAGTTCTTAGAGAACCCTTGTTTTTCAACCCCCTATTGCAATGAAACAGTTCCTCCAAATGTAGTCACTTCCAATGGATCAAATGTGTTTTCTGTGTTATTGTTCTGTCTTTTGACTTCTTCATTTAATGAATTCTGCTTAACTCTGGTCTTTTCATTAGAAATGCTAGGAAGTCCTTTATTTAATCAAGGGCCCATTTTCCCTGTAGAAGCATACTTAGTTTTACCAGATAAGCTATTCTTGGTCATTAGCATTTATCTTTTGCCTTCTGGAAAATGGCATTCTAGACTCTTTTCTTCTTTAAAATGGCAGCTGCCAAGACTTCACATTGTCTAACTTGCTCTAAAGTCAGGAGACAGAGAAAGGATTGATAAAGGAACCATAGACTGAATCATCTTTTGCATACTTGGAATGGATGCCTTCTCTCATCTCCTTCTATTAAAATCCCTTCCATGTAGCACCTGATTTATATCTCTGTTGTGCCCTTATGGAACTCTACTGTGTAGTATGGTAATTGGTTGCTTGCCCAGAATTAGTTCTCCAACTATAGTGCCAGTTTCTTGAAGTCAGTGACTTCATTTTACTCATCTCTGTATTGTCTTCAGCACCCAATCTGGCACTTAGCAGGTATTTAATAACATGTTTTTTGGCCTGTGGAGAATGTGAAAAAAATCAAACAGCTTAATGTACAGTTTTATCTGCCATGTCCCCCCTCCCCCCAACAAATCTTGTATGTATAACTATTCCCCATCCCAGCTCAACCACTATTTCAGAATCACAGAATCTCAGAATTTAAATTGTTGGGACCTCAGTGGCCATCCACGACCTCAAGAGCACACCTGAAAGAGAACTGCCACAACAATATCCCTAACGAGTGATTATCTAGCATCTCCTTAAAAACCTAAGCAATCATTAGGTAGTTTTTCCTAAATGTGTCTTTCTCCAACTTCCACCCATTTCTCCTGGTTCTGCCCTTTGGGATCAAACAAGAGAAGTCTAACTAATCTTTCTTCTCCATGACACTCCTTCAAATACTTAAAGAGAGTCATCCTGTCTACTTCCTACCCCTACCCCTATCCCCAACCCTCTCTTACCTAGAGACTAAACATCTGTTCATTCAAGCAATGCTCACAGGATTTCAAGGCCCTTTATGATCCTCAATGCTGTCTTTTGAATACTCTCCAGTTTATAAATGTCCTTCCTAAATTGTGGTTCTCAGAAATGAACAAAATACTCTAGATGTGGCCTGACCATGGCATGGTATAGCTGCACTGTCACCTCCTCGTTATTGGGAGTAATATCTCACTTAATGTAGCCCCAGATCTAAATTAGCAATTTTTGGCGTCCATATCACTCCCTTGACTCACACTGATCTGCTGGATCACTGGAATCCCCAAGTCTATTCTAGATAAACTCTCATCTAACCATGATTCCCCATGTTATATTTACTTTTTAACTCAAATGTAAGATTTCATATTCATCCCTATTAAATGTCATCTTGCCAGATTTAGCCCCATGTTTTAGCCTGTCAAGAGCTTTTTTCAATTCTGTCATCTAATGTGTTAGGTGTCCCTCCAAGCATTGGGTCATCAAGGAATTCTATTGGATGCTTCTGTCTTTCCTTCCCTTCATGGATCATCTCAGATATCACCTCTTCTTGTGAAGTCTTTGTATCATCTCCAGTGCCTAGCACAGTAATTTAAACACAATGGGCACCTAACAAATGTTTGAAATGAATAATGGATATGAAAGATTATGAATAATATAAATTGTAGGTATTGTACATTTCTCTGTATCCTTTCTCCCACCAATATTCAGTATCTTAATAACAACTGCTAACATTCATATACTCTTTTAGAAGTTATATTTTCATATCTATTATTTAATTTGCATAAAGTCTTGCTCCAATAGCATCTTATAATATGGAGCTCATCCTAGGTTCTCAAAAGCTATGCCAGCAGAATACAATTTCTTAAAGAATCTTCCAAGCTAAAGGGACTCTGAATAATGGCCCTGCATCAGAATATGTTTGCTGCCTGAAAACAAGCCTATCCTATCATCAGTAGACTGGCCACTTAATGATGAATTCTTTGGTCATGACAGCACATGAAGCATAAAAAAAAATACAAGATGGTCCTTAGTCCTGTGCAGATACCCTTCTTCTTATGTAGTGATGGCAGAAAATGAAAAGGGTACTAAAAATAAAAGTTTTTAAGTTGTCTATCAACATTAATAGTGACTAGTAAATGTGAAATAATTGTCCAAGGATAAAAGAATGAGCTTACTATTGGAAAAGCTGTCATGTCGATTTTCATATTCTCTTTGCAAATTAAACCTGGAAACAAAAGGAAGTTACACCTACTGGAAAACGAATTCCCAGGTTCTCCTTAAGAAGGTAGATAACAGAATTGGTGGAGTTGGTTTTATTTTACATCCAAAGGCAACAAAAACAGAAAAAAAAATTCATGAGATAATTGGGCATGTTGCATTGCAGTGCTCATGATGAGTATTTGCAAAAAGACCAGTGCAAAGATAATTTCAGCTTAATGAGCCAACATCTGCTGCAGATGATGAGGAAGTAGAGGAATTTTTTAAAGAACTCAATAAAATGTTCTGAATCAAATCAACATATATTTTAATACTCAGTGAATTAAAATCAAATGTGTATAAGGGAGAATGGCAAAAAAAATACACGGGAAAATATGGATCAGGAATTAGAAATGAAAAAGGCTAAAGGTCTGAAGACTATATGGAAGCCTTATACCTTCTTCAAAAAGAGAGTTGGAATATGAACCAGACGAGCAACAAACCAATAACCAAACAATTTTTTTTAAAGATAATATCCAAAAAGATAGGAAATGACTGGTTACCAGTAGTGGAGTTATTTCAGAATCAGCTGGCTGTATAGTCAGACTATTGACTTGTTAGAGCAAAGACCGAAATCAATACCAACTAGCAGAATAAAAATGAGAATATATGGCATGCAATTAAGACAACTCCAACCTGACCTATTTAAGCAAGCTGTTGAATAGGAAAGTTTTTTAAATAAACTGAACATTATATAATTATAATGAGCAAAATGGTGCATATGCTGTCAGATGCAGTCAAGTGTTGACTGATTTTGCTTAACTGTTTTATTACAAGGGAAGGCTCACTAAGTGGAGCTAGAAGTGAGGAAAGGTATATAATCTCTTCATTGCCAACTGTGATGGTTTTTTCTTAGTCCTATCATTTATCTATGATGATTTTCTTTGACCCAGTCATTATTTAGAATTTCATTAAGGCTCCACTTGAGTCTGTTTTTTGTTCATACTCCCTGAACCGATTACTATTTTTAGCACTTTATGTTCTGTAAAGGATGTATTTACTATTTGGGCTTTTTGACATTATTTTCTATATCTCTGTGACCTAATACATGACCAATTTTTTTTAAAGTTCCATGTGATACTTAGATACACATGCATACTTTAGCAGTTTCATTTAAAAGATACCAAAAGTGTTTTAGCTCTTGTTTTTCCAGTAATTTGTTCAATTTGGTATTTTCCTTTTTGTTTTTCATTTAGAGCTGTCCAAAACTGAGAGAAAAATCAGTAAAATCTCCTGCCATTAAGTTTTCTTGTAATTCTGTTAATTTTTCCTTTATGAATTTAAATGATAAAACATTTGGAGCATGTTAGTTTAATATTGATATTGGTTGTCTATGATTCCTTTCAGCATAATGAAGTTGCTTTGTTTATCTCTTTTTTATGTCATGAATTTTTGTTTTTGATTTGTCTAATTGCATAATTGTAACTTCGATTTTTTTTGGATTTGCTTGACACAGCCCCTCATTTTATTTTTAGTTTTTCATTTTTATTCTGTGCATGTCTTTGTTATAGCAAGGATTGTGCAATTCATTATTATACCTTGCCCTTACTCATAGCAATTTTTTTCCTGTTTACCATGAAATCTCTCTGGGTCTATGCCCTCCCACTCTTTTGGGTGTCAGCTGCTCCCAGGAGCTCTGATTCCCCTTCTCCTGAGGCAGGATAAATGTTTTTTCTAAGCACCAAATCCCTGCAGATTATTTCTTTTGTGAGGTCCCCATCTCCCACTGTAAACTATATCTCTCCCAAAATGGGAACTTCCTTCGGTGGGACCCCTTCCCAAAACTGAAATGAAATTTCATCATTTCACTCCTGTTTCAATCTTTCCCTTTGCCTTCTTAATCATCTCCTACAAGATGTCTTCTTCCTGAAAGACTACACAATTTACTTTCCCTTCAGTGTTAACCTATGACATAATCAGAGTACAATACATATTCCCTTCTATCTTCTTCATAACCTCTTGCCTTTTATGCACTTTTCCTTTCTGCAGTTTAGTACCACAAAAAACATTGACTCGCCTGTAAGCAAAGTGTTGTGAAGTTTAATACATGATGTTTCAGGACCGTTCTCCAACTATCGCTTCCTCTGTTTAACTTCTACTTTCACCGTTGTCTCCTTCTGTATTTTTAGAAAGAACGTAATGCTCTCTCTTGCTATTTTGTTATTTTTTATTGACCCCATAGGTGCCCTCTTCTTTTTAGTATTTTTCTTCTTTTTATGTTGTTACCTGTGCTTTCCTTGGTTACTGTATTTGTCTGCATTTCTTGTTTTTCTGTTGTCTGGGGTATTTGCAAAGTAAGTAATCTGCTCAGGTTTGGTATTCCTTGTTGGAATGCTTCAAATGCCTCTTTTTTTAAATTGAACTTCTTTTATCACTGATGATTGGATTCAAATTTCATGTCACTTCGTGATGTATCTTGAGCTCCTTTGTTCTTTGGAACATATTATTCCATTCCATCTCGCAGCTTCTGTTGAGTACAGAATAATCTTGTGTTATTCATTTCCTTTCCTTTATAATGTTAAGGTCTTTCTGCTGGTCTCGTGAAGAATTTGTTGTTTGTCATTAGACTTGTAAATTTAACCAATATGTCTTGGAGTTTGTAGCACAGAGTTTTTTCCTAGAAGGTATCTGTGGATTCTTTCAATTGACATTTTGTTTTCTGTGTTCGGAAATTCTGGGCAGTTTTCTTGTATTATTTCTTATATTGTGGTGTTCAGGTTTTTTTGACTTACGTTCTTCTGAGAGACTTATAATCTTAAGTTGTCTCAATGCATCCTATTTTGTAGATCAATATATTTTGCTTGTTAAGAAAGCATGTTTTCTTCTAATATTATTTCTTTTTGCTTCTCTTCTTCAAGATTGTCCTTTACTTTTTTGTATTTGAATTACCAATCAATTGTTCTTTCTTTTGTTTGGTGAGGTTTGCCACTGTAGATTCAAGTTTTTCTATTCTGCCATTCATTCATTCATTCATTTAGTTTTAGTTTTCAACATTCACTTTTATAAGATTTTGAGTTTCAGAATTTTCTCCCTCCTTCCCCTCCGTCCTCCCCAAGACAGCATGTAATCTGATATAGGTTATACTGTACAATCATATTAAACATAATTCCATTTAAGTCATGTTGCGAAAGAGGAATCAGAACAAAAGGGGAAAACCATGAGAAAAGAAAAACAAATTTAAAAAGAGAAAATAATGTGCATAGATGTGGATTCAGCCTCCACAGTTTTTTCTCTGGATGTGGATAGCATTTTCCATCATGAGTCTTTTGGAATTTTTTAGATCACTGTATTGCTGAGAAGAGCTAAATCTATCAAAGTTGGTCATTGCACAATGTTGCTGTTACTGTGTACAATGTACTCCTGGATCTTCTGCCAATTATTTCTGCTGTGCAGGACCATAAATTCCACTTTCACCATCCTTATTTCTCTCTTAAACCATTTGGGAATATTCTGCTTTGGTTTCATGTTTTCTTGGGAATACATAGAGTCTTCTCCCTTATCAGGTATTGATTCATCTATGCATTGCAACATTATTTCATAGATACCTGGACTGATTTAGATGACCTGGAGACCATACTCCTTTCTATTATTGTCTTCCCTGTTGGCCTATCTGCTTGTATTCATGGTCTTTAATTGAGTTTTCTTGCTTCTGATATCTTTAATAATTTTGGTCTTTTTTCTTTTATATTCTCTTTTGATAGAAGTTTCCCTGTGGGCTACACTTCAATGCTATCTCAGCTTCACACTGGTGAATTTACATTTCATCAGCCTTGGTCTCTGCCCCAAGTGACTCCTTGGGGGATATAACTGGCCACAGCTGGATACCAGTCCCCTTTTATTTGGGCCTGGTGGAGCTACAACCCTGATCACATCCTGCACCCAATCTCTCCACTCCTGTTTGATGGCTGAGCGCTGCTGTAGCACAGAGCACTGCTAACCCAGCCAGAACAAGCAGGCTTTTAGCTTTTAGAGGCATAGAGCAGGAACAGAATTGAGCTCTGTTACAATCCCATGGGTTGGCTTATACAGCCCTGCCAGAGCTAGTGGCTCTCTTACACTGAAACAAGTCGAGACAAGGGGGTATTAAGTGAGCTGTATGTGACACTGTTGACTATCCCATCCACCTGGATACTCTTTCTTCTCTGGGTTCTCCTCCTATTTGTCTGACCACTCCTCAGACACCTTTGCTGGACCATAATCTATATCATGCTTTCTAACTGTGGATGTTCCCCAAGAGTCTGACTTTGGCCTCCTTTCTTCTTTCTCTATGCTCTCTTGTCTCTGTCTCTCAGTGAAATCATCAGCTCCCACAAGTTTAACTCTCATCACTAGGCAGATGACTCCATGCTCTATCTAGCCAGCCTCACTTTCTCCTCCGAGCTTCAGTTCTGCATCACCAATTACCTATTGGTCATTTCACATTAGATGTCCTAGAAATATCTTCAATTCGACATATTCAAAACTGAACTTGCTATCTTTTCCCCTACACCCTTTCTTCTACTAAACATCCCTGTTTCTATTGAAAGGACTACCATTCTTCTAGTTTCCCAGATTCATAATGTTGATACTGTCCTCAGCTCTTCACCTTTCCTCACTCCACAAACCCAATCAGTCGCCAAATTTGGACATTTTTATTTTCATGATATCATTCTCATCTGATGATGTCACTCTACTCACACAATTAGTCAAATCATAATCAATCAATAAACATGAATTAAGCATCTACTACGTGCTAGGCCCTAGGATAAGCATTAGGAATACAGAAAGAGGCAAAAGACAGTCCCTGAACTCAAGGAGCTCACAATCTAATGGGGGAGACAACATGTAAACAAATATATACAAACAAGCTATATACAGAATAAATGGGAAATAATGGAGTGAAGGCACTAGAATTGAGAGAAGTTGGGAAAAGCTTCCTATAAAAGCTACTACCTTAGTTGAGGCCCTCATCACCTTAGACCTAGGGTGTTGTGCTTTTTTTAAACTAAATTTCATTTTTTTCAATTAAGCATTCATTTCCTCTATTCCCTTATCCCCACTTTAAAAAAACTCATAAAAATGTGCATATATTCAAGCAAAAAAAATGCCCACAACATGCACGTCCAAAAATGTGTCTCATTCTGCACACCTAGTCCATCACCTACCTCTCTGTCAGAAAGCAGGCAGCATTCTCCATCATCAGTCCTCTAGCATCATGGTTGTTTGTTTTACTAGTGTTGTTGTTATAGTATAAAATATTTTCCTGCTTTTGTTCATTTTTCCTGTGCATCAGTTCATAGATGTCTATCTAAATTTCTCTGACACCATCCCTTTCATCATTTTTTACAGCCCAGTAGGAGTCTGTTACATTCACATACCATAATTTGTTTAGCCATTTCCCAATTGATGGAAACTACCTTGGTTTCCAGTTCTTTGCTACTACAAAAAAAAAGCTACTATAAATATTTTTGTACATGTGAGTCATTTTCCTCTTTCTTTGGGAGGATAGGGGAACAAACATTTATTATGATTAAACCCTACTATGTGCCAGGTTCTATGCTATTGCAGTATGCACTAGGTCAGAGAGCATTCATAATTTAGTATCTTTGGGGGCATAGTTCCAGAATAACTAGGTCAATTTACACATTCACCAATAATATATTAACATGCCTGTTTTCCATAGCCCCTCCAACATTTGTCATTTTTTTTGTCAACTTTGTCAATCTAATGGGTGTGAGGCACAACCTCAGAATTGCTTTAATTTGTACTTCTCTAATTATTAGTGATTTTGAGCATTTTTTTCAAATGGCAATTGTGGCTCAGATTCAATCTAATTCAGTAGGTTGAATCTGGCCCGCTTGTGGAAACAGGCGTCACAAGGTGGGGGGATTTCTTAAGACAGCCCATTATGGTGAATCCCTAATAAACTTTCCCTTTTCCCTTGACTGAGAAGGCTCGAGTCGAATTCTTTCGGCAGGACCCAGCGTCACCCCCATTCCACTTCCACAGAAGAGGTAACTCATGGAAAAGAGCTACAAAAAGACTTCAAAGTCACCTGTTAGCAGGATGCACTGGCTCCAGACCCTGAGTTCTAGCATCACTGTCATCTTCCTGGGACTATGCCTACAACTGACCACTGGTGAAGCTGCAGATATACAAAAGCTGCTTGATGTGAATATGATCCCAATGGGGCCTGTAAAATCAGGAGAGAAAATCGAATTGGCATGTTCTGTTCAATCATATTGGACAAATTGTGCTCCGGTAAAAGTCTACACCCTGAGTAACCCACCCATTGACTTCCCTTTGGGGAATTTCAATTACACTTACTGTGCATGTCCTGGGGAAGCTAAGATCTTCTTCTGGACCATCCAAAGCAGTAGGACTGTGAACGTAGGATGTGGAGCTGTTTTCCTTCTGGATAATGTTTGCCCTGAGGGCCAAAATTCAATTCCTCCCCAGAACAAAAGAAAATACAGTGTTAATATGAAGACCTTGAAAATAATCAGCTGAGCTGTAAGCCTTCGGCTCTTTCTCCCCACCATTTAATCACCCTGTTTGTTCTGGCCCCAGAACTAACTCTGAGCATCTGAGACAAGTTTCAAATGTGGAATAAACATCATACTTCTCAAAAAAAAAATGGCAATTGTTAGTTTGGATTTCTTCCCTTGAGAATTGCCTGTTCATATTCTTTGGCTATTTAGTCAATTGAGCAATGGCTCTCATTCTTACAAGTTTGGATGAGTTCCTTTAAATATCTCGGAAATGAGACCTTCTTTAGGGAAACCTGCTGAAAAGATTTTTCCCTGGTAATCTGTTTCCCTTCTTATTGTAACTTCATTAGTCTTGTTTGTGCAAAATCTTTTTAATTTGTGATCACAATTGTCTGCTTTATCTTCTGTGATCCTCTCTCCATTTGCTCGAGAACCATTCCCCTATCCATAGATCTGAAAGGCAATTTCTTTATGCTCCTCTAATTTACGTTGTAACCTTTTATATCTAAGTCACATATCTATTTGGAGCTTATCTTGGCATATAGTGTGGATTGTTGTTCTGTGCCTAAGTCCTGCCAGACTGCATTCCAGTTTTTTCCGGTAGGTTTTATCAAAGAGTGAGTCCTTACCCCAGTATTTGGGTTCTTTGGATTTGTCAAACACTAAACTACTAGGTTTCTTAGATTTTATATGTTGTCTACCTAATCTGTTCTACTGATCAACCTCTCTATTTTTTAACCAGCGTATATTATTGTAATGATTACTGTTTTATAGTATAGTTTTAGACTTGGTGCTGCCAGGCTGCGTCCCCCCCCTTTCCAATTTTTTTTAATTACTTCTCTTTAGATTCTTGAATTTCCACATGAATTTCGTTATCATTTTTCTAGCCCAATAATGTAATGCTTTGGTAGTTTGATCGGTATTGTTGCCTAGACTTGACCGTCCTGCCTTGCCTTTTCCTATTCCAGTTCACACTGCACACCGATGGCAAAAGGATTTTCCTTAAGCACAGATCAGACCAAATGACTCTCCTACTCAACTAATGCCAGTGCTTTCCTAATTGCTCCTGGGATAAAAATGTAAACTCCTTTGTTTAGCTTTTAACATCCTAACAACCCAGCCCCAATCTATTTTTCCTCTTTCTGTGGTTATCAATTCCCTTGCCTGCCCTTTGCAATCCAGCCAAACTGGCCTTTTCACATGACACTCTACCTCACATCTGCACGCCTTTGACCTGGCCATCTTCCATGCCTGGGATGCCCTCCTTTCTTATTGCTGCCTCACAGAGGCCCTCTCTTTCTTTAAGATGCAGCATTATCTTGTGTATGAAACTTTTCCTGATCTTCATAGTGCCCTCCTTCCCAAACTACCTTGTATTTAACTTCTTTGTATATATGTGCATAGATGAGTATATACATATATGCACATATATATTATTCATTTGCTTTATATTTAGGCTTTGCATATTTTCATATATACTTGTTTCCCTGGTTGGAATGTAAGCTTCTTGAAAGTAGGGATTGTTTTATTATTTGCACTTGTATTCCCAATGCCTAGTACTATAATAGGGACTTAATAAATACTTGCTGTTGATTGTTGTGTAAGATGGTGAGGAGCCTGTAAACAATAGCTCAAGAAACTGTTGTTGTTGTTGTGTTTGTCCTTCTTTCTCGAAGAGGACCATGACATCAGGGAAATGATCATGACTTGCAGTTGACTTTGAATCGAGCGAGGGAAGGAGGGCTGTGCAAGGTCACGAGCCTCACTTTCTCCTCCAAAGCCATCTGGGTGCAGTGGTCTGAAACTCACCAGGGAGACTGGAGATGGCCCAGGATGCAATGGGAGACCCTGGCCCTTTTAGATTAAGGCGTTTTCAGGGTCTCACTTTGAGTGAGGTAACGCTCATTTAGTGAATAGGCCTCTTTAAGAAGTGAGTCAAGGGATGATCCCTTTAATTAAAAAAAAGCAAAGTGGGAGAGAAAGACCCTCTGTAGACAGGAATAAGGAGAGAAAACACAGCTGTTTCATTTCTCTTCCCTTGGAAACTAAGGGCCTCTGGGCTCTACACATAGACAAGTTTTTGCCTTATCTTGCCAGAAACCAGGGATTCATGCTACTTTTCAGAGATCTCCATCCTATGTTGTGCAGTCTACTTCCCCAAACTTTCAGTTCTCCTTTATATGTCTTCTCCCAATAGAACGTAAGTTCCTTGCAGGCAGGCACAGTCTTGCTTGCTTGTCTTGGCATCCCTAGCACTTAGCCTAGTGCCACCCTAGAACAGAGTTAAGTGTGTTTAATAAATGCTTGTTCTCTCTCTCTCCTTTCCCTCTTCTCTCTCCTCTCTCTCTCTCTCCTCTGTCTCTCCTCTCTCTTTTTCTCTCCTCTCCCTCCTCTCTCTCTTCTCTTTCTTCCTCCTCTCCCTCTTCTTTCTCTCCTCTCTCTTTTCTCTCTTTCTCTCTCCCTCCTCTCTTCTCTCTCTTTTTCTCTCCCTCTTTCACTCCTCTCTTTTCTCTCTCTCTCTCTCCCCTCTCTTCTCTCTCTCTCTCTTCTCTCTTTTTCTCTCTCCTCTCTCTCTTCTCTCTCTCCCTCTCCTCTCTCTCCTCTGTCTCTCCTCTCTCTCTCTCCCTCCTCTCTCTGTTCTTTCTTCCTCCTCTCTTTTCCTCTTCTTTTTCTCTTCTCTCTTCTCTCTCTTTCTCTCTCCCCTCTCTCTCTTCTCTCTCTCCCTCTTCTCTCTCTCTTTTCTGTCTCTCCTCTCTTCTCTCTCTCCCTCTTCTCTCTTCTGTCTCTCTCATGACATAAAAACAAAAAAAACCCACCAATAAAACCTTCTTTAAAATGTAGACAGCCAAACTAGAAAGAATGTAACTACTTGATTGGTTTTGCTGAACTGGTTTTTTTTTTTTTTGGTTTTGTCAATATAAAAGCAAAAGGCATCAATAATTTTTTTAAAAATAAACAAGTTTTGACCAAAAGGATGAGATATGGGTTAAAATAAAAAACCAAATCAAAACAGATATTGACATAGATGATTACCATTTCCAAAGACAGTCTAAACATTGTAAATCAAGTGCCACAAGAAGACAACCAAAAACAATCTAGTTACTACCTTGACAATCAACAAAAGATCTCCTTGCTAGTCAGTTAGTTCAAATTTATCAAGCATCTACTATGCACAAGTCACAGTGCTAAGCCCTGGGGATACAAAGGAAGGCAAAAAACAACAACAAAAAAACAAACAAAAACCCCAAAATATGCAAAACAAACAAATAAACAAAAGCAGTCTCTGCTCTCAAAATGCAACTGGAAGAGTCATGCTTTTGCAAGCAGTGAAGGGTACATGAGACTTGCATGAGCAGTTCTCAAGATATCTAAAAGCATAGAGGAGACCAAATACTTGGAGAAAATAATGAACATTTGTTTTTTGATCCAGATTAATGATTTCACTGGTGTGGTAAACTCACGGTATGAACACTCCTTCTACTAATACAGATAAGATGCTTATATATATCTTTTCATATTATCAAAGAAAGATATCAAAAACCATCAATCCAAATGTCTTATCTACACAATCGTTACAAGAATATTCTAAATAGGTATTGAAGGCATCCTCAACAACGGTACAATCATGGAACAGGCAGACTTTTCAAGTAATATTTAATAGCAGGCCATATCTTTAGTCAAATAATTGTATTGAAAGGTATACAGAATACAAAATTCCACTGTTATTTGTGTGTGTTGATTATAAGAAAGCATGTTGATTCAGCAGAAAAAAATGCTACTTTAAAGGCCTCCACAGAGTATCTGTAATATATTATAAATCCTACAAGATTTAATATTTAAAATTCTACATGTTGGGATAAGTTAAAATCCTACCACATTCCCTGAAAGATACAACAGAGATACTTTTGTTTAGTGATCCTCTAAGAGGCAGCATGATACAGTGAAAAGAGCAACGGATTTGGAGCCTGAGGACCTGGGTTCAAAACCTGATCCTGATGATATTCACTAGCTATGTGACCTTGAGAAAGTCATTTAATTCCCCCAGCCCTTAGTTTCCTTCAGAAAAATGAGGGATTTAGACTAGGTGATCTTAAGGGTCCCTCCTAGCTCTAAGCCTATGATTATCAATATCAAATGAGACATAAAAAACATACCTTTGGCAAAGATGTTTGCCAGTGTCATGGAAGATGTCCAGTGAAATACTGCAACAGAAGAGAGATTTCCTATGAATGGGCTTGTGGTTGTGAATAATATGGTAATGATGAATCAAACTCCAGAGCACTGGCCTAACTATTCACACGGGACTTGGGGAGTTAGACCAACAACCCACAGAACTCATTCCTTCCTTCCTTCAATAGGAACTAAGCTAGGCGCTGGGCATACAAACACAAAGTAGACACTGCTCTCAAGGGACTTATATTCTATCCAGGGGAAAACACGAGGCAGATAAGTAAATATAAAATTTTCTCGTTGTTCAGAGTCGTATACGACCCTTCGTGACCTCATTTGAGATTTTCTTGGCAAAGATAGTAGAGTGGTTTACCACTTCTTTCTCCAGCTTATTTTACAGATGAGGAAACTGAGGCAAACAGGGTTAAGTGATTTGCTCAGGATCACACAGCTAGTGTCAGTGGCCAGATTTGAATTCAGGAAGATGAGTCTTCCTGATTCCAAGCCCAGGGCTCTATCTACTGTGCCACCTAGCTCCCCAAATACAAACAAAATAAATACAAAGTAATTTCAGGGAGGGCTTTGAGAAACTGGAAGACCAGGATAGGTGGCAGTTAAGCAGAGCCTTGGAAAAGCTTGGGATCCTACCCTGGGAGCTGGGGAAGGAGCACTTTCAAGGTATCTATTCTGTCCTTTGTAGCTAAACTCCTCAAAAAGGCCCTGTACTTTCTCTCCTCTCACTCTCTTCCTAATCTTTTACAATCTGGCTTTGCACCTTATCATTCTACTGAAACTTCTTTCTCCAAAGTCACTAAAGATCTCTTAATTGCCAAATATAATGTCCTTTTCTCAATCCTCCTTTTCCTAGATCTCTCTGCAGCCTCTGACACTCTCTCCTCCTTGACACTCACTTCTCTCTAGGTTTTCAGGACACTACTCTCTCTCCTGGTTCTCCTCCTACCTTTGCTGAATCCTCCTCCATATCATACCTTCTAATTGTAGGTGTCCCTCAGGATTCTGTCCTGGGCCCTCTTCCCTTCTCCCTCTATACTACTTCACTTGGTGATCTTCTCAGCTCCCATGGACTTAACTATCACCTTTATGCTGATGATTCTCAAATCTACCTTTCCTGCCCCAATATCTCTGACTTCCAATCTTGCATCAACAACTGTCTTTCAGACATCTTGAAATGAATGTCCAGTAGAAATCTGAAACTGAATTATATACAAAACCGAACTCATTATCTTCACCCCTAAACTGTCCCCAACTTCTACCTTCCCTGTGCCTGTAGAGGGCAAAGCCACCCCCCCAGCCCTCAGGCTCACAACCTGTATTTCTCACTCTTTCTCACCTTCTATATCCAAGCTGTCGCCAAGGTCTGTCGATTTCACCTTTGCAATATCTCTCAAATACACCCCCTTCTCTCCTCTGACACTGCCCTGCTCTGGTGCAGCCCTCATCACCTCACACCTGCACTATTACAATAGCCTGCTGCAGAGTCTGCCTGCCTTTTCAGCCACTAAAGTGATTTTCCTAAAGCACAGTTCTGATCATGTCACAGCTAGCCCTCCAATCAATAAATTCCACTGGCTTCCTATTGTCTACAGCAGGGGTGGGGAACCTTGGGCCTTGAGGCCACATGTGGCCCTCTGGGTCCTCAAGTGCGGTCCTTTGATTGAATCCAAACTTCACAGAACAAGAATTCAGTCAAAGGGCCTCACTTGAGGGCCTAGAGGGCCACATGTGGCTTCAAGGCAGCAGGTTCCCTACCCATGGTCTACAGAAACAAATAAAAAATGTGATTTGGCATTTAAAACCCTTCATAACCTAGGCCCCTCCTACCTTTCCAGTCTTCTTGCATCTTACTCCCTGACAAATACTCTTCAATCCAGTAACTCTGGCCTTCTGGTTGTTCCATGAAAAAGACACTCCATTTCTCTGCTCTGGCCATTTTCTCTGGCTGTCCCCAACCTGGAACCCTCTCTGTCCATCACTCCAACTACTGATTTCCATATCTTCCTTTAAATCCTAACTAAAATCCCACCCTCCACAGGAAGCCTTCCCAACCCCTCAACTCTAGCACTTCCCCTCTTTTAATTATTTCCTATTTATCCTGTATATAGTTTTGTTTTGTATCTATTTGTTTGCATCTTTTCTCTCCGTTGGACTGTAAGCTTTTTGAGGGCAGGGACTGTCATTTGCCTCTTTTTGTATCTCTAGCTATTAGCACAGGGGCTTAATAAGTGTTTACTGATCGATTACTAATTGGTTGAGTGGACAGAGCATCAGATGAAAAATTATCATGAAGGTAGAACTGTCAAAATTGGCAACTGATTGGGATTGTGGAGTGAGGAAAGGTGAAGAGTTGAGGATAGGGTCAAGGTTATAAATCTGGGAAACTAGAAGGATGGTGGTAACTTAAAATAAGGAAGTTTCATTTCCTTTCTTCCTTCTTCCTTTCCTTCCTTCCTTCCTTCTCCTTTCCTTCAACACATATAATAGATAGATACACACACACTTACACGCACACATACACACACATATATCACTTAGTTTTGACTGAATGATTAGATTTGGTACTTCCCTGATAGCCTAGGCTGTAGATCAAACTTGAAACCAGGTATTCCTTATTTCAAGGCCCACTTTCTTTACATGCCCACATTCTTCCTGACTCCATTCCACAATTATTTTTTTTAATTTAAATTTATTTATTTAACATATTTAGTTTTCAGCATTGATTTTCACAAGAGTTTGAATTACAAATTTTCTCCCCATTTCTACCCTCCCCCCCACTCCAAGATGGCATATATCCTGGTTGCCCTGTTCCCCAGTCAGCCCTCCCCTCTATCACTGCACTCCCCTCCCATCCCTTTTCCCTTCTTTTCTTGTAGGGCAAGATAAATTCCTACTCCCCATTGCCTGTGTATCTTATTTTCTAGTTGCATGCAAAAACTTTTTTTTGTTGTTTTTGAACATTTGTTTTTAAAACTTTGACTTCCAAATTCTCTCCCCTCTTCCCTTCCCACCCACCCTCCCCAAGAAGTCAAGCAATTCAACATAGGCCACATGTGTATCATTATGTATAACCCTTCCACAATACTCATGTTGTGAAAGACTAACTATATTTTGCTCCTTCCCAACCCATCCCGCTTTATTGAATTTTCTCCCTTGACCCTGTCCCCTTTTGAAAGTGTTTGTTTTTGATTACCTCCACCCCCATCTGCCCTCCCTTCCATCATCACCCCCCCTTTTTTTTATCTTCCTCCTTGTTCTTTCCTGTGGGGTAAGATACCCAATTGGGTATGTATGGTATTCCCTCCTCTGGTCAAATCTGATGAGAGCAAGGTTCGCTCATCCCCCCCTCACCTGTCCTCTCCCCTCCTCCCACAGAACTGCTTCCTCTTGCCACCTTTATGCGAGATAATCCTCCCCATTCTATCTCTCCCTATCTCCCTCTCTCAGTATGTTCCTCTGTCATCCCTTAATTTGATTTTATTTCTTTTAGATATCTTCCCTTCATATTCAACTCACCCTGTGTCTGCTGTCTCTCTTTCATATATATGTGTGTGTGTGTGTGTGTGTGTGTGTGTGTGTGTGTATACACACACATAGATATATACATACATACACATTCACTTATATATATATATATATATAAACATATATATATATATATGCATATTCCCTTCAGCTACCCTAATACTGAGGTCTCATGGATCATACATGACATCTTTCCATGTAGGAATGTAAACAAAACAGTTCAAATTTAGTAAGTCCCTTATGATTTCTCTTTCTTTTTTACCTTTTCATGCTTCTCTTGATTCTTGTGTTTGAAAGTCAAATTTTCTATTCAGTTCTGGTCTTTTCACTGAGGAAGCTTGAAAGTCTCTCTATTTTATCGAAAATCCATATTTTGCCTTGGAGCATGATACTCAGTTTTGCTGGGTAGGTGATTCTAGGTTTTAATCCTAGCTCCATTGACCTCCGGAATATCGTATTCCAAGCCCTTCGATCTCTTAATGTAGAAGCTGCCAGATCTTGGGTTATTCTGATTGGGTTTCCACAATACTCAAATTGCTTCTTTCTGGCTGCTTGCAGTATTTTCTCCTTGATCTGGGAGCTCTGGAATTTGGCAACAATATTCCTAGGAGATTTCTTTTTGGGATCTATTTGAGGAGGCGATCGATGGAGTCTTTCAATTTCTATTTTGCCCTCTGGCTATCAGGGCAATTGTCCTTGATATCAGGGCAGTTGTCCTTGATAATTTCTTGAAAGATGATATCTAGGCTCTTTTTTTGATCATGGCTTTCAGGTAGTCCAATAATTTTTAAATTATCTCTCCTGCATCTATTTTCCAGGTCAGTGGTTTTTCCAATGAGATATTTCACATCATCTTCCAGTTTTTCATTCCTTTGGTTCTGTTTTATAATATCTTGATTTCTCATAAAGTCACTAGCTTCCACTTGTTCCAATCTAATTTTTAAAGTAGTATTTTCTTCAGTGGTGTTTTGGACCTCCTTTTCTATTTGGCTAATTCTGCTTTTCAAGGCATTCTTCTCCTCATTGTCTTTTTGGAGCTCTTTTGCCATTTGAGTTAGTCTATTTTTTAAGGTGTTGTTTTCTTCAGTGTATTTTTCAGTATTTTTTTGGGTCTCCTTTAGCAAGTCATTGACTTGTTTTTCATGGTTTTCTTGAATCCTTCTCATTTCTCTTCCCAATTTTTCCTCTACCTCTCTAACTTGCTTTTCCAAATCCTTTTTGAGCTCTTCCATGGCCTGGGACCAGTTCATGTTTTTCTTGGAGGTTTCTGTTGTAGGCTCTTTGACTTTGTTAATTTCTTCTGTCTGTATGTTTTGGTCTTCTTTGTCACCAAAGAAAGAATCCAAAGTCTGAGACTGAATCTGAGTGCGTTTTCGCTGCCTGGCCATATTCCCAACCAACTAACTTGACCCTTGTGTTTTTCAGCGCAGTATGACTGCTTGTAGACTAAAGAGTTCTGTGTTCCACGTTTGGGGGGGATGTGCCAGCTCTGCCACACCAGCACTGCTCCTTCCCCAAGAACCCCCAACCCAGACTGGGCTTAAATCTTCAGCAGGCTGTGAACTCCTGCTCTGATCTGCCACTTAATTCCTCCCACCAGGTGGGCCTGGGGCCAGAAGCAACAGCAGCTGTAGCTGCCCCACCTCCACTACCCCGGGCCTGGAAGCCAAACCTCAAACTCCTTGCACTCCCGCACCTTTTCCCACTAACCTTCTCCGCTGTCTTTGGTGTTTGCGGGTTGAGAAGTCTGGTAACTGCCGCAGCTCACTGATTCAAGGCGCTAGGGCCTGTTCCGCCTGGCTCCTGGTCTGGTTGGTCTACACCGCTCAATCTGGGCTCGGCTCGGCTCCCTGCTCCCAGCTCTGTGTGGGATAGACCTCACCCAGAGACCATCCAGGCTGTCCTGGACTGGAGTCCTGCTTCCCTCTGCTGTTTTGTGGGTTCTGCAGTTCTAGAATTGGTTCAGAGCCATTTTTTATAGGTTTTTGGAGGGACTCGGCAGGGAGCTCATGCTGGTCCCTGCTTTCCGGCTGCCATCTTGGCCCATTTCACAATTATTAAAGCTGAAAGTCATAGTCACTGAATCATAGGACTTTAAAGATAGAACACAACAAACACAAACACAAAATGAGAGGTTGCATTGACTTTGTGGATAGAGTATTGGTCCCGGAATCAGGAAGATCTGGATTCCAATTTTGCCTCAGATTCTTACTGTCATTCTAGGCAACTTATAACCTCCTTTGGCTATAAATAAACAAATACACATACATACACACATACATATAAACACACACACATATATATATGCATGTACATATATGTATATATACATATATATATATAATCTCCACATATACACACACAGAGGTTATAAGCATGTTTCAAATCTCTCCTCACTCTAATCCATCTTCCACTCAGCTGCTGAAGTGATTTTTGTAAAGTACAGGACTCACCATATCACTACTCAATAAAATCTAGCAGCTTTCTATTACTTCTAGGATCAAATATAAATTTCTTTGTTTTTCATTTAAAGCTTTTTTTACCTTTCCATCCTTCTTACCCATTACTCTCCTCTATGTTCTTTGAATTCCAACTAAACTGGTATTCTTGCTGTTCTTCACACATAATGTTGCATTTCCTTTTTCAGTGCCTGGATAGTGGCTGTCCCTATTCCACAGAATGTTCTTCCTCCACATCCAGTATGAGGCCACTCTTGATTTCTCTTTTCTTTCAAGGTTCCCTCATATTTTATTTACCTTGTATATACCTTGTTTAGAAATATATTTGTGGGGGGTGGACCCAAGACGGCAGAGTAAAAGCAGGGACTTGCTTGAGCTCTCCCCCAAACTCCTTCAAATACCTGTAAAAAATGACTCTAAACAAATTCTAGAGCAGCAGAACACACAAAATGACAGAGGGAAACAAATTTCCAGCTCAAGATAACCCGGAAGATTGACAGGAAAGGACTGTGGCACCAGTCTGAGAGAAGAGCGTGGTCTAGTGTGAGCCGCATTGGCACAGATGGGTCAGAGCAGGCCTCAGAGGATTGAATCACTGGCAGCTGTGGTGGTTCCCAGACTTCTCAACCCACAAATGCCAAAGACAACTTAGAGAGTCAGTAGGAAAGGTCTGTTGGACTTGGGTGAGAAAGGAGCAAGGTCCAGACCAGGGCAGCAGCGGTGGCTGCTTCCAGAGCTCTTGGCCCACAGATAGTGGGGGGATCCAGCAGCTGATCAGAGGTGGATTACAGGGATCTCTTTGGTGGTGCTGAGGCAGGATTGATTCTCTTGCTTTGTCTGTGCTTGGAACTAGGTCGCAGTTCTGGGTGGCAGTCCTGAGAGGAGCGCTGGCATAGTGGAACATGTGGTGGTGGTGGAGAGGGAATCCTCCTCACAGTTTCAAGGCAGAAAAGAGTGCTTGTGGTCACTCATAGACCAGAGCACAGAGCAGGAGAGGAGTAAACACCTCTCCTTTAATCATATAACCTTGGAAGAATTGAACATTTACAGGTCCCTAGAAACATATCTGAAAACAGCTGTACAATACCCCTGAAGCTTGGGACAGTATACCCTTCACGCAGGAAGCAGAGACCTACCTTAACAAAGAGCTAAAAAATCAAGTAATTGGCTGGGAAAACGAGCAAATAGCAGGAAAAAAATCAGCCTATGGAATCTTACTTGTGTGACAAGGAAGATCAAAACATACAATTAAAGAAGACAACAAAGTCAAAGCTCCTATATCCAAAGCCTCCAAGAAAAATATGAATTGGTCATAGGCCATGGAAGAGCTCAAAAAAAATTTTGAAAATCAAGTAAGAGGAAAAATTGGGAAGAGAAATGAGAGTGATGCAAAAAAATCATGAAAAACGAGTCAACAGCTTGCTAAAGGAGACACAAAAAAATGATGAAATAAATAACACCTTAAAAATAGACTAACCCAAATGGCAAAAGAGGTCCAAAAAGTGAATGAGAAGAAGAATGCCTTAAAAAGCAGAACAGGGGAATAGAGAAAGGGGGCGGAGCCAAGGTGGCAGCTGGAAAGAGGGACTTGCCTAAAGCTCTCCCCCAGGACCCTCCAAACACTTATAAAAAGTGGCTCTGAACAAACTCTAGAACTGCAGAAGCCATGAAATAGCAGAGGGAAGCAGCCCAGGACAGCCTCGATAGTCACTGGGTAAGGTCTATTGCACCATGCTGGGAGCAGAGGACAGTAGAGCCCAGCATGGGCCGCGCCTGGACCAATCAGACTGGGACCTGGGCAGAACAGGCCGTTGCACGCTGAATGAGTGAGCTGTGGCAGTTACCAGACTTCTCAACCCACAAACACCAAAGACAACAGAGAAGGTTAGTGGAAAAATCTGCAAGGGACAGTGAAAGGAGTTCATGGTTTGGCCACTGCCCCAGGGGCGGTGGAGGTGGTGCAGCTCTAAGGCTGCTTCCAGAGCTACATCTGCAGTTGCTTCCAGGCCCAGGCCCACCTGGTGGGAGGAATTAAGTGGCAGATCAGAGCAGGAGGGCAGAGCCTGCTTAGATCTGAGTCGAGATCCAGGTTGGCAGTTTTTGGAGGAGGAAGAGCACTGGTATGGCAGAGCTTGGTGTGTAGAAATAGCTCTGAAAATAACAGTGCATCCCCTCAAGCTTGGAACAAAGTACTCTCTACTCTACAAGGAGTCATACCCTGACAAAAAGCTCAGGGGTCAAGGAGTTGGCTGGGAACATGGCCAGGCAGCAAAAACGGACTCAGATTCAGACTCAGACTTTGGAATCTTTATTTGGTGACAAAAAAGATCAAAACATACAGCCAGAAGAAGTCAACAAAGTCAAAGAGCCTACAACAAAAGCCTCCAAGAAAAACATAAACTGGTCTCAGGCCATGGAAGAGCTCAAAAAGAATTTGGAAAAGCAAGTTAGAGAAATAGAAGAAAAATTGGGAAGAGAAATGAGAGTAATGCAAGAAAACCATGAAAAACAAGTCAATGACTTGCTAAAGGAGACCCAAAAAATACTGAAGAAAATAACACCTTAAAAAATAGACTAACTCAAATGGCAAAAGAGCTCCAAAAAGCCAATGAGGAGAAGAATACCTTGAAAGGCAGAATTAGTCAAATGGAAAAGGAGATCCAAAAGACTACAGGAGAAAATACTACCTTAAAAATTAGATTGGAGCAAGTGGAAGCTAGTGACTTTATGAGCAATCAAGATATCATAAAACAGAACCAAAGGAATGAAAAACTGGAAGACAACGTGAAATATCTCATTAGAAAAACCACTGACCTGGAAAATAGATGCAGGAGAGATAATTTAAAAATTATTGGACTACCTGAAAGCCATGATCAAAAAAAGAGCCTAGATATCATCTTTCAAGAAATTATCAAGGAAAACTGTCCTGATATTCTAGAGGCAGAGGGTAAAATAGAAATTGAAAGAATCCACCGATCACCTCCTGAAAAATTATCCCAAAAAGAAAACTTCTAGGAATATTGTCACCAAATCCCAGAGCTCCCAGATCAAGGAGAAAATACTGCAAGCAGCCAGAAAGAAACAATTTGAGTATTGTGGAAACACAATCAGGATAACCCAAGATCTAGCAGCTTCTACATTAAGGGATCAAAGGGCCTGGAATATGATATTCTGGAGGTCAATGGAGCTAGGATTAAAACCAAGAATCACCTACCCAGCAAAACTGAGTATAATGCTTATATCATTAAGGCAGAATTCATGACTTCAAAGATAACCATAAATATGCCTGAATGGTCCAGAATTGCAGGATATAAGGAATTCTCTAAGTAGAAGACAGAGGAGTTAAAGCATTTATTGAAACTCAAAAGTAGCAGACCCACGGACCAGTGTCCCCAACTTGACACACTGGCAAGAATCTTCCAAAACCAGTACGCCCGTTTCACAATAGTGACCAGGAGGCCACAGAAAAACGTTATGGCAGCAAGCCAAGCCATACTGGTGCTTCTCCCCACCAAAGCCAGAGCCCTCCAGCAAGAAGACCACCCACTGGCCCCAAGCCCCTGCTCGGCACTCTCTGGTCTCCAAGAGGCTCAGTCCTGCTTTTTTATAGTGCCTGCCGCCATCGCTGCTGCTTCTGCTGCTTCTGCCACAATCTCCAACCTGTGTTCCAGATAGCTGACTGCTTCCTCTCTCCTTCAGCTCTTAACTGCTCTCACCAACTGCCTCTTAGCTCTGCTCTAACCATTCAGCAAGCTCCTCCCCCCACAGGCTTCCATTGGCTCCAGTCCTAGCCACTCCCCCAGGAGCCTGAGAGCCCCACCCCAAAGCCCCCTCAAATGGGTGGGGAAGATCTTCCCATTCACTGATTGCCTTTACAATGCTCCAAGGCAAAATATGGATTTTCAATAAAATAGAGGACTTTCAAGCTTTCTCAGTGAAAGGACCAGAGCTGGATAGAAAATGTGACTTTCAAACACAAGAATCAAGAGAATCATGAAAAGGTAAATAAGAAAGAGAAATCATAACGGACTTTCTAAAGTTGAACTGTTTTGTTTACATTCCTACATGGAAAGATGATGTGTATAATTCATGAGACCTCAGTATTAGGGTAGCTGAAGGGAATATACATACCTACATACATACATACATACATACATACATACATATATATATATATGTATATGTATATGTATATACATAGACGGGGCACAGGGTGAGTTGAATATGAAGGGATGATATCTGAAAAAATCAAATCAAATTAAGGGAAGAGAGAGGAATATATTGAGAGAGGGAGAAAGGGAGAGATAGGATGGGGTAAATTATCTCGCATAAAAGTGGCAAGAAAAAGCAGTTCTGTGGGAAGGGAAGAGGGGGCAGGTGAGGGGGAATGAGTGAATCTTGCTCTCATCAGATTTGACCTGAGGAGGGAATAATATACACACTCAATTGGGTATCTTACCCCACAGGAAAGAAGGGGAAGGAGATAAAAAAGGGGGGATGATAGAAGGGAAGGCAGATGGGGGGGGGAGGAAATCAAAAGCAAACACTTTCGAAAAGGGACAGGGTCAAGGGAGAAATTTGAACAAAGGGGGATAGGACAGGAAGGAGCAAAATATAGTTAGTCTTTCACAACATGAGTATTGTGGAAGGGTTTTGCATAATGGTATACATGTGGCCTATGTTGAATTGCTTGCCTTTTTAGGGAGGGTGGGTGGGGAGGGAAGAGGGGAGACAATTTGGAACTCAAAGTTTTAAAAGCAGATGTTAAAAAAAAAAGTTTTGGCATTTAACTAGGAAATAAGATATACAAGCAATGGGGCATAGAAATCTATCTTCCCCTAAAAGAAAGTAAGGGAAAAGGGGATGGGGGGGAGTGGGGTGACAGAAGGGAGGGCTGACTGGGGAATGGGGCAATCAGAATATATGCCATCTTGGAGTGGGGGGGAGGGTAGAAATGGGGAGAAACTTTGTAATTCAAACTCTTGTGGAAATCAATGCTGAAAACTAAAAATAGTAAATGAATATATAATATTTTTTTAAAAGCAGGATTGGCCAAATGGAAAAGGAGGTCCAAAAGACCACTGAAGAAAATAATTCCTTAAAAATTAGAATGGAGCAAATGGAAGCTAATGACTTTATAAGAAATCAAGAAATTATAAAACAAAACCAAAAGAACGAAAAAATAGAAGACAATGTGAAACATCTCACTGGAAAAACAACTGATCTGGAAAATAGATCCGAGAGAGATAATTTAAAAATTATTGGATTACCTGAAAACCATGATAAAAAAAAAAGCCTAGACATCATCTTTCAAGAAATTATCAAGGAAATACGCCCTGATATTCTAGAACCAGAGAGGAAAATAGATATTGAAAGAGTCCACCAATCACTTCCTGAAAAAGATCCAAAAAGGAAAACTCCTAGGAATATCATAGCCAAATTCCAGATTTCCCAGGTCAAGGAGAAAATATTGCAAGCTGCCAGAAAGAAACAATTCAAGTATTACGGAAACACAATCAGGATAACAGAAGATTTATCAGTTTCTATATTAAGGGGTCAGAGGGCTTGGAATATGATATTCTGGAGGTCAATGGAGCTAGGATTATAACCAAGAATCACCAACTCAGCAAAACTGAGTATAATACTTTGGGGGAAAAATGGAAATTCAGTGAAATTGAGGACTTTCAACCATTCTTGATGACAAGACTAGAGCTGAATAGAAAATTTGACTTTCAAATACAAGAATCAAGAGAAGCATAAGAAGGTAAACAGGAAAGAGAAATTGTAAGGGACTTATTAAAGTTGAACTGTTTATATTCCTAAATGGGAAGATGATATTTGTAACTCATGAGACCTTTCTCAGTATTAGGGTAGTTGAAGGGAATATATATATATACACACATATATATGTATACACACACACACATATACATATACATACATACACAGATATATGTGTGTGTGTGCATGTATAGACAGAGAGCACAGAGCGAGTTGAATATGAAGGGATAATATCTAAAAAATAAAATTAAGGGGTAAGAGAGGAATATACTGGGAGAAGGAGAAAAGGAGAGGTAGAATGGGGTAAATTATCTCACATAAAAGAAGCAAGAAAGGGGCAGCTAGGTGTTGCAGTGAGTAGAGCACCAGCCCTGGAGTCAGGAAGAACCTGAGTTCAAATCCAGCCTCAGACACTTGACATACTTACTAGCTGTGTGACCTTGGGCAAGTTCCTTAACCCCAATTGCCCTGCCTTCCCCACCCCCCTCCCAAAAAAAAAGAGGCAAGAAAAAGCTTTTACATAGAGGGGGGGAAGTGAAAGGGAAATGAGAGAACCTTACTCCCATCAGATTTTGCTGAGGGAGGGAATAACACACTCAATTGGGATCAGATTTTGCTGAGAGAATAACACACTCAGTTGGGTATGGAAATCTATCTTATCCTATAGGAAAGTAGGGGAGAAGGGGATAAGAGAGGAGAGGATGATAGAAGAGAGGGCAAATGGGAGGAGGGGGTAATCAGAAGCAAACACTTTTGAGGTGGGACCAGGTCAAAGGAGAGAATAGAATAAATGGGGGGCAGGATAGGATGAAGGGATATATAGTTAGCCTTTCACAATATGACTGTCATGGAAATGTTTTGCATGACCACATATGTATAACCTATATCAAATTGTTTGACTTCTCAATGGGGATTGGGGGAGGGAGGGAAGGAGAGAATGTGGAACTCAAAGCTTTAAAAATGAATGCTAAAAAAAATTTTACATGCAACTGGGAAATAAGATATATAGGCAATGGTGTATAGAAATATATCTTGCCCTATAGGAAAATAGAAGGAGCAGTGATTGGGGGGGAGGGGATAGAAGGGAAGGCAGATTGGGGGAAGGGGTAATCAGAATGCATACCCTCTTGGGGTGGGTGGAGGGAAGAGATGGGGAGAAAATTTGGAACTCTTTGGAACTTCTTGTGGAAGTGAATGTTGAAAACTAAAAATTAATTTTTAAAAAAGAAATGTATTTGTGAGTTTGTCTCTCCATTACAACATAAATACATAGCATAGACACTTTTTTTTTTAGATTCAGCCCTAAGCACAGTGGCAGATGTTTAACATGCACTTAATACTAGTTGATTGAATGATTAAATTTGGCATTACCCGAGGGCTTGGGCTGTAGATCAAACTGGAACCCAGGTGTTCTTTATTTCAAGGCCCACCTTCTTTGGGTAGCCACACTATGCTTCCTGACTCCATTTTATAATTATAAATATGGAAACTAAAGCTGAAAAACATAGTCACAGAATCATAGAATTTTTTTTAAGATGGAACACAACAAACACAAATTGAGAGGCTTCATTGACTTTGTGGACGGAGTATTATCCTGGAGTCAGAAAGACTTGGATTCAAATTCTTCCTTCGAATTCTTACTAGTTGTGTCACCCTGGACAAGTCACTTAACCTCCTTTGGCCACAGTGCCTTATCTGCAAAATGAAGGGGTGGACTAAATGGCCCCTACTGTGCCTCATAACTCTAAATTTAAGATTCTATGACCTACATACATATTCTTACAATATATCCTTAGTTCAGAGGAGGAAACTGAGGTCCAGGGAAAGGTTAGGGACTTGCCCAGGGTCACTGCAGAGCCAAAACCAAAACAAGGGTCTTCGGTCAAACCATGAATTTTTACTGTTACCCTGACTCCCTCACCATCAAATATGGGAGGCAGGTGGGGTGGCAGTGGCAGGTTAGGAGGGATTAGGATGAGCTCTGCAGCTGAGGGGAGGGCACAGAAGCGATACTGATTGGATGGAGATGGGGGCCGGGCCGGGGGCCATGCAGTGCAATCCCGAGGCTGCTGGGTGGGAGGGGAAACGACTAGAGGAGGGAGGGCGGGGCTCGCCAGGGGCTCGCTGGGATTTCGCGCGTCCTCGGTTAGGAGGCGGGTTTTGCTCTGCTCGGGCTAGACTCGAAAGTGCATTGGTCCGGCAGCTGCAGCTGGAGCCCTGGGCAGGCACTGAGGCTGAGCCAGCCCGAAAGACCCCGGGGGATGGGGCACCCCGAGCCGACCCTGCCCCCGGCGCCCGAGGCGGGCCACGCCAGTTACATAAAGGGCTTATATAAAGGGCTCAGCCGGCGCGGCCACATGGGCTGTAGCGAGAGGAGGTGCAGAAGAGGCAGCGGGGCCAACAGTTGCAGGTGCCCGCTCTTCACCACGGACGCCGTACCTGCAGCCCCGGCCCCGCCGCGGCCGCTCTGGGCTGCTAGGGCAGCCCAGTCCCCGGGGCATCCCCAGGACGGAGCCGACCATCACGCCCCGAGGGGGAAGAAGAGAAAGCGGGCAGCCCAGGGACGGCAGGGTTGGAGTCAGGTAAGGAGGAGATCCAAGGGGCCGTAGGTGGAGGCACCGGGCAGAGTGTCGGCGCTGCCTGTAGGGCGAACTAGACCCCAGGTCTCCGGTGAATGAGAGGCCACATTCGGCACCTACCCACCTCCAGCCCAAAGTTGGGATGGTCCTCTAGACTCCACTCCGGCCTAATTCAATGGACTGTTTACACTAGGGAGAATCCATCGCGGCTAAAGGTGTGGGGGAAGAGCGGGAGGGACAGGGGCCGGGGGATGAGAGCAAGAGGAGGTTAAAAACCCAAGATGAGATGTCCTTATTCTGCTTTTTAGAATTCTGGCCATCATTTTTCACTATCCATTAAGATAGATTGAATAACAAAACAAGTGCTTTTAGATTCTCTTTCTTTCCCCCCTCCACACAGCGGCTCAATGGTTTCGACCTTCCCGCTTTCCCCCCATTCAAGCAGCGGGCGCTGCTTCAGTCTTAAAGGGGCCGCGGCTGGAGGAGGAGGAGGAGGTGGTGGCGGCGGTGGTGGTGGTGGTAGTGGTGGTGGTAGTGGTAAGGGTAAGGGTAAGCAGTGCGGCCTGCGATCCCCGCCCTCCCCCCCACCTCCCCCCTCTCCTCCACCCGGCCTCCTCGCCTAACCAATTCTTTTGCTTGCAGGTTCCAGCCCGAAGTCCCGCTCCGCCGCGTCCCGGGGCCGGACGGAGGGATGAAGAAAGGGGGACCCCGGCAGCGCCGTTGCTGCTCCCCCCGCCGCCCGCAGCCATGGAAACGGGCGAGGAGGACGGTGTTCGCCGAGGGACACAAAGCAGTGAGCGGAAAAGGCGAAGCCCAGGGATCCGGGCGCCCAGCGCAAAGCTGAGGCCGGCGGCAGCGGCCCAGGCCCAGGCTCAGGCCCAGGCCCAGGCCCAGGCCCAGGCCATGGAGGCGGCCGCGGAAGAGGAGGCGGCTGCGGGCAAGGCCTACCTGGCGGCGGCGCTGAGACGACGGGAGGCGGCGACGCGTCCGCGGTACAGCCTGCTGGCTGAGATCGGGCGCGGCAGCTACGGCGTGGTGTACGAGGCGGTGGCCGGGCGCAGCGGGGCCCGGGTGGCGGTAAAGAAGATCCGCTGCGACGCGCCCGAGAACGTGGAGCTGGCGCTGGCCGAGTTCTGGGCCCTGACCAGCCTCAAGCGGCGCCACCAGAACGTGGTGCAGTTCGAGGAGTGCGTCCTGCAGCGCAACGGGTTGGCCCAGCGCATGAGCCACGGCAACAAGAACTCGCAGCTGTACCTGCGCCTGGTGGAGACCTCGCTCAAAGGTACGGCCCGCTGACAGAGCCCCCCGGGCATCCCCGGCTTCCCGGGCCGCGCCCCGCGCTCCGGACCCCCTCCCCTCCAGCCTGCCCGCTAGGCCTTCCCGGGGTCCCAGGCTGCTCTCAGCCTGGAGTCATTCATTCCTGCACCCGCCGCCCCGGGAAGGGACCCTCGAAATGCCCTATTGTTTTGTGGCTCCCAGGCTTTTACAACCACCACTCTAGTCTTCACACCTGTTCCACTGACTTTACTGTAGCCCCAGGGCCTTTAGAATTCCTCCCTGCCATCTGTACCCGGGGAACCCCTAATACTGCACCCTTCCTCATTTTCTGCCTCCTGGAATCCTGACCTTCAGTTTCTTTAACAGCTTGCTCCTTTCCCGGGGTCGGCGCCAACCTGCCCATCCTCCCTCTATCCCCTTCCCCCCCACCCCCCATTCTTTTATGCTCCTAGGTGCTTAATAAGAATACGAATAACAAGCTATAATAGGTTACATTTATATTCACTTGGAGCAAGTCCTACAAGTTTTGTTAACCCGGGATCTACTGGTAAACTGAAGTTCTGAGAAGTGAATTTGCTTAGTCCTGTGGCTTTGTAGATGCTTGTGTTGGAGAAGTCCGAGCTGGGACCTAGGTTTTCTGACTTTGAGTACACTTTCTACCCACAAGCAATTTGTCAAAGAGTATATACTGTGCCAGGCGCTGTGTGTGCTAGGGGCTGGGGTCAAAAACAAAAAGCTCCTGCTCCCAAGGAGTTTACGTTCTGCATTTACATTCAGTGCAAACAGTGTGTGTACAATAAATTTTTTTGAAACTAATTTCAGGTATGGGGGGAGACATTAGCAGCTAGGATGAGATCAGGAAAAGGCCTTGTGTGGAGGGAGTAGGACTTGAGCTAAACTTGGAAGTTAAGGATCCCAAGAAGGAGAGGGTGGGAAGGAGTGAAATGAAAGGTACGGGGAGAACCTTGCAAAGGTGTAGAGATGGGAGACAATGGCATATACAGGAGGTAGGCTAGTTTAGTTGGACCCTAAGAGTGCATAAATGAAAGCAGAGGGAAAAATAAGCCGGGAAAGGTACATGAAAGGAGATTGTGAGGGACTTTAAATTTCAAATGGAAAAGTTTGTATTGATGTTAGAGACAGTTTGAGCAGGAGAGTGCCAGGGTCCTTATGAGCTGAACTGTTTGATTTAGGGATATAGTTAGGCAGCTATTTGGGATGGAGGAGAGAGAGGTTAGGGCTTTTGCAGTGGTCTAAGCAGTGGTGATGAAGGCCTTAACTGGTGGTTGGGGAAGTTGAGAGAAGGGCATGGATGTAAGGTGTGGGGGCAGAATTGACAAGAGCTGACCACTGACTAAGATATATAGAATGAGGAAGAGTTGAGAGTCGAGCATGTGTTACTGGAAGGATCACTGTTCTTTCAGCTTACCCACATCCTTGACTCCCAACAATTCCTCTTGCCCCAGTAGATTAAGACTGACTAGGATTTAAAGAGGCTTCTTATTCCCCAGTTTAGGCTGTTTGTGTAGTTTGACCTGTTCTCATAGAAAGGTGGATAAACTACCTAAAGCCCTATATTTTGTATCTCCTCAGCTTGGTGTTGTAGTTAAAGCATTGAAATTTAATTAGGCACAGGTTTTACTGAGCCCTCAGTTTCTGCGTTCTATAATAGGGGGTTAAAAATATTTACCTTACCTTTGTGGAGCTCTTCCCAAAGAAGATCTTTGTCATATAAATATTAGCTATAGATCAGCTCCTTCCTGCCCTCGCAACACAAATAGGCCCCTCTGTCTTCTGAACAGACTGTTACCCACTGAACTCTATAAACATTTTCCCTCTGTTAAATATACTTTTGATGTGTTTCTGCACTTTTGGATTGTGCTGGGGCTGGGGAGGGCAGCTTAAAGAACTGCCTTTGTTCAATACACATTCCCTTGTCTCCAAGTTCATTGCCAGTCGTGAAATGAGTTGGGTTTGTAACTTCTAGACAATTTCCCTCTGGCCTTTAGTTTCCTAGGACATAAGATTAGACTTCTAACATCCCTTCTACCTCTGAATCCTGTAACTTGACTTCTCTGAGACTGTTTTCTCTTTCTCTCCACAGCCTCTTGACCACACATATACTCTCAGGTCTCAGAAACAGGACCTTTGCTAAATAATGGCAACTTGTGGAAAGCACAAAACGAGGCTCCTTCATTTCAAGAGAGGGCCCATGTTCACAACAGATTAATAGATGAGCTAGCACTTGAACTCCTGAACTCCTACCGGGATTTAGGGTTTTTCCCATTTTATTGACTTGCCTGTGCTAAAAGAACATATCTGTTGGTGCACATTGAGTTATATGTTGGAGTATGGGAAAATTTTAACCTGGTAAAGTTAGTTTCTGAAGTCCCATGATTCCATTTAGCTAATCCAACCCATACCTGAGCCAGAAACCCTTTCTCTAATATCCCTGACAAGGGGTCATCCAGCTTCTTCTTGAATATCTTCAGTAACAGGAACTCTTTAGGTAGCTTATTCATCACCATGGGAAAATTACTTTCAGACATGATGATCCCATGTTCATTCAGTAGGGTGTGAACCCAAAATGCTCAAATTTAGCCAAACGCTCAGAGCTACAAAAGGATGATTATACCATGTAGGGGTTGGTATGAGGAGAAGGATCTTCTAGCTATGTCTTTATGACCAGTACCCATATGGGTCTATATGCCATATACACAGAGTACACCCAGAGTTTCCAGTTAGAACCTGGTCTTTCTGTAACCCTAGAGTTCTCCCAAGATAGAGCTTTATTTTGGGTTAAGTCTATGCATATTCAGGTTCTAGTGCTTGTGGGCTCTTTATTCTTTAAAGCTATTGTCCAAAAAGATTGGGTTTGTAACATGCTAATGAGCATTAAAAAGGAACTTAGGTAGGCTGGAGTAGTGAAAAGAGCATTCAAATAGTCATCAGAAGAGTGACTCTAGTCCCCCTGTGGGACCCTGAGCAAGTCACTTAACTCATTTTCCTCTGCCAAAAAGTGAGAGTTAGAGAAGAGAACAGTAGGAGGGCTGGAAAGAATTACAGACAAGCAGGACAGCTTTGAAAATTACCAGTCAAATTTATTATATAATTTAGAAGAAAAGCAAGCTGTATATAACAGAATTCTCAGTTACACGTACAGTCCTCTTTCTGTCCTATGTATGTGGAAATGCCCATTTGATTTAGTGTTTAATTTCAGAAGAAAAATACATTTTTAAAAACAGAACAAGGAATTTGGTCTCGATGACCAATGAGTCTCGGCAGTAATTTTACAGCTAGTTAAGCTTTGTTTTACCATATGAGGAAACTGAGGTTTGGGAGAAAATGTGATTTAACTAGCTGAGTGTCACAATGACAGAAGCAGTGTCCAGCAAACAATGAACCCAGTTTTTAGACTTCATCCAGATATACTCTGAGTTAGAAGTTACTTTAGAGAGCTCTCCTAACTTTATTGATCATATGTGAATAGGTATTTCTTGTTAAGTATTGAAGTTGGCCCCGATAGACTCAAAACAAACGTTTATTTTATACTTCCTACGCTAAGGTGCTGTGAAGAATATAAAAAAGTATTGAGGTATCATTCCTCTTTTAAGAAGCTACTTAAATAGACAGGCCATAAACATGTAAGAAATTAAAGTTTAATCCTAATTCAAGACAAAAGTAGAAGGAGTAACATGAAATAGTACCTGACAAATTGCTAAATGGGTTGATACAGACAATAATTGTTATAAGAAGAGGGAAGAAATTTGTGGACCTGAGATGACCAAGGAAGGTTTCTTGGTAGAGGTAGGATTTGAATGGACCTTGAAAATGAGGTTGGAGTCTATTTCCCATTTGAGCTAAATAGTACCATATACTTTATCTGATTAAAATCATTCTCTATTGCTGGGGTCCTCAGAACCTATCAGCTCCTTATTTGCTGGGTTTGATCACTTTAGAATGGCAAAACGGGAGGTGACCTTCGCTCTCTTTTCAGACTGGGTCTGATTTAAAATTTTAATCCTTTTGCTCTTGTATCTCATCTTCATCTCCTCCTTTGACCATAGACCAAAAAGTCTTAATTAAAACAGTTTCTGTACTGGATTTTCCATTGACATCTCAAACATATCCAAAACAATTAATTTTCTTTCCCACCTAATCTACCCTTCTTCAAAACTTTCTTATTTCTATCAAGGGCACTACCATTCTCCCAGTCACCCAGATTTACAACCTTCATTCATACCACTTATTTTCCAGGTCTTGTTGATTCTACCTTCACAGCATTTCTCACATCCAACTCCTCCTCTCCTCATCACTTCTTCACCGGGCTGTTTTGTAAGTCTCTCAACTCTTCTCCATACTTCCAGTCTTTCTTCTCCAAACTGCCCTCCAATTGCTAAAAGGTTCTTCATAAGCAGAGTCCAAGCATGCCATATGCCTGATTGAAAAAAAAAAAAAAGGCTTCGGTGGCTTCTTAATTACCCCTAGGTCTAGGGTAAAACAAAATCCTCTGGTTTTTAAAACCTTTTACAAGCTGGCTGCAACTTGGGGCAGGCAGGAAGGCAGCAGTAGTAGAGTAGAAATACCACTGAACTTAGAGTCACAGGACCAGAGTTCAAATCCCAGCTCTGCCACTGGGACTGTGTGACCTTGGGCAAGTCACTTAAGCCCCTGTTGGCTTCCTTATCTGTAAAATGTCAGGATTAGACTACATAATTTCCAAGGCCCCTACAATCCAGCTCTTGATCTGTGTTTCTGTATCAATTTTTAGACCTTTATCTCTGAAAAGGATGTTAGCTAGATATGTTCTAGTCAAGAAGGGAAGTAACTTTCCCAAGGCTACATAGCAGGATCAGCAGCAGAGCCTCAGATTTTCTGATGTCAAATTCACCACTGCTTTTTACACAGCATTATAGGAAAGAAACCTAGCTAGTAAGAGGTTTTTTGACTTTTTGACTGATGCTAACTCCTGAGACAAATCCCACTTGGATCCTTTAGCCCTGGAAACAGGGTTTGACATGTTTTTACAATCCTAGGCCAGGTCTATAGAAGGGAAAGCCAGGTGAAATCCTGATCTTTCTTAGAACATAGAGTAGGGCTCCAATAGAAACTTCCCCTGACACGTTGAACACCAGCATAAAATGCAGCTATAGAGTTGGATAGAAGTTAGGAATTGATGACTTCTAGAATCTCTTCTATAATTCTAAGATATTAGCAAAGCAGCTTGCACTTGGAAAGCACCTTAGCGATCATTGTGTCTTTTGCCACTTTGCAGATGGGAAAAGGGAAGCCCCAGAGAGAAGAAAGTAGGTAACATTATTCAATCAACAAGTATTTATTAAATGGTTACTGTGTGCCTAGACACTATTCTAGAAGCCAGAGATACAAGTACAAAGAATGAAATGATACCTACTTGAACTTCCATTCCATTGGGTACAGGTACACGTAAACAGTATATACAAAATAAATATAAAATTAATAAATACATACATACCACCACTTCCAAGTATTTAAATACGTGAGAGAGAGGGTTACTAGAAGTTGGAATGAAGAAAGTCTTCATACGGAAGGTGAAGTGCAAATAGGGAGAAGGCATTCCAGGCATGGGGACAGCCAGTGCAAAGGCCCAGTGAGGGGAAATGGAGTGTCGTGTGAGGAATAAACAAAAGGCCAGTTTGGCTAGATTCCCAAGAATGAGATGGGGAGTGATGTCCAGTAATGCTCGAAAAATAGATTGGGAGCTGGCTTTGTAGGGCTTTTAAAGCTAAGCAGAGAACTTCATATATTACTCTAGAGGAAATAGGAAGCCACTGGGGTTGGTTGAAGAAAAGTCACATGGGCAGATCTGTATTTAAGGAAAATTATTTGACATGAGGGTATAAAATAACTGGAGTATAGTTGCCTGGACTAAGAAGTGGTAACTGTGTTAAGTGGAGGGGTGAGGGTTAGACAGAATAATGTCGTGATGGTAAAACAACAAGACTTGGCATCTTTATGGAGTGAGATGTCGAGGATAATGTGAGACTGAATCTGAGTCTCTGGAAGGACAGTAGAAGGACCTTCAGCAGAAACGGAAGATTGGAGAGGCACAGGAGTTCAGTTTTAGACAAGTTGAGTTTAAGAGATCTACAGGACATCCAGTTTGAAACATATCCGGTAAGCATTTGGTGACCCAAGGCTGAAACTTGGGGAGAGACTGCCGCTGGATATGTGGATCTGGGAGTCATCTGCATAGAGGTAATAATTAAACCTTTGGGAGCTAATGAGGTTTTCTGGAGGGAAAAAAAGAGGGGCCAAGGCTTGACCAGGGCTGGCTGCTTATCACCCCCAAGAAGGTAACTCTGTGACCTTGAGGAAGTCACTTGAGTATCATTTGGCTCCTCTCCAGATTAGGGATAATACTTGAAACCACCTAGCTTATAGGGTTTTAGTAAAGCAAAGTGCAACATCGTAAGGTTATTATCTTTAGTTCTGGGCACCCAGCTTTGACTAAAGGAAAATAAAGTTGAGGATCTCTCAGAAGGAATCAGTATGATGGAAAGAGCATTGAACCTAAAATCCCAAAGCCCTTGATTTAGCCAGGGTCCCATGGCTAGATATCATGTGATCCTGTTAAGACAGTTTTCCTGTTTCCTCTTCTTTAAATTGGGGGTGATGATCCTTGAACTATTTAACTCTCAATGTTGTTGTGAGGCAGATGTTTTTACAAAATGTAAGCTGATGTCACCAGCCTCGACCATTGGTGACTACCATTGATGTTGGGAGTGGCCTAAGTGGTTTCTAGAATTCATTTTGTGATAATCAAGACTGGGTTTTGTGCTTGTCCTTTGGGGCAAGCTTTTCTATCCTGCCTTCTAGCTATTGGGAACCATAGGGAATCATCCACAAGGAGTGGTATCCTCATCCTTCACTCATACACTTAGGGTAGGTAATCTCCCTTGCTCCTAAATGACACTTGAGCTGACTGCCTGACTCCCTCTGTGCTGTGCTTGGGGACTTCAGGGAGAGCATAGTACGACCTCAGGAGATGGAAGAAAGCTTGACTTAATTAAGAGGTTTGATTAATTGAGGTGCTACCTTAGGAGGGGAATTATTTGAGTATAGTGTTTTTCATGAGATAGTAGTCAGATTAGATATAAGTGCTTTTTCTATGCTAATCAAAGGTTTCTAACCTTTCAACTAAGAACTTCTTTCAGTATCTAATTCAAAAACCTTTAGACTGATGATAACTGACATTTGTATAGTACTTTGTGCTTGCCAAGCATTATTACCTGCATCATTACCAGCATCACCTCATATGTGACTCCCACAGGAATGTCGTGAAATCAGTAGTGAAAGGTAGAATGTACAGCCCTGAGTTTTAATCTTAGCCTTGTCACTAACTTGGCATGTGACTTCTGCACAAATCACTTCTCTCTGGGCCTCAGTTTACCAGTTATAAAATAAAGGTTGGACTAGATGACCTCTAAGGTCCCTTCCAGCTCTAAAATTCTATGATTCTGCTACATATCATCCCCATTTTTCAGTTGGGGGGAACAAGCCCAGAGACAGCCCAAGGCTACATAACTAGCCCATCAATAGTAGTTAGAGCTGGCATCAAAACCATAGATCCTTTACCAAGAACAGGGCTTCTTCTACCAGAGGTTTTTTTTTTTTTTTTTTTTTAATTTCTATTCTGTCTCCTCTCTCCTAACCTGTTTGTGATGTGCCATAAAAAGTATTTTTTTCTTTCCCTTCTCAGTCAGCATCGCTATACTACGATGGGATTTTTTTTGCAGTGTTTCACAAATAATTGCCAGCCCTTCTTCCAGTGAGAACTGTGTGTGCTTTATAGAACTCTCCCTAATTCTCATTGGTGAAATGTATTTTCTCTTAGTTCTGAAGAGTTATGGGGGAATATATCTAAAGGGCACTATGGATTTCTCTAACCCTCAAAAACTTTAAGGTCAATCACTAGTCCAGAGTGCAAGGGGAGGGGCAACCCAATGTAGCACAAAGAGCCCTGACCCCTAATAGTCAGAGAACCTCTGTTCAACACCCAGATCTGTCATTTAATATGATTCTGTGAATGTGGGAGTACCCCTCCCTGCCCTTAGCAGCTTCTTCCTTCACAAAATGAAAGGATTGGGTTAGATCTGTGAGAAACTCCAGAGCTCACCTGTTACAACACCATCATTTTACAGAGACGAAAGAAACTGAGGCCCAAAACAGTTGTTAACCTTTAACCCAGGCTCTCTGACTATAGGTTTAATGTTTTTCCTATGTTTATATCATGGGGCTTGAAGCTGTCTAGTGGACAGTTTGTTAATTCCCAGGGCATTCCATTCTGTTGCTGCATAGTTCTGATTGTTAGAAAATTTTTCCTTTTTATTGAGTGAAAAAGTTCTTTTTAGATACCTCCCAGCTGTGATCTTCTGATAGTAGGTTTGCCAAGAAAAAATATCCCTCTTAACCACATTGTGATCTGCCAGTGTTAAATTGGGGAGCTGACCTTGAAAAGTTATGTCTTGTGTGAAAGTGTTGAACACTCAGTTCCTGGGCAAGCCTCCATTGATACACATAAGTGGTGTAGCCACCATTTGGAGATTATGGGACAGCCTGGCCTTTGGATCACCAAGATGCAGTTCTGAGCCTGGCGCTAGTTATTGAGGGAGATATGCTGGAGTGGGGTGAGCCAGTCATTTTCTCTTCTCTTCCACCCACAAAACACTGACTGAGATTACCAATATTGCACTCAGATGGTGACCTTTCCCCGCCTAATATGTGCAAGGATGCTTAGGATCCCAGAACTGTGCCAACACTATTCAAAGTTTAAAAGGGACCTCAGAAATTACCTGAACTAGCCTCCTGGCTGGTCATAAATGACTGTAAGGTCAGAGGAGGGGGCCTTCGATCATCTAATTTTTAGACCCTTATTTTTAAAATGTGAAAGCAGGCCCAGAGACATAAAATAGTAACTTGCTCAGGAACTAATATTTGAAACCAAGTCCTTTGACTCCAAATCCAATACTCTTTAAGTATATCGTTAATGTAGAATGACATCCAAAGAGGACCTTAGATTTTGAAGGAACTTAAAAATCATTCAAACTACAGGTTGAAGTTTAGGCTGTAGTCTGGACAGACTCTGAAAGCTTTGCAGTCTACCAGACTTCAGGCAAGCTGGACCTGGCACCAAGTATTGCCCACCTCGTAGTGAGACTGTGTGGCTAAAGAGGATTTTTTTTCTGGCCAAACCTACTACCAGTAAGTAGTAAGTTTAGAGGTAGGACTTAGGCCTTCATGCCAATGAGTTCTCTTTGCTCAGTAACAATCTTTATGGTCAGAAGTAAGGTGACATACAGCCTCTCACTAAAATTTGCCTCATGGGGATCCAGGAATATGGAAACAGATTCTTCAGCGTTCCTCATCTTCCATCTCTTGAAACAAACTAGTAAAAGCAAAAAGAACAGTGAGGTAAAAAAAAAAATAAGACTGAAAGAGGAAGAGAAACTAGAAAGATCATAGTTTAAGCATTGCTGCCTCATGTTAGGAGAGTCATTCTGCTAGGAGAATCATTAATAGAAGTCTACTGTCTAGCTAACCCAGATGGGGAAAAGGCTGAAAGCTGCATGTCATGTATCTCAAGTACTTATGTGGAGGAAAAGAATGCACTTGGTTACAGAGGCAGAAATTATGATGAATGGATAGAAGTTACAGGAAGGCAGGTTTCAGTTTAACATAAAGAAGAATTTCCAACAATCAGAACTTGGTAACATCAGGATGAATTTTCTTGGAGGTCCCATCACTAGGAAGAAGGCTGTAGGACTGTGCCAATAATAGGAAAGGACATCACAGGTAAGGAAACTGAAGCCCAGAGAAGCTAAATGACTTGCCCAAGGTCACGCAAGGTGATTAGGTGGCAGAGCAGGTTTTTGAACTAGAGTTTCATGACTCCCAAGTTCATTAGGAAAAAAATCATTGCTTTTTCCCCATCCCCATTGTTGGGCTAAATAACCTCTGAATTGCTTTCCAGCTCTGAAGTCTAGGATTGTTTGTTTGATATTCTGTTTTCAGGTGGTCCACCTTCCCCAAATGTTCCATATGTAATAGTGTTTATAATGTTCCTTAGGCTTAAAGGGACTTTTACAATTAAAAATTTTATTCCACAACTGTTATTTCTAATGACCAGCCATCCCTTACAGTAAATGAGTACTCGAGTCAAGCAAAACAGAGGAACACATTGGCCATGTCTGAAAAAAACGCATAGCTTATTCTGCAGCTATTAACTGCTCTTTCTTTGCCGATAGGCAGGAGGTGTGCTTCTCAGTCAAGTCCTCAGAAATCATAGTTTGTTTCTGTATAATCCTTTACATCATTGGTGATCATCATGTAAGTTATTCTAGTTCAGCTTACTTTGCTATAAATCGCTTCATACCCAACTTCCTAAGTTCTTTGTAATCACGTTCCATTACATCTATATGCCATAATTTATTCACTCAAGTTTTTTTCTTTTAACTGCTCCTCATCTAAATCTAGCAGCTTCGATTTTGTTCCTCCAAAAACTTTTCAATTTTATAATTGAAAATGGCCTTTTCAATGTTTTATGATCATCTTCATCCATTCTTCTTCCTTTAGCTATAGTTATGCAAAGTCCCTTCATCTGTGTACCTCTGGTTTTAGATTCATGGACTCTTAACTGCCCTGTTAACCAAAGCAGATAAAATATGCTGTCTTCTGGACTTAATATGCTGCAACTTAAAAAAAAAAAAGTTTTGTTGATAGTTTTATATAGTGTGCATTCTTGAATATACCCCTTCCTATCAAACCTTCTCTTGTGACATCTTGTTTCATCTCCATCCTTGGATACCTTCCTCCCCTCTTTTCTCCCATTAAAAATGCCATTTGGTCTTTCCCACTTAATGCATATGAACACATTCATTGTTAAATGCCTGTTATGTGCTAGGGGCTAGATATAAAAAGACAAACTCGAAACAGCCCTTGCTGTCAAGGAACTTACCTTCTACCAGGAGAGACATGTCTCAGTCTCTACAAAATAAATACAAAGCTTTTTAGGGAGGGTAGTAGCAGTTGGCAAAGATGGGATCAGGAAAGTTGTTTTCTAAAAGGTGGTACTTGGATTTAATCTTAGAGGAAGAGATTGTCCGAAACAGTTAAGGAGAGACTTGTATTGGTGGCCTGGAGAATGGCCAGTGCAAAGGCCTCGAGAACAGAGCTTGGAGGGCTAGCAAGAAGGCCAATTTGGTTGGATCGTTAAAGGGCGGTGTAGAATGAGGCTAGACAGGTAGTTTGGAGCTAAGCTGTGAAAAGGGCTTTCAAGTCAGAGGAGTTGATTTTTTGTCCCAGAGGCCAACAGAGCCACTGCAGTTTGAGAAGGAGAACAACATGATCAGATCTGCACATAAGGAAAGGCACTTTGGCAGCTATAGGAAGGATGAATGAGGAAACGGAGGCCAAGTTCAACAATCAGTGATAGAACTAAAATGTGAGCCCAGATCATCCAACTCCATCCTAGTCTCCTTCCCTCCACTCCTTGTTGCTTCTCAATCAAATAAAAATGAGACCTGGCTTCTAGTCCTACCTCTGTGACATGGAGACTCTAATCTGAAAGCTAAGGTTTTGTTCTGGGAATTTTTTTTTTTAATTTATGGGACAGCAATACTATATGCTTTGAGTTTCTTTTTAATTTTACTGGCAACATAATCTTATGGTTAGAAGCCAATGTAATATATGATAACAGATGAACAAATCAGGTGTCATTTCTCCCCTCTAGGGAGGTGTTTGCCATTAGTTGCTATTTCTTTGTACTGAACCCATCACTCTCTTATTCCTGAATGTGCCAGGCAGTAGCTTATGAAGATAGATGTGTGAATACTCTTTGATCCATGAATAATATCAGAGAGCCCTATTTAATTCTGAGTTCATTCATTCATTCTACAGCATTCTGTGATGTAGGATAGGGGAAGACACTTAGGGACAGAGTTTGGCCCGTGGTCGTAGAGATGCTAGAATTTAGGGGAAAGGAATGAGTTGTAACCATGGTATGTATGACGTGGATTCATCTTTAGTCTCAGAATTAGAAGGGGATTTGAGGGTGGTGGGACATTGAGGCCAAATTTAACTTGAAATTGGAATCCTGCCATCCCTGACAAGTGTTCACACCATCTCTACAGAAGCACAATGCTGTGGGCACAAGATTGATTGATTGATTGATTGATTGATTGATTGATTGATTGATTTGACATAGGGCTTACTAAATGAATGAATAATAGAGAACTCCAGGATCTAGAGTGGAAAGGACCATCTCTGCTTTACAGATGAGGAAACTGATGCTCAGAGAGATGAACCGATTTAAATGATAAAGGTATTTAAGCATTAGCTATGGCAGTAACTTGGATGGTCACTGGTTTAGGAGGTATGTAATTGACATAGTTCATGCTCTGGGAAGGTGTTGAACTAGATGACCTCTGAGGTCCTTCCAAGTCTCTGATTCTGTCCCTCAGGATTATATATTTAGATTTGGAAGAAGAACATCTAGTACAGCCCTCTCATTTTACAAATGATGAACTGATGTTCAAAATGCTAAAGTAATTTGCCCACAGTCTCAAAGGCAGTAAATAGTAGAGCTTGGATTCAAACCCAGGCCCTCTAAATCTCGTCCAAGTTTACACAGGAAATTAGTGGCAGAACTCTGGACTACAACTCAGGCCACATGGGTTCGAGGCTTTTCCTGCCACAGTATATATTAACAACATCCAAAATTCTCATGGGTCTTATAAGGGCTTAGGTGGTTTTGTAATTCTTTCTATTCTCTGCTTTCCGCATTGATAATGTTATATACAGCAATCTACCACCTGAGGATCAAGGATAAAATCAGTGGACTCATTAGTATTTTTTAGTAATAATGATGATTTAAAACATTTGTATGGTCCTTTATGCCTTTTGTGAGGACTTTGCTAATTTGGTTTTCGTCATAGCCTAGGCACTTAAGATTATCCCCATTTTAGAGATGGGGGAAGCTGAGGCCCAGAGATGTGATTGATCTAGTTTTACACAAATGCTTTCCTCAATAAAACCATACGAGATAAGAGTAGTATAAGCCAAGACTATAGTTCACATCTTTTGGTGTCTAGTAGTCTATCCATTATGTTATACATCTCCCATGTGAATATGATTAGGTGTCTCCCAGCTCTTTTATTTCATAAAGAGAATTCTGCTTCATTAGTCAGGTGAATGAAAGGCTAACCTATTGCTGGCAGATCTGGTGACAGCCCATTCCAGGATGGATAGAGACCAGTTAAGCAAATCATAGAAATTTGGTGATAAAAAAGGACCTTAAGAGATACAGATATCTAGTCCAAATCCTTTATTCATTCAACAAACATTTCAAAACTGTGTGCAGTTTTATTCCTTCTGAGGAGAAAATTAAATTAAATTAAGGAATTCCCATCTAAGGAGATTGCAATTTAGTGGGGGAGATAACACATGTTTAACCAGTAACTATAATAGAAGCTAAAATGGAAGAAGTTCATAATAAAAGTGGAGAGAGTACTGGACTGAGTAGGCAAGTCAACAGGTAAGAATCATCCTGGCTCTTCCCCTTACTGTTAGTGTAACCCTAACATTTACCAAAGTGAAATGGACATACTAGATAACAGGAATAAATGCTATTTATATCATACTTTTAAAGCTTGCATAGTGATTCACATAAAATATCTCATTTGATCTCAATTAGGGGATATTCATTTTTTTTGCGGGTCATGGAGCCCTTTGACAGTCTGCCAGGGTAATGTTTTTAAGTGTTTTTTTTTTAATAGGATTACAAAGGAAGCCAATGATGTTTAAATAGTTATTAAAATTGTTTTTGAAACAAAACAAACTCCCGATAGGTGATTTCTAAGGTCTTTCCTGAGAACGTCAAGAAAAAAGTGATCCTAGGCAGCTGGAGAGATGGGAGAAGTGCTATTTGAGGTGTGAGTAGCACATCAGCAGGTGAAGGTTTAGAAGATATTGTAGATGTATGGAGCAGTGTGAGCAGAAACGTCAGGACTGAAAGCCCACAGGATGGGTTTAGCCAGGGGCAGGTGCATGAAATGGAGAGCAGCTTGAGGCAAGGCTAGGAGAGAGGGGAGGTTAGAGCCTAGACCCCTTTGGAGGGCTTTGAAACTAGGCGGTGGAGTCAGGTTGCAGTGCAATTTTTGGAGTCCCCGAGATGGTCTTAGGGGCCCCAGTCTGGTGCTCCTTCTGTCATGCTTTGATATTTTATCATTCATAACAAAATACAAAAGAAAAGGCTCCCTGTAGGCAACTTGAGACTGGGGCATCCCAGAAGAGCCACCCTAATGAAATGACAAACTCCCTACACTTCACTGTTCAGTACTTGTGTAAACATTTTTGTATCTGGAACAAGGCATAGCTCTCTATTTTCCATTCTGTCATGCCTTGTCTTTAGCTTACTATGGGCGTCTTCAGACTGGGAGCGTCTCTTCCTGTTCCCTGTATTCATCTCCAAAAACAACCCCACCCCCTTTTCCTCTCCCCTTTAGCCTCCTGCTTCTTCTCCCCCCCTACTCCCTTTTCTACCTCATACCTTAAACAGAAGCTCTGGCTTCCCAACTGAGTCTTTTGGAACAGAGGACTCCTGGAGGATTCCTTGATCTCTGTTGATCTAGCAACAATGACCCACTCCCCCTTATAGCAATTCAAGCTTTTCTCCCACTCTAATTCTCTTCCTACCCTTCAGGATTGTGAGGTATATTTTGTTTTGTAGACTGGCTTTTCCACCCCTGTAGCCATGGTTACCAACTTTGTATATAAAATAACCAGCATTTCCCAAAATGTCACTGATGTTTGCAGACATGGCCTATGAGAAAAGAATTGGATGCCTTTTTAATCTTTTCCTTTTTGGCTCCACCTACAGTTTGAAATATCAAGCTTTCTTTCCCAGGGAATTAATTTGAAAATTTGATTGGTTTCAGAAATCTGTTTTGCCTTGATTTTTTTTCTTAGTATTTATAGTACTTCAGAGTTGATGACCTAGAAGTGGATTATGATAAAGAGAACTAACAGATTTTTTAAAAATACATCCATTTTCCCTAAACTGGTTCTACCTGTATTACACCAAGATTCAAAACAACATAAACAAATTATATAATTACAGGGGAAATGAGCTATTGCAGGGAAATGTGTGCTTTGAGGAAGGTCATGTGTAGGGCCATAGTCAGAACCCTGAGGGTAAACTTGCTTTTTCTGGCCTCTTTTTTAAATTTTAAAACCTAAACCCACTGTGGTCTTTCCAGTTGTGCCCTGTTTTAAGTAGTACATTATTGGGGTGCCAGACTGCATAACTTAGTCTTGGAATCAAACATCATTAGAACTGAAAAGAGTCTTAAAATAATTAACATAACAGGACCAAGAACACTCAAGATTATGGAATATAGAGTGTAGTATATTAAATCTAGAAGAAAAAGGGATCTTAGATAAAACGATATTAGAGATAGAATGGACTTCATTGATTTATCTTACCCGTTTTGAAGCAGGTTTTCTCTTACAACCTAAGTTGGAAGTGCAGTAGCCACTTATGGGCCAATTGACATGGGAGCTTTGGTTCCTTTTCTTACCTGGGTTGGTTTACCCTCCTTAGACTGATGGTTCCCTACTTCTGGGGTCTCACCATGTTGGCACTGTGGACAATAGTTGATGTGCTTTAAGCCGCTGCAGCTCAGAACTCCTGAGCGAGTCTCATCCCCAGAAGTAGGGATGTTGAGTGCCATAGCGTCTGGGTGTGGGATGGACTTTAGAGGCCATTAAATTCAGCCTTTTTATTACAAAGGAGTCATTTGAAGCCCAAAGACTATTGACTTGTTCAGTGTCACAGAGCTAATAGCAAAGTCAGAGTATAGTACCTTATGCTCCAGAATCCTAAAGTGTTTTTTTTTTTTTTAATTACATCAAGTTGAACAGCTAATAGTGGGAAAGCACATTAGAGTAGAAGGTTCAGAATGTGCAGATTTTTTAAGAATTTGTTCACCTAGCCACTCCTCCCACTCTCTCACAAATGTCCATGAAAGTTTTTAGGGTAAAAGACCCCTTTGGACACGTAGTAACTCAAAAGATAGTCAAAGGAATTTGCCTACTGCTTGGTGATAATCAACAAGCATTTATTAAGCACTTACTATATACTAGACACAGTCCCAGGTTCTAATGATAAAAATAAACCACAAAAGTGACAGACCATGCCTTTAAAGAGCTTACATTCTATTGGGTGACTGTGGTAGATACACAAAATAAATACAAGGTAATTGGTGAGGAAGAGACACAGCTGGGGGTCAGGTGGGGAGAGGTAATCAGCAAAGACCTTGTGCAGAAGGTGGCGCTCAGGATTTTTGAAGGGAGCTAGGGATTCCAAGAGGCAGAGGTGACGAGGAAGAGCATTCCAGGCTGGGAAAGGGAGAGGGTCTGTGACACAGAGACTGAAGATAGGAGTGTGTCATGTGTGAAGAACAACAAGGAGGCCAGTTTGGTATGGACTATCAAATACCTAAATGTAGTATTGTTAAGAATGAAAAAGTAGGTTGGGGCTAGGTTGTGAAGAATTTTACATACCAAACAGAGGGGTTTGTATTTGACCCTAGAAGAATAAAAAGTCACTGGCATGTATTTGGCTGACACGGTCAGACTTGTGCTTTGGGGAAATCACTTTGGCATCTGTGTGGAGGAGGGATTAGAGAGGGGAGAGCCTCAGGGAGGGAGGCAAGGAGACCAATTAGGAGGCTGTCCCTTGTTACTGTTCTCCTTGAGAACACCACTTGCCTCCCCATTCCTCTCATTTTGTAGATGAGGAAACAGAGAATCATCAGAGAGAAGTGATTTGGCCAAGTTCCGTGGCTAGTTAGAGGAACAGCCAAGACTGCAATCCAGATCTTGGGGTTCCCGTGCCCAGTGCTCTTTCTACTATATTACTTGCTGAGTTAGAGCATGAAAAGGGATTTCAATAGGTTAGGTATACTTCATCCAAATTGCACAAAGAAAAGTATGGAGTTAATGGAACAATGCTCGTTAGAATCATAAAAATATATTTCTAGAGGGATCGTGAAAGTCCCAATTTATATGTGAAAAAACCGAGGCCCAGAGAAGTGAGATGTCTGAATTCATAGTAACATGCCTGCAACTTTAATTCCAGATCTCACCAAACTTACTTCTCTCCTATAGGAAAGCACAGTACTTAAAATAATATTAATGAACAATAGGTTCAGGTTCACATCAAGTCAAGAAAGGTCGATTCACTAATGTTCTCTGGTAAAGCAGCAGGTGTGTGTGTGTGTGTGTGTGTGCGCGCGCGCGTGTTTTGAATCAATCAACATTTATTAAGCTCATATTCTTGGCCCTAAAGATACAAAGGTGAAAAATGATACAGTCCTGCCGTAAAAAAAACTTAGTATAGTTTTTTTTTGAGGTGGAGAGGGGTTGGGGATGGGCTGGGGTGGGGGGGTGGAGATTGAAGATAATAAATAATAGGTATAATGAGAGGTGGACAATGATTAAGCAAAGAAGATAGAGTACTTAAAATTGCAGGAAGGGAGTGGGGGATGGGAAATAGCTCAAGGAAGAAAGTCCCCTAAGTTGGGCCTTAAAGGGGAAAGGTAGTGATGTCTACAAATGGAGATGAAGGTGGAGGCTGTTCCAAGCATGGTTGACAGAATAAGCAGAGGAACAATGATGTTAGAAGGTAAGACAAGAGCAAGGGATGGAAACTAGTCCAGTATGGAGATATGGGACAGGTAGGTTGGAGCAAGGTGATGAAGACTCTTAAATGGAGTTTAAACTTGCTTAGGTAGGGAATGGGAAGCCATCTAAACATTTTGGAGTTGGAGAAGATCAGACACCAAGATTATGTGATACAGTGGAAAAAACACTGGACTAGGAGTCAAGAGACATGGATTGAGATTCCAGCTCCATCACTTACTAGCTTTGTAACTCTGTGCAATTCCTTTAATCTCTTTGAACCTTAGTTACCTTATCTGCAAAATGAGGATAATAATATTTGCCCTCCCTGCCTTAGAGGGTTATGAGATGGTAAACTTTAAAGCAGTATATGTAAATGTGAGTGGCAGTGTGGCTAATGGATGTGTGTATATACATACACATATATATATGTATACACATACATATATATATATAATACGTGTGTGTGTGTGTGTGTGTGTGTGTGTGTGTATACACACATATATTTACTCACTTATAGTCAGGATTCCTGAATTCAGATCCATCTCTGCTCCTTACTACCTGTGTGACTGCAAGTCATCTAGCTCTTTGGGCATTAGTTTTCCCATCTATAAAATGAGGAAATTGAACTAATGGATCTCAGAGGCCCATTTCAAAGATCTCTGGTGAGCGTAGGTATCTTTTGCTCTTCTCACCACAAAATTTCAATGTCATTGCCTAAGAGTCTGAATTAGCCCATCTCACGAAATTGAAGCTGTTTCCTGTCCTCTTCACACAGGTGAAAGGATTCTGGGTTATGCAGAGGAGCCCTGCTATCTCTGGTTTGTCATGGAGTTCTGTGAAGGGGGAGATCTGAATCAGTATGTGCTGTCCCGTCGGCCAGACCCAGCCACCAACCGAAGCTTCATGCTGCAGCTTACCAGTGCCATCGCCTTCCTGCACAAAAACCACATCGTGCACAGGGACCTCAAGCCTGACAACATCCTAATCACTGAGAGATCTGGGGTCCCTGTCCTTAAGGTTGCTGACTTTGGACTCAGCAAAGTCTGTGCCGGGCTGGCACCTCGAGGGAAAGAGGGTGGTCAGGACAACAAAAATGTGAATGTGAATAAATACTGGTTGTCCTCAGCCTGTGGCTCTGACTTCTACATGGCCCCTGAGGTCTGGGAGGGGCACTATACAGCCAAGGCGGACATCTTTGCCCTAGGCATTATTATTTGGGCCATGATAGAGCGGATCACGTTCATTGACTCCGAGACCAAGAAGGAACTGCTGGGGACCTACATCAAACAGGGGACAGAGATTGTACCCGTAGGGGAAGCGCTGCTAGAGAACCCAAAGATGGAGTTGCACATCCCCCAGAAACGCAGGACTTCCATGTCTGAGGGGATAAAGCAGCTCTTGAAAGATATGTTAGCTGCTAACCCACAAGACCGACCTGATGCCTTTGAGCTTGAAACAAGAATGGACCAAGTCACATGTGCTGCTTAAAATTCAGGGCAAAGCATCCCGGGCGTTTTATAACTGGGTGAGTATTTGGTTGGAACTGGGTTATTTTCTGCCCACAGAAGTCTGTGAAGAACCAGGGGGTATCCTGAGAAGCTTTCAGGCTACATTAGGAACTTAGAGCTGTAATGTAATAGAAGGGGCTCTGGATTTATGATCAGAGGACCTTGATTTTGAATTCTGGCTCTCAGAATAATAGCTGTATCACCTTGGGCAAATCCCTTAGTCGCTCTGTACCCCCATTTTCTCATCTCCAAATGGGAATGGTAATATTTGCTACCTCACAAGGCTTCTGGAAAGATCAGAAGAGATAATGTGCATAAAAAGTATCATGTACACCAAAAGGAGGAACCGTACCAATGTAGCCATTGCTTGTCATCTTTTATAGAGTCTTAGACTCAGGCTCAGGGGACCTTAGACGTCATACGCACTAATCCCTTAACTTTACAGATGACTGAATCATTTCCCCAGGAGAGGAAGTTACTTGCCCAAGGTGTAACAGAGGTAGCAGGCAGCAAAGTGAGGATTTGAACCCCAATCCTCCAGCTCCAAATCAGTGCTTGTACTACTAAGACCTACTACCACTGGAGCCGTTAATGATCTTTGTGAGTATAAACTGTGCTTACGTAGGATAGGGAATAATAAGGTACTTGCTGAGTTTCTAGTATGGGTGGGATACCCAGACCCATGGCCATTCTTGATTGGCTGAAGGCATGGCATGGATTTTAAAACAGATTGAAGGGGGTTTATTCTTGTATGCTGGTAGCTCAGCAGATCCTAAAGCCATCTCTGGACCTTGGAGAAGAAACAAACCCTTTTTCTTGTTGGAGTCAAGAAGGAGCAGGAGGTTTGTGGGCAACCCTTTGTTCTGAGAGATACAGCAGAACCCACAAGAAGGTGGAATGTGTACTCTAGACCGCAGAAACTCTAATCGAAGATAATAAATTGTTACGAACCAACCAGAGCTGCTTCTAGTCAAGTTACTGACCAGAGCCAGAGCACAATAATTTCTTTCCCATATTTAACTCTTAAAATATATTCTGATACAACACAACAAAAATTCATGAGGTGTTTCTTGTCTGAAGGATACTGTACTATTTTTAATCTGTGGAGAAGCCTTAGTGACAACCTGCAGCCACGCCCTCTTGCCTCGGGGGGATGGCTAGGTAACATCTTCCGTCCTCAAATGAAGCAGGCTCAGCTCTGGGATGGTGTAGTCACTAGTAACGAATAACTTAAAGACTCCCATTCTCTAGCTCTCTTTCTCTCCTCTTCCCTCCTTTCCCTGTCCCGGCACTCTGCAAGGAGCCCTTTATTAGCTAGGATACCAGAGCACAACAGTCTCTTTGTTAGGTTTTCAGCACAGTTATTTTACATACTGAATCATTGAGGAGCCGCTTATCCCCCCGCTTATCCAGCTACCTTTCTTGGGTTGAGTTTAGGGATGTGGTGCTGGAAACAAAAAGGCCAAGTGGACTCCCTTATTGACCCGGACTCTTTTTCAGTTTCTCTTTAATCTTTTCCACCCTCTGGGGCCCAGTTGAGCTGTCCTTTCAAGGAGGATCCCCATATCCTGTAGGGCTGCCATTGGAGGATCTAACCTAAAATGTGGGCCTAGAAACCAGCTCCCATGATGCAGGGAAAAGAACACTGGCTTTAAAAGGAGAGGGCCCGGGTCCAGATCTTGGCTCTGCTATTTAATAGCTCTGTGATCTTAGGCATCCTATTTTTCCTCATTGAGCCTGAGTTTTCTCGCCTGGAAAATGAAAGCATTTGACTAGATGACTGTCGAGGTTCTCTCCAGCTCTAATCCCATGATCTTTTGTCCACACAGAGCTTCGTAGCTACACAGCATTTTATTCACATCATTATTAGGTAAGTAATATTGCAGTCCCTATTCTACAGATGAAGGAAGCTTCTGCTTTCTAGATGAGGACACTGAGGCCCAGAGAGGTTAGGTGACTTGCCCATGGTGACATAGGGAGTAAGTGGCAGCAAGGATTCCAGTTCCACTGCCCTACTGAGTTCTTGATAAAGGAGAATGAAATAGATGATTTGGAGGCTGCTCTGCCCAATCCATTGGTTTCCATTCCATGGTCTAGGATTCCCAAAGGGGGAATCAAGATTTCATAGAGTATCTTGTATCTTGGCCTTAAAAGATGGGTAGGGTACAAGAGTTGAAGAGGGACAGTAAGGTGGTACAAAGTGGAGAAAGCAAGGATGTGGGACTGGCAAAGTAGAGTTTGGCTAAGTAATAAATGAGAAGCAGGGGAAGGATGAAAAGGTAAGGTAGGTAGGTTGCTAGGTTAGTCAGTGTACGGCTAAGGAATCTAAATTCCTAACCCATAGGCAATAGGGAGCCATTAAAGTGATTTAAATAGTAGTGATGTGACCAGATTTATGCATAAGGAAGATGAGTTTGGCTATGTGTGTAGGAGAGTTGAAGTGGGGAGAATGTAAAGCTAAGGAGACCTAATAGTGGAAATGAGGGCCTGAAGTCTTGTGGTGGCAGTGAAATTAGGAGGGGATTGATTTCAGAGCTATTATGGAGGTAGGAAGAGCCTGCTCTGAACATAGGTTCTAGTCTTATACTTCAACACCTGCAGATAAAAGGGGTCTGCAATGCATCCACCTGGGAGAGATTTAAGATTACAGTTTGTCAGGGATACATAAGCTTGGTTGTTCGTAAAAGAGAACTAGAAAGCATAGTGGGTTTTTTTGAAAAATAAAAGCTCAGGCCAGTATTGGTACAGCTTGTTTAACTCAAGTAGAAACACCTTGCTTTGCTTCTGCTGCCCCTCCCCATGCTGTTGGAACAAGAGCAGGCCTTGCTTCTGAGTTAGAGTATTACCAAATCACTTTACCTTTAAGAACAAAAGCTCTAGTCTCAAACCACTCTGTTCCAAAACATCTATTTTTGCACATCACTCAATGCTAAGCAGCAGAGCCCTTGTTCTCTCTTGTTTGCCTCAGCTACTGCAGTTGCCCTGCTGTGTCTTGAGTCCAAATGCCAAACCAGCCAGGCTGATGTTCTAGGTGTCACTGGCTCAACAAGACAGAGAGGAGGGCATGGGGGGGGGGGGCAGCGGCACGGGGTGTTGCAGTCTGCATTCACAGCTGAAGCAGCTGTCTATAAACAAAACAGCGTAACTAGGGCCTCCTTGAGCCAAGGCCCTGGTGTGTGACGTGTCTGACTGAGCCCAAAGAGTCCTAAGCATTCAAAGCCAAGTGCTGCTGTAAGTGTTAGGGAGACAGGAGCAGAGCAGACCCAGGTTGAAATGCTTGGAGCATAGGGATTGTAGATAGTTAGACCTAGGAGGAGCTGGACCTCGGCAGGCAGTCTTGAGACAAGAAGAAAAAGTCTGTGCATCTCCAGCCAGGGCAGAAGGGAAATGAGGTTAGACTTGAATGGTTGCCATTTGAAAGAGTGAGGCCACCACAAAAGGGAACAGGGAACGGTGAGGAAAGTCCTAGAGTGGCAGTGAGGGGCCTTGGGGGCCAGGCCCTGCTACTGACTTGTTCAGTGGCTAGCAACAGCTGTTCACAATTATATAATGCTTTACTTTTGCCTTTGCATATCACTCATTTGATCTTCACAACTCTGAGGAACTGCAAATAATCATAATTAACATTAGTAGTTGTAGTAAAAGGCAGACTTCTTGAATTCTTTAAGGATTACTAGATGCTCTGTTCGAATCAGGTATGGGGTGAAAGACTTGTGCCCATTTCACAGATGAAGATCCAAGATGGGGGGGGGGGGGGCGGGGTGTGGTTACATGGGATGTGGCTTGTCCGAAGTCATGAATTTAGAGATTTAATCCAGCCCTTTCCACCCTAAATCCAGTGGTCCTTCCCTTGCACTATATCCCACTTTCTTCCACCTTTGCTCTTTTTAGGCCTTTTCTTCTCTTGGCCTCACTTTTCTTGTATGTAAAATAATGGATGTTGGACTTGATGGTTATGTATTATCCATTTATAAAACTCTGTAATTCTGAGATCCTCACAATAGTCTTATCCGGCCAGGTGTTATCCCCATTTTAAATGTGATGAACTGGAGGCTGAGTAAGATTGAGAGACCTGTCTGAGATCACAGCAAGACAGTGATAACACCGGGACTAGAAGCCCTGTCTGCAGATTTCACATTCAGCGCTTGCTTCGCTGTGCCAGACTGCCTAGACAGATCACTTTCTTCTGGCCTCAGTTTCCTTATCAGTAAAACTAAAAGTGAGTGGAATGGGTGATCTGCAAAGTGACTTCCAACTCCAACACTGATGGTTTCTGTCTCTCTTACACAGTGTCCTCAAGTCTTTTCTGCTGCTCTTCTGCTGTGGTTTATGATCCTAACAGTCAAGTTCATTCACTAGAAGCATAAGAAATGTGCAGACCTTTTATGAAATTGATGCTGCTAAACCACATTTAGCGGGTCTTGTGCTTTGTTCTTGTCTTTCATGTAGTTCTGATGGCCCAGCAGCATGCATTTGTGAGAGTGCAGGTCAGGTAAGCAGTGTACATATGAATCTAGAGGAAAGGAGGCCTTGACCTCCTAAACACTGTGCTTTGAATTCACTGAGCCAGCTGTCCAGCTTGTTTACCTGGGCAAATCACTACCTCCACATGTCTGAAATGGCCTCCTAGCTCTTCTTCCCCTTTAGTTCAGGTCATCTCTACTGTCTCAAATTTCTCTTAACACTTTTCCTGGACTTCTCCTTTGCACTTAATCACATTCTGCTTTGTATCATACTCATCTGTTTATATCTACTCTTAAATTACAAAGTTTCCAAAGGAGAAGGTGTATTATCTAATTTTATCTTTATATGCCCAATGAGTGCCACACCCAGGATCTGCACATAGTAGGCATTTAATTAAATTGCAAATAGGAACAGGTTATGAAATGTGTAATTTGTGAAGAGAGGTACATTGATTCACCTTCAGTATATTTGAATTTCAAACCTATCAGTAGTGTAACTGACAAGTAGCAAAGTGGACTGGTTTGTATTTTAAGCCCCTTTTAAATTGTTTTGTGTCGCTGTCTGTGTAATACAGATTTACAGGGCAGCTAAGTAATTTAGTGGTTAGAGCACTGGGCTTGGAATCAGGAAGACTCATCTTTCTGAGTTCAAATCTGTCCTCAGAGACTTGCTAGCTGTGTGACCCTGGCTAAGTCACTTAATCCTGTTTGCCTCAGTTTCCTCATCTGTCAAATGAGTTGGAGACTGAAATGGCAAACCACTCCAGTACCGTTGCCAAGAAGATCCCAAATGGGATCACAAAGGTTGGACACGACTGAATTACAAAAATACGATTATAGTAGTTACAGCTAAGTGGTGGCTGTAACTCTCACTGATCAACGGACTTGAAACCCCTTTAATTTTTAAAATTTTTTTTTAAAAAATCTTTTGTTTTTATATCATCTTTATTTCTAAATATATCCCTTCTCAGTGAGCCATCCCCTCTAATAGAGAATAAAAGGGGTGGGGAGACACTTTACCAAAATCATCTGACTCATTTGTGTCTGATAGTATATGCAGAACTCCATACCCATAGTCCTCCACCTCTGCAAAGATTGGCAGGCGGCAGCATGGTACACTGGACAGATTGCTAGATTTGGGGTCAAAGGGCCTTTTTCCAACTCCTGGCTCTGTTACTTGCTGTTTGTATCAACTCCAGCAAGTCATTGGGTGTCACTAGATCTCAACTGTAAGGTATGGGGTTGTATTAGTTGCCCTTCAGAGATCCCTTCTAGCTCCAGTCCTTGGATGCAGTGACATGGGCTGCCTGGTGAGGTAGTGAGTGCCGTTGCTGGAGGTATTCAAAGGCTGTGCTGGCCACTTGGGGAGTGAAGTAAAGGAGCCGATTCTACAGGGTGACAGTTTGCGCTAGATCATGTGGTTCGTGAATCTATGATTATTTTTGCCTGTGATCTATTGCAAGTGCAAGTTAATGCACCTCCTTCCCTCCCCTTAACACATTTGGGGAATTATAGGTATGGGGATATTACATATACTGTTAGATTCAATTGCTATATTAATTAGTTTTGCTGATTATATTCCTTTTAAAAAATTCATATATGAGATGCCTTGCTGGGTAGGTAAGGGAGAGAAATATATTTGGAAATGAAGGTGATATCAACATTACTAATAAAGTTCTTCTTTTTTTTCTTAAGTGCTAATGAGCCATGAAAATAGCCAAAAGGAGGGAGATGTGTATACCCCATGATAGAAGACTGATTCCAGACAGCTCCAAGATTCTTTGCATTAATGAATTACTGTAATAACAGAGTACACCTTTTGTGAGCTTCAGGGGAAGTGAGAAGGGAGGGTAAAATATTAATAATACATTTACATCAGTCTGGTTTACAAAGTACTTTATTCATAGCATCCCTGTGAGGCAGAATAGAATAAGTATTGCCATTCCCTGTCTTATAGATGAAGAAACAGATCCCTCAGGTTATGTCATACCCAAGGTTCCATACCTCTTAATGAATATGGACCTTTTTTCTCCTGGAAAGTGAGACAGCAATAAATTCTCCCTTAAAGCATTAGGTGCCATTGTACATGCCAGAATCTTGGAGCCCTTTTCCTTTCTAGGGTAAGAATGTTATTTTCAGAGGCCCTGCCTGGCATCAGGGAGCTCCCGAGTGGCCTGTGTTTGGCCTCTACCGTTGCCATCTGTGATCACTCGTGCTGTGCTAATGTGATGCTGCTGAGTTATGTAAGAGGAGCAGTACCCTCTGGGGAAAATCCACACTGTGCTGCTCTATGGAATAGTAAATGCAGGACAATCAAAAGCAGGAGGGGACGGTCCTGCCCTGCAGCTATTTACTTAAAACTCCAGCTGCCTCTTCCTATTTTCTCCTGAGCACACTGTGTGTTATAGTGGAAAGAACTCAGACCCAGTCTGGACACCAGGGTTCAAGTTCTTTCCAGCCTCTCACTAATTGTGGAATCTGGGGCAAATCACTTTTCTTCTCTAGGCCTGTGTTTCTTCCTGTGTGAAATTAGTTAGATGGCCTCCAAGGTTCCTTTCCACTCTTAAGACTCAATCCTTAGGATCAGATGAACATAGTAAGGTTCCTTCCAGCTCTGATAGTGAGTGTTCTATAATTTGTACCCTTTGCTCCATATAACCTAGGTATTTTTCCAGGAAAATTAAGAGGGTGAGAGGAAATAAAAGCCTTTGGGGGGGTCCTTTCTGGCATTCTTTGCCCACCTCTCCTATTTTTTTTGTCCCATTTTGCCTAAAGATTTAAAGTATAAAACTGTAACAGTGGGCTAGCAGGTAATGGAGTTTATGTTGTGGCCCCAAAGTGCCAGAGTCCCTTTTGAATTAAATCATTAGGTTGCATATGTGAGACCAGCCCCTAACCACATAGCAGTTATGGGATTTGGAGATTGGTCTTGAAAATGCTTGTTGGATTGGATTCTTATAGTGGGTCATGGGCACCAATAGATCAGAGAATCCTAGAATGTCAGTACTGAAAAGGGACTGTCCAATCTAACCCCTTGTTCTCCAGAGGCCTAAAGAAGGGAGGTGTGGAGAGCGTTTTCTTCCAGAGTAAGAGAGGGAACAAAAGACCCCAGAGCATGGATATTTCTAGATTCCCAGTTAAGTGTTCTCTCTGCACTATATCAGACTCCCTCACCTGCTGTATGCATGTTGAGCTCAGCGCTCTTGGTCAGTAAAAGTTCCTCATGATGATGCACTCAAGTCTCAGTGATAAAGAATTTGAGAGAGTCTGTATTTCAAGCATCTTTCTCTAGTTACTCACAGGTTCTTTCAGCCCTCTGGTGGTTTATTTGGTAGCATTACATAATGAAAGGAAGCCAGCCTTTCATCATTTCTAGCATTCAGTCAAGGCAAGTCTTAAAACTGCCAACGATGTTTAAAATAAATCAATACCGTAAACTACTGTGATGAATTTCCCAACTTTAAAGGAATTTCCATTTCAGTTAGAGGTGCCAGGGGAAAGCTATAACTCAACTAGCATTATACAAAGGTCAGATTTTCTATTTTGCTTCTTTGGAAAAGAAAGTGTTATCCAGAGACTGACAAGAGCTCAGAAGGGGCCACCCAAAAGCTACAAGCCACAGAGAAAGATAGAGAAGTTTCTTTTAAGATCTCTTTTATGATATTGTACAATATGAGTTGATTGAAGTTCATTTAATAACCATGTATGAAGTGTCCGCAATGTGCTACTCAAGGAAACGTTTCCACAGATCTCTAATCTCATTCTTCCAGTGGGTCTAGATTGCAGCCCTTCCATGCCCTCTTACTCTGTAACAGTATCAGCCATGTCCTGCCATAAATCCTTTGTAGGGTAACCACCTAGTGTGATAGGGGGCTCACCTTTAGACCATAGGGTTTTCTACAGCTCTGGAGTGGAAAGAGACCTTAGAAGTCCAGTCCCTCTCAGCCTCTTGCCATTTATGGATAACTATGATGCTGTCACCTAGCCCACCTCTTTTTACAGTCATACATGTTTCCAATGACAACTGTTACCCTACTTCTGCTCATTTCTTTGTTGGTTATGTGTAACAGTATTTGTACCCACCATGCACCTTTCCATTGCCCTGTGGGTAAGCCAGAACTTCAGTTCTTTAGAAACTGTGGTAAATCATAATTCTAAGCCATTCAGTATCACCAGAAGAATATTTATAATTAAATATTTCATTAGAAATGACGCTTTTCTATAACATTTTACAAAGAGCTTTCCTCATTATAGTCTGGTACATTCAATAGTACAAGTATGAGCTCCATTTCATAGATCGGGAAACTGAGGGTCAAAGAGATGTTAACTGACTTGGAGAAGGTCACACAGTAAGTTACAAAGTCTTCTGACCTCTTTAAGCACCAAGCCACACGGTCTCTGACCTTAAGAAGCTCACAATAGCCATGGGGATACAAAACATGGTAAATATGTAGTAAACATAAAGCAGAATAGAAGATAGTAGTATCATAATGCACACAAAAGTTTATTAGATCTGAGAGAAGAAAGATCATTTCTTGACTGGGTGAGGGGGAAGGAGGAAAAGAAGGAAATCGGGAGTACCTTCCTGAAGGAGATAGAATTTGATCGGAGTCTTGCCACGAATTGAATTTCAACTGAGAAAAGGTTACATTCTGAATGTAGGAAATGGATGAAGCAAAACTATGGAGCCAGAAAACTGACTGTGTGTATGAAAGATGGCCAGTCACCCAATTTTGCCAAACCACAGTATCTGTGGTGGAAAGTTCTGTGAGATAAGGCTAATTGTTATATAAATGGTACCGCTGAATTCCAAAATCCTCCAGTGTCATCTTATGTGCATTTCAGGTAGGGACTCTGGCTTTGTGAGAGTTGTCTTGGGCTTTTTGAGCTTCCATTTTTCTGCACAAATGGGAAGTCATGGATGAGTTGGCTTTGCCTCACTTTTTATCTCTTCTATTCATTTGGAAAGTGGTAAATCAAACTGGCCTCCAGTTGTTTCTGTATTTGCATCTAGATGTTCTTAACATGTCCAAGACATGTCCTAGGAAGCAAGTCCAAGGCTGTGAATGGGTGTGTAGTACTTTCAGCTTTTGGCAGATTATATCAACATCTTACCAGAAAAATCCAACCTTGCACAAGGCAGAAAAAGAACCAGTGGTCACAAGTGAAGAATTCTTTGTTGTTAGTAACCAGCTGGGATGACTGGTTCTAATGAGCCAAGGTTAATGTGGGACAGACAGCAATCCTGAATGTAGAGGATTGTGAATAAGCCACACCCCAAACTAGCAGCTAGCTGGCTTTTTTCCCCCTTCAGGGACTAGGCCTACTCTCTGAACTGAAATTAAGAAATAAAATTTACTTTGAAAATAAAATAAACTGAAATTTAGATGTGGCTACTACTAGTCATCTCAAAAATATTTCACTACCCTGAAAATCATAGGCATATTTTGTCAGCTAAACAGGATTGGAAATTGGATTAGATGATGTTGAAGGAAGGGTCCCTTCTGACTCTGCAGTCAGGATCCTATGATGTGACCTGACATTAACCTTGGCACTCACGTTTTTGGGTTTGAATAACTTGATCAGGGCTAGAAAAACTGGAGTTTACGGAGTCTTGTCTAAAACTTTGCAAGGGCTTTTCTATCCAATTTATCAGGAATTCCTGGGAGTAGCTCCCCCTCTTTGTCAATGCCTACAGAAGGGGAAGTGGTTTAGCTGAGTTTACTCAGTGTTAGTGGCAGAACCAGGCTCCCCTGACTTCTAGCTTACAGCTCCAGCACAATCTCAGCTGTCCAACCTTGTCCAACCCTATGATTCAGTCTTAGTCAAGGTCTATGGTCCCCTGCTTTGTAACATGAAACCTCTTCCCAGGACAGGCTGGTCTGTTTACTACGCCCTGCTTTCTGCTTCCTCCCCAGCTAGACTCTACTTAACATTTATTCTTCAAGGCCAGGTTACAACCCACTTCCCTTCACCTCCCTTAGGAAACCTTTCCAAACCCATAAACCTTTCCAAGCTAAAGCCCAGGGCTTCTGACTCCCAGTCCAGGTTGGGTAAGTCATGCTTAATAGTGGCCCTTTCTCCTCATTATTTTCTCCCTTGGTACATTAGCCATCACCAAAGTCTGCAAAACAGGTGTGTTTGCCTATGATGAGGCAGCATATGGTCCTTGGAGGCACTGAAGCCTCCTCTCTTGCCTCTAGTGCCTCTAAAGAGGATGAGGAAAGGGGCGGCGGCGGCGGGGTGCGGAGAAACAATTTGACTTTTCTCTACAGATGCCCCTGGCCCTGGGGAGACTATTTTCTGTGCAGTAATAATACTTTTAAGATTCTCTGGTGAAAGGAACTAGAATAATACAAAAATCTTCAACCATGAATTCTTGATTCCCTTTTATGTTGCTGTGGTAGGAATCAGTTGTTCTTGAGAGAGAAGGGAAGCTTGTGGTGAAGAGGCCTAGGAGGAGAGCGTGAGGGGGTTTCTTCTTTAGCCATCACTCCCATGCCTTCTTAAATAAACTTCCTTAATGGAAGGCAACAGTTTTCTAGATTTTGGAATCCTAAAATTATAGGTTGTTAGAGCTGGAAGGGATTTCAAAACATCATATTAGGACTAAAAGGAATATCAGAACTAAAAGGGAAGATCATATAGTTCAGTGCCTTCAAAGATAATAAGTAAAAGTTCATTTATATAGAACTTTTCAGTTTATAAAGCAGTTTACATACATTGATCCTAACATCCTTGTGATGTAGGTACAGTTATGACTAATCTCTTATTTCAGATGAGGAATCTGTTACCCAGAAAAGGGGAAGTGACATCCCATGCTAAAAAGTAATAGATTCAAGGTTTGAACCCAGGTTTCTTGACTATCCAGTTCATTAATTTATCTGGGATCAAAGTCAGTCCTCAACTCACAGATCCCCACATTAGTCTGTTTTATTCTCCGATGTTAAGTTCAGGCCCCATTATACATCTCCATACTCCTTTGTGGCCAGCCATCCCTCCTTGCCCCTTTAGATAGATTCTGGTCTGAGTTTTATATCCTGTGCTTGCTGGGTAGGATTTGTACTTGAGTGTTTGCTGTCCCTATTCTGTGTAAACAGTTTGCTTTTAAATGATAGATGACCATGTTGGCATTTGCATGTGCACTCTGCTATAATTTTGTCTTTTAAGAGTATGTCATCCTTTTTTCAAGGGTGGGAGTGAGCTGAAAATGAGCAATGTGGTGTCCTGTCACATGGACAGGGCTTGGGGAGCAGGCTCTGGTTCTGTCAGAATGGGACTTCTGTCATTCATCTTTTATACTCTTATGTAATAAGTTGGAGCCATGATTGCATGCTGTTTAAAAAAAAATCTCCTTAAGAGCCACTTTTATTGCAAATTGTGGGATGCTATTTATAATTCATGCCAGCCGGAGAAATAGGATAGAAGATGGTAGGCCTGTAGGTAAGAGGGATAAATCCTCTATCTATTTGTCTTTATACTCTTAATGGCCATAGTTTCAGAGGTGATTAAAATCAGAGCTGATCAGGACCTGAGAACATAAAACATTAGAATATAGGATGTCAAAGTCATCATTAGAGATAGTCTGTCTAGTCAACTCTTGTTCCTTTTCTAAAGGGGGGAAATGGGCTCCAGAGATAGGAATTGGCATACTCAGGGTCACTCAAATTATCGAAGGCCAAGGCAGTAGTAGAACTCAGCTCTCCTAGGGTTTAGGGTTCTTTTTTTTCAATAAACAAAAATCTGTTTTCTCTCTTACCCATCCATCCCCCACCCCCAGTTGAAAAAGAAAAAAAAAGAGCCTTGTAATATCTGCATAGTCAAGCAAAACAAATTCTTGCCTTGGCCCAATTAGTTTTATCCAATATACAGTATACCTCTTGTCCCTCATCTCTCTGTCAGGAGGTGAGCATGAGTCCTTTGAACTCAGGATTAGTCATTATATTGATCAAAGTTCTTTTCAAGTCTTTCAGAATTGTTTGTCTTTACAGTATTGTATAAACTGTTCTCCAGGTTCTGCTCACTTCACTCTGTATCAGTTCTTAGAGTTCTTCCCAGGTTTCTCAAAACCATCCCCTTCATAATTTCTTACAGCACAATAATATTATATTCACATGCCAATATTGAGCACCTCCTTATTTCTTTGCCACCACAAAAAGAAAAAGCTACTATAAATAATTTTTGTACATATGGGCTCTCTGCCTCTTTCTTTCATTACTTTGGAGTATAAATTTGGTAGTAGTATCATTGGATCAAAGGGTTTAGTAATTGGGTGGGGACATGGTTCCAAACTGCTTTACAGATTGGCTAGATCAGTGCACAGCTCCATCACCAGTTCTTGAATGAACCTAGTTTCCCATAACCCCTCCAACATTTGTCATTTTCCTTTTTTATCAACTTTGCCAGTCTGATGAAGATTATTTTAATTTGCGTTACTCTGCTTAAACTTTTTAATTAGTTCCATATGTATCTTGGAAATGAGCCCTTTATCAGAGAAACTTAGTGCAGAGATTTTTTTCCCCCCAAGTTATCTATTTTCTTTCTAATTTTAACTACATTGTGTATACAAAATTCAGAATTGTTCATTATACCTTCTGTGGTCATCATCTTCCCCCAATCTTGGAGGAAAGTTTTCTGTCCTTCACCTAGAATTTGCATGCGTGTGCGTGTGTTTGTGAAGCAGCATGGTTTTGTAGAAAGAGTACACTGCATTTGAATTTGAAAGACCTGGATTTGAAACCTGCTTCTGCATTTTGCTTTTGGAGTCTCAGTTTTCTCATCTGCAAAAAGGACATAACACTTCATGTTCTCAAGGGTATGGTAAGGGTCAGGGTAATAACGTGTAAGAAGTGCAGTGGTTGAAGGAGTTGCTTTAGTGGCAGCACATTTCCACTCTATTTTCTAGGGATTATTTGAGGATCTGAGCTCCAGTCTCAGCACTGTGACTTACCGACAATTATAGAAGTACCAAGTCTCAGTTTTTTAGTCTGTAAAGTCAGGGGTTTAGATTAGAGGACTGACCTTCAGGGGCCCTTTCAGCCCTAAATCTGTGATCTTTGTAGGTCTGTTCTCCTGATAGTTTCGGATCCCCTTGACAATTCACTAGATCTTATTTTGGAGAAGCATCCCCTGGGGCAGGCCAGTTTCTGACATCAGTAAACACTAACAAAACACCTACTATGTATAAACTAAATGCTGTGTTGGTGTGAAAGTACCATGGAGAAAAATTTCAGCTAGTCAATGGTAGGAGAGAGAGAGGCCTGACTTGAAGTCAGGAAAACCTAAATTCAAGTCCTACCTCACACTTAGTAGCTTGTGTTAACCTGGTCAAGTCACTTGCCTCATCTGTAAATTAGGGATAATAAAAGCACCTACTTCAGGGTTGTTGTAAAGAACGAATGAGATAAAATATATAAACTTGAAGCACTATATAAATGTTTTCTCTTTACTATTATCATTGTTTTATGTCAATGTAAGGGAGAACCTTAATAATTAGTACTCTTCAACAATTGAGTTTTTTCTGTGGAAAGTGAGTTCATTGTGATGGACGGGTGGGTATTCAAGTAGGAGTTGGGTGCTCATCTCTAAGGATGATAATAGAGGGGAATTCATGTTTCACATAAGGAGTAAACTAAATGATTTCAAAGATTCCTGCCAACTCCTGGTAATACAAAATTAAGACGTAATCTCTGACATTGTCTTCAGTGAGCAAAACAAGACTTAAGAATAAATGACAATATGGGATAATACGCCTTTTGTACAGCCAAGATCATAGGAGATCAGAGAAGGGAAAGATTCTTGACTGTAGAAGTCAGTGAGGAGGTGGTATTTGAGTTAGACCTTGAAGGAGGAAGGAGAAGGCATTTCTAACTGAAGAGTGTAAACAAAGGCACAAAAGTAAGAATGCCTGGGATCAGAGAAACTAGTTTAGCTGGAGTAGGGACGTACATGTAGGGGAGTCATAGGAATTGGTCTATGTGGCTAGATTGGAGCCAGATTATAAAGGGTGTTGAATGCCAAGCTAGGAAATTCAGACTTGGTCCATTGAAACTGTGGCATAGTGGGAATGGGTACTGTATTTTGAGTCTAGAGTGTTGGCCTTGGATTTGTGCCTGGCACTAGCTGAGTGACTAAGGCCAAGTTATTTGGCCCCTTTTCGCAGATGAGGAAACTGAGGATCAGAGAGATTAGTAGCATACAGCCTAGCTCACAGTTAACATGGAAAGCACTTGAAGGTTTTATCAAGCAATATAGATATATAGAAATATGAATATGGTTAACAGTTTTTGAGCAGATGGAATAGCATGTGCAAGGATGTGTTTTAGGAAAATTAATGTTATTCAATAGAGTTCATCGTCAGGATCCATGATACTAACAGAAACCTGGAACCAGACAGATCTTCTGACACCTCTTCTCTCTCCCCACCCCCAGCTTTGTCCCTGGGCCTCCACAGAGCTGGTCCTAATTAGCGTCCCAGGTGTCCTACTGATCGGATCCACCATAGGTTCTCCAATGAATGGAGAGAGGTCCATAGAGCAGAGCATGGCAACCTGGGGTAAGACCCTGGACCAAACAGGATGAAAGAGGTGGACGGCAGACATCCAGTCTGGGGAGGGAGAGGTGCGATGGGCCATCTCTGACCCCAGAGTTCTTGGGATGAGAAAAGAAACTGAGTGCAGTGGAGTGATGGGGATTGAAAGTGTCATGGAAACGGCCCCTTAATATAATGAAAGGAACATGGACCTTAGAATTTGCTATATAGGATTATAATACCTGCCCTCATTAAACTCACAGACTAGGGAAGCTGAGATGCGATGAGACAAATACAGGTTAACTATCATGCAATAAAAGATTCCATGATAGGTTTAAGAAGAAAGCAGCATTGTTGGCCAGATCTTTGGGAAGGCTTCATGAAGGTTGTGCCATTTAGTTTCACATCTGGTACTTCTGTTGATGATGCTTGATATCTTTTTCTTTTGGAATTTCTACCTCTGTATCTCTTCATACAAAATGCGTTCATTATGTTGGTGTTCTTGTTCTGCCCATTTCCTTCTCAGCATTTCTCTGGCTGTCCTTGAGGAGGATGCTGAAGAGTTATGTTCCCCTGCAGCCTCTCACTCAGACTTTAAAGGCTGAATAGGAATTAACAGAGAAACACTTCCCCTCTCTACACTTTCCTTCTCTGTAAATGGAAGATGATCATATACTTGCGTTGTCCCCCTCACAGAACTAATGTGAAGATCTATGTCTGTGAAGGATTATGAAAATGTTTGTTGTTGTTGAGGGGCACTGGAGTATGCTGAGCTTAGCTAGAGGGCCTCAGTTCAAGTCCTGTCTCCACTGAATACCAGCTTAATAACTGTGGGCGAGCCATTTCCTTTATGTGGGGTCTTGTGAGGAGAGGGCTTTCCAAACTGCAAATTGCTCTATACATGTGAACTGTTCTTCTTAATCTTCAGGGGATAGTGGGGAGACATTTTCTAGTTCTCATTTGTTTGGCCAGATCAGCCTAAGTCTAATCATTCTCCCATGGAACCTCATTGACTTATTCTACAGTCCCTCCGCACAGAGATCCCAAAGCCCTTTAGCAATTATAGCCAACAAGTTGAAAGGGACTTGTATGGTTGTTTCCAGCCCAGAAGGTACCTGCGGGTAGTCGATGCCCTGCCGTGTCCCGGTCTCTCTTCACTCTCTACAGGCACAGGTTTGTTAGTTTGTTTTTCTCCCCAAAGACCATGAGCTGCCTGGTCACCTTTAGCCCCTTGGCTAGGAATAGCATTGGGATGTCTGTCTAGTGGCATTAGGCCCCAGAGGCCTTCATCTCCGAGGCACCTTCAATAAGATCACAGCCTTTCCCCCAGAGCCAGTTCTTTGCTAATTACAGGAGCTGCAGCTGAACCCCTCTCTCCCTCTCTCTTGGGAGCCAATTGAAACTGTCTGCAGATCCCATTTCGTGGGCACACTTCCTAAGTTGAGAAAGGGAATTAGTTAAGACCAATTATTGCCATGGCCTCTTCTCCAGTAGTTAATAACACCGATACCACCACCGGGTCATATGTCTGCTACACTTTCAGAACATCACCCATTTTGCAGATGAGGAACCCTGAAGTTTACAGGTGAGAAAACGGAAGTCCAAAGAAGTTAGGTGACTTGTCCCATCACCTGACTTCACTGGGCTTCTGGCTCTAGATGAGAGCTCAGATTCCCTTCGTTTCATCATTTCTACTTTAGACCTGTTAATTTAACCTAATTTAACCATGGTAACAGCCAAGTATTATCTCCTCCTCATCTCTGGGAGTCCCAAAGAGCCAGAGACCCGGTAAATCAGAGGCGGAGTCTGTATGTTTGGAGCTTGTATCTACCATCACAGTGACTCACACATGTGAGAGTCCTGTTACTATTGGCCATATCATGAAATTCGAGTCTAAAGAGGTTAGAAGGATGATATAGAATCTTAGTGCTGGAAGGACCTTTGGGGTTGTCATTTACAGATAAGAAAACTGAGATCCAGTGAGAGGCAGGGGGCTTGCCCACAGGACATCGTAGTATATCCAGTAAGTGGTAGAGCCAGGATTAATCTCCAGGTCACCTCCTGCCATTCCACTTTGCCACATTGATTTGTGTATATTCTCCGTGATCCCAAATTGGAGTCACTGGCTTTTGGTCTCCCAGGTATAAGCCAATATCCTTGTGGTTACTTTTCTTCTCTTTAACTATGTTGTGTTCAACCATTTTCCCCAATCCAAGATGACATTCCTGAGCCTGAATTATTGTACTGTAACAGAGGAAGTAACTTGATCCCTTCAAAAGAGTCCATAGGCCGACCCACTCTAGCTAGGTAATGAAAATGGGATGATGTTCATGTTCCTTTGGGGGTCAGCACTACAGCCCTCAGAAAGGAATTAGCTTGAGAAGCTGATGAGGTTCATCACTTTATGTGGTTATCGTTTGTCCTATTTTGCTAAGTGTTCTCTGGCTGCCTATTTTAACAAATAAGCCTTTCCTTTTAAAGTATAGTGTGTACTGCCTGCGCTGACTGAGCCAGACAGATGTCACCATGGCAGCTCTCATTCCAGTCATCAGCCAGAGTAGTGTGGCCATTTTTAGATGGTAGAGACATGAAAGAAGTTAGAGATTCATTAATTGGCCAAGGATCCCCCATGGAAGTTAAGATGCTATCTCAGTCTACCTCCTAACCTGCTGTTAGCTTGTTGTTCCTAACTATAGTAGATTCCAAATTAGGGAAAAGTTCATAAATTAAGCCACTTTGAACTGAACCTTTGAAGTTGGAAGCAGCATCATGTGATCAGCTCCCCTCAGATGGTATGTCTCCAGCCCTGGAATACCTTCTCTCAGTCTTCCCCTCCCTCTGCCCACCCCAGCATCTCTACACATGCATCCTGTTTACATTAAAACTCAGGCATCGTCTTATACATGAAGCCTTTCCTGAGCCTTCCAACTGCTAGTGTCCTTGCCAAATTAATTTGTACTTAGCAGTTTTGTATGTATTTGTATTAACATTCTATTTAGGTTGTATACATTTTTATATCTACTTGTCTCTTCATTAGAATGTAAGTTTGTGAGTAGGGATCTTTTCCTTCTTTGTAATTGTATCCCTAGCACTTACCATAGTGCCTTACCAGGTACTTAGTAAATGCTTATTGATTATAGATACAAAATAGTCATAAAGGAAGGAGGACACTTGGAGTTGAGGAACCCAGAAAAATCTCACATAGATGTGTTTTCAAGGATGGAGGGGGATAATATGAAGTGGAAGAGGAATGAGTCTGGAAGGCTTGAGGCCAGGTTGTAAAGGGCTTTAAAAGCTAAGCAAAGGAGTTTATATTTTACCCTAAGCAGTGAGGAGCCAGCCAATGGAGTTACTTGACTAGGGGAAATGTGTAGTCAGATTTGTGTTTAAGGAAAATAACTTTGACAGCAGCATGGAGTGGAGAGAGACTTGAGGCAAGGAGACAGTGAGGAAGGTGTTGCAATGATCCATGTGACAAGGGCCAGAAATAGGGTGGTAGCTGAGTAGAGAGAAGAGGTCAGATGAGAGAGCTTCCGTGGGAGCTGACGAGGTCACCAAGAGAAAGTAGAAAGGCAGAAGAGAAGAAGAGGGCCCAGGATAAAACCTTGGAGAACACCCATGGTTAGGGGGATGGTATAGATTAATGAACCAGCAAAGGGGACTAAGAAGGATCGTCCAGACAAGGTAGGAGAGTAACCGGGAGGAGGAAGGGGTAGTCAACAGTGCCAGATGCAGCAAATAGGGCCAGAAGGATAAAAACTGAGAAAAGGCAGTTAAAGCAATTAAATTAACATTTAGGATTAAGAGTTGTTGGTATCTTTGGAGAAAACAGTTTTAGTTGAATGATGACATCAGAAGCCAGATAGTTAAGGGTTGAGGGAGGGAGGAAGAGGTAGCAAGTATAGACTTTCAACATCTTTTTCAAGGAATTTTTCTGAGAAAGGAAGGGAGAATAAGAGGATGATAGTTTGAGGGGATGGCAAAGACTTTGGTGGGTTCCTTGACTATGTACTTCCTCCACTTCAACCACTTCTCAAATATTTATTGCATACTATAAGCTCAGAACTGAGCTAGGAATTGCATCCACGCTGAGAGATTTTCCTGCATTGCCGCTAGCAGTGTAGGATCATAGTTTTGGAGCTGAAAAGGATCTCAGAAGTCATCCAGCTTTAACCTTTTATAGATGGGGAAATAGGCCTAGAGAGATGAAATGACTTTGCCCTCAAGGTCACAGAAGTAATAAGTAGCAGAGCTGGGATTTGAATGCAGGTCTCAGGAGTCAAAATTCCAGTGGTTTTTTTTTTTTCTGCTGTACCATAGTGCCTCGAGGCCTGTTAGATTAAATACTTCCCTTTAGGGGTCATCTAGACTGGTGCTTCTCAAAAGGAATGCCATGAGTTTCACCAGGTATGCTAGGAACCCCATGTGTGAATCTGTCTCCCAACTCTCCTGGTGCTTGCCAGCTTAAACATTCAGTGTGCCACAGTTCCTTATGAGAAAGAACTATACTATTTTGTGAGCAAAAGTAGTTTGCGAACCACTGGTCTAGACCAGCCTGCCAGATACTTAAATGCCTTTTCAGTCTTGGCCAGACTCCTTCCCCAAGCAGTTGTACAATGTAGCATAGTCCAGAGAGCACTGGATTTGGCATCACGATGTCTGGAGACCAATCCTGCTACTCAGCAGCTGCATAATTCAGGGAAAGCCATTTTTCAACCTCTCTGAGGCTCAGTTTCCTTATTTGTAAAATAATTTTATTCTTTACCTCGGAAGGATAGTGTGAGGAAAGCATTCTGTAAACTAGACAACATTGTAGAAATATGCGTTACTGTTATGTAAAGGCCCCAGAGTACTTGATGGTCTTAGTTCTCATATTCCTCAGAGGTTAGAGTGGGTCCCTGTCAGCAACCTGGAAAAGATCCAGAGAGAGTCCCACAACACATTGGGTAGACCCCTGATAAGGGAAATTTATTAGAGTTCATGGTTAAGAGTCTCACAGGATGAGAAGGCATGGATGGGCTCAGAGGGAAGGGGGTACCATCAAAATCAATTGAAGTATTTGTGCCTTCTCCTGAACATACCTGTGGTAACCATGTTATCATCAGGCCTTGACACTGACCTGGTCCCTGATGTGGCCTCTTCCACTCTCTAGGCCTAAATTTCTCTGTCTCTGAAACTCGTTTGAGCTGGGGGTTCTTTTAAACCCTGCCATCCCCAATATTCTGAGTATTTAGGGAAGGAGCTGTGGTGTGGTAAGAAGAGTTCTGGATTTGGGGATCTGATGACCTGGGTTCAGGCCTCAGCTCCACCTCTTGGCTAGTTTTGTAGTTTGGATCAAAGCACTGAACTTGTTGGGGCCTCAGTTTCCTAACCTGTAAAATGAGGACTGTACTCCTGTGATGGCTTCATGTTGTTTCTCAGTCATTTCAGTCATGTCCAACTCTTTGTGACCCCTCTTCTGGTTTTCTTGGCAAAGACACTGGAGTGGTTTGCTATTTCCTTTTCCAGCTAATTTTACAGATGAGGAAACAGGTAAACAGGGTTAAGTGACTTGTCCAGGGTCACACAGCTAGTAAGTGTCTGGGGCCGGATTTGAATTCAGGAAGATTAGTCTTACTGACTTCAGGCCTGGCACTCCATCAAGCTGCCCCGACTTAGCTGCCTCTGATGGCCTCAGTGGCCTTGTAGGGCTGTATTGAGAATTCGATGAGGGAACTTATGCAATGTACGACAGAAATGTCAGTTCCAGCTGTGAAGGGAACCTTGTGTAACCGGTCAGACCCTCATGCATCACAACCTAAAGCTGACTGCTGAACTGGATGGGGAAAAAGACCAGAAAGTTTGCCCACCATTCACAGTTGGAGCTACTAATTTAAATCAGGTAGGTGGCATTGATTGTCTTAACTTCTTTCAAGTGGCAAACAGGCACCACAAAGCAGAGTCAACGCAGAGAAGTGACCCCCTACCTCCCTGCTCCCGTGGCATCTGAGCTCTTTCAAAAGCAAAGAAGGCTGCTTGGTGCCACTTGATATGCCCCTCTAATATCTTGTTCTAGTGATCTGCTTAAATAATATGCCCACCATCCTTTTGGGAGGATCCTGAGACCATCTTTGAAAGGAGATGGTCCAGTGAAGAACATTGAACAGTGGGAAAGGGCTATAGACATTCCAGGCCCTACTAAACAACTCAGACATTAGATTGTTGGGGTCTAGGGGTCTAGAGGCTGGCCATCCCTCTTTTCAAATAGAAGGTCAAATAGAAGTCATTTCCTTGACTCCTCCTGGGAATTCTGTTAATTGTACAAGAATATGGGGTTCTTAGGGGTAGAGGTTATTAAATTTCACCTTTCTGCTCTTGCCCAGTTATCTCAGGAAGTAGGGAATGAATAGCATCAGGAGTAGCTTGTATTCATCTTGCACTTTACTGATAATATATTTGATCCTCACAACGCCCCCAGTGAAGCAAATAATGCAAGTATTAAGAACTCTGTTTTACATCTGAGAAAACTCAGGTGGGGGAGTGGGGTGTGGGAATGGCTTGTGGAGCAGGATTGGGAAGTAGCAGGACAGTAAAACAGGCAGAGCAGAGCAGGCCCTCCTGGCTCCTAAATCCAGCTGTCCTTGTGACGTTAAGCAAGTGGTTGCCCGAACTACCCTTTCAGCTCTAAACTTCCATGACTGAATCCTTGTCCTGCCTTTACTACTAATCCTGTGACTTTTTATTCTCTCTCAACACTTACTAGTTATGTGACCACTTCGCCTTCCTAACTCGGAAGTTCCTCACCTCACTGGTTGTTGGGGGTTGAGTCCCCTCGAGGCTGTGCCAAGTGCTGTATTTGTGGGTATCATTGATTAGAATTCTGAAAATTACTTGAGGCTACCTGGTTATTAAATGTCAGAACTAGATCTTGGCCCAGGCTTCATGATTTTTACCACTCACTACCTCATTGTTTTAAATGAATTAAGAGTTTTCAGAAGTAGAATAAACCTTGACTTAAGCAGTTAAGTAGCTCCAGCTTTGTTTTTCTGTAGGCCAGAGGCTACCACCACCAAATCCAATTAGTGTAATTTAAGTTATACCTCAATTGAAGAACCAGCCCTCTAGTCAGAAAGACCTGGATTCTAGTCCAGCCTCTGCCACATACCAGCTACATAACCCAGGACAAATCACTTGACCTCTCAGTGCCCCAGGAAACTCTGATAATCATCACTGATTGAGGATGTTCTTTTTATGACCAGTTGTTTATTTTTTCTTGTGACCAGTTTAAAAAAAAATCAAAGTTAATATGTTGAGCCTAGAATTTGAAGAGTCAAGTGATTGTCCAAGCCATGAGATCATTTAAACCCCAAAGAGAAACAACTGCCTGGAGGAGATTTAAGAGAAGACAAGACTACTGTTTTTAAATCATGGAGAAGGAAGATCATAGATGACTAAAGAATAGAAGTTAAAAAGAAGAGAAAGGATTTCAGGTCAATTTGAGGAAAATCTTCTAATTAAGACCATCTAGGAATGAGATGCCCTGGTCTCAGGGGACTATTTCCTCCTTCCTGGAGGTTTTCAAGCAGAGGCCAACCTAATGACAACTGGTCAGGGTTATTGCAGACAGGGGTTCCTGCTTTAGCTGGTACTTAGGCTTTGCAGTTTGAGAGATCTCTGAAAAGACTCTGGGATCCTAAAAGAATGTGCAAAGCGAAATTGTGGAAGATCCAGTCAACTGGTAATTAGTAAATGTTGCTAGAGGTGGATCAAGGAAAGACCCATCCTTGCCCCGAGCTTTTTGGATCTTAGAAACCTAAAGGCGTTAATCTTAATTTCTCACACAACTTTGCCAACCTTTATTATTTTTTTTTTTGGAGGGGGGAAGGCTGGGCAATTGGGGTTAAGTGACTTGCCCAAGGTCATACAGCTAGTAAGTGTGTCAAGTGTCTGAAGCCAGATTTGAACTCAGGTCCTCCTGACTCCAGGGCCAGTGCTCCAAGCCTTTATTCTTAATGGCTAATGTGATCTGTGAGAGTTCCAGTATACAGGAATGTGCCCCTGAGGAAGGGGAACATTGGGCAAACTAAGTATGGATTCCAAGGAAAGAGATGGGCTATCACAGGGTAGTGAACTCATCACTAGAAAGAAGTGTTTAAGCTAGGAATGAATGGCCACTTGGAAGGATGCTTTTGAGGAGATTTCATCCTTGTGATGGAGGCTGGGGCTCTATGAACACCTTTGAAATTCATGTGCTAATGTCTTCCTAGGTTGGGCTTAGGGTTTTCACTTCATCTGAAAATGTTGCATTCCCTCTCTCTCCCCCTTCCTCCTGCCACACCCTCTCTCCCCCCACCCCACACACACACTCTTACTCTCTTTATACACCTCTCCTTACTCTCTTTATACACTTCTCCCTCCTTTCCCACCCCACCCCCAGACTTGAATGGGCACTGCACCACCCCAGAGACCATTCAATCTGCTGTGAGCTTTCTGCCTCTGCTTCAGCATGTCCCTTACTCAGGCACATGTTCCCCCAGCTGATCCCAGGCACTGATGAGAGCTCTCCCAGGCATGTCACGTGGAGTTAACAGCAGAATAGGATGCTGCAGATGTTTGCCAGAGTTCTGCTATCTAACATGCAGAGACCACCTTGCCAAACTCATTTCCTAGGCTTACTGCATTATTTGTGTTTATTACCAGAAGATAATAGAAATAGTTGGTCTTGCTGAATGAAAGAGCTAAAATAAAGGCAGCCAGTAGCCAGCAGTACAAACACTTCCCCCGTGTTCTTCCTGGGCCCCCATACATCCTCCCTTGAGTTACTCTCTCTGCCCCACTCTCTCCCCTTGCCTTTTGAGGAAAGGACACTGTTAGCACAAGTAGCCCAACCTCTATCCATTTGATCAGAAATTGACATGCTCATTCCCCTTGGGAATCAGCAGGGAATGATACAAAGAGTCAGGATGGGAAAAAGCAGCTGTGGACCCTAGTTTCAGCTCTGTCACTCAATCTAGTATAGTGGACAGTATACTAGAAGCCCAGGCTTGAATCTCCACTCTGCTACCTGACCACCTGTGTAATCCGTGACAAGTCCCTTCCTTTCCCTGGGCCTTATTTTTGAATTAGTTGGTATCTAAGGGCTCCTATAGCTCTGACTCTAATGATCCCTAAGTCACTTGATAAAAAAAAGGTGTTTTCCAGTTCTGCCTGGTGATGTTAGACACGTAGGTATTCAATAAGTTCTTTTGTATTGCTGCTTCCAAACACATGTGCCTTTGCCTTCTCCCACACATATGAAGAGCTACAGCAGTATCTTTATTATCATATATAAAATGCTTTGCACAACTGAAAGCATTATAGGATAGAAATATTTGCTGCTATTGTGATTATCTTGTCACATGTTATCTCATTTGATTTTTACAACAGCCATGTTGAAATTGTACCAGAAATCATTCTCTCCAAGGTATGGTTCTCTAGGCTTCAGTGGCTAGATGATCTCTAAGGTCCTTTCCAAATCCCGTGGATTTCCTAAGGTCATCATGAATGGCTTAGAAATAGGATTCAAGACCAGCGGTCCTTCCATTGCTGCATGCTGCCTCTGTAAATTTTTCAAGTTGTCATCAACCAAAGTGGAGAGTGAATCCAAACCTACTTATTTTGGTTTCTCCTTTATTGGTGTCTTTCAGGTTGACTTCGCAGGGACCCACAATCTCTTCAGTATGTGCATAGAAGGAGGCAGAGGATCTCAAGAAGTGGCTGGGCGGATGATGGGCGCTCTCCGGACAGCTGGATCTCCAGCTATGTGAAGCTTTTGTTTGGGGGGTGGTTGTGGTTTTTTCTGTGTTTGATTTTTTTTTCCCCTCCTTTCAGTTTTTCTTTACCTTTTTTGGGAAGCCAATTGAGACTTCAGAAGAGCAGAAGCTATTCAGATGGACAGGCACCAGTTCGTTTAAAACCAATTGAATATGGACACAGCATATGTGTACTTTTTTTTTTTTTTTTTACAGATGGGGTGGGGGAAGGATTTTTGTTCATCTTCTTCCCTTTTTTTCTCCTTTTCCTCCCGTGTCTCAGTCCTGCTTTTTCAAACAATACAGCTCGTTAAGAAAGATCCCTTTGTCCAGCCTTTCACCATCAAGGGCATCAAACCCATTCAAGGGCAGAAGGACTTTTCCTAAGGGTTTCTTCTGCTGGTGTGGAGCAGAGGGCCCTTCCTCTTAAATCCTTTCCCTAGGTTAGTCAGGAACTGTTCTGGCCCAAGGATGATCATTCCTGTTGGATAACTAGGGAGGGGAAAAAGGCCCTACGTGTCTTCAGTCCTAAGTGATATCCAAATAGCCAGCACTAACTTATACCATAACAGAGAGTAAGAGATACAAGAGGCAGGGAATGTGCTGGGTCAGACCTGGAAAAATATGGGAGGGCCCAGTGCAGGGTTTGGGGGAGGGTGCCCCCAGTCTCATAGTATTCTTTGGTTTCCAGGAATCCAAACCTCAGGCCATAGTCAGGAATTGGATCTCCCCACTGTTAGGTGATTTATATACATACACACTGTCTCTGCTTGTTTGTCTATCTCTGTCTCTATCACTCTTACTCTCAGTCTCTCACTCTATAGTGAGCTTGTCTCCAGACTGAGTGGAGCTAAAAGGAGGTTGTAAAAGGATTTTCCTGTGCCCATCTTTATTCGTGTGTTTCTCCTGCAAGGAGAGAATCAGTTGTGCCAAATCTTTGCTAGGAAGGTAGCCACATGGTGGTGTTCTTAGGCTAGTCTACCTGGTGCCCCTTTTAGAACCAGCAGGAGAGGTGGGGTGCTTTCTAGAAATGGCCCAGTTGTAAAGAGTCTGCCAGCAGCATTATCATAGGATGGTGGGGACAGGCAAGCTGAGGCTAACCCAGCCGGCCTTGACAATACATCACTTCCTTGGCTGGGTACATGCAACCCCTGGGGCTTGGCTGACAGAAATCATCCTATGCCTTGTTCCCGGTAGATAGTGGTGAAAGTAAAGTCCCCACGAGGGACCCTATCTCAATTGGAGGTGTTTTCCATAGGAATGTACTTGCTCTCTACAGAAGAAAAGGCCCCACTTAATTAGAGAAGCCCATTTGCCAGCTTAGAAAATGACCTTCAAAATTGCCAGATTGTTGACTTTTCTTTGTGTGTCTGTATATTTTCACCCTCACTCTTTCTCTTCCTACCCAGTGTACTTGCCACCCCTCTAGGGTAATTTCCCCTTGCATTTATCATTTTCTGTCAGTATGATCAAGTGCTAAGGTCAAGTTTTTTGAACGTACACCATTGTGGTTCCTCTCCGTCTCAGTGGCACAAGCATTATATACCCCATTATAGCCAGGAGTGGGAAAGGTGACTGATGTTAAAGGAAAAGTCTTTTTTTCCCCCTTTTTTTCCTTCTTTCCACCTAAAGCTAGGGAAGATTGACCAGGGATGAGGAGGGAAGATAACTGACAGGGACAAGGAAAAGACATTTTTACTATTTCTCCATCTCCTTTGGTTTGGCAGGTTCCCTCTAGCTGGCATGCCCAACTTGGGACCCTGTTTTCTGTATCTGTACAATTAAAAAATATCTATTTTCCCAGTTTCCTGATGGGATTCTTCTAGCCTTCAAATACTGAACTTGTTGTGGACAGCTAGCTTCAGTTAGCATGATTCAGCAGCCCCCTGCCCCAAAGTTGCAGGGGTCACCTGGACCCAGACCCCTGCTTGGCCTTCCTTAAGGCAACTCTTTTGTTCTGGGTATGACTCTTTGTTTCTCTCTCCACCTTTTTAGGAAGACAGCTCCTTATATCAGTATGGATACACACTGCTCTTGAAAGTGTGATCTGGGAAAAATCCTAATTAAGGTGAAGGCTGCTTCTCTGCCCCCAAACCTCTTTTCCCGTGGGGCAGACTTGTCTCTTCATTCATTAGTAAATGGTGAAAAACAGTCCCGTATTTCAGTGCCACAAATTCCCCCTTGTCTGCACCTCCCTCTCCCCCCAACCCCTGCACAGGAATCCCTGATGAGGGTTCAAGGGCTAATTTGTTTTATTTAAAGATTGGTTGGAGTTTGGGGTGATTTTGTTTTCCTCTCATCATCTCTTCTTCTCAGTTCTGTTTTGATATTCTTGTAGACTGTCCACCTCTCCTGACCTAGACCTCTTCTCACCCTTTACTGACTCTCAGAATCCCCCCATCCTTCCAGGTCACAAAGCTCCACTTCTCAGACATTCTAGTCTACATGTGAGAAAGGTGGCTATGTCTGGTGTTGGGTAGGCAGCCCACAACCAAGGGTTTTGAACTCTTCAATCCTTGGTCTCCTAGCATCGGAAGCTAGCCTTGCCCTCCCGGTTTTGATCCAAGCATGGGCCAGGACTCCTTTGACCCTGGCTCCAGTGAGAGCCATCTAGTGAGTGCCAAGGACCTGCCTTCCACTTGTCTCCCTCTCCCTCTCTAGAAACCACATCAAGAAGGTGCCAGGCTAAATGTTTTTCTGTGCTCTCCTCTGCCCATAACCAGAAAGGCAAGATGTTGAGGGGTCTGAGCTAGATAGAGTTCATCAGTTTGTAATGTGACACAGTTAGGCACTCTTGAAGCAGTTAATGATTGTTCATCCCCTTCACCATGCCCCTTCTATATTCTTCTTCTTATTCTTTTCCCCATGCCAGTGTCCTATCCCTGAGTGACGTTGCTCAATTCTAATGACTATGGCCAATCCCATCCTAGACCAAGAAGTAAAACCTTTCCAGGATTTCAAGAGCAATAGATATTCTTGGCTGTTTCCTTACTGTGCAGCCCTTCCCCTTTCCCCACTAAAAATCCCTTTTGGCAAACTGGTAACATTTCGTTACTTTTCCAGGAGTCCATAGAATGGACTTCACTCTCTGCAGAATAGATAATCATAAAGGGCAGGCCAGCCAAAGGCCCAAGCCTGTATCTTCCCTGTGGAAAGCAGATAGGACTTCCAGGCTAAACCTGTTTCTCTTAAGGCCAGAGAATCCCAGAGACAGACCATAGTGCCTTATGCTGGAAACTTCCAGCTTCACAAAGTATATCACACTTTTGTCTTCCTCTCTCCTTCTTCTTCCCCTGTCTGGTCTTCATCTCCCTTTTCTCCTCCACGCAGCTGTCTTCCTCATCTCCTTCCTGTCAGTGTCTGTGGACGCTTTTTTATTTTTCTGGGCCCCTTCTAGGGGCAGACTTTTCTGGTGTTGTGTTCTTGGTTCTCTGAACTGTCAGGAAGAGGCTCTTGTCCTAGGCATAAGTAACTGAAATTCTCATGCTAGTGGGAAGACCAGGCTTTTGCCCTGTGACCTGCCTCGCCATTTCCCACACCTTCCAGAGGACATTGGCTGCTCTCTTAGAAGGACAGGGACAGGGACCTCCACTTGGAGGGAAGAGCTTCGTTTGCAGTCAGGCCCTGCTGTTCTCCTGTTTCTACCTCCTCTCCATCATTTCTCTTTGCTGATAGTGCTGCTGGCTAAGATTCCTTACCAGGGCACATCCCCACTAGTGACGTGAGTTGGGAGAATGTCAACACACAGGAATGTGAGATGAGCCCAGTAGCGCAGGCTGGTGTTTAGGAGTCATCAAACCAGGTTCACGTGGCACCCATTGGCAGAGATCATGAACCTGGTTCAAAATAGACTCAGTTACCACTTTGGGGCATTGGGGACAAAGCTCTGGCTCTTGACAACCTGATGGTCGAGCCCCATTTTGTTGGCCCCTCTCTCCCAGCCCTATAGATGGAGCAAGTGTCTTCCTCTCCACCATACCCTGCCTCATGCCCAGAGCTGACTTTACAAAGTCTCTCCTCAAAGGAATATGATTCCCAAGGGGTCTAGGAGTGAGTGTATGAAATTGTTTACTTTTGAAATGTCCTGTTTACAGTAAGGAGAGGCCAAACTCCAGGAGCTGTGGGTTGGGACTTTCAAAGCACAGGGAGTTTAAATCCTTATTAAACACCTAGTGTCCTTTGTGACACAGCCAGCGGTTAGCCTTGGGAGGGGTGTTGTATTCCTGTCCCTCTCTTTTTCCCCGCCTGTTTGCAAAATCCAGAGGTGCTAGGACTAACAGGCCAATAGTCCCTTTCCCAGGTCTTCCTGCCTATTTTGTGTCTCTCCCCTCCCTCCTCCTTTCCGAATTTTTAGCTCCTTAACATATCAGATGTCTCCTTGAACCAGAGTGCTTGGAGCAATAAGGTGTTTTTTGTTTTTTGGGTTTTTTTTAAGTAACTGGAGGAAAGTAATGTCCCTATGGATCCTCTTCCTCAATTCTGTTTTGTTTTACTTTTGAAGTCTCAGTAGGCAGGATCTTGTCTGGGTTTAAGCGTGCCTGGTACCAGAAACAGGCACAAACACCACATCTTGCCCCTCCTCCAGGCGAGCAAATCCCCAGGCTGAGGGAGCAGGGAATACTGCTGATTTGTTTTGTGGGCCTCTTACTGCACACTGCCAACTCAGCTCACCAGCCTGGCCTGGGGATTGTGCCTTGCCTGGCATTGGCCAAATCTATACATGTCCCCGGATCCATGCATCAAGGCTGGCTTGGGATCTCTTTTGCCGTTGTTTGCCCAGCTTCCCCTTTCTAGGCCTCTGGTCCAAGATCAGACCCCTGATTTTGTCCTTTTCCCATACTTCCTTATGTCAATGAAGTTGAACCATCTTGCAAATAGGAACCCTGAAAGCCTCAGAATGGCATCTGATTGATGATCAGAATGGATAGTGTTAGTAAGGTAGACAGATTACTGGCACTTGGAAGCCACAGCACTGAATCGATGACCATGCCTCTCATCTTGCCATGCCCAGGGATTTGGTTAAAGGATTGACTTCAATGTATGATTTTACCTGTTAACAGCCCCGTAGCCTGGTCCCAAGCATAAAGGCATAGCAAGCCTTGTACATACTCAGAAGAATAACATTAGCTAAGTCTTTATGTACACAGACATCAAAAGCAGTAGACTTCTTGCTGGCAAGCCCCCATACATTACACTGGTAGATCTTGGTGCCATTGGTTTCAGTGTGACATCAGTAAGGCTTTTAGCTAATTCCCTTAGAATTCTGACTCCGGAATAGCCTGTCCCTGCCCTGGGTTTTACCGGGTGAATCAATTTTTCTCCCCACTCCTCCCCCCTCCCAAAAAAAATCAATTCCACTCAAACATTTAGAGCCCCAGCATCGGGGGTGGGGGTAGGTGCCCCACCCACCCTCTGTAAAGTTGCCTTACAGGCAGCTCAGGGCCTGGCGCTTCCACAGCACTTTGAACCCCCAGGACCCCCTTCCCCAGCCACAAGAGAGATCGTATAGAAAGTGGAAAAAGCAGATGGCCATGTAGTTAGGGGAGAGCAAGAGGAAAAAGTCATCTTCACTCTTCAAGACTCCTTTCCTAAAGAGCTTCTGGTTAGATAGAACCTTTTGGCTCCTTCGACACAGTGGACAGGACAGAGATGGGCAGGTGTGAGGGAAAGGCTTAAACCCAGGCTCAAAGTTAGTTTAAAATACTAGTTAATAAATCTATTTTTCTGGGTTGTTTTTGTTTTTTTTTTTTTGCACAGAAGCTGGTAATCTAGGACCTACGTGTGAACAACTTTATATAAATATTTTTTGTACTCAGTTTACTTGGGTTGGATTGAAACCTTGTATTTAAGTTCCTCGAACACTGTGGATCCCCTGATGTGTATGAATGGCAGACACTTTGTAAATTAAGAGACGTTTGTGTGAATAAAGCTATTTGATGGGGTTGAAGAAGTCATCTGTGATTTCAACGGGTCCTGCAACTTGTGAATTTTTGGTGGTAGGGATAGGCCAGGACTCAAAGGCCCCCATCCACTCTGAGCCCTGCACGTACCTAGTGGGTACAGCCTTGGAAAAGAACACCACAGCCACCCTGTGAGACCATCAGTCTTGTCTTACAGAAGAAGAAACTAAAGCCAAAGATGGGAAATACTCGTTCAGAATTTAGCAAGTCAGCTTCGAGTAGCGAAGCTCTTCTGTGTATAGGGAGCTGGATATTTAGACTTGCAGAGCCAGAAGAACAGAGATTAACAACTTAAAACGTGACTCCTGGGAGGTTGTCCGCCCCTGTCCCAGGACCTCCACCAGAACTCAATATTGGGAGGCTAAAGTTTCAAGGGCTTTTCTGGATGTAAAGGTAGATTTGACAAATAGAGGAGGGATCTTTTCCTCACCACAAAGAAAGAAGTCCACCATAGTTAACTTTTCTTTGCTCTTCCAGAAGTAAACTCTTGAGGACATAGGAGCACGGTCTTTTGATCTATAAGAACTTTCTCCAAGGTACCATAGTCCTGCACCTAAAGTAAAGTGGCATACAAGCAGGGCTGGATTTTGAACCCAGAGCCTCTGACTTTGTAATGCTACCTCCTGATCATCTATGTTAAATAAGAGAATGGCTCAGTCACCAGGGACATTGGATCACAGAAGATTCAGAGGTGTAAAATTAAAAATGACTCATTTATATGTAGCATTCCAGGGTTTTACAAAAATGGTTTCCTCCCAGCAACTCTGAAGTAGGACCTCAAAACAACACAATGTCAAAGTTGGTTGAGACCTCAGTGATAATCCATTTAAGACCCCTTAATTCCCTTTTTGCTTGCTGGTGGGTCTCTTGTTCTGAACTGCAGGATCTGGGAGAACTTGGTAAAGTGACATTTGGGCCTTAAAGAATAGGTGATATTTTAATCATCAGAAAAGGGGGGATGTAGGAATTCCAGATGGAGATGGTAAAATAATACAGTGTTTGAGGAATTAGAGTGAGAGCTGGGAAGGACTTTAGAAGCCATCTAGTATAACCCACCCCCACTCACACATTTGAGGATGAGCAAACAGGTCCAGAGAAGTAATTTGTCCATGTTTACACCAGTATAAACTGGCAAAGCTGAAATCTAAACCCAGGTTCATAATTCAAAATGGTATAAATGGCAAAGCCAGGATTCAAACCCGTCTCCTCTTACCTTCACGTCGAGCACTCTGACCAGTCTGGATATAGGGGAGGATTTCTGTAGGGAAGGAGCAGGAGATGAGGTTGGAAAGATAGGTTGAGGTCAGGCTTGGGAGCTTAGACTGTATTCAGTCTTAATGATGAGCCAGCCAGAGGGAATGTTAAAGGAGCTAAATCTTCTATCACCCTTCCCAAATTGGGGTTGGGGAGAGAAGCTGTCTGGGAGATGCCATGGCTTTTAAATGGAACTAATCACCCCCAGCCCTAGACTTCAGTAGAGCTCGTGGTGTGCTTGATGGGCCCCATTACTATGTTTTAGGGAGATAACAGGGCCTGGAAACAATTCAATTGAAGCAAAAAAAAAACATTCAAGTCTTTGGAATGTGAGTTCGAGAAAAAGATAAGATTCGTCTGGGAGTTCTCTAATCTGTAGGGAGAACAGGCCAAATTTGTAGGCATTCCAGATCTAGAATAGGGGAGGCGGGGCAGGTGAAGGGTGGGGCTCCACACCCTCTCCTGGCACAGAATTCTGCTTCAAGAGGTGATGTGACCAAAAAGACTTGCCACCTGGTCACAAGTTGTGCTTAGTTTTAGGAAACCCAATTAAGGATTGTGACAAGCTGGACCATCTCCAGAGGAGGGTGAATAGAATGATGAGGGGACTGGAAACTTATTAGTTAAACTAGGAATATTTAGCCCGAAGAAGACTTGTGATCTTAATGCTGTCAGGGAGAAGAGTAATTGTGGGACTTGTCCTGCTTAGCCTGATAAGAAGAAGGAATCAACAGATTGACTTTCTTTTCTTTTTTCTGAGGGCAGATTTAGGCTCCAAGTAAATTTAAAAAAAACAAACTTGGTAGCAATTAGAATATAAAGTCTAAAAGTGGACTTCCTCACGAGGTAATGAGCAAAGGCTGAATGACCACTTATTGGGGATGTGAATTAGGTTAGATGGCTTCTGAGTTCCCTGATTGTGACATCCATAAGACCTTTAGCTGATTTCCTTTAGGGCTCTGGCCCTTCAAGATAACCCACCCCTGCTCTGCATTTTATAATGTGAATCTCTTCTCCCACCACACACACAAAGCAAGTTTTATTTATTTTTAGTCGAGGAAAATATGTAAAATAAAAGCAATCTTTCAGGTATGATATGCACAATGGTGTTTGTTTCTCTTAAATGGGAGGGTGGAGGAGTGGTCAATATACATTTATTCATTCAACAGTTAACAAGCACTTATTAAGCCCCTATTATGTGCCAAGCATTGTGCTAAATCCTTCCCTAATAAGGACATTAAAGTGCAGAATAACAAATACTTTCCAGCAAAGCCAGGCAAAATAATTGAAATGATAAAGAAGGGTTTTCTGGAAGGTTTTCTATCACCCTCTGGAAGGAGTGATAAAAACTTGCCTCATTGGAAATAGTACTATTCAACTTAAATGTAATGGTTTAAAGTAAATCTTTCTGTGTTATATAGTTTTTCTTTTGTATGTGTATGTGTGACAACAACACACTTAAGGTTATATTGAATATAATATGTAAGAACAAATGTTCTGAATGTGGCCTGAATCATTTGAATATTGTTGGCTCATAATGATTGTGGTGCTAGAGAAATACATACATACATATAGAGAGAGTACAGTGGGAGATGTCGTGGCTTGGGTGTATTGCTTTCCTTTATAAGCTGGCAGAATAAAATTACCCAAGTTCCCCTTAGGCTCCAGGAATCGTTCCTGGGGCTGCCAGCAGGATTCCCCCAAGTTCTTTAGGGAGCAAACTTAGCTCCAAGAAAGAAAAGACAATCCCATCAACACAGTATGTGATCAAATATGCAGTACAGATTGGAGCCATTGGGTGTGGAAGAAGGAGCTGGGTGGAAGGGAGAGAATAAGCATTGATTAAGCACCTACTATGTGTCAGGCATTGTGCTAAGAGCTGTATCTTTAACTACCTCATTTGGTCTAGCCATTATTCTGCTACTAACTTGTATGTTTGGGCAGGTCACCTCCCTTCTCAATTTCCTCACTTGTAAAATAAGAAATTGGACTTGATGGTCCCTAAGGTCCATTCTTAGACTTACGTTTCCACATTCTATAAAGTACAGCTGCTAAGAGCTGAACAACAACTTTTATATAGCACCTACTATGTGCCAGACACTGTGCTAAGCACTTTATAATTATTATCGCATTTGGTCCCTACAACAACCCTAGGGGGCAAGTGCTATGATTGTCCACATTTTTACAGATGAGGAAACTGAGGCAAAGGTTGAGGACCTTGCCCAAGATCACGTAGCTAGTAAGTGTGTGAAGCCAGATTTAAACTCAGATTCTCCTGACTCCAGGCCTGGCACTCTACTGTGCCACCATATGCCTCATCTAAGACATTCATAAATAATACAAACTAGAAAGTAAATGCATGTAAGAGACACAGATTAATGTGAGAATCCTAAAGGTTTCTGATATTCCATGTTTTATGTTCTAAGTAAGGTTCCTTTCAGGCTGTCTTTCCATAGTCTTTGTCTAAATTGCCTTCCTGGTTAAACATTCAACCTTTCAACAAACATTTAATTACACTCTTAGGTATGTTCAGAGCACTGCATCAGATGCTAGGGAATGATACAAGGACAAAAACATGAGTCCCTATCCCTCAAGAAACATCCTACTGGGGAGATCTACAAAGAGAAGTACAGTACAAGAAAACCTGAAGAGGACGAGCACATTCAGAAGAACATGGGGTAGAGTGGGCAGGGGGATGGAGACAGTATCTTAGAGAAGATGGCACCTGAGCAGAAGGGCAGAGATGATCATCGAGTGCCTTCCAGAGGTGGGAGACAAGAGGATTATAGTACTCCGAAGATGGGGCGTTTAGAGAAGAGGCAGATTTAGGGGGAAAGTTCAAAAGTTTCTCTCTTTTTTGAATATGTGGAATTTAAGATGCCAATGGGACATCCATTTCTGGATTTTTTTCCTATATGGGATGGAGAGAGGATTGGGGCTGTGTAGATTGGAATCGTGTGTGTGTGTGTGTGTGTGTGTGTGTGTGTGTGTGTGTGTGGAGAAAGAGATAAAGACAGAGAAACAAGAGTTGGGTTCATACCCTAGGAAACACTCCAGTCCACAGGGCAGAAGATAGACTCTAACAAGGACACTGAAAAAGGAATATTCAGAAAGGTAGGAGAACCAAGTTAAAGTAATGCCATGGAATCCAAAAAAAGAAATAATATGCTGAAAGAGGGAGTGGTCAACAGTGTTAAAAGCTGCAGATAGGTCAACTACAATGAGGCTTGAGAAAAGCTTATTGGATATACGAATTAATAGATCATTTGTCTGGTGACCCAAAATAAAACTTTCATTACAGCGGGAGGGTAAAGTGAGGGGGTGGTAAGAAAGTGGAGGGGCTGCTGGGTGGCGCAGTGAGTAGAGCACCAACCCTGAAGTCAGGAGGACCTGAGTTCAAATTTGACCTCAGACACTTGACATGCTAGCTGTGTGACCTTGGGCAAGTCACTTAACTCCAATTGCCCTGCCCTCCCCCCTCCAAAAAAAAAAAGAAAGAAAGAAAGTGGAGGCACCAAAAGTAGACAACTTTATTAGAAGCTTGGGAAATAGGGAAATATCTTGAGGAAATGGCAGGGTTACATGGAGGTTCCTCAAGGATGGGGAGGACTGAGGGTGTTTGTAGGCTACAGGGGAAGAACCAACAGAAACTGGAAAATTGAAGATGAGAGGAGGGGAAGAGAATAAGTATTAAGTGCCTGCCTACTATGTGCAGGAGCCTCATAAATATTATCTCATTTGATCCTCACAACAATCCTGAGAGGCAGATAGTATTAGAATCTCCATTTCACAATTGAGCAAACGGAGTCAGACAGATTAAGGGACTCACCCGGGGTCACACAGCTAGTAACAGTCTAGATCAAATCTGAACTCTGGTCTTCCTGACTGTAGGCTCAGTGCCTGTACCACCTAGCTGCCTAGGGATGGAAGTACTGAAGGTCACAGAGAGGATGAAGATTGATTTAGTGTGAGTGAGTCAGGAGAAGAGAAGAAAGGAGAGGAGATTTTAATCAGAAAGAGGAGTTTCAGAGTTTTATATCTGAAGGAGGTGGCACAGTTATGGGAGATCTGATGAATTGGAAGTGAATGAACTGGAAAGACAAGAGTGTTCAAGGGGATAGTAAAACAGATATTGAATTCACCAAGTGGGAGACTGAATCAAATAGTGAATTCCTCAACTAAGTAGAAAGAGCCACCTGGAAGTCATTCTATCTCAACAAGGATCTGGACAGAGTGAACCTCAAGGGAGAAGCTGGACAGCGATGGTAGTATATCCTGGGTCCTCAAGGAGACGTGGGGAGAAGGAGTAAGCACTTCTCCTGACCCACAGTCCCTAGGAGCAGGAGAAAAAAAAAAAAGCAACGCAGAGCACTGAGGAGAGTGGTTGGGATGTAGTATCCTTTGAGAGAGCCAGCAGATATTGTATGCTGAGATTTTGAGTTACAAATTTTCTCCCCATCTCTCTCCTCCCCCACCCCAAGATGGCATGCATTCTGATTGCCCCTTTCCCCAATCTGACCTCCTTCCTATCACCCCCTCCACCCCCACCCATCTCTTATCCCCTTCCCCCTTACTTTCTTGTAGGGCAAGATAGTTTTCTATACCCCATTGCCTCTGTATCTTATTTCCCAGCTGCAGAACATTATGTATTCTGTGTCTGGTACATAATAAGTGCTTAATAAATGTTTGTTGATTGATTTGCCATTTTTTTGTTTTTGTTTTTGGAGGGGGAAAAGCAGGGCAGTTGGGGCTAAGTGACTTAATTTACCATTCTTAAGGTCCTATCCAGCTTTGACTGTATGTATAGTCCTGAAGTCTTATATAGCTCTGGCATTCTTTGTTCTAAGACTCCTTCCTGCTCTAGCAATTTCTTTCTAGCTCTTATATCCTATGACTCTGAACATACTCTCAACAATAACAGGACTTTGTGTTTGAGACAGTGTGACAAAGTAGAATGAACCCTAGTCTAAAAGTCAGGAGACAAGTGTCTCCCAGTCCCAGCCTGGCCATAATCCTATTACAAAATCTCTCTGGGCTTCAGTTTCCTAATCTGTAAAATGGACTCAGTCATCTCTGAGCTCTCTTCCAATTCTAAGATGTGGTGATGGCTCTTCAGGAGCCTCAGATTACCCCGTTCCTCCTTCCAGTTCAGGCTGTGGTCCACATGCTCCGTTCTTAAAACAGCCTCAGGCCCTTATCTCTTTCCCCACCTGTTTCATGAAGATGGAATGAAAAGAATTTAATAACAGCCGCCTGGGTCTACTGCCACAGCACTGCAGGGCCCAGACAGAGACAGTGTAAACCTAATGAGGAAAAATACAGGTTGTGCTCTGATTATGAAGAGCCTTGAATGCCAAAGAAATTGACTCTTAAAAGTCTCAATTCAGTTCTTATTGTTGAAATTATGATAAAAATTACTCTAATTTTTAAAAAAAAAGCTTTCCCCCATTTTGTCCAAATCTTCAAATAATCCAGTCTGGTGTTTAGGTCAGCTGCTTGTCCCACCTCCTTCCCCCATAGTATTCCATACTGCCCCAAAATAAGCAGCTACTCTATCTTCTGAAATAGGGGAGGAGGGGGAGAAGCCAAAAATTTCAACCCAGAAAAGTACCTCCCCTTTCTCACTGGTCATCCACTGCACACTAATCTGGGAACAAAAGCCTATTACTGTTGCACTCTAGACTTTTCTGCAATTTGTTTGCTTGTGTGTGTCAGCTTTGCTAACATGATGTGGGCAAAACCCATTCAGGGTCTCCCTGGCCCGCACCCCTCTGACCTGGGGCTCCAATCCAGCTTGTTAGTCTGCTACTTTCTTTTTTTCTCTTACCTTATTTTATTTTATTTTCCCAATGTAAAAGTGTTTTAACATTCATTTTTTAAAAAATTTTGAGTTCCAAATTCTTTTCCTCCCCCCACCCCTCTTTACGAAGGCAAGAGATTTGATATAGAATATGTATGTGAAGTCATGCAGAACATATTTCCATATTAGCCATGTCGCAAAAGAAAATACAGACCAAACAACAACAACAAACAAAAATAAAGGGACAAAAAAAAAACAGCAACAGGAAAAATAAAGCAAAAAAACATGCTTCCATCTACATTCCGACTCCATTAGTTCTTTGTCGGGAGGCGGATAACATTGCTCATCCTAAATCCTTCCGAATTGTCTTAGATCATCGTATTGATCAGAATAACTAAGTCAATCATGGTCGATCACTCTAGAATGTTGCTGTTACAATATAGAATGTTCTCCTGGTTCTGCGCACTGTACTTTGCGCCAGTTCATCTTCTCAGGTTTTCATGACACTAACTTCCTTGTCATTTCCATCACAATCATCTACCACAACTTGTTCAGCCATTCACCAATTGATGGGCATCCCCTCAATTTCCAATTCTTTGCTGTCACAAAAAGAGCTGCTATAAATATTTTTACACATATAGCTCCTTTTCCTTTTTCTTTGATCTCTTTGAGATACAGACCTAGTAGTGATATTGCTGGGTCAAAGGGTATGCATAGTTTTATAGCCCTTTGGACATAGATCCAAATTGTTTTGCAGAATGGTCAGACTAGTTCACAGCTCCAGCAATAATGTATCAGTGTCCCTATTTTTCCACATCCCCTCCAATATTTGCCCTTTTCCTTTTCTGTCACGTTAGCCAATCTGATGGGTGGGAGGTGGTACCTTAGAGCTGTTTTAATTTGCATTTCTCTAATGAATAGTGATTTAGAGCATTTTTTCATATGACTATAGATAGCTTTGATTGCTTCTTCTGAAAACTGTTCAGATCTTTTGACTGTCAATTGGGGCATGACTCATTCTCACATATTTGACTCCATACTCTCCATATTTGAGAGATGAGGATTTTGTCAGAGAAATTTGCTGTAAAAACTAACCTGCCCCTTTCCATGTGACCTTGGATGTCCCTTCCCCTTGCTGAATCTCAGTTTCTTACACATAAAAAATTAGTAGGAGGTGCTGGATTAGACAATCGCTGAGATCCCTTGCAATTTTAATACTTTGTTCATTCACTCACAGGATTTAGATCTGGAAGGGACCTTAGGGATTATCTAACCCAACTGCCTCATCTTGCAGAGGAAACAGATCCAGAGAGGCTAATCCACTTGCCCAAGGCCATATGGGACCAAACAGAGCCAGGATTCAAAATAGATTCTTCTGACTATTCCCTTTTCCATGTAGCATGGTGATTATTCATTCAGTAATCATTTATTAAGTACCTCTTTGTGCAATGCATTGTGGTGGGTTCTGGGGAGATACAAAATGTAAGTAAGACTCAGTCTCTGCCATCACTGAGCTCATGGTCTGTTATGGAGTTGAGACATACCCAGAGATAACAGAAGTACATAGCTTTATATGTATGTATGGAAGGACCAGGTGAGATCTGTGTTCATTGTTTAAAGGTTTAAAGGTTTCTTCCAACTCCGAGCAACTCCATGCTGTCAGTTTCCCCTCCACCCCCATCTCCACCCACTGAGAGATCGTGAGGCCTAGTCTCTTGAGACTCGGTCTCCAGGTACCACCACCCTGGAGAACATGAAAAGTTAGGATTGAAAATGAAAACAACACCACCATCAACATGTTCATTTGGCATCTAGTATGTGCCCCATGTTTTCCTAAGTACTTTGGTCTAGTCCCCCAACTTGAAACATATCTTGTATTCTCCTGCCTCCTTTGTGAAGTCTTTTCTGATGATCCCTAACATCCCTCTTCTGAATTTTTATAAAGTAAAGCCATAAGATTCTGGAGCTAGAAGAATTGTTAGAAGTCACCTCGTCTAGCGCTGTCAAATAGAAATGGATTCCTGCCTGCTGCACATCGACTTAGAAAACCACAAGTTAACATTATCCATGTTTTATTGTATTTTATTTATTTGGTTAAACATTTTCCAATGATGTTTTAATCTGGTTCCAGCCACACCCAGGAGTTGACCCAAATGCCTCTGATCTAGACCCACCCTCTCATTCTGTAGATGGAGAATCTGAGGCCCAAGAGAGCTAAAGAGATTTCCCCAAGGTTACAGCAAGTTAGTGGCAGAGCCAGTACTGGAACTCCTGACTTTCATCTTAGGGGTCATTTCACCACCCTAAATCCTTGACCAGCACTGCTAACAGCAGTTCTCTAGCTCTTTGATCCTGTCCTCCTCAATGCCTGATCTCCTTTGATCCACAAAGTCTTCCCAAGCCAGGCCGATGGATTCATTATCACCTGAGTCTCTGTTCCCTCTCACCTATGGTGCATTTATCTGGCCTCACTTTGAAGTCTAGCTCAACGTCCCCCAGGTGACCCTCTTTGATCAATCTAGTGCCCTAAGAGCTCTTACAGTGCTAGACCATTGACTGAGCCCTGATAATAGACAATTAGCTTTTGAATCTGTAGGGCCGCTAGGAGACGCAGTGGATAGAGCTAGGTTTTGGAGTCAGGAAGTCTCATTTTCCTGAGTTCAAATCCAACCTCAGACACTTACTAGCTGTATGACCCTGGGCAAGTCACTTAAACCTGTTTTCCTCAGTTTCCTCATCTGTAAAATAAGCTGGAGAAGGAAATGGCAAACCGCTGCAGTATCTTTGCCAAGAAAACCCCAAATGGGGTCATGAAGAGTCATACTCTACTGAAAACAACTAAACAACAACCATAGGTTTCACATCCTCCCAAATGGATTACAGATCAGAGATTTAAATCTGGGAAGGATCTTAGAATTCATCTTTCTACTCTTACACCTTCATTTTACAAATGAGAAAATTGATTCCTAGATATATTAAGTGATGTATCCAGCTACATGGATAGCTAAGTATCAGAGGCAGGATTTGAACCCAGTTCCTCCGACTCCAAATTCAGAGTTCTTTCCATTTTGCCACTCTCCCATTACTCTCCCTTCACTTTGCCGCCAAGCTGTGTCTATTACTTGGCCATTAATCACGTTCTCTTTTGTTCTCTTACCATTCCATTTCTTTTTGTTCAATTCACTGAACCTTTTTTAAGTACAAGGTGCAAGAGGGCTGCACGCCTCAACAAGGAGGGGGCTGTTGTCTGCCCGAAGACCTTCCTGGGGGGAGAATCCACTGCCTTTCCAGGCAGTCCTAGTCACTAGGAGGTTTGTCCTGACATTGAACCTACACTGGCTCTTTGCTACTTCAGCCCTCTGCTCTGGGTTCTTTCCTTGGGGGTAAATGGAACAAGTCTAATCTCTCCTCCCCAGGACAGACTTTCGAACACTTGAATGTAGCTCTCATGCCCATCCTGTCCCCGCCCTAGTCTTCTTTTGTCCTTGAACTGATCCTTGTGTCATAAACCCAAAGCTGAAGCGACGGTGGCATCATGGTGGTCTTGGAGTCAGGAAGACCTGAGTTCTAATCCAGCTTCAGATGGCTACTAGCTATGTGACCCTGGGCAAGTCACTTCATGCACTTCTGTCTGCCTCAGCTTCCTCAACTACAAAAGAGGATCATGATGATGCCCACCTCCCAGGATGGTTATGAGGATTGAAATGCGCTAATGTTTATAAAGCACTTAGCACAGTGCCTAGAACATCAGTAAGCCCTGTATAAATGCTAGTTATTATTTTTGTAGTTGTTCAGTCATTTCAGTTCTGTCTGACTCTTTGTGACTCTGATGGGGCAAAGATATTGGAGCGGTTTGCCATTTCCTTCCCCAGCTCATTTGACAGATGAGGAAACCGAAGCAAACGGGGTTAAGCGACTGGTCCAGGGCCACACAGTAAGTGTCTGAGGCCGGATTTAAGCTCAGGAAGATGAGTCTTTCTGACTCCAGGCTTAGCAGTCTATTCGCTGTACCACCTAGCTGCAACTAGCTATTTTTATTATATTTTTATTTATTGTTATCATTATTATTACTTTCTGGGCCATTCATCTTCCTGGTTGTGCTTCTTTGGATATTCTCCAGGTGATCAGGGTCCTTATATTGTGGTGCCCAAGGCTGAACATGGTACCCCAGATGAGGGCATGAGTCATGGGCACATTACCTTGGGGCTATCCCTGTCCTGTTTCTGGAAGCTGGTGTTAGCTCTTTCAGCTGCAATGACATATTGACAACTCATAGTGGACTTGTAGACCCCTAAAATTCCCAGATGGTTTTCAGAACAGCAGATTTCAAACAAGATGAGTTACTAGACATTTTCTCTTGTCTCTCTCACAAAACCTCCAGGAGAGGAGTTATACAACAGAGGTAGAAGAGCCATTACAGTTATTTTTACAGGATAAGACATTAAGAAGCCCACAAAGGCAAGAGCCTTATGAATTAACAGGGGCAGACCCTAATCCCTAGTGGGTTCCCTCTTTCCCACCAGTCTCCATGCCCAGCAGGGCAAGCAGACTGACCCACTAGCTTGTATTCTGGACCTACTCAGGTATTTCCCTCTTAATGCAATCTCTGTTGACATATATTGTCCCTCTTCTTACCCCCAGCATCCTGTTGCAACAAGCAGTAGACCAACTCTGCCCAGCCATATATGGAGGATGAGGAGTTCTCAGAGGCCAGGACCATGCTCTTTCTGGAGCAGGCCCTCAATTTGGAGACCCCAGAGGGTCAGAAATTATGCCTGAAACACCTATGGTCTACCCTACCCCAAGCATGCCAAAAGTAGCAGATGAAGACTCAATCCAGCCAGAGAACTAAAGAATGGAGGGAACTAGGATGGGGCAGGAGGGGACTGGAATCCATGTAGGGCTAATTAGGTTTCCCCAGAAGTTACTGTGGGGAGAAACTGGGGCCAGTGAAAAGTGAATTTCCCAATGTGGGAAGAGTCTGAAACAGTTTTGAAGTCCAACCCTGGGGATAAATCTATATCTAAGGAGAAGGAGTCAGAAAATGAATGACAGGGGAATATAAGGAAAAAAGACTAAAATCACTAATGATCTCAGGAAGAAGAAAATTCATTTAAAAAGAAAACTAGAACACAAGCAGTTAAATCAGCAAGGAAAGATACTAAAATTAGAAGAGAAGATGACTATCTACACCTTCTCTCTTATATTTGTGGAGTTGAGTTTGTGTACCCAAGTGCAAGACTTTACATCTTTCCCTATTGCATTTCATCTTGTTAGATTTAGCCTAGTACTCTAGCCTGGCAAGATCCTTTTGGATCCTAACTCTGTCATCTAATCTACTGCATTATTCATCCATTCCAGATTTATGTCATCTATAAATTTGATGACTACGACATCAATAACCTTATCCAAGTCATTGATAAAAAGGTTAAACAGGGCAGGGCCAAGAACAGATCCCTAGGGTAGCCCACTTGAAGCATCCTGCCATTTTGACACTGAATTATTAACTGCTCTTTAAGTCCAGCCATCCAACTGCTTCTGAATCTGATTGTTTTGTTGCCTGATTTATCTCTCTCCATCTTCTCCACAAGAATGACATTGATTGCTTAAGTGAACCTCATAGACATTGTCCCACTAAAGGTAAAAGAAGCTTCCAAATGACAAAAAATGATAACTTCAAAAAAGATCATCTCACTTAACTTGAATACTCACTTTTTTCTTAATACTCATGTTTATTTTTAAGCTTAAAAAAAGAAACTGTCATGATTGAAATTAAGCTAAAGTGAGGCAATAAAGTTCCAAGCACTTTCATTTTATTGGTAAGGCTAACAGTTGCCAATTAAAGGGGTCTTTAGTTCCCCCAACAAGCCAAAAGACCCTGAATGAGATCTGACAGATTATTTTTATGGACAAAAGGAGGAGCATCCAAAAACTAGAAGACAGCATTATAGATGGGGAAAACAATACAATTATTACAAAGGCAGAAGCATCATAGATGTGAGGGGACAATATGATTGACTGGACATTTGGAATGCAGGACTAGCAACAACCCCCTTTCCATCTTGTCTCTATGGAAAGCTCATTGGTGGTGTCCACCTACATGGCTAGTTAATGTTACAGTGATAACAGAACAGACTTTCTTGAGGGGCCAGCCAGTGTTGCAGAGATAAGAGACCAGACTTCTTGGCATCCACCTGCATCCTTCAAGGATAACAGTTTTCCTTGACAGAAGAATAAAACAATTATTAGCAGAAAAACTGAACTTACAAACTTTACTCAGAGACAATTGAAATGTGACTTAGGTAGTTACACAAAATGTCAGTAATGATACAAAATGAAATAAATTACAGAACAGAATCAATTTGATTTCAATATCCCCTTTTAATCAATGGAAGATAAGCTAGTTCTATAAGATTTTTAACATGATTATTATCAGTAGTAGGCACTAATACAAGCTTTTCTGATGTGAGTTTAGAGCAGGTTTTAATACAGCAATAAAGGCAAAGTCTAAAGAGAATAATATGACAGAGGACAATAAGGGCCCATTTACCCAGGTTGGCTAGCAGTCTATTTCCCTGTAGCCAAGTGAACAAAGAGGAGGGATTCTACCAGGAGTCACCTGAGGGAAGTAATCGTGTTTCTGCCATAACTCAAATGAATCTTATGCAAGCTTGTCATAATTTCTCCTGAGTGGTTAATGTAAGAACAAGATTGATTAATCATAGCACATGCCCTTCCCTGACTTGCAGTAAGAACATCTAAAACCATGTGATTTTGCAAAGTCATTTGAGCTGCAGAACCTACCCGAATCTAGAAGGAGAAGACAGCCTCACTTGTGGCGTGAGCTAACTTCTGAATTTCAAGTGAGAGATTCAAACTACTTGGAGGACTCACCAAGGACTAATTTGAGAGAAGAGATTTGCATGTCACCAAGGCAACCAAGAAAACTCAGCAACCATAAACATCATGGAAGAAAAGCCAAAGTAATGCAATCATCATCATCAATATTAACTAACATCAAGTCTCCTTGTATCCTAGTAACCCACTCCCAATGTCTATGTAATCAGCACATTTTATCTTGTATCCTAGATGTCTCATGTAGTCATCTGGTCCCTTGGATATTCTGGAATAGGCCTTGTTCTCAGGGCAGCTCTGAAGGGGGCTCCTCCTAAATAGATTTGCTTCTCTGATTCCAAGTCACTTGCTATCCTAGGTAAACCTAGGTAATTTTGCTAAAATCTGCCAGTAATCAGACTCAAAACAATTTAGTACAAACTCCTAAATTTGCTTTTACAATAACTAGCTTACGTGGTGAAAACAAGCTCAAGCCTTATGGTTCTGATCTCATTAACAATAGAGATATAAGAACAACAAATTAAAAAAGCCATAATTCACCTGAAACTTCAGAGAATTTCAGTTGTTAAATACATTTTAGTACAATTTAGTACAAACTCCTAAATTTGCTTTTACAATAACTAGCTTACGTGGTGAAAACAAGCTCAAGCCTTATGGTTCTGATCTCATTAACAATAGAGATATAAGAACAACAAATTAAAAAAGCCATAATTCACCTGAAACTTCAGAGAATTTCAGTTGTTAAATACCACTTGCCATTTCTATCTTTAACTAAATCATATACCTGCTATGGAAGCTGCTACTGACAGTCTAAAGGAAAATTTTTTTAAGAATTTATTGTAAGAATATATTGTAAAATGGCCCTTCTGTCTCTTAATGTAAAATAATTTCACCCTCATCATAATTATCAATGCAATTTTACATGTGAAATCCTTAATCCAATTTTAAAATCCATTAGAAACATTTGGAAGCCAGCTATATACATTTATATAGTCTAGTTTTTAGAGAAAACAGTCTTATCCTGCTATTTTCTGAAAATGTGCTACACCATTTAATTAAAAAAATTTTGGAAGCCAATTATATACACTTATATATTCTAGTTCTTAGAGAACACATTCTTATTCTTCTGTTTTCTCAAAGCTTACTACTCCATTTAATTTAAAAAAAACTCTTTTACATCTTTGTCTTATTAGAAATTTTTTGCATCTTTGTCTTAATTCCCCCCTTAGGAAGATGTTATCCTCATATCATAAGTACTAGCAAGGGGGTGGCAAACCCAAGAACTCATTTTCTTAGTTGCTTAGGATATGAAATTGCCCACCAGTTCTGACTGAAAACAGCAAGCTCTTTCATATTTGCATCCTCTTATAATAGCACAGAGAAGCTGGAACAAGATTCACTACATTTTTAAAAATTACAACTGTACCTGCCATAGTTAGAGAGATTTGTTATGAAAGGAAGAAGTGGGAACATGGTTGTAACAACATCAAGAGTGGTCCTCCAGGTCTAAACCTCAGGGCACAGAAGGATTCAAAATAGATATAATAGGAGAAAGCATCCTTAGTTCTATTTGATTTAAGGTTAGAATCAGTTACTATTTGGAACAACCAATTATGCAGCAAATTACACACTATTCAGAGGGTATCATAGCAAGGATCAGGATAAACCAGGTGGGAAACAGTCCTGTTCAAAAACAACACAATGAAGAAACTGAGTTAAGAGGCTCCTATAATTGGCTATGCCATGGTTGTCCCCTAAACTTTTCCTAGACAGAGACATCAATTTTGTAGCAGTTTTCAGGTGACACTCTCTTTGAGTAGCTCACAGTGTTTCTCTTGAATAATGGATTACTGACTTAATCATAATTCAGACATTTATGCCTGAATTCAAAACTCAAGACATTATCAAATTACAGTCCCAAGAGATTTTTACCTCAAATAGCAAGTTTCACTATTCATAATTTAGGGTTAGAAAGTTATTATTATTTCTCTCGTGTTGTTGCAATAACAGTTAACAATAAAAAGTTTACCAGGCCTTTCAAAAAAAAAATCACTCGACATCCTTTTCTTCTTCTCTTTTACGTTCTATGAGGATTTTAAATTTCTCATATAACAACTAAAATATACTCTTATAATGGTCTTTCAAGGACAGAATTTTAATATACTATCTCCAAATAATTTCATGTTATAAATATATTACTCTAGTCTCCATAGTATAAAGAATAACCACATAATGTTTCTCCTATCCTTCTTATCTCAAGAGATCAAAAACCTCCCTCAAACTCTCTTTCCAAAACTCCAAACCTCTTTTACTTTCAAACCCTACTGTTTAAATTTTTCTCTCTTCCTTTCTCTATATATCCCTCTAGTGAACTTTGATTAAAGCCCTTTAAAACTGGACCTTTCTTGTTCTTCTTTCATATCCTGATCTGACACATCTTCTACTTTCTCAGTTTCTCGAGTCTTCGTTTCCCAATCATATCCCAGACTATCTACAGAACTAATCTTCTTTGTATCTTTGTAATCTTCTTTTTCTTCTTTGTAATTTGGCACAAAAAAATATTTTTTTTTTACATAGCCCCAGTTAATTGTAATACTGTTGCCTTTGGAGTTCTTAAGAGCTTAAAAATTCTTGATTTTACCCAATGTCTATTGGCGACTTTGCTTCTAGTTTAGCTAAACAATTAGTTCTGTTCTATTATTCACAGAAGAAAATACAACAATAACACCAAAACATTCTTCCAAATTGAATTTTACTTACTTTTAAGTTGCTCCCTGATTTAAATATGCTTTTTCTCTTTTCATGATCTGGGAAAGAGTTAACAATAGGCAGTTTTTAAGTAACAGATAAATCTAAATTGCAAACTGCAACTTGTTTTCTTTCTCTAAATAGTGAATGCAACTTCCCTCTCCACTAAAACAATAAATGTGTCACTCTCCGGGAAAGTGTGATAAAAGGTCTAATTGCTGTTTCCATTTAACTTCCACAGTTTTATTCTTGTTTTTTTCCTAAAGCAAATCCTACAGAATGTTGCCCTAAAACTCACTAAAATATTTCAGCATTTATAAAAAAACATTCGAGCCACATTTTGGAAATTCACAGTAGAGAAGTTACATTTCAGTCTTAAATTTAGTCTCTAATTAGTTTACAATGCCGTAAATTTTTTGCAAACTGGGAACAGATATTCCTTCTTATCTGTCTCTTCTCTGCCTTTTAACTTGATCAGAGTTTAGAAAGGCAGAGAGAAAGAATCCCTTTCTAAGGAAAAAAGTTTTCACTCTTTCTTTTTCATCTGACCAGGCCCCAGGAAAAAGCTAGTTTGAATTACAAACAATAGATAATACGACAAGACAGACACAGAGAAGCTTTACTAACTAGGGTTTTTTTTGTAGTTGTTGGTTTTGGTTTTTAATCTCCCACTGAAAAGTTTTTAATCAAAATTTATATTTTTCTAATTTAGCACAATTTTCTAAAAGTAATCTCAGACTTTTTAATTTGCAAAAATATCAAAGATGCCAAATACTACTGGATCCCATTTTTCCATATAGATGCTTCCCCACTATTGTGGAGGATTACTTTATTCCGTTGAAGAGGCTTCCCCAACAGGGTAAAGGATGATCTTATTCTTGTGAAGGTTCTTCTCCACCAGAATGAAGGATAACCTTAGCTAGCTACTTCCCCAACAGTAAGGAGACTCATCTATTCCATTAGAAGGATTTCCCAGAGATATCTCTTCCCATCAAAGTGGAGTCTTACCTTAGCTCAAACAGATTTGAAACCAAGGAGGGCAAGTGTCCCCTGTCAACTCCTGGCTGCAAGTTTGACCATTGTTTTGATTGAAATTAAGGTAAAGTGAGGCAACAAAGTGCAAGCACTTTCAATTTATTGGTAAGTCTAGCAGTTGCCAACAAAAGGGGTCTTTAGCTCCTCCAACAAGTCAAAAGACCCTGAATGAGATCTGACAGATTATTTTTATGGACAAAAGGAGGAGCATCCAGAAACTAGAAGACAGCATTATAGATGAGCAAAACAATACAATTGTTACAAAGGCAGAAGCAGGGGGTGGAGCCAAGATGGCAGCTGGAAAGCAGGGACCAGCGTGAGCTCCCTGCCGAAACCTATAAAAAATGGTGCTGAACCAATTCTAGAACGGCAGAACCCACAAAACAGTAGAGGGAAGCAGGGCTCCAGCCCACGACAGCCTGGATGGTCTCTGGGTGAGGTCTATCCCACACGGAGCTGGGAGCTGGGAGCTGGGAGCTGGGAACGGAGTGGAGCAGAGCCCAGCCTGAGCAGTGTGGACCAACCAGACCAGGAGCCGGGCGGAGGGGGCCCTACCACCCTGAATCAGTGAGCTGCAGCAGTTACCAGACTACAAAGGCAGAAGCATCATAGATGTGGGGGGGGACAATATGATTGACTGGACATTTGGAATGCAGGACTAGCAACAACCCCCCTTCCATCTTGTCTCTATGGAAAGCTCATTGGTGGTGTCCACCTACATGGCTAGTTAATGTTACAGTGATAACAGAACAGACTTTCTTGAGGGGCCAGCCAGTGTTGCAGAGATAAGAGACCAGACTTCTTGGCATCCACCTGCATCCTTCAAGGATAACAGTTTTCCTTGACAGAAGAATAAAACAATTATTAGCAGAAAAACTGAACTTCTTTAACTTGATCAGAGTTTAGAAAGGCAGAGAGAGAGAATCTCTTTCTAACTTTCTTCTCAGAGACAATGAGTGATTTACTAGAAAGCTGAACTTTCAAACTTTACTCAGAGACAAGTGAAATGTGACTCAAGTAGTTACACAAAATGTCAGTAATGATACAAAATGAAATCAATTATGGAATAGAATCAATTTGATTTTCTGAATTTTCAATACTTAATTAAAAGCTTTGCTAAAAACTAGGTAAGCTACTTCTATAGCATGCCCCTCATCTACTAGTTGGTAATCCTATCAGAAAAGCAAATATACGTTAATTGGGGATGACATTCTTTTTTTTCAGTTCTTTCATTTTTATTTAATATTTTAGTTTTCAACATTGATTTCCACAAGATTTTGAGTTACAAATTTTCTTCCCATTTCTACCCTCCCCCCCCCATTCCAAGATGGCATATATTCTGATTGCTTTGTTCCCCAGTCAGCCCTCCCTTCTTTCACCCCACTCCCCCCCCAGCCCCTTTCCCCTTACTTTCTTGTACAGTAGGAGAGATTTCTATGCCCCATTCCCTATATATCCTGTTTCCCAGCTGTATGCAAGAAACAACTTTTTTTTAAGTATCTGCTTCTAAAACTTTGAGTTCCAAATTCTCTCCCCTCTTCCCTTCCCACCCACCCTCCCTAGGAAGGCAAGCAATTCAACATAGATCACATATGTATCATTATGTAAAACACTTCCACAATGCTCATGTTTTGAAAGGCTAACTATATTTCCTTCCATCCTATCCTGTCCCCCTTTATTCAATTTTCTCCTTTGACCTTGTCCCTTTTCAAAAGTGTTTGCTTTTGATTATGTCCTCCCCCTATCTGCCCTCCCTTCTATCATACCCCCTTTTGTATCCCCTTCCCCTTACTTTCCTGTGGAGTAAGATATCTAATTGAGTGTATATGTTATTCCCTCCTCAAGTTGAATCTGATGAGAATAAGATTCACTCATTCCCCCTCACCTGCCCCCTCTTCCCTTCCAACGGAACTGCTTTTTTTGCAACTTTCTTGTGAGATAATTTACCCCATTCTACCTCTCCCTTTCTCCCTCTCTCAATATATTCCTCTCTCATTCCTTAAATTTATTTCATTGTTTTTAGATATCATCCCTTCATATTCAACTCCCCTAATACTGAGAAAGGTCTCAGGAATTATACACATCATCTTTCCATGTAGGAATGTGAACAAAAGAGTTCAGCTCTAGTAAGTCCCTTATGATTTCTCTTTCCTGTTTACCTTTTCATGCTTCTCTTGATTCTTGTGTTCGAAAGTCAAATTTTCTATTCAGCTCTGATCTTTTCACTGAGAAAGCTTGAAAGTCCATATTTTGCCTTGGAGCATTATACTCATTTTTGCTGGGTAGGTGATTCTTGGTTTTAATCCTAGCTCCTTTGACCTCCAGAATATCATATTCCAAGCCCTCCTATCCCTTAATGTAGAACCTGCTAGATCTTGTGTTATCCTGATTGTTTCCACAATATTCAAACTGTTTCTTTCTGACTGCTTGCATTATTTTCTCCTTGACCTGGAAACTCTGGAATTTGGTGACAATATTCCTAGGAGTTTTCTTTTTGGGATCTTTTTCAAGAGGTGATTGGTGGATCTTTCAATTTCTATTTTACTCTCTGGTTCTAGAATATCAGGACAGTTTTCCTTGATAATTTCTTGAAAGATGATATCTAGGCCCTTTTTTTGATCATGGTTTTCAGGTAGTCCAATAATTTTTAAATTATCTCTCCTGGATCTATTCTCCAGGTCAGTGGTTTTTCCAATGAGATACTTCACATTGTCTTCCATTTTTTCATTCCTTTGGTTCTGTTTTATAATATCTTGATTTCTCGTAAAATCACTAGCTTCCACCTGCTCCAATCTAATTTTTAAGGTGGTATTTTCTTCAGTGGTCTTTTGGACCTCCTTTTCCATTTGGCTAATTCTGTCTTTCAAGGCATTCTTCTCCTCATTGGCTTTTTGGAACTCTTTTGACATTTATGTTAGTCTATTCTTCAAGGTGTTATTTTCTCCAGTATTTTTTGGGTCTCCTTTAGCAAGTCATTGACTTGTTTTTCATGGTTTTCTTGCATCACTCTCCTTTCTCTTCACAATTTTTCCTCTACTTCTCTTATTTGCTTTTCCAAATCCTTTTTGAGGTCTTCCATGGCCTGAGACCAATTCATATTTTTCTTGGAGGCTTTTGATGTAGGCTCTTTGACTTTGTTGACTTCTTCTGACTGTATGTTTTGATTTTCTTTGTCACCAAAAAAGGAATCTAGAGTTTGAGTTTGAGTCTCAGTTTGAGTCTGAGTTCGTTTTCGCTGCCTGTTCATGTTCCCAGCCAGCTACTTGACCCTTGAGCTTTTTGTCAGGATATGACTGCTTGTAGAGTAGAGAGTACTTTGTCCCTAGCTTTAGGGTCCAAGCACTGCTGTTTTCAGAGCTACTTCTACTCCACCATCACCCCAGGCTCTGTCACAGCATTGTTCCTCCTCCCCCAAGAACCACCAACCAGGACCACAATTCAGATCCAAGCAGGGCACAGCAAGAGAATCTGCCTTTGTGCCCACAAAGTGTTCCTTGCACTCCCACTCTGATCCACTGCTAGATTCTTCCCATCATGTGAGCCAGGAACCCAGGAAGCAGCTGATGTTGGAGCTCTGGAAGCAGCCTCAGGAGCTTCCTGCTGCTGCCACTACCATAGCTGCACCACCTCCACCACTCCTAGGGCTGGTGGCCGTACCACTCTGAACTCAATCCTGCAGTTTCCCTCTAACCTGCTTTGGCATTTGTGAGTTGAGAAGTCTGGTAACTGCCACAGCTCACTGATTCATGGCCCCAAGGCCTGTTCTGGCTGGCTGACTCCAGGTCTGGTCTGTCCTAGTGGGGCCCATGCTGGGCTGCACTCTGCTCCCAGCACCGTGCAATAGACCCTTCCCAGCAACCATCCATGCTCTCCTGGGCTGGAGACCTGTTTCCCTCTGCTATTTTGTGGGTTCTGCAGCTCTAGAATTTGTTCAGAGCCATTTTTACAGGTGTTTGGAGGGATTTGGGAGAGAGCTTAAGCAAGTCCCTGCTTTCCAGCCGCCATCTTGGCTTCCAACGACTTGTTCTTGATAAAGCCTTGCTGATTCTCTGTTATGATCATTTTCCTTTCTAGATATTTGCCTATCATCTCTGTAATGATCCTTTCAAAATTTTTCCCAGAAATTGAAGTCAAGCTCACTGGCCTATCATTAGCAAAGTCTTTTTTCTTTTCCTTTTTCTGAAAACTGGGACATCTGCTCTTCTCCAATCTTGTGGTACTCTCCCATTTTTACATATCACTGACAGTGACTCAGCAATCAGATCTGCCTGTTCTTTCAGGACCCAAAGATGGAGTTCTGTCTGGGCCAAGCAACTTTAATTCATCCAGGGTGGCTAGATAACAAGTCATTGTCAGACATGTTTGTTCTGATATCTCAGAAAACAGAAACAAAATTAATTTCTTGAGGGCAAAGGGTTGTGTTTTGTGGCAACACAATGGAGTAGAGAGGTCCCTGAATTCAGAAGTGTAGCTCAGTGTTGTCATCTGAGCTACCAGCAACACTGGCCCCCAATGTTGGCAACATGGGGCTACCAAGTCCAAAGACCTCTAAACTTACTGCTAGACATGGCCTAGGTTACCATTCATATCTGGGCCTCAGGTTTCTTCTCTGTCAAATGATGTCCTCTCTCTTGGCCCTGGAAAATAGAGAATGAAACAATTCTCCCTCTTTTTGGTAGCAAGGTAGAGATTGCAGATAATATCTGACATGCTCATTGTACCAACTGGTTTTGTTTAACTGTTTTTCTTTGTTAGAAGATAATGCTTAATATGAATGAGGAGGGGAAAGAGGAGGGATATAATCTCTGGGAATGATTGTGATATAGAAACAAAAGGCTCCAAAAAACTTATTTAAAAAAGTAAGATAAAATAAAGTTATTGAACCAGATAGTCTCTGAACTCGCTTCTACCCCTAATATTCTATGTCCTATATTCTTAGGTCCCTTCCAGCTCTAGTATCCTATGGTCTAAGGTTCCTTCCAGCTCTAATAGTCTCTGTTTCTCTTTCTCTTGTCTCCCTGCTAGGCAGCAGGTAGCAGAGTGGATAGAACCCTGGGCCTGGAGTCAGAAAGACCTGATTTCAAATCTGGACTCAGACACTAACTAGCCATGTGACTCTGAACAAGTCATTTAACTTCTATCTCAGTTTCCTCATCTGTAAAATGGTGATCATAATAGTACCTACTACACAGGGTTGTTGTGAGAACCAAATGAGATAATATTTGTAAAAAGCACTTATCACGGTCCCTGGCACATAGTAGGTGCTCTGTAAATGCTGATTTCCTTCCCTAGTGCCAAACACAATACAGAGCACCCAGTAGTGTTCAATCAGAATAAATGGAGCTAAGGTGGGATGAACGGAAATAAATAACTCCCTGGTCTTTTCAGCATTAGGATGAGAAAGGGGGTGAGGAACAAGCCACTTCCATAGTTTGTGCTGGAGAAAGCCAATCTTCAGTCCTTTCCCAGGTCATTCCCTTGCTTAAGAAGCGCCAGAAGTTTTCAAAGCTTCAGAAGAGAAAGGCTGGCAGCTTCTAGCATCAACCTGTTATATAATTTGGCACCAGCTGAAGCCAGGGAGGGACAGGCTTTGTCCTAAGCAACAGGGATAGGACTTTCTGTGCTCCAACAGGACTTGGGGCCAAGCACCCCAGACAGAAAAAACATCATCCTTCCCCAAACAGAGCCCATCAGCATTGTGTTCTCTAATCACTCCTGACAATGATGTGAAATGGATTCATTCAGCCTCACTTGCTTTGAATGAAGCCTGTCAACTCCAGTGTGGGCAGAAGGAGTCTCAGCCAAAGTCAGTCAACCTCATGAGGCAACTCCCTGTCCCTAGCTGCCGTGTGGGCCCCAGGCAAGGGAGTGGTCCCCAAAAGTGGAGTGGCCCAACTCTGTTGGCCTGTCCAAAGGCCAAGGCGAAATGGTAGGAGTGTCATTCAATTTTATTTACTGTTGGATTCCTTAGAGACCATCTCGTCCAACCTGTACATTTTCTAGAGATGGAACCTGAGGCCCAAAGGCTATGTTCAAGTTCACACAGTGAAGTAAGGGTGGAGTGAAGTCAGGTATCTTAACCCCCAGTCAGGGCTCTTTCCACCAGTCCACACTGCCTCTTTGTAGAACTTAAATTCCTCAGGGGAATCTGGCTTTTCTTCAGTTAACCTCAGAATCCAGTTAATGAAGGGAGAGTGCATCCTACTGGACACTCAGGAATGCTGTTGGTGGTAATGATGGGCAGGTCTGGCAGACACAGGTGGGGAAGCAGAGAGCTGGGGCTCTGAGAGGTAGGATGGTGTCACAGATGGAATGCTGGACCCGGAGGTAAGAAGGCCTGGAGTATTGCCCCGCCTCTGATGCTCACCAGCTGCACGATGGATGCCCTTACCCTCTGAGCTGTGTCTTCCTCATCTGTAAAAAGAGGATAATAATATCATAATATTATTAGGGTTTTGATAACAATAACAGTCCACGGAGCTGTTGTAAGAATCAAATGAGCTAATGTATTGCAAAGGGCTTTGTGAACCTTGCAGTGGCAATAAACACCAGTTATTGTGATTCCTATAAGTTTCCTGAGGACAGGGACTGTCTTTTGCCTCTTTTTGTACCCTCACAGTTTAGCACAATGCTTGGCACATAGTAGGTGCTTAATAAATGTTTGTCAAATTGAGTGTCAGTATGGCCCAGTCACCTGTCACCAGTTACAGACTTATTGTGTGGTCTTAGACTAGAGTTTTAACCTCTCTGAGGTTTTTCTGGGCAATCTGTAACGTCTTGGGCCAAATCCAGGCGCCAGCCTGCTTTTGTACCCTTGAGCTAAGAATGGCTTTTACATTTTTAAATACTATAAAACTTAATTTTAAAATGTAAAAAATCATTAGTGTCAGTGGGCTGGATTTGGCCCCAATTTGGCCAGAGGGCCTTAATTTGCCAATCCTGCCTTAGTCAATAGCAAGTGTTTGGGCTGAGCTCTAACCCTAACCAAGGCTCACAAGAGAATCACTAAAAGTTAGTGCTAAAAGAGAACTTTGACTCCCTTTATTTTATTGGTGGGGAACTTGAGGCCCTGACAGGGAAAAGGATTTTACTAAGGTCACTCAGAGTTCCTGACAGAGCTGGTTCTTCTGACTCCCAGCTCAGCTCTTTCCAGTGGGACCCTACAGGAACAGATAAGGGGAAGATGACTAGCTGGAGGCAACATCTGGAATACCAGCTGTTGCCAGCTCCTCTCCAGCTAGTTCTCAGTGCTTGCCTAGGGGCCATCTGGCCATGTCAGAAACAAGAACATCCCTCAATAGCAGCTGGTCATAATCCCCTCAGAGAGAAAAGAATATACTCATCTAGATTCTGGTGTTACCTAACTTTAGGTGCTGCTGTAGGAAAGGCAAGTGGACCAGGAGTCCAGGAAGGAAATGAGCCCTAATCAAATAATCCTGCCTTGCCTTCTAGCTGCACAGACAGAGCCTACAAAGAGTCTTGGGTATCATTACAAGAGCCAATCAAGGAAAGCCCAGTGCCGTAGGCTCCCCCAAGCTCTGAACTGGGTTGGTATTCAGGCTCCTAGGGAATGGAGCTCATGAGCTCATAAAGTCGTAAAGAAACTTAAGCCATACAATATCAGAACTAAGCGATATCACAGATTGTACAATGTTAGAGAGGAAAGGGATCACTTAATTTTACAGATGAGGAAATTGAGATCCCAAATTGGGAATGATTTGCCCAAGGTCACATAGTGAGTTAGTGGTGAAACCAGGACTTAGATTCCTCATAATTTCTCAATGCCACAGTTTCCTCTTCAGAGCAAAAGGAATATCAATACCCTTTAACCTAGCTAGCTGGAAGGTAGGAGAGGTGACAAGGCCTGAAGGGAGGGCATGAGAGTTCCAGGACACCCTAACAACCCTACCACTACCAGGGCACCTCCAAGTTTGAATGGAATCTATCAGTTCCTTGGCCTGCTTCCTACTTGCCTCTACCCCCAGCCAGAGCTGCCTTATAAACTGATGGTAAAACCTTCCCTGGTGGGGGTTTGCCAACCAGGGAGATGGAGGGCACTGAATCTGTGGATCATGCACTTCCCCCAGCTAGGAAACTCTTCCCTTGCACCACTGACCTAAGGGTTTTCTGAGGAAAAAGGAACCCTTGGAGGAAGCTGGCAGCAACCTCAGTACTTTACACATCATTAAGCCCAATTTCTCCCCAGGCTGAGGTTTGCAGAGACCTGTCAGCTTAGCTGCCCTTCTCTAAAAGAATTAAATAAGTGATGGGAGAACATATCTTCCCTTAGAGATTAAAAAAAAAACACAATTCACAGGTTTCCTTAAGTCTTCTTCATAAATTCTATTTTGAGGGGCAGTTATGGCTGGTAGTAGAAAGAACCTGGATTTGGGATCAGGAGAGACCTGGGTGAGAGTTATGGCTCTGCCTCTAAGCTGTGGGATCTTGGGCAAATCTCTTCATTTCTCTGAACCCCATTTGTAAATTGAAGATAATAATAGTTCACATATAAATGTCCCCAAATCAACCTCCAGGGCTTCTCCCACAAATCTTCCTTTGACTTACATCTTGCCCCTGACAACATCAGAATTTTGCCCTTGTGTTTCCCGGGTAAAAGGAAAAGAGGACCCTCAGCTCTCAGTAGGCACTAGGCTAATGAACCATCAAGTACTGAGCAAGAAAACACAAAAGACTAGAATTATAAACAGTTGAACTATAAGCAATTCTGCCTTCCTCTCCAGTGAGTTCTAGCTCTATCCCTCTGCAGCTCTAGAATTTGTTCAAGGGGTAGTTGAAGGGAATATACATACATACATACATATATATATATATATATGTGTGTATATATATATATATATATATATATATATAGACAGAGGGCACAGGGTGAGTTGAATATGAAGGGATGATATCTAACAATAAATAAATAAATACAATTAAGGGGTGAGAGAAGAATATATTGGGAGAAGGAGAAAGGGAGAGATAGAATGGGGGTAAATTATCTCACATAAAAGTGGCAAGAAAAAACAGTTCTATTGGAAGGGAAGAGGGGGCAGATGAAAGGGAATGAGTGAATCTTGCTCTTATCAAATTTGACTTAAGGAGGGAATAACATACACACTCATTTGGGTGTCTTACCCTACAGGAAAGTAGGAGGGGAAGAGGATAAGAGAGGCGGGGTGATAGAAGGTGGGGCAGATCAGGGGAGGAGGTAATCAAAAGCAAACACTTTTGAAAAGGGACATGGTCAATGGAGAATAGGAAGAAGCAAAATATAGTTAGTCTATTACAACATGACTGTTATGGAAGTGTTTTGTGTAATGATACATGTGTGGCCTATGTTGCATTACTTCCCGTCTCAAGGAGGGTGGGTGGGGAGAGAAGAAGGGAGGGAATTTGGAACTCAAAGTTCTAAAAATAAATGCTCAAAAAAAGAGTTGTTTTTACATGCAACTGGGAAATAAGACATACAAGCAATGGGGTATAGAAATCTATCTTGCCCTACAAGAAAGTGAGGGGAAAGGGGATGCAGGGGGAGTGGGGTGACAGAAGGGAGGGCAGACTGGGGAAAGGGGCAATCAGAATATATGCCATCTTGGGTGGGGGGAGGGTAGAAATGGGGAGAAAATTTGTAACTCAAAATCTTGTGGAAATCAATGTTGAAAACTGAAAGTTAATAACAAAACCATTTAAAAAAAATAAATATATATAAATATTAGCTATTATTATGATAATGATTAAGTGCCTACTATGTGCCCAGTTCTACTGAAGGGCAAAGTCCAGGTTTACCCATTTACATTGTGGCCCTATTCATTGCTACTGCTCAGCTCCATATCTTGCTTGATCCTGGAGATCAGCCTAACCAGGAGCTCTTCCTTTATGCTCATGAGGCTTGTCCCTGTACCTCCTCCCCTTGTCCAGGTATTCCTCAACTGCCTCCAACCACTCAGAGGATCATTAGGCCTGGAGGGGCTACGGAATGGCGCAGAAATCCCTCCAGGAAACCTGAGTCCAGCAGGCTCCAAAGAATGGAAGATCCCAGAAGGCAAGGACCATGTTCTTGCCTTTCTTTTTGTCCCTACCACTTAGCACAGTGCCTGGGACATAAGTAAATAATAAATTCTTTCACTGACAGCTGACCTCCTCCTGGTCATCCTATCTCCAGTTCTCCCCCTGTCTCTTTTTCTTGATTTCCAGCCCTCCTTTAAAAGGCAAAGTACAAAGGCAGAGCTCAAGTGTAGGAATAAGTCAAATTTAGTGTCAAATAGTGGTCAGGAAAGGTGAGTTCACACCTTATGAGGATACTCATTAATGCAAGAGCAAAGCTTCATCCTGTTTACCTTATTAAGAAGGGATTAACCTCTTAGGCTGGCCTCACCTCCCTCCATACAAAGGATTCTTAGTCTATAACCTCTTTTTTTAAATTGTGATGATTATTTTCAATAAGATAAGTTTCCTTTCCAATCCTATTTATTTTATGCATTTAGAAACATTCTGAAAAGAGGGTCATGGGCTTCACCAGACTGCCCAAAGTTTCCATAATGCAAAAAAGGCTAAGAAACTATATGTTTCCATAGTGACTGAAGTTGTAAACGACCCTTTGAGAAAAATAGTACAAGAATTATCCTCTTTACAGATGAGGAAAGAGGGACTTTCCCTTGCCCAGAACCACCTAACTTAGATTTCAATACTCTTGCCCTCCTCACTGGGTTGCTGGATACATCAATGAGATACCGGGTGCAAAGGCCACTAAACTTTTTCAAGAAGCTTAAGGGAAGGAAGCAAGACAATTACCTGAGTCACTGGCTCTTGTCTGTAACCCTCCATGTTTGACTCATAATAGGCATTTTGAAAAGTTGAGGCTTTTAGAACCAGAGTTTTAAAACTAGGGGAGGAAGGAAGGGGGGAAATCTTAGAGACCATATATTCCAATCCCATCTCATTCAATAAAAGAGCACGCTGAGGCTGAGAGAAAAGTAATTTGCCCAAGGTCACACAGTTAGTCAGTAAACATCTTTTTGAATTGCTGGTCATTCCAAGGAGCTATTTGGTTTACCCTATGCAGATAGCAGAAAGAACTCCCATCCCACCATCCTACCTCTGCTCAATGGTGCCAAGAAGTTTTAGGAGACTCAAGACTAAGATAGGGAGAGGAGAGAGAGAGAGAAAAGTTGGCATTTCCATTTCCTATCAACGTGCTAGTTTGCCCAAAGACTGATGTTCTGGTTCTGCCTGACCTAGAACAGTGGTCCTCAGACTTCCCTGTCTCATTTTCCCTATGGCTCATTCCAAGACAATCTCTCTTTTCCTTGGTATCTCATTCCCACCAAAACCAAATGGAAGCAAAACAGGTCATGTTGGTGGTGTCAAGACCAAATGTCTCTTCAGAGTCCTGCAGCTCCCATGACCCCATTAGTATTACAGATGCTTTTGCAGATTAGGAGGAAGGGAGGTCAAACTGGCCAGGAGGAGACCAGCTAAGTCTAGATATTCCATAGTTCACCAGCAATGCCATTGCTGGCCATTCACAGCTCTAGCCTCTGACACCCTTCTCCCCAAATTCCCTTTCCCTCTTGTAGGCCCCCAGTGGTCAATTTCAGAAGAAATTTTCTAGAATTTCTAGATCCTTTTTTCAACATCTTCCCCCAGCTAAATGGTTGTGCTTCTTGTGGTAGAAAGAACATCATACCAAGAGTCAGAAGACTCAGATTTTAGTCCCAGCAGAGCTCCTAACCTTCTCTGCGGCCTTGGACAAGTCACTTCCTCTCTCTAGGCCCCAGATTCCCCCTCCTTGAAATGGATGAGTTGGACTGAGAGCTCACCCAGCTCTGATATTCTTCAATTCCAAATCCACATTCTCATTTCCATTCAATACTCAGTGAAGCCTCTAGAGGTCTATACTTGGCCATGTGTATTTTAACATCTTTTTATTAGTGTTTTGGATCCAGGGACAGATGGCAAATTTATCAGATTTACAGGTGACATAAAGTGGGGAGGGGTATCTAACACTTTGGATGACCATCAGGATCCAAAAAGATCAAGCTAGAACTTTAATAGAGATGAATGATGAAATTTAATAGAGATAAACAGGTTCAAAAATTTTAATTCTTAAGTGTAAGATAAGAGGAGGCTTGTCTAGATATCTGTTTACCTGAAAAAGATCTGGGAGGTATTAGTGGGCCAAAAGTTCAGTGTGATATGGCAGCACCCCCAAAAATATGATCTTAATTACATTTTTAAAGGTATAATTTCTAAGACTAGAAAAATGAAATTTTTGCTCTACAATGCCCTAATCAGACCGCATCTGAAATGCTGTTAAAATATGGCTAAGTGCCATATTTTAGGAAAATCATTGATTAATTGCAGCTCCAAAGAAAGGCAACCAGGATGCTAGAGGACATTGAGAATTTGCCATAAAGATCAGTTATGGGAAGTAAGGGTGTTTATCCTGGAGAAGAAAAGACTCAGGGGACATGGTAGTTGTTTCTTCAAGCATTTGAAGGGCTTCCTCTTGGAATTCATGACAGTTCTGTTTGGTGGTCCAGAAGGCAGAAGTAGAAACAATGGGTGGAAGTTATAAAAAGGCATATTTGGACTATGCAGAAAAGTGGCCTTACAATTAGAGCTGTTCCCAAAAGGAATACACTGCTTCAGGAGCTAATGGCTTTCCCCTCATTAGAGGTCTTCAAAGACCAGATAGCTATTTGTTAACTCTGTTGTGGAGAGCATTCTTGTTCAAGATCAAGTTGAACCAGATGGAGCCTCTGAGGCCCCTTCAATTTCTGAGATTCTGTGAAATATTTATTAAGCATCCACCACATATAAGGCACTGTATTGGAGGCTGAAGATATGAGGAAAAATGAGCCAGTTCTTGCCTTCACATTGCCTCAAGGTGGAGGAGGGGGGAGAATGAAGGAAGGGGAGTGGGAAAGGACAAGATATATAGACAGACAAGGATGATGATGGATGAGATTCAGACAAAGTACTCTAAGAAAATTTGAGGACTGAGACTTCTGTTTCATTGTATCAGATCTGGACCTGGAAGGGACCCTGATTAAAGGGCATCTATTCCAACCCCTTTTCTTCCTTCTACCAGTGAGGAAACTGAGGTGTAGAAAGGTGTTTGTCTAAAGGGCAACTAGGTAGTGTAGTGGATAGAATGCCGAGCCTAGAGTCAGGAGGACCTGAGTTCAAATACAACCTCAGATACTTATTAGCTGTGTGACCCTGGACAAGTCACTTAACCCTGTTTTGTCTCAATTTCCTCATCTGTAAAAATGAGCTGGAGAAGGAAATGGCAAAGCCCTCCAGTATCTCAGCCAAGGAAACCCCAAAAGGAGTCACGAAGAGTTGGACTCTTCATAGAAATAACTGAACAGTTTCAACTAAACAGCTGGAAATAACTAAACAGGCAATAAGTAGCAAGCCAGGATTTGCACCTAGATCCTCTGACCCCAAAGCCAGTGTTTTCTTTCTTTTAGCACCACCACCTCTGAGAGAGAAGGACCAGGGAAGGCATCATTGCTGGAGGTGACACCTGAGTTGGACCTTGAAAATGGACTTGTACCATGTTCATCTCACAGAGCTGTGGTGAAGAAAACTCTTTATGAAGAGGTAGCAATAGGCGATTGGTTATTGTCCTTCCAGCTTGTGCTACTCACTCCCTGCATAACCTTGGGCAGGTGACTTCTGGCTAGCCTTCGGTTCCTTCATCTATAAAACAAAGGGGTTGGGCTAAATGGTCTCCAAAGATCATGGTGGAAGTGTAGGATTTAGATCAGACAGGGTCCTTAAAGACCCCTCATTTCACAAACATCTCCTCCCCATCTCTAAGATCTTCTGTCCTATGCCCACCTCCTAGGCTCTGGCCTCCCTCTTTCTCTGTTCTTTAATGACTCATCTTCATGTTTTTATCCCTTTTCTTGGATTCCTAAAGGTGGAATAATGTCATTTCATTTAACTTCTCATTCCCATAGCAACAGTAGCTCTGTAGCCCCAGCACAGGGCTCTACATACAGGAAGCTCTCAGGAATGTCTATAATCGTGGATGAAGATAATGCTGATGATTCAGCTTTAAACAATTCCAATGGCTCCCCTTTCCTCATACCAGCAGGGCTCTCTGTGAGGGTGTAGCCTTTTCTTGGCTAAACTAGCAATATCTCCATGAACACAGGATCACCTTCACCTCTCCTTTTTGGAAGTTCTTTCCAATTCTACTGCCTCCAGGAAGCTTTCCTTAACCACTTCTCTTACCCATCCCCCTATGTCCTCTCCCTCCTCGGACCTCTGTCAGCTCTTGCCCATACCCCTCCTTTGGTCACATAATCCCATACTGCTGTGTGACATCTCTTATCACTCCTTGCAGTGTTGCTAGGTAGGTCTCAGACAAAATGGAACATAGCCAAGGGAAAAGCAGCAAGATGGGGAGGGTCTCTCAATTACTCTGTCCGAGGTCCAGTTGAAAGAATTGGAGAGGTCTATTCTGGAGGTAAGAAGAGTTAAGGAGCACATGAGAGTACTGTCTTCAAATATCTAAAGAGATGTCAAGGGGAAGAGGAATCAGACTTGTTCTGCTCGGCCCCAGAGGCCATTGATCTTGGATCAATAGGGGGAAGTTTTAAGATGATCAATATCAGCTCAATACAAGGCCCAACTTCTAAATGATCAGAACTCTCCAAAAATGGAACAAGCTGTCTTAATGAGCTCCCTGTCACTGGAGGGGTTCAAGCAGACTCTGAATGATGGGTTTTTGGTGACGTTGAACAATCATTCTTACTCCACATAGGGGTTGGACAGGGTCATCTTAATTCTAGGATTCAGTGATTCCATGGTTCTTTCATTTGCTAAGTTACCATATTGGGCCCAACTCACAGCTTACAAGTCCCCATTGATTTATTTATTTCTACCAGTTAGCCAAAAGCATTAGTTTAAAGCAAAGGCATTTAATGAAATAGCATAGTTAGAAAAATAGCATTGAACAATTTCTCCCCATAAACCTGGGGCACACTCTCCCACAAATACAAATATTACTAGCAGGAAGACTGGTTCTACGTAGGGTTTACATATGTATATGGAGAGTACACATGTTGGGAATACACATGGCCAGAGAATAAATGTGAGAGATTATACACATAAGGCCCATAGGTAGCCAGGGCACATGCCTAAAGGAGTACTTCATGCTTCCAACACTGAAGGACTGCTGATATCATCTGGTGATGTCACTGACCTGCTCCCTCTAAACCTACTTCAAGGAAGATGTTGCTCTCTGAAGTAGGCATTGTGTTATATCTCTGCTTTCTCCCCTTGGGTATTGCATCTTTGCTATTCCCTACCTCCCTCTCTCCTGAGCTTCAGCTGGAATCCTCAGCTAAGGCTCTACCTCTTTTTCTTAAGAAGAAGACTAGATCCTGCCATCTCTCTTTTAGCTTAACCCTTCAGAACTTAAGCTTCAATTCTTAAAAAAAAAGGCAAGGCTGTTACATACCCAATCACCAGACTAGATAGGAAAACCTGAGTGGCTTTCTCTCCATATATTAGCTCCCATAGTGTTCACTTCCAGGGGCCAAGCCTATTGGAACATAAAAGAGCCAGACAGCTAATAAGAGCACTCAGACTTTTAGTCTTCCTTTGAATTCATGTCCTCTTGCTAGCAGGATCAGCATCTCTATACTTGACTTGGGCTTAGAAAGTTCCCTTTCATGACTATCAATGCCTGATTGCCAGTCTGCATCCACTTCAAATCATTTCAGGGGTTCCCTTTATTTTTTGTCTTTCTCTTTACCCCACCCCCATCACCCCCCAAGGGATACTTTCTCAAAAAAAAATGGAAAGAGCTGTCTAGGTCTGAGATACCATAGTTTTCCTCAGCCCCTTGAAATTCTTTGATCCTTGCCATCAAAATGAATACAAGCAAGCATAAAAGCTAATAAAGGCCATGATTGCTGTCTTCCTCCTGGTCCACATTCCTTATCGATAATAAGACAAGGAATGTGGGCCAGGAGAAAGACAATGATCATGGCCAGCAATCAGTTTCATAGGCTTTGGGCTGCCCAATATCTAGATCTTTGGATATTTCATGGATATAGATGGAACATGCAGGCTATCTATTAGTTATCCTCTCCTCTCACATGATTAGCCCATCTTCTTTTCTAGTCATGCAGAATAACAACCTTATTCTGCTTCTTCCACCCAGTTCTTCAGTGATGACACTTTATATCCTACTTATTTGGTCAAATTCAGCGTTTGATCAAATGAGACAATATTTTCTTGTTTTTTCCCCTTCACTACTCATACCCATAATGCACCCTTTCTATTGCCCTTTGGATGGTCCATATCTTTATCTTTCAGAGAGAAGCTTGCAATCATTAAAAGCACTCTGCAATTTCCTAAATGCAATCCTCCTCATTCTCCTCCTCCTATTTAATTCTGGGCCCACTTCGTTGTCCATGTGCAAGGTCTGACCTAGATAGTTGTACTGATTGCCTAGCTCTATGGGCTGTTCATCTAACTGCCTAGTGAGATCTGAATAACAGGCTTTCTTCATCCACTTGGTTTTTCTTGTGTGAATAGTTAGACCAAATTCTTGAGTGATTATTGTTCTCAAGAAGGAGGTTTTGCAATTCCTTGTTGAATAATAATTATGCCCTAATGCTTTAGTTCACACACACACAGAGTTTTCCTCCTAACAACCCCTAAGAGATAGAGATTCGCCTCATTTTTCAGAGGACAAAACTGAGGAAAGGGACTGGTCCAAACTCATATAACTAATAAGTGATAGAACCAGGATGGAAAACTGAAATGTTAAGTTTTTTTTCCTTTTGGCATTTTTTAAAAATCCTAAAATATGTGGAGCCAGAAGACAATTTCAATTAAAAGAATCATCATCTGGACAGGGGCAGGCAGAATAATCCTGGCCCTCACAGTTGTGCAGCTTTGAAGTCCCACCTCCCTTCCTTGTTCTTTCTTTGAGGCATATGTAGCACAAGCCCTGGATCTCACTATCCTAACTCCATTTGGGAGCATAAAATCAGGTCCCCTAAGAGTGACCTGCTGTGCTTCCCCTCAGGGCTTTAGATGAGACCCTGAGGGTCTCAGAGTATCTTTCTAAGGCTATTACTCTCTCCATGAACCCCCATCTAGTATATTTCCCCAAATGTCAATTGACCAATTAACATCTTCCCAATATCAATTAACTAATTAACATAAATTAGTTTTTACAAAGGAATATTACCAGAAACAGTATAGCAAGGACCCAGTGGTACAAAAACCTCCCACATAAGGAATACTCTCCTCACCCACTCAGTTCCTGAAGGGAGCAGACTTAAACGTAAGGTGGTAGTTACAAAACTTTCTTCCAAGCAGGTTTACTACTGGTGGTGGTCTAGCTGATGGACAAGGTTCTCCCCTGTTTGAAGGACAAGGTGTCTCAGCTGCAGGTCAATCCACCGCCCTTCTTGGTCAAACAGAATGCTCCCCAGGGCTGGCTCCTCATTGGGCTCAGCTGCTACAACTGCCAATAGACTCTTCTATACTCTAGTGGCTCATCAAGTCCTTTAGGGTTAACAAACCCATAATCTGGTTCATTCTGACTCTGATACTTATTCACCTAAGAATGAGGAAAAATAAACACAAAAAGACAGGAATATCAGCAGTCCCATATGTTCACGGCCACATGGTGACCATGTTAGGAAGGGGTTCCTCTACCTGGCAACTTATTTGTGGCATTGCTTGTCTTGCCATCAGGGAAGAGAGAGACAGAGAAGGGGGGGGGGGAGACAGAGAAGGGGGGAGGAAGAGAGACAGAGAGAGAGACAGAGAGACAGAGACAGAGACAGAGACAGAGTTCCTCCATTCTAGTCTTTTATATATACATTCAATTCCAGCAGACTAATTTAAAGATTTTTGGTTTCTACCAGTGTAAGCAGACATGAAATAGTAAAAAAGTATTTGTATCTGTCCTGAAGCAGGGAGTGAAAGGGTCCTTCCATCATGCATTTCCCAAAGCAGGCTCACCAAGCCTCCATAACGGTTGGCAGTAGGCAGAACATATTGCATAGGCTTTAAAAGACTGGGCCCCTCATTGACCAATCCCCCATTACACATACAATATTTTCCCAATGAGATAATAGGAACTGAATACTTCCCTGTTCCCCAGAAGGTTTACATTTTTAAAAGAAGTCAGACAAGGGCAATGATTAACTTAAAGGGAAGAGGCACTAATAGGGGATTTTAAGGCATAGTGACAGATGAAGGAGATATTTTAGACTAGCTAAAGTCAGAGTAAAACATTCTGCCTTTATTATCACAGCATTGCCCTTTCCCCTCACCCCCATCCCTAGTATATAGGCTTTCTTAGTGCCTAGACCCAGTCCTTTGACCCCCAAGTCCTTAGGGCCATAGCCACACCCCTGCCCAGCCCATATCCCCAGAACTACTCAGCCCCAGTCCCAATAGGCACATCTAGCCTGATGACCTGAACTACCCTTCCCAAGCTCTCCACAATCCATGGAGATGGCATGCCAGCCTTAGGTATGCTGTTTCTTGGTATCAATGCTCCTTCCACTGAGTCAGATTGCAACTCTACCGGTGTTCTCTTAAGAAACAGTTTTCGTGAGGTACCTTGAGTTCCACCATAGGCCACACTGTTTCCTTGGGTATGAGGTTTATGAGAACCCTTCTCTTTTCCTAACTTTTGTTCAGAGAGGTGGTGGAACTAGAGATTCTTTTCATGAGTCACAGGATCATAAAGCTAGAGTTGAAAGGGAGCTTGAAAGGTCATTTAGTACAGTCTTCTTATTTTGCAGATGAAACTAAGGTCCAGAGAATTTAAGTGATGCCCAAAGTCACATAGGTGACAAACCTTAATTTGAACCTAGATCCTCTGGCTCCAAATCTAGTGCTCTTTCCAGTGTCCTAGGTTGCCTCCATCATCATCATCATCATCATCTTCTTCTTCTTCTTCTTCATCATCATCATCATCATCATCACTTCCACCATTCTCCTGAAAAATCTTCTAATGATATGTCATCATTATCTAAAGGTGATACCAGTGAAGTCAAGCTCTGAAAGGCCCTATAGGAAAGTTTTTGATAACAAACCCAATGGTGGACTACACACTTATTTTTCTAAGGACAAGCATTACTTTAGTTAAATACCAAGAAATCTATCACCAGAGGAGTGACTACTGGGCCACAGCACCTCATGAAAACTGTCTTCTAAGGCATGGCTATGGTTGTCCTTTGACTTAATGGAGGCAGTACCTGCACCGGTAAAGTCACGGATCCTTGAGGTAAGCAACAGCAATAGTAGCAGGTCTTTGCAAACATTTTCCTCCCAACCCCGCAAAGGTACGTTGTTGTTTGTCCTTCATTTTCAGAGAGGACCAATGACATGTCTTGATTTGCAGGTGAATTGGATTTAAGTGAGGCAGAGTTGCACAAAGTTGCCAGCCTCGCTCACTCTTCCAGAGTCAGCGAAGTCCAGTGGCAAGACAAAAGTCAGGATGACTGGCGATGGCCCGGGATGCAGTGGATGACCTTGGGGTCTTCAGTGTCCGACCAAGCTCTAAGCACTCCACAGCAGGCGCCTTCATGACCATTGGAGAAAATTGTTCTGATCTGCCCATTCTGCCCTGGGAAGTCTTCATATGCTTGGGTTAGACATCCCCCTAGGTCACCGATGGGTTTGAGGCCCATCATGTACCTTCGACCTGGTGTAGCCATCTGCCAAGGGTTTTATTGGGGTGTGGCCGCTGCACATGCTACAACTTTCTAGAGCCACAGGTGAGAGTTGGGTGACAGGTGGACACCAAAGATTGATGAGCAGCCCTGAAAAGAGCTCAGCAAGCCCCAACACCAGAGGCGCTAGCCTACCTTGACCTCTCCATTTCACAAATGAGAGAACTGAAGTGACTTTCCCAAGGTTACACAACTACAAAACAAGAAATCAAACCCCAGTCTTTCAATTCCAAGTTTTACTTTCTTTCCATAACACAGCGCCCACTTTCTAAGAACTTATAGAAGGACAAATTCAGCTGACAAGGCAGATATAGGTTTCCCAGGGCCGTATTAAATAAATGACAGCTTTTTCCCTGTCAGCAAGCTTCATCCAAAGAAATGAAATCCTAATGGTGGAATTTTAGAATGAGAGAACAGCTATTTTGTGGTTGACTTCAGTACAGTGGGGCAGTTGGCATGATAACAGAAGCACTTGCTAGACTGGGGGTCAGGACATCAGGATTCTAATCTCTTGCCACTCATTCATTTGCTATTGGAAAGAAACCTGAAAGACAAATGTATATATGTGTCACCTACTCTGGAAGACCCTCAGAGACCTTATTTCTCAATGCTTGATAACTCACAGTAACACCAATAATACTGGTAATAGTAACTCATATCTATGTACTGTTTTGTGATTTCAGAGCACTTTGCAGCCTTCATCTCATTAGATTTTACAGTGGCTCTATGACACTGATAGTAATATCCTTCCCTTTTGCAGGTGAAGAAACTGAGGGCCAGAAAAAGGAAGGAAGTAGCTAATTAATAACAACCAGAATCAAATCCAGGTCTCAAATCTAGTCAGGAAAGTACCACCACCACCTTCTTTTTCTCCTCCTCCTCCTCCTCCTCCACCTACTTCTCCTTCTCCTCCTTCTCCTTCTCCTTCCTCCTTCTTCTTCTCCTTATTCTCCTTCTCCTCCTTCTCCTTCTCCTTCTCCTTCTCCTTCTCCCTCTCCTTCTTCTGCTCCTTCTCCTTCTCCTTCTCCTTCTCCTTCTCCTTCTTCTTCTTCTTCTCTCCTTCTTCTCCTCCTCTTTTTCCTTCTCCTCCTCCCCCTCCCTCTTCTAGTGAGTGGGGGATGGGGGAGGGGAAGAGAACTAGATCTTTGATTTCATCTAAATAGGAAAGTTCCAGTTTCCACTGAAGCAGAACTATTCATATTCTGTAATTGAGAGTGCTAGGATCATAGATTCAGAGCTGGATGGGATCTTGGAGTTCACCTATTCAACTCTCTTATTATACAGATAAGAAAAGTCAGATTCTGTGACCTTAAGTGAGTTCTCTAGGGCTACACAGCCAGTGACTAGCAGAACCAGGATTCAAACCCAGGGTTTCAGTCTCCAGATCCAAACTCTTTCTATCCTCTCTATTCTCTAGTCTTAGACTATTGTGTAAATAAGTTTAATGTGAAAGTATATGTAGATCCTATATCGGATTACATGCCATCTTGGTTGGGGGGAAGAGGGAGGAGAGGGAGGGGGAGAAAATTTGGAACTCAAAAACTCGTGGAACTGAGTGTTGTAAACTCAAAAGAAAAAATAAATTAAAAAAACATTCTCTAGTCTTAGAGAGTTGGCTGGTGGCCCTGGGAAGTCAAGTGATTTGACCATAGTCACCCCAGCTAGTCTGTGTCAGAGGAAGTTTTTGAACCTAGGTCTTCCTGAAGCCAAAGTCAGTCCTGTAGCCACCATGCCAAGTAACTTTTCCCACCATAATAAGGAAAACCCTATACAAAAATGTCAGCTGTCCAGAATTAGCTGCAAATGTACTATGCCAAAAAGTCGAGCAATTGCTTGGGCTAATTATGTTGAAAGACTGTAATGCAGGATATTGCCCTAAAAGCACTTTCAAATGAGCAAAGAGGTCACATTTTTAAAGAATCAATTACATATTTCCATTTTGCTGCAAACACCGAACAAATGTGTTTTACATTCTAATTAGGAATTCTAGAGGGAGCATGATTTTTTTCAGAAATCTACCCAAATGTTCTTTCTATAAGATGGGTGCCCCGAAAATGACACTATTGATTTTTTTTTAGAAGTCAGTAGACTGGAGCAAAAAGCTGGAAAACAAACTGTGACTTCATTCAGAAGATATTAAAATATAAAATATGCCATTGATTTAGGCCGGTTCCAGCCTTTGAATCTGCTATCGTTCATTATTATGATAATAGCTCACGCCTCTCCAGAACTTTAAAGTTAACAAAATGCTATCCTCACAACAGCCCTAGGAGATCGTTAGGTTAATAGAAGCACCATCATTCCCATTTTACAGATAAGGAAACAGAGTTTCAGAGAAGCTAAGTAACTTGCCATTAGTCACACAGCTATTTTAAGTGGTGGGGTCAGGATTAGAACTCAGTCCTCTTGAATCCAAGTCAGACACTCTTCCCTATCAATCCTATTGATGGATCCTTATGAATAGCTCATCACCAGAAAACTGATCCTCATGGAGATTTTATCAGCTTTGGTACTCACACTTCAGCAGGACCCTCAGTTGCCTCTGTCCCCCTGATTGGAAGACTGGAGGGCAGAGCAAAAAAAGTCCCCCGAAATGTCTTTCCAAAGTCCCCATGTAAAAAAGGCTAAGAAGCCCAGTCAACTCTTTATTCCCTATCAGCTGCAGTGCTTGGCTTCTATTCTGCCATCATTCTGCCCCTGATGCTGGTACCCTCCCCCACTCCCAGCTTTTCAGCTTCCTTTGGTTTATTGTCTCCCCTCCCCCACATTAGACTATAAGCTCCTTGAGGGCAGGCATGAACTTTCTTTTTCATATTTGTATCCTTAGTACTTAGCACAATGCCTGGCACAGAGTAGGCATTTAATGTTTATTGTATTGATGATCAAAAAAAAAAAAGCCCATGAGAAATCATCCTTCCCAAAGCCAGGATGAATCCAAACAGAATCCTAACACAGGTCACAGGGAGCTTTCCCTTTTACATAAGGCCTTTCCTAATTCTCCAAAATGTCAGTGTTGTCTTGACCCTATTCCCAAGGTTGCTTTGCATATATTTCTCGCTTACTCTTCTCTGTACATGTTTGTTCTTCCCAGTAGAATGTAAGCTTCTTGAGGCCAGGGACTGCTTCTTTTGTGTCTTTATATTCTCCTATGTGACCCCTTAGCACATTTATCAAATGCCTGGAACATAGTAGGAGCTTAATAAATGCTTATTAAATGCAAGTAAATTAATACTAGGAGGGAGAATAGAAAAATAAACAAGACCGGACCAAGGGTGCTGAGAGACTGACATATAGTACAGTCAGTGCTGCAGGAGTTCAGAAGAGGAAGAGATCCTTGTTGACTGGGATGGCCAGGTGAGGCTTTCTAGAGGAGGTGAGCCTGGAGCTGGGCCTGGAAGAATAGACGAGAAAGAAGCAGTGATCACAAAGAACCTGCATGATTTCAGCAACAATAGGCTGTGCCAGATTAATCTCCTTTCCTCTTTTAAGAGGGTTACTAAACTGCTAGGTCAAGAGAGGGCTGTCAATATAGTTTATATGGAATTTAGCAAAATGCTTAGCAGTCTTTTGTGCTATTCTGGTGGAAAAGGTGGAGAGATCTGAGCTAGAATTCAGTACAGGCAGGTGCATTTGGAGCTGTTTGAATGGCTGGATCTTAAAAGCAGTCTTTAGTGGTTCAATTTCAAAGGAGGTCTCAAGTGGAGTACCCTAGAGATCTACATCTGACCTTGTGCTATTCAACATTTTTAGCAAGAAACTTGAATAAAGGCATAGATCTCTGCTTATCGGTATGCCAGCAATAGGAAACTGGAAGAGACAGCCAACACTTTGGACAACATTTGTTGCTCAGTCATTTCAGTCTTGTCAAACTCTTCATGACCCCATTTGGAATTTTCTTGGCAGAGATAGTGCAGTGGTTTGACATTTCCTTCCCTATCTCATTTTACTGATGAGAAAACTGAGGCAGAGTCAAGTGACTTGCCCAGGGTCCCACAGCTGGTACATATCTGAGGCTGGATTTGAACTCAGGAAGATCAGTCTTCCTGACTCCAGCCCAGCACCTACTGCCCTACCTAGCTACCCTTGGACAACATAGTTGGGCACCGAAAAGATCTTGGGCTGAATCTAATAAGATGAAATATAATAGGAATAAACATCAAGTCTCATGCTTACATTCCAAAAATCAACTTTGCAAGTACAAGGTGTGGAAGGCAATGTAGGTGTCATCCTCAACTCCTCACTTTGTCTCACTCCCAGGATCCAATCAGGGGTCGAGCCTCACTGTTTCTACCTTTGTGGCATCTTTCTTGTGAACTCCTTTCTCTCCTGTAACACTGCCACCACCCTGTGTGGCCTATGTGGGCCCTCAGTGCCTCCCTTGCACCTGGACTCTTGCAATGGCTTGCTGTAGCTCTCCTTGCTTCTCCACTCAGCTGCCAAAGTGATATTCCCGAAGAGCACTCCCCTGGTTCAATGAACTCCAGTGACTCCTTTAGTACTTCCTGATCCAACGTAGAATCCTCTGTTTGGCTTTCAAAACCATTCATCACTTGCCCCCTTTCTACCTTTCCAGGCGTCTTGCACCTTACTCCCCTGCACATACTCTGTGATCCAGTAACTCTGGCTTTCTTGCTGCTCCTTTTGCAAGGCGCTCCATCTCCCATTTTCACCTACTGTCCCCCAGGCCTGGAATACTCTCCCTCCTCATCTCGGCCTCTAAACTTCCCTGGCTTCCATCAAGTCCCAGCTATAGTCCTACTTTCTGTAAGAAGCCATTACCATAATCTCAGTGCCTTCCTTCTGAGATTCTCTGCCCCTCTTCCCCTCAGTTTATCTTATAGCATTTTTGTTTGTAGATAGTTATTTGTATATTGGGGGCGCAGCTAGGTGTGCGGTGGCTAGAATACCCGGCCTGGAGTCAGAAAGACCCCCTAGTTCAAATCTGGCCTCAGACACTTACTGGCTGTGTGACCCTGGGCAAGTCATGTAACTGTTTGCCTCAGTTTCCCCATCTGTAAAATGAACTGGAGAAGGAAATGGCAAACCACTCCAGTGTCTTTGCCAAGAAAACCCCAAATGGGGTCACAAAGAGTCAGACGCAACTGAACCACAACAACCCTCTTATTGTCAAAAAAAGCTAATGCTAAAAAGCTACATTGCACTTTGTGAATCCTTAGGCATAATGTCCTAGTCTTGTTCTACTTCCCCCTGACTCCAGTAGGCCATTGATAAGCTGGAGAGCTTCCAGGGGAGGAGGAGGAGGAGGAGGAGATCATACTGTGTATTTGTCTTAGAGAAGAGGAGACATGGGAAGCCATGAGCCACCTTCAAGGATCTGGATGAAGGGGACTGTCCTGCAGAAGATGGATTAGACTCTTTCTGCTTGGCCTTAGCGAGCAAAACTGGGAACAATGGGTGGAAATTGCAGAAAGAAAGGTTCTAGATGGATTTTATAAGGAAAACTTTCCCGATATTAGAGCCACACCAAAGTGGCATGGGATGCCCCGGAGCGAGCATCCCTCACTGAAGGTCTTTGAAGAAAGGTAGAACAGAGGGCTCTTTTTCCACATGTGGGTTAAACCAGACAGCCTCCAAGGTCCCTTCTAATGCTAAGATTCTGTGACACAATCAGTCATTCAATAAACATTTATTAAATGCCTACTATGTGCCAGGCACTGTCCTATTTACCAATATCTGTGTTATGGGAATGAAGCCAAAAGACTAGTGGACTATAATGAGAGCCAATGCTGCCCCCTGGTGGAGATATATTGGTAATTACAAGCTGGATCCACCTGAATGAAATTGGGGTTCTGAGTACTTCCTGGCTGATTGACCCTTGACTCTGGTACCCTGCTGGACTAAGTTAAACGTTAGCTACCTATGTTCAGAGCAAGGACCACAGCCATTTTCTCTTAGGAGCAGAAGGGAGAGCTGTGAGATGACATGATGTACCGGAAAGAAAACATCAGTTCTGATCCTGCCATTAATTACCTCTGTGACCTTGGGCAAGGTCCTACTGTCTCAGCCTCAACTTTCTCATCTGTAAAAGTAATAAGAGGCCTCACTACATGTATGTAGTGCTTTCAGGGTGACAAAATATTTTGTGTCCATTATTTTTATTCTCACAACCTTGTATATATACCCTGGTGGGGCATTTTACAGATGAGGAGACAGGCCCAGAGAGAGGAAAAAAGAGACTTGCCCAGGTCACACACCATGTTAGGAGCAGAGCCAAGACCAGTTCCCAGGGCTCCAGGGCTTTTTTCCATTAAACCACATTGTCTCCCACTCAGTAGTGCCAGTTCTACCCTCTGTGGCTACAAAAATCAAGTCTTGTCTCCCATGATAGCTCATCAGATTTTTGAAGGTGGGGATCTTGTCCTCCTCAGGTCTCCTCTTCCAAGCCCAGGGCAGGGGTGGGAGGGAAAGGGGGGCAGAGCAAACTATGGAGGTAGGGAGACAGTAAGAGACAGGTAGGACTGAATGGATTAGAGGGGGCAGGGAGAAGGAGAGGGTGAGAAACAGAAGGAGAGAGAAAGAGAGAGGGAGAGGGGAGAAAGGAAGTGGGGGAAAGGGAGGGAGAGAGAGAGACAGAGAGAGAGACAGAGATGGAGACGGAAACGGAGACGGAGATAGAGAGAGAGAGAGAGAGAGAGAGAGAGAGAGAGAGAGAGAGAATGCAAGAATGCTGTGGCCGGTGAAAAATGAAATGACTGAGAAAAACGAAGGTTTGATCTTCCAAGCGTATTGATTTACTAAGCAATGCTCCAGCTTAGGGCTGGACCCTGAATACAGAAGAAGTCAGACTTTTATACATTAAAAACAATTAATCAAATAAGGCCAATTAATTAAAAGGAAACAACAAAACATTAAGTAATCTGATTTGTACTTGGATGAAAGATTAGAGACTTTCCAAGTTGGGAGGGGGAGAGCAAACATGGTCAATTCCCTGAATTTTCAGAAAATGAGGTATCCCACTCTCCAGTGTCTGGAAACAAACAAAGGAACACAGAAACAATGACTGATTGACCAGTCTAGGACCAGTTTTCAGATAAGACATAAGAGTTCCTTGAGATGTACAAATGGGAGAAAACTCCTTGCATCAGTCTTTAGATCTGACTTACTTTCTGGTCAGCATAACCTGGGTCCTTGGTTAACAGTCTCAAAGCAGCAGGTAGAAGGGTGCAGCTTCTCAGCCATACAGGGCTAAGTTCAAATGATACAATAATATTTTTAGCAAATTCCCACAATTGAATAAAGTTTTCTCACAAGATGGAAGTTGGACTAGAGCCAGGGGTGGGGATCCTGTGGCCCTGAGGCCACATGTGGCCCTCCAAGTCCTCAAGTGTGGCCCTTTGACTGAATCCAAACTTCACAGAACAAATCACCTTAATAAAAGGATTTGTTCTATAAACTTGAACTTGGTCAAAAGGCCGCACCCAAGGACCTAGAAGGCCATATGTGGCCTTGAGGCCACAGGTTCCCCACCCCTGATAGACCCAAGCTAGATCCAGAACTGACTCACAAGATTGGAGTCAGTGTGGTTCACTCAGTTCCCACAATTAACCACTTGCTGTCCTAATCCCTTCAATTCCTTCAGTTTTCCTCCTTTTCATTTAGGAGGGAGTAGGCAGTCTACTCTCCCCCTATGGATCATTCATCTATAAAGCCAATTTATAAGGTTTTCCATAAATTCATAATCAGAATTACATAAGTCAGCTTATAGATCAAACTACTTAGAGGGCTCACAATGGACTAATTTTGAGAAGGGAGATTTACATGTTACCAAGGTAACCGAGAAAACTTAAATTTAAACATAAATACCATGAAACAAAAGGCCAAAGCAATACAGTAATGATCACCAGTATTAACTAACAGCAAGTCTCCTTGTATCCTAGTAACCCACTCCCAATGTCCATTTTAATTAGCACATTCTGAGTCCCAGATGTCCTATGCAGTTGTCTGGTCTTTAGAAATATCATCTCTTGGACCTTCTCAGGGCAACTCTGAAGGGGACTCTGCTTCTCCAGTTCCAAGTCGCTTGTAAAGGTTCCTAGATTAAAATCTGCCAGTAAGAAGACTTAATACAATGTAGTACAACCTCTTAAATTTGGCTCTCCAATCCTGAAACTTTAAAGAATTTCAGTTTTTATATAGCACTTGCTGTTTCTATCTTTACCTAAACACTGTACCTGATATAAGAATCTTAAAAAAAATTTCATGAGGGTCTAACTTGTAAAATGAAGTCTTGTCTTTCAAAATGATCATATAGATACTTTTAAAATGGGGATATAATTTCTTTAAAATTATTAATATAATTTTATATGTAAAATCCTTAATTCAGTTTTGAAAACTTATTACTAAAACATACTGAAAGTCTGAATTTCCATACGAGATATATTTGGAAGACAGTCATATCCATATGTACACAGTTCTTAGAGGAAAAAAATTTAATCCTGTTGTTTTCTCAAACTTTACTATTCTATTTAATTAGGAAGCTTTTACATTACATCTCTGTCTTATTATTTTGTCTAATTGACCTTTTAGGAGGATATCATCTGCATATTATAAGTTGTCTACAAATACAGATTAAATTTGCAAGATTTTTCATACTTGCATCCTAATATAGTAACTCAGAGATGTTTCAGTATCAATACATTAATTAAGAGATTTAGTATTGTACTTTAAAAAACTTCTACTGCTTACCTGCCCTGATTATAGAAATTTGCTATGAAAGGAAAAGGAAGGACGTAGTTATAACAATGTCAATCCTCAAGAGCACAGACGAACCTGACATATACCATAACAGGGGAAAAAACTCCCTTAACTTTGTTTGATTCCAGTCATGAATCATATCTGACAGTTGATCATGTAGTCACAGGGTGTCAAAGGCAAGGCTTGGGATTAACCAGGTGGGGAAATAACACAATGGGGAAACTGAGTCAAGAGGCTTTTGCCATGCCGAGGTCATTCCCAAAACTTTTCCCAAGCACAGACATCCACCTTTAGCAGTTTTTAGACTGCAGCACATGTCATCTTCTACTATTGGCTTCATGGCAATTCAGACAAACCATCCCTGTAATCAAAACTCAAAACAATAGTAAATTATAGTCCTGAGAGTTTTTACCTCAAATGGCAAAATTTCACTAACCACATCTTAGGGCTTGAATATCTTTACTTATGTTGCCTTAACAGTTAACATTTAATTTATCCTTTACTTATAAATTGAAACTCACCACATTCTGAGGTTTCAGACACATAAAAAATTCCTTATAATTGACTCACATTCATATATTGAAATTACATCTTTAAACTAACCTATATATTTTCATAATTTTTATAAGTGATAGCCCAAAATTTTCAAATGAAAACTCACTATTATAGTAAATTTTATTATTATTATTATCATCTGTTTTGAAACAAAATATACCCTATTAAATATTTAACAGTTTTCAAATATCCATTTTTTCACATTATTTTAAAAGCTCAGTTCATAATGTAATGGTATCCACATTGAAAAAAAAAGAAGTTGTAGAGGACTTTGCATACCATAAGGAAGAGTTTAGCTCCTATCCTTTTATAAGGATAAGGTTTCTTAAAACCACTGAAGGCATCTGAAAAGAGGAATAACATGAGAGAAGCAATGAAAGCCTTTAAGGAGATGTGTGCAGGATGGATCAAAGGGAGGAACATGGCATAATGGATAGTGTGCTGGACCTGGTCAGGAGATCTGGGTTTGAAATTAACCTCAGGCTAGACACTGTGAGTTAGGTAGAGGGTACTACAGTATTTTCCTCATTTTACAGATGAGAACAATAATACCTATACTACCTACCTCCAAAGGCTTTGCAAGCCTTAAAGCACTATGGGAATGTGAGTTATCATTCTTATCCCACTAGAAGGAATTCCTGTTGGACTAGATCAGTGCTTCTTAAAAGCTTTCTGAACAAATTAATTAAAAATCAAACACATTATGAATCTGAGGCGTTTCTAGAAGCACTTGCCCGTGTTGCATCGTGTGACTTCACTGCAGCCTTGGTTCTAAACACAAAGCATGAGCACTTTGCCCTGTACATGCCCTCGGGCCACACATCACCAGTGAACCCAGCCCAAATACAAAAAGGGGTTGGAATGGAAAATGTTTAAGCCCTGGACTAGATGACTCCCAAGATCCTTTCTAGCTCTGATATTTTTTGACATAACTTTTTCCTCAGTGAGAGTTTTGTCATGGCCTAGACCCAAAGATAGAACAAAGAAGGAAACCCAGACTGGAGACCTAGTCAGTTGTGGGCATCTTCCCTGGTCTTTTCAGAGAGAACAAGGATTAGAGCTTCTGGTCTTGGGCTTTCCCCTCCCTCAGAAAGAACAGATACTAAAATCTGTTGCCCCAGACATCTTATCTCCGATAAGCTTGCTGGGGAGTGGAGGTGAGCTGAGGCAGCCATGGAGGGAGGTGGCTGGCCTCCGCATGTTTACCCCAACAGTTCAGTCCTGCTTTAGAAAGGCCAGAGCTCTTGTCCCAGAAGCAGCACTTAGCTGTTGTTTTGATGCTGCTATGCCTATGCATGCAAACCACAAGCAAGTGCTTCAAAAGGCTCTTACTCCAGGTGCTGAGAGTAAATGAATTAGGACAACCTGCTGCAATTACATTCAAGCCCAATATTCAGGACATGATAAAGGTCCTGCTTTTCAAATGTGGCCAACTTGAGTTTGAGAGGCATGGTGAAATGCAGTGGGTGCTGACCTAGGAGTTCAGGGGTCCCATGTGCTTATCAGCTTTGTGACTTGGACAATTCACTCAACCTCGGATCTCCAATTTTTAATCTCACAAAATGTGAGTCATAATCCTCACACTTACCACCCTCCCAGGAGTTTTATGAAGCCCAAATAATCATCATGGATGTGAAACTGTTTTGTGTCTATAAAATGAACCAATCAACAAGCATCTGTTAAATGCCTACTATACACCAGAGGAGAAAGTGAGGCTGGTGACCTTGCACAGCCCTCTCTCATTCAAATCAAAGTCAACTTCAAGTCATGTCATGGCCCTCTTCGAGAATGAAGGACAAACACAACCTGTGAGTAGCCTCTCCTCTCCCCTCCTTTTTCCTGCTTTCCCCTCCCCTCTCCTCCCCTTGGAAGGTACATTCTGATGACCAAGGGCTGCCTCCTTTACTTTGGGTTTACTGGCTAGATTTCTTTCTCAAAAACTAAGCCTTAAACTGAATTAACTCTGAAGCTCATAGATTGGTCCTTGCCCTCATAGCATAAAGTGAATGTAAATAGCAAATAGTAACTGCCTCTCTTTTGGCCAGGAACCCTGAGGGTTTTCCCCTCCTTGTCTGATTTTTTTTTAAGTTTTTGATTAAAGGGGCCATCCCTTGATTAACTTCTTAAAGAGGCCTATTCACTGAATGGGCGTTACATCACTCACAATAAGCACCTGAAAAGACCTTAGCCTAAAAGGGCCAGGGGCTCCCCAAGCATCCTGGACCATCTCCAGTCATCCTGCTGAATATCAGGCCACCAGATCCAGACGGCTCTGGAAGAGAAAAGTGAGGCTGGTGACCTTGCACAGTCCTCCCTTACTCAAATCAAAGTCAACTGTAAGTCATGTCATCATTTCCCTGACGTCATGGTCCTCTTTGAGAATGAAGGACAAACACAACAACTATATCCCAGGCCCTGGCTAAGCACTGGGCACAGAAAGACAAAAGCAATACAGTCCCTGACCTCAAGGGGCTCACGTACTAACTGGGGAGACAAGTATGTGCATAAGGATAAATAATAAGAATAATAAATATAAGGTGAATACAGGCAAATACAAAGTCATTGAATATAAGGTAGTTTGAGAGGGCAGGAGGGCTCTAGCAGTTGGGAAGATCAGGAGAGGCTTCATGCCTAAGCTGCGTCTTAAAGGAAGACAAAGGCCACGAGGCAGAAGAGGGGCATTCCAGACATGGGGGAAGGCCATTACAAAAGCACAAAAATGAGAGAGAAAAGCTAGAGACCCGAGTGCTTGTCCTGGTTCTTGTTATGACTTAGTGGAGGCAGTGTGGTGCACTGGAACCAAGGCTAGATTTGTCAGAAGAGGCGGGTTTGAATCCCTTAAGTGACACTGGAAAAGTCATAACCCCTATCTGCCTATTTCCAATCTATCAAATGAGAGGACTGGACTAATCAGGGCTTCTTAAACTGTGGGGTCATGACCCACAGTTTAAGAAGGGTTGAAGGGGTCACAAGTGGAAAAAGCTTAAGAAGCTCTGGACTAAATTATCTCTAAGGTCTCTCCCTGCTCTGTGCTCCAGCCCCTGGCCTTGTGTGAGTCACTTCATCGCTCTATGTCTCTACTTCCCCAGCTGTCAAATAGACAGATACCAACTAAGGTTGATCATGGAAAAAGCCATTTATAAAGTACTTACTATGTGCCAGGTGCTGAATACCAACAAAAAAGACAGTGCCTCCCCTCAAGAATCTCACATTCTAATGGGGGAAGATAATGCATAAAAGGGAGAAGGAAGAGGGAGTGGAGGAGAAAGTGCCTGGTGGGGTTAAAGCAGCTGGGGAAGAAAAGGGAAAGTCTGGAGAACAAGGAATGGCATCGAGAGTGAACTGAGCATGGCAGGGCCACCTCATGAAACAGCAGTCCTGGCCAAGCACTCGCCAGCCTAAAGAGAAGATGCAAGGCAGAGGCATCTCCAAGATGCCAGTGAGGAGGCAGAAAAGTCTGGAGATGAGAGAAAAAAGCCACAATCTGGAATGGGGAAATCTAGGTTCTTTGTCCTCACTAGCCCCCTAACTTGGAGCAAATCTTTTTCTCTCTTGACTCTTCCATTTCCTCTTCTGTAACACGATCAGGTTGTACTAGATTACCTCCAAGGTCCCCTCCAGCTCTGCCATTCTACATTCTGTCTACCAGGGCCCTTTGAACTCAACTGTCCTAGTGCTATTGGGAGAATCCAACAAGATGGGGGAAAAGATCCTTGAAGAAGAAAAAAGTATCATATTAAATATGCTAATAATTTAGTACATTATTACTATTATTATTATCATAATTAACAGAGGTCTGCTCATTCAGTGCCAAGGATCTGACTTTACCCCACAACTTTACAACCAGATAAATCTCATGTAACAGGCATGTATGCCTCTTTGCTGTCCTCTTCTCTCTCAGAGATGTGCTTCCAGGAGCTCTCTCAAATATGCATGTACCAGCTGAGCACCTCAGAGCAGAAGCCTCAGGAGGGAAGTCAGTAGGAAGGGGAGAGAAATTGGATCCTGTTCTCCCACAACACAGACGCCATCTCCAGATGGGTTTTCCACTCAGAACTTTAATATGTAAAAAATGGCCGCAGAGTCTGGCTCCCCCTAAACTGCTGCCTCTGCCACCAGCCAAGGCTCATGAGGCCTGCTGCTTCCTGAGGGTAAGAGCTTGGAAGAGAGAGGAGCCAATGGCAAGGGAGGAGGGAGATGACTTCCTCCTCTTCCAAAAACCCCAAGGTTGGACAATCCCATTGCCAAGAAGCTTCTAAATACTTTCCTTTCTTGGGAGATAATCTTTTTTTTTAAAGGCTGACATTTGCATAGCAGACCGAGCCTGACAAAGTATTTTGCACACATTATCTCATTTGATCATCACAATACCCCTGCTAGCAGATGGCACAAGTATTATCTCCATTTTACAGATCAGAAAATTGAGGTTTCTGACTCCAAGTCAGGTGTTGGTTCTACTCTGCCACAGCTGGGAGCAAAGCTAACCTTTCACCCTTAACAAATCTGGCTCAAAAAACCAACCTCATGCTCTGGAGATAATCCACTGATTCCCATCCCCCCTTCTAGGATTTAGTGAGAGCGCAGGCCTTGCTACATGGAACCAGAGGTTCCCTTTTTTCATGGATGCAAGGCCAGAGCTAGGGAGAAATCAACCTGCTGTTCATTAGCCTGTGAGCTTCTCAAGGGAAGGGACTGGCTTTTGCCTCTTTGTGTATCCCCTGCATTTAGCACGGTGCCAGTACACAGCAGGCACTTAATAAATGTTTATTGACTGACTGTTCAGGTTGATATCACAGCAGGGAAATGGCAGCCAAGACCACATTAGCATTAGCACTGATGAATCATTAACGAATGCCCATTTATTATCTCAGACTGAGTGAGGCATTGAAGAACTCCAGGATTCCTCAGTGCCTAATAAATAAAATCCAAACCCTATAGACTGGCCTCGAAATCCCGCACCCTACTTTCCAGCCTTATCTTGCTCCGCTCCCCTCCATGTTCTCTCCATCCAGCCAAACAAGGAGCTTCTTAGCAGTCCTTCTCTACCTACATTCAGCACTTTCTTCCTTCTGTATTTTGGCTCACCTCACTCCCTATGCCTGGAATGTTTGCCCCCATCAAAGGTGTCCAACATAGCCCACCCACAGTATTCCCCAATTGGGACAGTTATGACTTTTCCAGTGTCACTTAGGGGATTCAAACCCGTGTCTTCTGACAAATCTAGCCTTTGTTCCCCTGCAATTGGGAAATATTTAACTAAATAAATAAAAATACTATAAAACATAGATAAAATTACATTTTACAAATAAGCTGATATGCATCCAGCAGGGATCCTTCTCTATGCCATCCCACACCCCTCAATTCCCATCTCTGCCTGTTGCAATATGGCTCACTCTTTGGTACCCATCTCAAATGCCACCTCCTCCAGAAAGCCACCCATTAGTCACTGTCGAACTGTTGTATGTCTGTTGATGTGTCATGCCGTCCCATGACTAAACTATAAACTCCTTGCAACAGAGGATTGGACTGGGTCTGGCTTTTATTGTAAACAAGGAACTATAGAATGTTAGCACTAGAAAAGAGCTTCCGACCCTTAACCCCTTCCTTCTACAAATGAAAAAACAGATTCAGAATGGTCGGGTGATTAGTCCAAAGTCACAGAGTAAGTGGTAAAGCCTCAGACCCAAGTCTTCCAACTCCCCAGCCCTATGTTCTTTCCATTAAGCCATATAGCTTCTCTCAGGTACCTAGCACGTAGAAAGCAGCATGGAATAGAGCACTGGAGCTAGAATTTTAAAAAACAAAACCAAACTGCCTAGTTTCGAGCCCTGATTTGTTCTCTTTGTCTTTGTGTGACCTGGGGCAAATCGTTTCCCTTCCCAGGCCTCAGTTTCTTTCTCCCTTGGATGAAGGAGTTGGATCAGATCATCTCTAAGTCCCTCCCCAACTCCAAATTCCTACAAATACAGGAGAGGATAGATTTTAATAGATTTTTGCTGAATGAATGAGCTCACTTCCTCCTATCTCCAACCCAGAGCAAACACTACTGATACCTCTAGTTATGGTGGATATTTTCTCCCCAAAGTTATTGCTGTATATTATTTGGGGCTTTTTCTTACCATTTTATTCCTCGGTGAATGAACATTTCATAGACACTGGGGACATGAAGAATGAGGCCCCAGATTGCCAGGGACTTTTTATTTGAGTTCTTACAGTGCCTCTCTTAGCCCCATTGATTTAAAAAAAAAAAAAAAAGATTAGGGCTGTTCTTCCTTGACAGCCAAGATCAGAGTCATGCCTACCCCGGGGAAGGCAAATGTATCTTTTATGAAGAGCCAGATCCTGCTAATAAGGAGATGAGGGAGGAGGATGGAGGAGAGAAGCCATTGGTCCTTTGTTTCTGGTGTTTGACGCTGAGAGTGACACTCTCTGTGTGCCGAGGGTACAAGGAGGGGGTGGGTGACTAATGTCTCAGATGCCAGCCGTCAGTTTCCATAGAGAACCGTTGCTGGCAACCAGTAAGTCCATGAAGCCTGTCGGCTTTCAGTAAATTCATCTTCATTTCCACCTCTTTATGTCCCGGAACTAGGGAACATTTCTACCAAGTAGGGCTACGAGGCCCAGCAGGGCTGACGCACCGCAGATGGGGGCTAATCCCATCTCTGACGCACTGGGAGTTCTCAGGGGACATCTGTCACCAGCCAACCCATCTGCATCGATGCAGTGATTCTATTCTGCCTCACTGGGTGCCCAGGTGCCCACACCGTGGGCACTACCTCATAATTCAAAGGCAAAGCATCTTGTAAAATAGTCATGATACTTCATACAAATTTGCACCATGACCTCATGGTTGTTATTTGGTCATTTTCAGTCGAGCACAACTCTTCGTGACCCCCATCTGGGGTTGCCTTGGTAAAGATACTGAAGCGGTTTGCTCTCTCCTTCTGCAGCTCATTTGAGGAAACCAAGGCAAACAGGGTTAAGTGCCAGGATCACCCAGGGTCACGCAGCTAGTTAGTGTCTGAAGTTGGATTTGAACTCAGAAAGAGGAGTCTTCCTGGCTCCAGACCCAGCGCCCCGTGCACTATGGCACCACCGAGCGGCCTTAACTGTGACATTAGACAAGTCTTTTAACTTCTTTAGACCTCAGTTCTCTCTTCTGTAAAATACAATGGCTAGGTTTATATAGATGACATCTAAGATTCCTTCTAACTTTAATACTCTGTGACTTCTACGCACCTCTGCAGCACTTCATATTTTTGTAAACTCGATGGCATTCATGCCATGAGAGGCAGGGTGGTAGAAGCGGTGGATGGAGAGCCGTTCTTGAAGCCAGAAAGACCTGGATTCAAGTCATGCTTTTTACACATACTGGCTCTATGACTCGGGGCAAGTCACTTAACCTCCTGTAGCTCCAGGCAATTCTCCATATCTCAGAGAAAGTACCAACCCACACTGGCGCAGGGTGTTTCCGGAGTTCTCTGTGCCAGTTAAACCACAGGTCTGGTCCCTGTCCCTGCGGCATCTGTAGGGCTGGAAGAGGCCTCAGGGATCAGATAGTCTGGATCACAGGATCGTAGAGTCTGAAATCCAGAGCTGATAAGGACCTTGGTGGGCTTCTAGTCCAGCCTCCTGCCAAGGAACTTGCCCAAGGTCATATAGGTTGTACCAAAGGTGAGACTCAAACCCAGGTCTTCTCATTCTAGGGTCAATGCTGTACCAAGGCAACCCCTCGTTTTATAGAAGAGGAAATCAAGCCCTGAGAAGGGATATGACTCACCCAAGGTCATACAGCACCAGAACTAAGACTTAAACTCAGGCCTCCTAATTCTCGATGCTCTTTCCACTAAGCCACATTACCTCTTCTTTGATCCTCACAGAGAGCACATGAGGAATGGGTATTTTTTTTGGTCTTTTTTGGGGGGGGGGCAGGGCAATTGGGGTTAAGTGACTTGCCCAAGGTCACACAGCTAGTACATGTGTCAAGTGTCTGAGGCCGGATTTCAACTCAGGTCCTCCTGACTCCAGGGCCAGTGCTCTACTCACTGCGCCACCTAGCTGCCCCATAGGAATGGGTATTTTAATCTCCACGCTACAGATGGAGAAACTGAGGCTCAGAAACTTGCCCAAAATTGCAGAGTGGCACCACTAAGACAAGAGCCCAGGCCTATAATATGTATGGAGGTGGTAGGGTGGACAGGGCCCAGGGCCTGGTGTTAGGAAGAACCCAAGGTCAGATCCAGCCTCAGACATTTACTAGTCGTGTGGCCTTGGTGTAGTAACTTAACCTCTGTCTGTCTCACTTTCCTCCGCTATAAAATGGGGATGATAATAACACCCGCCTCCCAGGGCTGTTGTGAGGAGTAAATGAGATATTTGCCAAGCACTGAGCACGGTGCCTGGCACACAGCAGGCGCTTAATAAATGCTTGTTTCCTTCCTTCCTCTTTCTACTCCACCCCGCTGCCGCTTTCCAGTCCCTCATCTAGTCTAACATCTTCCTTCAATAAACCTCGACAGGGAGCAGACAGCTGGAGGAGGTATAGCTGGAGAATCTTTTAGGTCTCCAAGTTCAGTTTCAGTCTCTTCACCACATCAGATTCCAAAGCCTAATGTCCTGACAGTCTTCATTCTTGCCCAGAGGTGGCGCCCCTCCCCCCGCCCCCAGAGGATCAGCCCATCAGCATACCTGACTGCCCCTTTTTAGCTCTGTAAAGCTGAGTGAGTCCCTTCCCTCCCGTGGACCTTAGCTTCCTAATATGTTGAATGAGAGTGTTGGACCGGATGGACTCTGAGGGCCTCCTGGCTTGGACGGTCTGTATTCTATCTTTTAAGATCCCTTCCTTGCAACTCTGACATTCTGAATGAATGAATGCATGCTAATCTTCATTTCTAATTCCTCCATTACGCTATGGTTAAGCCAAGCCCAACTTGCTGCATCTGTCAAAATGGCCCACGTTCCCACCGGCCCTTAATTCCTGGCCGTGGCATCTGCTGTGGGACTGCGCCAGACAAGCATGTGTCTCATTTTGCTGACATTAATAAGTGAATTGTCCAGTTGGCACACGAAGGGAGAGCAATCACATCCACGTGTTGGCATGAGGGATGTCACGAAAGAGCTATTCATTTTCGCAAAAACTCCCATTCACCATTTCCACTGAGGGTTGCTCAACAGGCTTATACAGAAGAATGAGAAGTGTTTGGGTTAGCTGGAGTGATAAACCATTACAATGAGTGGCAAGGGGAGACTATGGAATCTTTTCTGAAGAGCTAGTTAATACAATGCCATAGATGCTAGCTAAAACTGCCAGTTAGCTTCTTCATACACTGTTCTGATTGCTTCAATACTCTGCTCAAAACCTTTCAGTAGCCCGGCCCCCACGACCTATAATATAAAGCATAAACGCCTTTAGTCTGACATTTAAAGCTTTCTATCACCGTGACCTTCTAACCTCATCTCATTCTACTCCCCTCATTCATACTCTATGCTCCAACCAAAATGAATTACTCCCCCTTCCCCTAACAATTCCCATACTTTCTTGCCAAAAAATAAATTTTTTAAAAAGCTTTTATTAATGGCCTACCAGGTACCAAGCACTGTACTAAGCACTTTACATATATGATCACAACAACTCTGGGAGGTAGATATTATTACCATCTCCATTTTACAGTTGAGGCAGATAGTGGTTAAGCAATTTGCCCAGGGTCACACAGCTACTGTCTGAGGCTAGATCTGAACTCAGATTTTCCTGACTGCAGACCCAGGGCTCTATCTACAATATCACCTTTTCTTACACCATTCCCTGTGCTTGCCCTTCCTTCTCCTCCAATCTCAGCCCCACTTCTATTTATTTGGAGCCTATCCATCCATCCTTCAAGGTCCAACTCAAATTTGTTCCCTGAAATCTCACATGATACCCCTAGGAAGGAGAAGTGATCTCTCCTTTGTCTGGTCTGATGGCACTTTTTACCACGCTGATGGCCCTGTCTTATTCTGACTTCCATTGTAGGAACCTACATTTTGATTGAACAGTAAGGTTTGCAAAAACCACTTCCTTCACAATAAATGTATGAAGTAGAGAGTGAAGGTATTATTATATCTGTTTTACAGATGAGAAAACCTCAGAGAGGTAATTTGGGAGAGAGGAGAGGGCAAGCACATAGATGACATGACTTGTCCATAATTACACAGTCAATGAGAGAATCAGAACCTGGACCTGAATACATTAGTCCATTGCCCTTTCCCGCAGGACACGGCATTGCCTCTTCTTACATTCCTCTGTACATGTGCCCTATACCTCCTACTTATTTAGATTTGTAAACTTCTTAAGGGCAAGAGTTGAATCTCAGGTATTTTTTATTTTCCTCAGACCAGACCTTAGCCCAAGACGATGCACAAAGTTTAATAAATTTGTGGAACGAATGAATACTAATCTTCCTAGAATGGTTTAAGTTCATCCTGAAATGAAAGGAAGGGATTGGAGATGGTGGCTGAGGACTTCTCAAGGTTCCCACCAGCTCTGTGAATCTATTTCTAGAGTTAAAAAATCCTTAGCATTTACTAGTAGCCAGCAGAGACACCAGGCAGCAAGGAAACAATGGACCCTAGACTTAGGACTGAATCTATCAGATATTTATTGAGCACCTTTTTTTTTTAAGTGAATCAATTTTATTATTTAAAACAATGAATGTGAGCGGTCTCCAATTTCCAATCAAAACAAAAATATTTATAAAATGGATCCAGAAATTGATCCTTCCCTGTGCAACACATTGTGGACATTACAAAGATGAGGAAAACACAGACCCTGCCTTCATGAGGCTTAGAGTCTAGATGAGGTGGCAAGACTCAGACATGAGCAGAGTAAGAGCAGCAGTTCAGGGGAGGAACAGAATCTCTCTACACCTTAGTTTTTTTCATCTGCAATATGGGAGTAATAAAACTCCCTGACTCACAGAAGATATTACGAGGATCAAATGAGGTAATAGATCTAAAATATCGTATGAAAGACAGGATCTGATAGGACCATAGACTTAGAGCCAGAAGTCACCTCAGAGGCCATTTAGTCCAATCCCCTTGTTTAACAGATGGAGAAGCTGGGGGCCAGAGAAGTTAAGTGACCTACCCAAGGCCACATAGGTAGTAGCAAAGCCACTATTCTGTGGATTAATTATTTTGACTATTCATAGCAACAGCTCACATGTATACGGCCTCCAACAGTTTACAAATCACTTTTCCTCCCAACAACCCTGCGAGGTAGGTAGTAAAAACATCATTCCCAGTTTTATAGCTAAGAAAATTTGTAGCTCAGATAAATTATAATATTTCATCCAGTATTCCACCTAAGATCCAGAATTCAAACCTTAATCTAAGTATTAATTGACCTTGACTCTGGATACCCCAAAATAATCATCAAAATGCTCCCCTAATGAAGTCAGAAGTCAAGTCAACAAGCACTTATTAAGTGCCTACTATGTGCCAGGCACTGTACTATGTTCTGAAGATACAAAGAAAGGCAGACCACCGGCCCTTGCTCTGCAGGACCTCACATTCTAATAAGTGTGTGTGTATGATGTGTATTATATATAGATATGTTAAATCAGAGATAATCAACAGAAAGAAGACATTAACAAGGCAGCAAAATCAATATATAAAAAGACAACCTGATGAAGAGTACTATTCGCCTATATGGCCTCATTTGAATCCTGTGTGTGATTGAAAGATAGATCCGAGAACAGTTTAACAAGCTATTAGCCGTGACTGAACAAGTTATGGTATATGAATGAGATGAAATACTATTATGCTGTAAAAATAATGAAGGAAATGGTTTAAGAAATTTACATGAACTGATGCAAAGTGAGGAGAGCAGAATCAGGAGAACAATTTACATAGTAACAACAATATTGTAGATATAATCAATCGTAAAAGACTTAGTAACTCTGATCAACACAATGACCCACCACAGTTCCAAAAATTTTGATGAAAAATGCTATCTACCTTCATATAGAGAACCTACAGATTTAGAGTGCAGATTGAAGGATTTTTTTTTTGGAACATGGTTAATGTTCCTATAGATCATCTTCCAAACCCCATTCCACACCTCCTACCACCCAATTTCTCATTACCATCCCCCTCATTACCCAGTCCTTCAGTTGTGTGCTCTGGAATGCATGTTCCCTTCATCTTAACTCTTTTCCTCTCCCACTCTTTCCATCTACTAATTCTTACTGAAACCTGGCTTCCCCCATGACACAGCCTCCCTGGCCACCCTTTCCAGTACTGGCTGTACCTTCACTCAATCTCCTCAGCTCACTGGTCAAGGTGGGGTAGTTTTAATACCCCTTACTTCCCACTGATACTTCCAGGTCCTCCCCTTTCCTCCATCACTCAGTAACCTCTCTTCCTTTGAAGTTTATGCTATTCATATCTACCACCCTATCAAAATCCTGATAACTGTTTTCTACAGACCACCAGCTCATGCCCCTTCCTTCCTCAATGAGTTAGATACTTGGCTTACAATTTTTCTCTCCTCCCCAACTCCTGCCCTCATACTAGGGGACTTTAACATACATATTGATTCACTCTTAAATTCCCCAACCATTCAGTCCCTCAAAACCTTCTCACCCCTCATGAGCTACTCCTCCACCCAGCCCCAAGCACACAAAAAGATCATCATACCCTTGATCATTCCATCACCCACAAATGTGCCACTTCTGAACTCCCCTTGTCTGACCATAATCTATTGGCTTTTCACCTCTCACTCTACCTTCCTTTATATAACCCTATTCTTCATCTGCACTGTGACCTTCCAATCCCTTGACCTCTCGTTTTTCTCTGAGACCATTTCCCCTGCACTAGCCAATCTCTCCTCTTTTTCCCATCTTGACCCCTTCCTCAGTGAACCAATTGAACTCTACATTCTTCTTCCTCTCTTGAATCCCTAGCCCCCTTATATCACCAATTAAACCCAGCCAAGCCTCCAACCATTTGCTGCCTGCATTCCTACACATGGGCTGCTAAAGGAAGGTGGAGAAAATCACATGACCATTCTGAGTCCACTATAAATTTATGTTATATAACCTCAACTAGGCCCTCACCACTGCTAGGCAATCCTTCTATACCTTCCCTATCAACTCACTATCCTATTCTCCACAGCAGCTCTTCCAAACCCTTTCATTCCTCCTCAAACCTCCTGTGTCTCCCTCTGCCCCCACCCTCTGTGCCAAGAACCTTGCTTCATATTTTACAGGAAAAATTGAAACCATTCTCCATGAACTCCCTCTTCTCCTCTCTTCCCCACTTTCTATCGCTCTATGAAGGCTTTCTGCCACTTTTCCCTTTAACCCATGTTTCACATGATCAAGGCTAACCGATTCCATTTCATCTCCTCTAAGAGATTGCCACCTCTGTCATTCCTAATCTTTCAATTATTTTCAGCCTTTCTCTCTCTACTGGCTCATTTCCTGCTGCCTGTAAACATGCCCATTGCTCCCTCATCCTGAAAAAAAACCTCACTTCATCTTTCCATCCCCACTATTATCCTATTTCTCTTCTGCCCTTTGTTGCTGAATTCCTCAAAAAAGCCATCTAAACAGGAGCCTTCACTTTCTCTCCTTTCACTCTCTTTTCAACCCCTTGCAATCTGGCTTCCAAGCCTGTAATTCCACCCAAACTACTCTCTCCAAAGTTAACAACAATCTCTTAGTTGCCAAATCCAACGGTCTTTTTTATTTTCTTTTTTTTTTGTGAGTTAGTTTATTTATTTATTTATTTAATATTTTCAGTTTTCAGCATTGATTTTCACAAGAGTTTGAATTACAAATTTTCTCCCCATTTCTACCCTCCCCCCACTCCAAGATGACATATATTCTGATTGCCCTGTTCCCCAGTCACTGCACTCCCCCCAATCCCCTTTTCCCTTACTTTCTTGTAGGGCAAGATAGATTGTTGCATGCAAAAACTTTTTTTGAGCATCTGCTTTTAAAACTTTGAGTTCCAAATTCTCTTGCCTCTTCCCTCCCTACCCACCCTCCCTAAGAAGGCAAGCAATTCAACATAGGCTACATGTGTATCATTATGTAAAACCCTTCCACAATACTCATGTTGTGAAAGACTAACTATATTTTGCTCCTTCCTACCATATCCCCCTTTGTTAAATTTTCTCCCTTGACCCTGTCCCTTTTCGAAAGTGTTTGCTTTTGATTACCTCCTCCCCCATCTGCCCTCCCTTCTATCATCCCCCCTTTTTAATCTCCTTCCTTCTTCTTTCCTGTGGGGTAAGATACCCAATTGAGTGTGTATGTTATTCCCTCCTCAGATCAAATCCGATGACAGCAAGATTCACTCATTCCCCCCCCCCACCTGCCCCTCTTCCCTTGCTACAGAACTTCTTTTTCTTGTCACTTTTATTTGAGATAATTTACCCCATTCTATCTCTCCCTTTCTCCCTCTCTCAATATATTCCTCTCTCATCCCTCAATTTGATTTTATTTTTTTAGATATGATCTCTTCATATTAAACTCACCTTGTGACCTCTGTCTCTCTCTCTCTCTCTCACTCTCTCTCTCTCTCATTGCTTCAGCTACTCTAATACTGAGGTCTCATGAATTATACACATCATCTTTCCATGTAGGAATGTCAACAAAACAGTCCAACTTCAGTAAGTCCCTTATGATTTCTCTTTCTTGTTTGCCTTTTCATGCTTCTCTTGATTCTTGTGTTTGAAAGTCAAATTTTCTATTCAGCTCTGATCTTTTCACTGAGAAAGCTTGACAGTCCTCTATTTTATTGAAAATCCATATTTTGCCTTGGAGCATTATACTCAGTTTTGCTGGGTAGATGATTCTTGGTTTTAATCCTAGCTCCACTGACCTCCAGAATATCATAATCCAAGCCTTTCAATCCCTTAATGTAGAAGCTGCTAGATCTTGTGTTATCCTGATTGTGTTTTCACAATATTCAAATTGTTTCTTTCTGGCTGCTTGCAGTATTTTCTCCTTGATCTGGGAGCTCTGGAATTTGGCAACAACATTCCTAGGAATCTTCTTTTTGGGACCTTTTTCAGGAGGTGACCAGTGGATTCTTTCAATTTCTATTTTACCCTCTGGTTCTAGAATATCAGGACAGTTTTCCTTGATAATTTCTTGAAAGATGATATCTAGGCCCTTTTTTTGATCATGGCTTTCAGGTAGTCCAATAATTTTTAAATTATCTCTCCTGGATCTATTCTCCAGGTCAGTGGTTTTTCCAATGAGATACTTCACATTGTCTTCCATTTTTTCATTCCTTTGGTTCTGTTTTATAATATCTTGATTTCTCGTAAAATCACTAGCTTCCACCTGCTCCAATCTAATTTTTAAGGTGGTATTTTCTTCAGTGGTCTTTTGGACCTCCTTTTCTATTTGGCTAATTCTGTCTTTCAAGGCATTCTTCTCCTCATTGGCTTTTTGGAACTCTTTTGACATTTATGTTAGTCTATTCTTCAAGGTGTTATTTTCTTCAGTATTTTTTGGGTCTCCTTTAGCAAGTCATTGACTTGTTTTTCACGGTTTTCTTGCATCACTCTTATTTCTCTTCCCAATTTTTCCTCTACTTCTCTAACTTACTTTTCCAAATCCTTTTTGAGGTCTTCCATGGCCTGAGACCAGTTCATGTTTTTCTTGGAGGCTTTTGATGTAGGCTCTTTGACTTTGTTGACTTCTTCTGGCTGTATGTTTTGGTCTTCTTTGTCACCAAAGAAAGAGATTTCAAAGTCTGAGACTGAATCTGAGTCCATTTTCACTGCCTGGCCATGTTCCCAGCCAACTACTTGACCCTTGAGTTTTTCAGCGGGGTATGACTGCTTGTAGAGTATAGAGTACTTTGTCCCAAGCTTGAGGGGCTGCGCTGTTGTTTTCAGAACTTTTTCTACACAGCAAGCTCTGCCACACGAGTGCTCCTCCTCCCCCAAGAACTGCCAGCCCTAACTGCGACTCAGATCTAAGAAGGCTCTGCACTCCTGCTCTGATCCACCACCTAATTCCTCCTACCAGGTGGGCCTGGGGCCCGAAGCAACTGCAGCTGTAGTTCTGTAGCTGTACCACCTCTGCTGCCCCCAGGGCCGTGGCCAAACTGTGAACTCCTTTCACTCCCTGCAGTTTTTCCCACTAACCTTCTCTGTTGTCTTTGGTGTTTGTGGGTTGAGAAGTCTGGTAACTGCCACAGCTCACTGATTCAGGGTGCAGCGGCCCGTTCTGCCCAGCTCCTGGTCTGTTTGGTCTGGGTGCAGCCCACGCTGGGCTCTGCTCAGCTCCACTCCCAGCTCTGTGAGCCATAAACCTTACCCAGCGACCATCCAGGCTATCTTGGGCTGGAGCCCTGCTTCCCTCTGCTATTTCTTGGGTTCTGCAGTTCTAGAATTTGTTGAGAGTCATTTTTTATATGTGTTTGGAGGGTCCTGGGGGAGAGCTTTGGGCACTTCCCCACTTTCCAGCTGCCATCTTGGCTCTGCCCTGCCCCCCCCCACCATGGTCTTTTTTCAATCCTTCTTCTCCTAGATCTCTCTGCAGCCTTTGACACTGTTGATCACCTTCTCTAAGTTTTCAAGACATCACTCTCTCTCCTGGTTCTCCTCCTAACTATCTCTGTCTTCTTTGCTAAATCCTCCTGTAGATCAGGGCTTCTTAAACTTTTTCCACTCTTGACTCCTATCAGTGCTTCTTAAACTGTGGGTCTCGACTTGAAGTTTAAGAAGAGCTGCTCATGCCCTGTAACTGTAGCTATCTCCCAGGGTTCCATCCTGGGTCCTTTTCTCTCCTCCCTCTATGCTACTTCACTTGGGGGTCTCATCAGCTTCCCTAGATTTAATTACCATCTCTATGCTGATAATTCTCAAATCTACCTGTCCTGCTCTAATCTCTCTGCTAACATTGAATCTCTCATCCAAACTCATCTCTCCACCTTCCTTTCAGACATCTTGAACTGGATGTCCAGTAGACATCTTAAACTCAATATGTCCAAAAACAACCTCATTTTCTTTCCTCCTAAACTCTCTCCCCCCAGCATACACACACACACACACACACACACACACACACACACACACTATCCTCCCAGTCCATCAGGCTTACACATCCTGGGAGTCATTGCTTACTGTCTCTCACCCCTCTATATCCAAGCTGTCACCAGGGCCTGTTAATTTCCCCTTTGTAATATCTCTCAAATACACCCTCTTCTCTCGTCTGACACTGCCCTGCTCTGGTGCAGCCCTCATCACCTCACACCTGGACTATTACACTAGCCTGCTGGTGGGTCTGCCTGCCTCAAGTTTCTCTCCACTCCAATCTATCCTCTCTTCAGTTACTAAAGTGATTTTCCTAAAGTGCAGGTCAGACCATATCATCTGCCCCACCCCCACTACTTAATAGACTAAAGTGGTTTCCAATTGCCTCCAGGAGCAAACACAAAATGCTCTATTTGGCTTTCAAAGCCCTTCATAAGCTAGCCTCCTCCTACCTTTCCAGTCTTTTTACACCCGACTCCCCAACCTGTAGTCTTCAATCCAGTGACACGGACCTCCTGGCTGTCCCATGAACAAGACACTCCATCTCTCAGCTCTGAGCATTTTCTCCAACTGTCCCCCATGCCTGGAACACTCTCCCTGCACCCCTATAACTACTGGGCTCCCTGGCTTCCCTTAAGTCCCAACTAAAATCTTACCTTCTAGAGGAAAGCTTTCCTACCCCCTCTTGATTCCACTGCCTTCCTTCTGTTAATTATTCCCTATTTATCTTATATACAGCTTGCTTTGTATGTATTTGTTTCCTCAATTATATTGTAAGCTCCTGGAGGGCAGGGGCTGTCTTTTGCCTCTTTTTGTATCCCCAGTGCTGGCACATAGTAGGCACTTAATAAATATTGATTGATGAGGATGATGCAGAAATTTGTTGTGAGTGACCTCATAATTACAATGGATTTTGTCTCTCTTGCCTTCTCAATGGGTGGGAAAGGGGTGGGGACAAGGAGAGATTTTGCTACTAAAAATAAAATAAAATTGAATTTAAAAAACAAAACCAAGAACAAGCTATTAACAGACCAGACTACTGATCTGTTAAGGAAGAGAAAGCAAATCTTCTTCCTGAAGAAAAGGAAGTATTCTAAAGGTGAGATTGGCCATGAGTTTGCCCCAAAAGAGAAATGTAGAGAGCTAAAGAAAGGGGACAGAGGGCTCAGGTTCAATTTGGTGGCCCAAGCTCTTTTTATGCCTCCAAATAGGAGACCCTGGACTGCCCAGGCATGCAGGACCCCTTAGGGCCAGTAGCCCAAGTTTGTTCTTTTGGGTAGTAGGAAGGAAAGAAGGAAATAAACATTTATTAAGTGACAACTATGTATGGAGCACTGGGCTAAGCTCTTTACCTACCTGAGAGGTAGGTTCTATTATTAACATCCCCATTTTATAGTCAAGGAAACTGAGACAGGCAGAGGTCAAGCAACTTGCCAGGGTCACAAAGCTAGTGTTTTGGTTCAGATTTGAACTCAGGTCTCCTGACTCCAGGCCCAGTTCTCTCTACACTTAGCCGCCTAGGTGGGATAAAGTAGATAGCTTGGGAACCAGCTTCAGGCTGGGATGATTGGCACTTAGGGAGGTACCTCTGGGTCTATGGGGAGAAAGGGGACACTTCAAATGAGGTCAGGTTCAAGAAAAGAGACAGCTCCTCTCCGTGGCCTCTCCCCCTTCCCCCATGACTCCCCAGTAATTCCTCTTTTCTCCTGTGCCAGGGAACTTTTCTCTCTCTCATAGTTTTGTTCTCCCAAACTGCTCAAACTTTCCTGAGAAACGCATAGGGGAATGGGAATGTGACTGGTGTGAAAGTGTTAAAGATGGAGGGCCTGGGAATGGCTTCTCCTGGGAGATGGAATGCTTCCAGAAGCCTATAAATCCTCATGGAAAGAGGCCCCACAAGGTGGCTTCTTAGCATAGTCAGCCCAGGACCAAAGGAGTGTGAAGCCAGTCCAGGAAGGGTGAAGTAGGGAAGGGAAACAACCCCTCAGGCCCATGTCAGTCAATCATTTAGAAAGACAAAGAACACCCTACTTGCCCTCAAGGAACTCACATTCTATTGGGGGAGACTAAAAGTAAATAATTATGTGCATGTAAGATATATACAGAGTAGACAGAAGATAATCTCAGAGGGTTGTTGTTTGTCCTTTGTTGTGGAAGAGGACCAGGACATCAGGGAGGTGATGCCATGACAGGCATGTGAACTGGATTTAAGTGAGGGAGAGCTGTGCAAAGTCACCAGCCTCACTATCTCCTCCAGAACTATCTGGGTCCAGTGGCGAGATATAAATTGGAATGACTAGAGATGGCCCTGGATTCAATGGAAGACCTTGGCCTTTTTAAGACAAGGTCTTTAACAGGTCTCAGTCTGACTGAGGCATCGCCCATTCGGTTAATCACTACTAGGCTAGGTAAGAAATGAGGCAGAGGGTGGCCTCTTTTGTTTCTGCTTTGGGCAGAAACCCCTGAAGGTCTTCCCCTCCCAATCTCAGAGGGAAGACACTGGTGGAAGAGTGGTGGAGACAACACCAGGAAAGGCTTCTTCTTTTTTCTTTTTCTTTTTGGTCAGCAATTGGGGTTAAGTGTCTTGCCTAGGATTATATAGCTAGTAAATGTCTTTGGCTGGATTTGAACTCAGGTCCTCCTGATTCCAGGCCCAGTGTACTATCTACTGCACCATTCTTTGCAGAAGGTGGAATTTGAGCTGATATGTGAAGGAAGCCAAGGAAGACATTCCCCAAAGGTGAGGAAAGAGACCATTGTGTCATGTGGCACTGGCATGGTCAGTGCAAAAGTAACATGGAAGAGTTTACACTTGATCCTAGAGGTAATAGGGAGCCACTGGAATTTATTGAGTAAGAGGCGGGGGAGTGGCATGATTAGACTTATGCTCCCACAGAAACGGGAGGCAATGCCCTACTATAGACACCGCTGCCTCTCTTATCCTGGAAACCTTTTCTTTTCCTCCAAGATATTGGCTACTCAAACTTTCCAGCCAATAAAGTGAGTAAGCTTGGGGCCAGAGCACCTGAAAGGATAAATGGGGCCTCTCTTCCCTGCTCAGCTGCTTATCCTGAATCATGGGATCTGAGACCACTGTCCTGGAAGGGCCAGTAGCCCCAAGGAAGGACAAATTTCAACAATCTGGCTGAAAGATTGAATGACTAGGAATCAAGTCACCTGAGTTTTACTCCTCAATCAATCAATCAATTAATATTAAGCACTCAGTATATGCCAGGAACTGTGTGCTAAGTGCTGGAGATAAAAAGACAAAAAAAAAGAAACAATTTCTGACCTCAACAAGCTTATTTTCTATTGCTAGTAAATTATACGCTCATATAAGGATGTACAAAATAGATGGAAAGTAAATATATAGGGGCAGCTAGGTGGCACAATGCACCAGTCCTGGAGTCAGGAGAACCTGAGTTCAAATTCGACCTCAGACACTTACTAGCTGCGTGACCCTAGGCAAGTCACTTAACCCCAATTGCCTCCAAAAACAAAACAAACCAAAAAAAAAAAGTAAACACATAAATACAAGATAATTTGAGGGGAGAAGGTGCTAGATAGAGTCAGAAAAGGCTTCATGGTGATGAAGGTGATGATTGAGCTGAACGCTGAAGGAAATGAAAGGTTCTAAAACATAGCAATGACAAGCAGGTGTATTAAAAGCCCTTTAAACCGACAGAGACAAAAGATGTATTAACGTGAGATATATCAAGAGAGCCAATTTGGCCGGACCACGGAGTATGTGAAGGGAAATAACGTATAACCTATCTGAGAGACAGGTTGGAGCCAGGTTGGGAGAGACCTTCAGTGTCAAACAGAGTTTGTTTTGCTGTTAGTTGTTCTGACCCTAATTTTGAGCTGCCTCGGTCTCCTCCTCTGTAAAGTAGGAGGTTGGACAAAGTGATCTCTAAGTGGTTATGACCCTATCACCACCACTACTCAACACACTTCAGGGACTCCCTTTCACCTGTAGGAACAAACAGAAAATCCTCTACTTGGCATCGAAAGCCCTTGACAGCCTGGCCCCTTCCTACCTTTCCAGTCTTCTTCCACTTCACTCCCCTCACTCACTCTCCAGTCCAGCAGCATCTGCCTCCTTGACCACAGTGCCTCACCTCCTCCTCCACCTTTGCACTGACCGTTCCCCGGACCTGGAATGCTGGCCCTCCTCCTCTTGAGCTCCCTGGCTTTCATGTCTCAGTTCACATCCTTACCTTCTACAAGCAGCCTTTCCCAGTGCCCCCACAGCAGCTAGTGCTTCCCCTTCTGAAGTTAGCCCTCATCTAATCTATGTGTGGCCCATAGCGACCCGGTTACTTGTTTATCGTTTCTCTCATTAGACTACGAGCTTCTTGCGGGTGAGGAATAGAGTTTTTTACCTTTCCTTGAATTTCCAGTACCCAGCATAGCGCCTGGCACATAATAAGTGTTTAATGAGTGACTATTGAGTGAGCGAAGATGCCTCCCAACATCCAACAGTCTGTGAATCTACAAGATTTAAGCTCCGTTTGACTCCATCTCAGTTCAATTTCAACTTAAGTCAGAGTTAAATGAGCCTTCCTCAATGACTTCCCCTGTCTGTATCCTCAGTTTCCTCCTCTATAAAATGAAAGCATGGACCTACACAATTTCTAAGGTCCTTTAATAGTAGCTAACATTTATATAATGTTTACTGCATGCCAGGCACTTATCTCATTTGGTCCTCAGAACAACTCAGGGAGGTAGGAGCTATTATTATCCCCATTTTACAGATAAGGAAACTGAGGCAAACAGGTTAAGTGACTTGCCCAGGATGCCACAGCTAGTAAGTATCTGAGGTAGGATTTGAACTCAGCTCTTCCTGACTCTAAGCATGGCACTTTATCCATGGTGCCACTAGCTGTCCCACCTCTATTTTGAAGGTTTTGTGGAATTGGTTTTAAGCCTTCCTTGCTCCTTTCATTACAAGAGAAGAGAATAAACTAAGGGAGTAGTCACAGAAGGTTTCCTGAAGGAGGTGAGACTTTCAGTCCTGAGGGTATAGGTATGACTGGGATAGAGAGAAGAAAATAGATAATAGCCTCCTCCTGTATTTGGCAAGGCTTAGAGTTACCCCTGGACCCAAAAAACACTAGTGTCCTAAGCCAGGGAGATGAGTGGATAGTGTTCCCTGAGGAAGACGGGAAATCTGTCTATTCCCTCTCTGTTCTAAGGGGTCAGACCACAAGGAATAACTCCTTGATTCCTCCTGCAGCAATCAGTAAAATTCCCTTCCACCTTAGTGAGTGTAACCCTAATGAAAAAGCATTCTACATTTAGATTTCTTACATAGCATTTGCAAAGAAAAAAAGTCTAACTTCAGCATTGCGCTCCCCAGGTACAAAGTGGTATTTTCCCCAAGGACTAAATGATAGACTTGATTGCTACTGACAGAGAGGAGGTGGAAAAGGGAAATGGTTTGAAATCTTGCAAAAGAGCAAGCTTTTCAAATGTCAGTCCCGGGGTGGTGGAATATTATCAAGCTATGGGCAAAACAAACCAAATGGGGAAACTGGTTCTTGAACTCGTTTTCCATGATTTCACTGACCTACAGGACTATTATCTAAGATGTCTTTATAAACCTGATTAGGAAAATGAAATTTTTATTATGAGTAGTAGTCTTATCAGTGTTGCTGTGTGTCTGAGAAGTGCATCTTTGTTAACTAAGCAAAGTAGGGCTTTGCTTAGGAATGCCTGGTCTAGGAGAAAGCGCACTGGACTTGGTGTCCGGAAGACACCTCAGACCTCAGTAGCTGTAGGGTCATAGCAAGTCACTTAACCTCTCTGTAGCTGATTGTACCTGTTTCCTCATCTCTAAAGTGAAGGGGTGGTGTCCAGTGATCTCTAAGGTCCCTTCCAGGTCCAGCCTATGACTGAATTAAGAGCTGGAGATCTGAATTCTAATCTTGGTCCCACAACTAACCAGCTGCATGACTTTGGGTGGGTTATTTTCTCTTGTCCAATCCTCCTCATTTTACAAATGAGCATATTGAATCCCAGAGTGGTTAAGGGGCTTGTCTGTGGTCACACAGGTAAAACATAGGGTTCAAACCTACCCCTTAGCCATGTTGGCTGGACTGGGTGGGGCCAGGGAACATAATATTCAGAGAACGGGGCAGAAGGTGAGCTGTCAGGGGATTGAGAGGAGGAAAACCAAACCCTGCATCTGAATCCTCAGTGTTACTTGGAGTGCAGGACTCTGGCTTTCCAGGTCATCATTTGGGGGAGCAATGGTGGTCCCTCATGATGCTGACATTAAACACACCCTCAAGTGTACTTGAATTTTCATAATGGGTCTATCATAAGGAGGCCATTTTCTCCCTGCTATGTAAAGTAGAACAGGCAACCTTGGATTTGTATTAAAATAGGTTCTTAACCCTTTTTTCACATGGACCCCTTTGGCTGTCTGGTAAAGCCTAGACATAGGATTACAAAGAAACCCAATTATATTGAAATGCAGATATCAAAATATGTTTTTTTTAAAAAGCTCACAGACCCCTTCTTCTAAGAGTAATAAATGAATGAATAAATAGATGGGTAAATAAATAAATAAATTATAACTAACATTTCTATAGTACCTACTATGTGTCTGGCATTGTGTTAAGCACTTTACTAATACTATCTCATTTGACCCTCATAACACTCCTGGGAGGTAAACGCTATTATTATCCTCATTTTACAGGTGGGAAAACTAGGCAAATGGAAGCGCAGGGTCACACAGCTAGTTAATGCCTGAGGCAGGATTTGAACTCACATCTTCCTGACTGAGCCTGGAGGTCTGACCACTGCGCATCTTTCAAGCTATTAAAGGACCCCTAGTCCCAGTGTGTGCAGTTAGGTGGTGCAGTGGATGGAATGCTGGGCCTAGAGTCTGGGAGACTCATCTTCGTGAGTTTTAATCCAGCCTCAGACACTTACTTGTTGTGTGACCCTGGGCAAGTCATGTAACTGTTTGCCTCAGTTTCCTCATCTGTAAAATGAGCTGGAGAAGGAAATGGCAAACCACTCCAGTATCTCTGCCAAGAAAATCCCCAAACGATTCAACCAGTCCCAGTGTAACTGATGTGGTTGGTGACTGCATGCCTTTTCCTGCCGGACCTTTAATCCTTTTCTGAATTTGTGAGCTCCATATTTGTCCATCCTCCCCCTTCCTCTTTTTTCAGAATTTTAGAGTGGGAAGAGACTTCAGTGGCCCTTTAGTCCAATTTGTACCTGAAAAAGAATCCCTCTACCACCTTCATGAGTTGTTTTCCACCGTTTGCTTGAAGACCTCTGAAGAGGAGGAACCCACAGCCTCCTAAAGTGCTCTTTTCCATTTTGACATAGCATTCAATTCAACATGACAACACTCCCATTATTTCTGTTTGTCTGGTGTTTTGAAACTGGTGTTCATATCTCAGCCACTACGGAAGTGCAACCGTGCTGATCAGCGTGGAAACTTTGACAATTACCCCTATTGAGGCAGTCTGCTGCCACTCCTGGCCAGGGCAAGGCTAGGAGGGGCAAGGCGAAGGGGGAGTGGAGCCATACTGGTTCCAGACAGTAAAAACTACAGATCATCTTTTGTCCTACTTCAGCTCAGAACTCCCAAACTCAAGTCATCCACCAGCTTCAGCCTCCCCAGCAGCAGGGATTACAGCTGGCTGACACCATACTTGGCCATACTACTATTGGACTGCCCTATGGAAGTTTCACCACCCTTGTGATTCCCTAGACACTCTGTTCCCTAGCTACCTCTTCCATATATGTGTCATCTTCCATTATTACATAGGGATATATGGACCCCTGGGTCAGGGAGGAGGAGCGACTCATGAACTTAGGGAAAAAATTTTTATCTTTATTTTAATTCATCACTAACTGAAATTTAGCATTTTCTTGGATTATTTTTTTTAAACCACATTATTCTGAGAAGGGGTCCATACGTTTTTACCAGATTGTCAAAGGAGTCTATGACACAAAAGAGATGAAAGGTCTCTGCCCTATTGGAATGTAAGCTGCTTTGGGAGAAACAACTGCCTCATTTTTATATTTGTGTCCCCAGCACTTAGAATAGAGTCTGGCACATAGTAAGTGCTTAACAATTTTTTTTCATTAATTTTCATTTATTCTCCTATCTGGGACTTTCCTTCATCCTCTATAACACGAAAGGGTTGACCCATGATCTGCCATGTGATTCTTTGATTCTATGTCGTATATTTTTAAGATCCCTTAGAGTTATGACATTCTGAATTCTAAGATTTCTCTAGGGCTAATCAAATGTAACCTATGCTTGATACCATGGTTTCTCTCTCCACTCAAATGTGTATAAATGGGCTGTGTACAAAATAAAGTGTCAGAAGTATGACACATTATATTTATGTAAACATTTTAACATACAAATAACTTGCTCTGTAACCTTGGGCAAATATTTTCCCTATGCTGATCCTGTTTCTTCTATAAAATTAGTAAGTTGGACTCAATGACCTCTGAAGGGCTTTCCAGCCCTGACCTCTATAACCCAGAGCTACTATATTATCCTCTCTGGGCCTCAGTTTCTTCCTTTGTAAAAGGAAGGAATCAAACTACGTGACCTCTACTGTCCCTTCCAGCTCTAAATCCTGCACAAATAAAAGTGTTGGAAGTTTACCAAAAAAGAAATATAACCAGTCTGGATCATTGGCGCCATCTGCCTTCAAATTTTATAAGCCTTTTATTACAGCTTTATGACCGAGCAAGGTCATTTTGCATCTGGTCATTACTCTTCATTCTGAATTGAGAAAATAAAATATAGACCTCTCAGAAAAAGTGCCCCCTCTCCTCCCCACCCTGGACAGCAGTCATTTACACCGGGTCCTGGTTTTGAAGGGTCTGAAAAAAAACATCCATTCCTATCAGCAAGAATAGGTGAACATTCTGATGCCGATGATATTATCACATGTTAGAATCCAGCCATATCCAACATTTCAACAAACAGTCAGATGAACAGCTTCCTAAAGTCGATACGGCACGTTTGATTAGATTACAATGACTGGAAATTTTTATGGGCCTTTTCTCAGCCAGATATGTCACCTTTTTACAGGAAGAAAAAAAAAATAGAAGAAAACACAAATTCCCAATAAAGAGGGAAGAGTACTTGCATTGATAAACAATAGCGCAGCACATATCTCAGTGGACAAAACAGGAGGTGTATATAAAAAGGTAAAAATGAGCAGGAAAGCCTCATCACACGTACACAAGGCTGTCTTGTGGGCTTTTAATTATAGCCATATGCTGAAGAGGAGGGCAGGAGCCTTCCTCCTACATCTGTCAATTCAACGCCGGCCTGATTTCCTGCTGCGATAGCAAAAACAGGATGATTCAATTCAACGAATGTCTATTATGCACCTATTAGATACAAAATCCTGTACACAGATTTGTGGAAGATCTAGGACGAATCAATCTATGATAACGTATTGATTAAACACGTTGTTTTTCAGTCATTTCAGTTGTGTCTCACTCTTTGTGACCCCCTTTGGGGTTTTCTTGGCAAAGATACTAGAGTGGTTCGCCATTTCCTTCTCCAGCTCATTTTACAGACGAGGAAACTGAGGCAAACAGGGTGAAGTGACTTGCCCAGGGTCACATGGCTACTAAGTGTCTGAGACCCACCTGCCCTTTATTAAGCATTTACTATGTGCCAATCACTGGGTTAAGTGCTAGGGATAGAAACAGGAAAATTGAGATGGTCTTTGCTCTCAAGGAGCTCACACTCTATTTGAGAGAGAACATATAAAAGAAAGTTCATTTCAGGGTGAATGCAAAAGTTTATATAAGTCCTAGAGTTAGTATGGCAGGAGCGATGACAGTCCTCAGGTTGCATCAGGAGGTCAGATGACAGAGAATCTGGAGGGCACAGAGACAGAGTAGATCGATGAGAAGGTCCAGTGGTCCTCTATCTTGCTAGAAGGAATAGAATTGTTGACTCCCATCTCATCCAAGTGAGGAGTCAAATAGTCCGGGTGGGGTCTGAGCAGCCTGTGGACAAGGGAGAGGGGGAAGGGAAGATGGAGGGGTAGGAACGCCATACTCTACTAGGGAGTCCAAAATTATAAGATTCTAAGACAAGCAACATAGCACTGTAGAGAGAACTGGATTTAGAATCAGAAGACCTGAGTTTAAATTCTAGCCCTGGTATTTACTATTTTGTAATGTTGGCCAAATCATTTAATCTCTCTGTGCCTCACTTTCCCCATCTGTAAAATGAAGAGATTATTCTTATTTCTCTCCAACATCCCCTCCAACTCTAAGTTCTATGACCTAAGAGGCAGGTCTCTTCTGTCTCTATGACCTAAGAAATAGGTCTCAACTGTCTCTTCCACAGGAGCTCAGGAACCTTAGGGAAGCAGTTAAATCTGTTCCCCTCAAACCCCATCCCTGGTTCACCAACCACAGGGCTGGACATTCACAGGGTTCCTCCAACTATGCATCTTTTTAAACCCAGTTCAATTCCACTAACATTTATTAATAATAATTATTATTATCATTCTTATTATTTGGACACAGCTCAGTGCTAAGGATAGAAAGATGAAATAAAACCATTCTTGCCTGTAAAGATCTTACAATATAATGGGGATAGACACAAACCAATAATTAAGACCACACGTTCTTTTCTTGTAGAAGGAAGGGGTTGGACTAGATCTCTAATGTGTCTTCCAGCTCTGACAGCTTATGACCTAAATAATACAAAACAGGATGCAGTAAATGCAAAGAAGTCATCTGTACAAAATGTGATAAGAAATTTGAACAGGGAAAAACCACTTCCAGCTGGTGAGGTCAAGGAAGGCTTCATGAGAAAGTGGCATCTAAGCCAGACCTTAAAGGAATGATAAGATTTCAACAGGTAGAGATTGGGGGCAAGGGGTAGGGTAAGAATCTATTCTAGATATGGAAGACAGGGAGACTAAAGACACAGAAACCAGAGAGGGGAGGATGAGGATGGAAGACAGTAAGTTAGGGGAGGAGAAGGTTGGAATTCTGACAGGGATTTGTCTTAATATAGTAGTTTTTATAAATCAAGATGCTTTTAATGGGCCATCAGAAAAGGGCACAAAGTCCTATTTCAAACTTGCTCGGCCATCTTCCACAAGGACTGTGGTGCTTTGGCCCTGCCTAATCCTTTGCAGTAGAAGAAAAGAGTTTATATAACCCCCTTATACCCTGTACATTTTTGTTAGTAATGAATATAGAAACATGAAATGTATAAGATCCACCCTTGAAGAAGGAAGAGAAACCCAATCCAAAAGGGGAAAATGGTGGTAGTGAGATATCCTTAGAGGTCATCAGCGAGCTGGATCATCATGAGATATGGGGCTTTGTGACAGGCAATAACTTCTCTGTCCCCAGGTCTGGTTCTGTCATGTGGTGTCACATGATAGCTGTGGCTTCTGAATCATAATAGATATAAACACGATAACTTATTACAAGAGCTATTAATATCCACATGGTTTGTTTATGGATATTAGGGAGTAAGGTGAAATATTAATTCAAATGTGTTCCCTGAAGTAAAACAAGGGATGCTGCTGGTTGTCCAGGGCTGTATGAAATGGAGAATACCTTGCTGGGGTCATCACTGTCCTATCCAATCCTCAGTTTTGCAGGTATGTTAAAATTGTATCTTGCTCTGGCCCCCCTGACCATCACCCCTTCTAGACAGCATAGTAAATTTATAAGTACCCAGTACAAAAGGGCAATAGCAGGAAGTAAGATTGCAAAGGGGAACCTGGAAGTCAAACCATCCCAAAGATCAAAGGATCGAAGGATCAAGTCGTATTATATATTAACCAAAAGTCACATCCCTGGTAATAGGTGCTGAATCAGGGCAAGCCATCTAGGCGCTGCTGTCAGGGCCTTTTGGTCCTACGGCATGTAAAATCCCAGACAAATTCCAGACCTCCACAATAAAGACCAGCAGATCACCAAATGGTGATTTTGAGATGATATGGACATGTTAACTTTTGACAACTTTAAAATGATTTGGACATGTTAATGAACTAATCCCAAAGTGGCACAGATAAGGGTTGTTCCATTCCCACCAAAAGCCCTATAAAAATGAGACCTCAGACTCCTGCTCCCCCACCCCTCCCCAAGCACACTCTCATCTCCATCTGGTTCATGCTTCTGATTTCTCCCAACTGTAACCTGTGGCTATTCGAGTGATATTCTGCGCCTCTCACCCTATCCATCCTCTTCATCACACTGTCTGCTATCCTTCATCATCCCATCCCCTGCCTCTGTAACCCTTCTGCTGCTTGTCTCCGTACTTTCTATGCTGTTTGTCCCCACATCCTCTGTAGTTGTTGAAGTGAGACCATTGCCACTCTGTTTTCTACTGCCATCATAGTCTTTTCCAGTGAGTACCCAAAGAACTGGGTGTTCCTGCCCCCATTTCATAATTTAATTATCAATTCAGCAGGCTTAGAAACTAGACTTTATTCATTCACCTACAGGTGATTGGTCTTTGGGAACTGATTTGGAAATCAAAAAATAATATGTATACCTAAAGAAAGGAGCTGCTTTTCTTATTCGGCCCCTAGTCGGTGCAGTGGATAGAGTGCTAGGTCTGAGGTCAGGAAGACTTTCAAATCCTGCCTTAGATACTTACTAGCTGTATGAGCCCAGGCAAGTCACTCAACTCGTCTGCCTCAGTTTCCCCAAATGTAAAATAAGGATAACAACAGCACTTACTTCTCAGGATCAAAGGAGATCATATTTATAAAGCCTAGCACATAGTAGGTGCTTAATCAGTGCTTGTTCCCTTCCCCTCTGCTCTTCCTGGAATACCAGTATCTATTATTCTTCTTGGCACCAAGGGGTTGGCAGAAACAAATCAGTCACCCAAAGCTTTCTTGGTAAGCATGAATCATGAAAAAGGGCCTGAAATAGGCCAGGCCTGATTCAGTCAGTCTGCTAGGACAGATTCAAGACTGGAAAAAAAATGAAATACTCATAGATCATTTAATATTTAACAAAAGGGGGTTTTATTTAGCAACTGCAAAGAAAGGGTATTCAGCAAGCACATAGCACTGAATCAGTCAGGCATAGTTTCCATGCCCCTTTATTGTCACTGTTGCTCTGGAAGTCAGAAGCCTGTGGGAGGAACAAGTGACTCCCAGTGCCTGGACTTTCAGGCACACAGACTACCAAAAAGTTAAACCAATGGCCAGAGCCTTAGTCCCCTGAACCAAATAAGTTCCTGACATATGAGAATCAGTTGAAGGCATGGTTAGGCTAAAGAAGACTAGGGGGGCATGATGGATGTCAAATGGAAGGGGAAACAGACTTGTACTGTCTAGAACAGAATCTAGGGCAGAATAGGAACAACAGGTGGCCATTTCAAAGAAGCAAAAAGCTTCCTAACAATTAGAGCTATTGAAAGTGAAATGACTTGCCTTAGAGATGGTGTGTTCCCTCTCCTTGGTGGTCTTCAAGCAGAGGCTCATCAGGTATGTTATAAGGGGAATTTCTTCATGTATGGGTTGCACTAGTCATAATTAACATTTATTAAGCACCTACTATGTGCTAGGCACTCTGCTAAGTGCTGGGGATACCAATACAAAAAAAAAGACAGTCCCTGCTCTCAAAGAGATTACAATCTAATGGAAGAGGACAACACACAAAAAGAAGCTGAAAATGAGGGAGGTTGAAAGGTATCTGACTGGGGATATGGTGAAGTCAAAGAAGTCCCAAAATAATGCAACCAGCTGCAAAATGAAGAGGTGCCTGTCCTGAGCCCCCTCCTTAAATGGATGCTTTGGAATCAATGGCTCTGCCCTCAGAGGGATGGTGATGGGTAGTGATGGGGTGTATCAAAACTGATCGGATCTTGAAGGATGATAAGGTTTGGCTGCTGAAGTCCTTTCTGATTCTTTCTTTTGGGCTGTTAGCAGTATTTTTTCTTTTACCTGAAAGCTCTAGATTTTGGTTATGATGTTCTTGGGAGTTTTCATTTGGGAGTTTCTTTCAGGATGTGCCTGGTGGATTCTTTCCATTTTCACTTTACATCCTGGTTCTAAGTGAACAGTTTTCTTTCAAGATTTCTTGAAATACATTTAGGATCTTTATGTTGTCATGGTGTTCAGATGGTCCAATGAGTCTTAAATTTTTTTCTTCTTGATCTGTTTTCCAGGTCAGCTGTTTTTGCTATGAGATACATTACCTTTTCATCTTTTTTTTAGCTTTTCGACTTTGTTTTAATATTTGTTGCCTCATGGAATCATTGACTTCTTTTTGGTCCATTTAGACTTTCAGAAAACACGATTTTGTACCTCCTGTGCCAAGCTGTTAATTCCCTTTCCAATACTTTCTTCTATAGCTCTCATTTCTTTTCCATTTTTTTCCTCAAGCACTTTCACTCCATTTACAGAAACATTTTTAAACTCTTTCAAAAGCAACTCTTGCTTCCCAGAATTCTGGTTGAGTGTGTGCCCAAACTGTATTTTTCTCTGAGGCATTGTTTGTAGATATTTGGGAGTAATTCTCTTTTCACATGTTTGTGCCTCAGGTGACCCTGATACCATAATCTCTCATTATGGTTCTTTTTTATCTTCCCATTCTTCCAGTCTGCTTCCTGACTTCAGACTTGAAAGTAATGCTCGGCTCTGCCATACTTCTAGAGAAAAGGCTTAAGCTGGTCCTGTTGAGCTTTCTCAGGTTATTGAGGCTCTGCAGGCCTTCAATGCTCCCAAAGTGGTCTGATCCATGGCAAAGTCTGCTTGCTGCCCCGCTGGTCTGATCTCTGCAAATTCCTGACCTGGGTTTGGGTCTGTTCAAGAGTGGACTTCTGCTGGACTCTACCCCTATCAGTCAGCTAGAAAGCTCTGTTGGTTCAGAGTAGCAGTTGTAGATTTACCTTTGGTATGAGATTTTTGCCTTGGTTACTCCTCTTGGTTAGATGCTGGAAGCAAGACCTTGATATGAGTCACACCGCTGCTCTTGCTGGCTTTTGAACTTCCTCCTTTCTCCATGCATAGCCCCCAGCCTCCCCAGGCAGGAATGCCACTCTCCTGTGCAGGTTCCCCTCTCAGTTTGCCCTGGATCTGTGACCCAAACAGGGTGATGGGAGATAAAGCTGTCAGCTCATATCTATCCCCATCACAGTACCCCGGTAGGAATATGGCAGTGCCCCATGTGGGTCTGGGACCTCTTCTGACCCTAGTGCACAACTTCTCTTTGGATGCTGGAGTTCTCCTGGCCTGACCTGATCTCAGTGTCCACCCTATCTTCTTTATGACAAGTTGGGCTGAACAAATGACTCACTGTGACTTTTTCTGGATTTCCCATCAGAATCTTCTTTTAAACTAAATCTTGTCTTCTCCCACTCTATCTTCTAGCTATTACTGAAACTTAGCTCCCCTCTGATGACATAGCCTCCCTAGTCACCCTTTCTAGTAATGGCTGTACCATCTTCACTCATTCCTCAGCCTACTCAGTTCCCATGACCACCCTACCTTAGCCACATACAGAGATTTTGCCATCACCCACAAATGTACCACCTCTATGTTCAAGAATTCCAAAATCACTTTATCTGGCCACAACTATTGGTTTTCCACCTCTCCCTCTGCCTTCCCTTTCCAAACCCCATTCTTCAACAACACCATGATCTCAATTCTCTCAATTCTGTCCAAGGCCATGTCCCCTGCCCTAGCCCCTCTCTCCTCTTTTTCCCATCTTGACCCCTTGGTGAACCAATTCAACTCTACACTGTACTCCACACTTGAGTCCCTAGCTCCCTTATTATTTTTTCAATTGCACCCTGCCAAGCCTTGGATCACTCCCACTATTCACCACTTTCAATCATACATGCTGTTGAATTAAGGTGGAGAAAATCACATGACCATTTGGGTCCACTACAAACGTTTAGGTTACACACCTCAACTGGGCCCTCACTGCTGCTAGGAAGTCCTTCTATACCTGCCTTATCCATTCACTATCCCACTCTCCACAGCAGCTCTTCCAAATCATCTCATCCTTCCTCAAACCTCCCATAGCTCCACTTCCCCAATTGAGGTCATCCATAAGCTCCCTCTTCTCCATCTCCTATCACTCTGATGCCTTCTGCCACTCTCTCCTCCTTCACTCCTGTCTCACATGAAGAGGTGGCTTTTACGTCCTTACCAAGGTTAATCCTTCTACTTGTTCAAGTGGTCCCATTCCATTCCCTCTCCTCCAACAGATTGCCTCATTTTCATTCCCCATTCTATCCCTTGTCTTCAGTCTCTACTGGCTCCTTTCCTACTGCCTATAAACATGCCCATGTCTCCCCCATCCTCAAAAATCCCTTCATAGGTAACCATCTTCCTCTATCTCTTCTACCCTTTGTGGCTAAACTCCTTGAAAATACAATAGGTGCCTCTACTTTCTCCCCTCTCTTTTTTTTAACCCCATATGACCCAAAAAGGTAAGGACAGAGGGAGGCATGGTTAAATAGTAGTTTGTCTGAAAAAAGATCTGGGGTTTTTGGTAGGCTGCAAGCTCAGTTGGCAACAATTATCTGGCAGCCAAAAAAGCTAATGCAGTCTTCACCACATTAAGAATGGCATAATATCCAGGATTCAGAAGATAATAATTCTTTCATCTAGACCACCCAGCTGCTATAGCCTCCTAAGGTTACCTTCTACCTTCTCTACATGAAGCTACTAAGTCTGTACTTATATATCTCCCCCACTAGAATACAAGGCCCTTCAGGGCAGAGATTGTTTTTGTCTTTCTTATAATCCCCAGAGATTAGCACAGTTCTTGGCACATAATAATCAACACCTGTGTAACGATGCCTCCCCTCAGGTTTTATTTGTGAAAGTGATTTTTTGAACCCAAGTGGAAAACTTTACATTTATCCCTATTTAATTTCATCTTCTTATATTTAGCCCAATGCTCTGGTCTGTTTTTGGATCCTGACTCTGTTATCCAGTGCAATCAATTACCAAGCATTTACTAAGCACCTACTATGTGCTACCTACACTGTGCAGAGTTCCAGCTCTTGGTGAACTTGTATGAACAACATATAGATGTATAAATTTAAGCAGTTACAGAGGGAGGTAGGCAGGCATCAGGAAAAGTTTCATTTGGAAGGTGAAGTTTTGAAGTAGGTAAAGGATTCTGTGGGGCAGAAGTGAGGAGAGACTGGATTCCAGGTGCTGGTGATGGAGACAGCAGGTGAGGGCAGCTGGACTGGATCTTAGTAGTGCAACGAGGGGATTACTATATAGTGAGAAAGCTTCCTTGTGAGAAGCTCCCAGAGCCAAAGGAGTTTATATTTTATCCTACTGCCAGCTTTATGTCATCTGCTAATGTGATAAGCATGTCATCTTTATCCGAGTCATTCTTAACTTACACAGCACAGAGTGGAGCGCAAATCCCTCAGGGATCTCACTGGGGACCTCTGCCAAACCGACAGTGAACCATGAACGACCGCACTTTGCTTCAGTCAATCCCAAGCCCAACTAACTGTGCTACCCTCTGCAACCTATACAGCCGTGTCCTCCAAGAATAACACGCCTTACTTGATCAAATAAGCTTTCGTGTGTAGTTTTCTTTCTTCCTAAGATCTTGGTAAGCCATATCTATAGCACCGGTTTAACAGCCCTGTCAAAACAAGGAAATAAGGCGCGTCTGGCACGGCATTGCTCCCTCGATGGCCCTTTGTAAACACGAGTACCTTTAACAAAGGCTTCAAACGAATGACGGTGGTTAAATAAAGTCTGGAGTTGCAGGACTCGAGTTTTAGCTCTGTCTCTGCACTTACTACACGTGTGAGTTTCCCTCTCCGGGCCTCAGCCTCCCTATCAGTAAAAGGAGGAGGTCGGGATAGATGATGTCTAAATTCTGCCTTTGTTCTAAAAAATCTGTGACTCACAGCATGGACCCCATCTGTATGCGGAGAAGTCCTTTCACAAGCCGGTGTTCGATACAAAGACTACACTCGGGGCCCGGTAACCCCGCGTGTTGGCAGAATTTCCACGACTCCCCCGCCGAGGACCCTTAGGCCTCAGCCCCACACACAGGCCTCTGCAGGCGTCATCCTTGGATAAGGGGGTGACGTCACAGAAGGCCGCGGTCCTGGGGACAGCTGGTGCCAAGGAGACGGGAAGCCGAACGGGACACTCCCCCTCCTCACTCCCCGACACTTCCGGTGGACCCTCTAGGAGTATGGAGGCTTACGTGCTCAACCTCACGCCTCCTCTCGGTCTCCTTCTGCCGTCACCACCTCTAGCCACCGGCATTGGCCCACGTGACCCCACGCCAGCGTGGGGAAGTTGCCATAGTGATGGCCGCCGGGGTCGTCGAGTAAGGAGGGAATGTGGCGCTTTGCCCGCCACAGAGGAGTAGGCTTGGCTTAGTCTTTGTCTTTCTTCTCCATTCTCCTCTGCTTCGGTTTACACCCCACCCTCCAGCCTCATCTGCCCACATATGTATTCCCAACATATCCACTTGTTCTCCTGAGAAAGTTCCTCCCCCCACTTCTCACATGTGCCGCGCCAGACTCGTGACTCCCGTTCCATCCTCCTCAGGTGGAACGTTACCATGGCAACGCGAGTCCGGCGACTACACCAGCGCCCCGTAATGGGAGGCGAGCCTATTTCAGCCCCCACAGACTTGGGGCCTCGGAGTCGGGGGGAAGAGGGGAAGACTAGCCGGTTAAACACCGGAATCTCGGGAAAGGGCCGAAGCGCCTCAGGCACAGGGGAAAGGAGTTTAGGATGGCACATCGGGTGGCAGCCCTTGGGGTGAGGATGCGTCGATGGCAGCCGCTGGAGCGGTCGGAGTTGGGAGGGGAACGGGGAGCAGTGCTCTTCTCGGCTTCCGGAGGTGGGGCGAGGGCGGGGGTCCGGCGGTCCGGCAGTCCGGCGAGGGCGTGCTCGGCTTAGTTCAGAGGAGGCCGGCAGGGGGCAGCAGCGTCCCAGGGTGACGGGCCTGCGTTGTCCTGAGAGCCGAAGAGGCCTAGAGAGGGGCAGTGAGGAGGCGCATCCGGAGGCAGGCGGCTTGGCCTGGGCGGGGAGGCGGTGTCATGGCCGCCAGAGCCAGGCCTGTTCGCGCGCAGGGTCCCCGAGGGGGCAAGTGCCTGGTTCCAGTCCTGGCTCCGATACTTATACAGTGGCCTTAGACACCTCCAGACCCGTTTCCTCATCAGGGCTTTGGGTTGGGTGATCGATCCCTCTCAGGTGCTTTCCAGCTCCAAATCCCGTTAGCCCCTAAGTCGTGACAGGCTTGGGGGAGGGGAAGAGCGCCGGAAGGAGGGGGCATACACTTAATGGTTCTGCACCGCGGTTTTTCTCATTTGTACAGTAAGGGTGTGCTCTCTACCTCGATTTTTGTAAAGAGAGAGCTTTGTAAAATACATAATACTGTAGAAATGTGATTTCTTATCATTAATTTACGTACAGATGAGGACACAAACCCAGACAGATTACGGATCTCTAACCCACTATGGCTTTTTTTGTTAACACCTACTAGCTAGGTGGAGCAGTGAGTGGATAGAGTGGCTCTGGGCCTGCAAGTCAGGAAGACTCATCTTCCTGAGTTCAGATCTGGCCTCAAACACCTACTAGCTGTGTGACCCTGGGCAAGTCACATAACCCTGTCTGCCTCAGTTTCCTTATCTGTAAAATGAGCCGGAGAAGGAAATGCGAACCACTCCAGTATCTCTGCCTAGAAAACCCCAAATGGGGTCACGGAGAGTCATGACTGAAGAACGACTGGACAACATGTGCCACGCACTGTACTAAGTCCTAGGGATACAAAGAAAGGCAAAGAATAGTCCCAGTTCTCAAAAGAGCTCACAAGTAATTCGAACAACCACTTAGAAAAAAGGTAAATACAGGAGAAATTGGGACTTGAGGGAAGTCAGTAGACAGGGATAAGGAAGGAGAGAATTCCAGGTATGGGGGACAGCCATTGAAAATTCAGAATCCAACAGAGTGCAGATTGAAGCTTCTATTCTTTTTCTTTTTCTTGCTTTTGCAATGCAGCAGTTTGTTTTTCATATCCATACATATTTGTAATAGTTTTTATTTTTCTTGCTTTCTCAGTGAGGGAGAGAGTAGGAAGGAAGAAAATTTGTAATTGAAAATGAAATTGAATTGAAAACCCAAAAAAGAAGTAAAATGAAGAGAAGGAAATTCAGAAGGGAACACGAACAGGATAACTTTGAAAGTAGCACGCTGAATCAGTTGTATATTTTTTAAAAGAGCAAGCTAAGCAATAGAGATTTGCAGTTTCAAATATGTCTTGTTTTCTTTTTTATGTTATGTATGGAAATGTCCTCTTTTTGGTGTTTGTTAACATAGAATAAAATGAAATTTTAAAAAGAAAGAAAAAATGCGCAGAATCCAGAGATTCTGACTGCAGAATACAAAAGTATCCAGACAGCAACAACAAGGTCAGTGTTACTGGATTGTAGGGACAGTGAGGTGTAAGAGACTGGAAACCTAGGAGGGGTCTACTTGGTAAAGGGCTTTCAGTGCCAAACAGGAATCTATATTTTTTTCCTGGAGGTGATAAGGAGCCCCTTGAGTGTACTAAATAGAGGGGGTGACATGGTCAGACCTTCAATTTAGGGAAATTTACTTTAACAGTTGAGTTTAGGATGTACTAGAGCGGGGAGAGGCTTGAGAGAGGGTGAGCAAAATGATTTTTCTCTTTGCTTTACATGAGGAATTAGTACTAGAACTGCTACTTGAGCATCGGGTTCTAATTCACTTAGCAAGGTATCACAACTGAAAAGCCCAATCAAGCAACAAACATTTAATAAATGCCAGTTATATGCCAGACGCTGTTAGGTACTGGAGGTAAAAAGACACAGGAAACTGTCTCTGCGTTCAACTTACACTCCATTAGGGAAGACAGTATATACATTTATAGACTCATCTACATGATGTAGGGTGGTGGTTTTTTGGATGGGGTGTTGGTATTCAAAACTGAGAGGTTCTGAAAAAGTTCACAAAAGAGATGGCATCTGAGCTGAGCTTTGAAGGAAACCAGTCGTTCTAAGAGACAGGGATGAGGAAATACATTCCAGGCATGGGGGACAGCCCATGTAAAGACTCAAGAGATGGAAGATGGATTGTTGCATGGGAGAAACGGCAAAAAAAAAATGTTTTTGACTGGATCTTAAAGTTTGTGAAGGAGAGTGATATATAATAAGTCTAGAAAGGTAGATTGGAGCCAGACTGTGAATGGACTTTTAAATGCCAAAGGAGTTTGTATTTGATCTGAGAGGTAACAGGGAACAACTGGAGTTTATTGGACAGAGTGACATGGTAAGACCTACACTTCAGGACTATCACTGGCAGCTGTGTGGAGGATGGACCAGAGGGGGAAGAAACCTGGCGGAAGCTAAACTAGGTAAATTTCAGTAGTCCAGACAAGAGGTGATTAGGGCTTGAACTGGAGTTATATGGTTTAAAAAGAAGGGGACAGATTTGAGAGAGGTTGTGAAGGTACAATCAAGTCTTCACAACAGATTGAATATGTGGTATGTGGGGTAAGAGAGATTGAAGAGTCAGGAATGACTGCACAGTTGTGATATTCAAGAACAGTAATACCCCCTTTAACAGAAATAGCCCATGTTTTTCTTTTTGCATACAAAACTGGAAAATCCTGTACTCATCCTGTCAGTAGGAACCCTTGAGATCTGAAGGGCATAGAAATAGGTCCCAGAAAAAAAAAAGTTTGAGAGGCAGCTAGAATGACTTGGATATATACTATATAAAATTATTTCTGGCAGATGAGCCTAAAATCACAGAGTACATTATTAGTATTAATATTTTTCTTTTACACATCTTTGGGTAATTGGGAAGATGTTGATAGCCTCAACAGTAATGGTAAAGTTGGGAAGGGAGCAGAAGCGGGTGTGAGGGGAAGATAATGAATTCTGTTTTGAACACGTTGAGTTTGAAATGTCTATAGGACATCCAAAGGGAGATTCATAATACAAGACAAATGCAGGAGAGAGATTAGGGCTGAATATATGGATCTGGGATTATCTGCATAGAGATTGTAATTAAACCCATAGCTGATAATGAGGTTACCAAGCAAGGTACTATAGAGAGAAGAGAAGAGGACCCAGGATAACCTGAAGATCAGCAAAGAACAGATGGGAAGGAGAAGAAGTAGGAGAGAGCAGTATTGCCTAGAGAGGAAAGTATCTGGCAGAAGAATGTAATTGACAGTATCAAAAGTTGTGTAGAGGTCAAAAAAGGATGAAGTTTAAGAAAACACCGTTAGATTTGGCACTTAAATCAGAAAGAGCAGTTTCTATTGAATGATTCAGACTGCAGAGCGTTTAGAAGACAGTGAGAGGAGAGGAAGTGGAGGCCCCAATCCAGGTGAATTTCTCAAGAAATTTTCACCTTCAAAGAGAGGAGAGATATAGGATGATAACTAGCAAGAACAGATCAAGTTGAGGGTTTAAGGATGGGAGAGAAATAGGTGTGGTTATAGGCAGCTGAAGAGTTTTGAATAGAGAATGAAGATTAGAGAGTGGGGATAATAGAAGGAACGATCAGGTGGAAAAGAAGGGAGGGGATAGCATCAGTGGTACACGTTGAGTTTACCTTGGCAAGGTAAAGGGTCACCTCTTCATGTGAGACAAGTTAAACAGGAGGTGGGAGTAATGTGAGATAAGGAAGGAAGAGGAGGGAGTTCTGTGAATGGCCTTTGAGTACTATGTGAGAGCCTCAGCTGCAGGGGGAGTGCTGCTGTTAGAGGAGGGATGGAAAGATCTGGAATAGCCATTGTGGTGAGCGTGATAATGAATTCATTAGGAAGGTGTAAAAGGATGTTTGTCTTGCTTCAGTGAGGACCCATTTGAGATGGTGTAACAAATTTTAGTGTTCCCTGTCAGCAGTGGTGAATTATGGCAGCATGTGGATTGAAGCATAGGATGTAGATAATGGAAATAACCAAAGATGGAATTTGACAAATCATGATTGGTAATAGGACAAGTGGGTGAGTGATTCAAGCATAGAGGATAGTATGGAGATGAACTGACTCACCAGCAGATCAGAATAGGGAAGAGGAGAATGTAGCCAATTTCCAAAAGAACTGAAAGGTGGAAAGATTGAACATCTAGGAGAGGATAAAGAACAGGGTTAAGAGGCATGAGGCATAAAATAAAATGTCCAAGCCAGAAGGGACCTGCAGAATCATGTGGTCCTCTCTATGCAGTATACAGAAAATAGATGTCATTGACAGATGTAATAACAAAAGATTATCATCATAAACTATATGATGGAGGTAGGATATTTGTGGGTAATAATGTAGGTGAGGTAGCATGGAGTCATGGGAAATGAGTAGATTGAGGAACTAGGAAGTTAGGGTATTTGAGAGAGCATCAATATGGCTTCTTTGTAATAATACCAGTTTACATTTATAAGGTGCGGTTCTCACAGTGAACTTCAAAGTAGTTCCAAGGTTATTGTCCCAATTTCCTAGATGAAGAAATTGACTCATAACTAAGTTAAGTAACTTGCCTAGAGTCACACAGTGTCAGAGCTGGGTCTTAAACCAAGGCTTGCTGAATCTCAGATTCAATTAATTGTATTTGGGGAATTTGAGAGGAGAAAACACTTCTACCACACACTCACATAACTTTATTAGAAAAAATAAGTCTTCAGGAAAAAAATCTTCCCACCCCATTTTTCCAAACTTGTCTAGGATGGTATTCTGTTAGCTGTACTTTGTTTAGATAGAAGTGCCTTGTTTGCTAAACATTGTAGCTATCTCCTGGAAGTCAGACTGGGGGCTTTGCTACCTTCCTTCAGCTTTGAGTGGCAACATATATTTATAGAAGCTTCCCAGTCTGTGTTGTTTGCAGAAGCCCTACTTTGACTCATGATGGTAAGTACCCCTTTCTTGTCTTTCATCATATGTTAAACTGAACAAAACTGAAGTGGAGTAATAAGGTTTATTTTTATTTACTCTGAGTGGTCAGCCATCCTGTGACCTAGTTTAGCAGAAGCACAAATTGTTTTGAATTAGGAAGGACCTTCAGAATCATCTAGTCCTCTCTGTACAGCATTCAGAACACGGATGTCATTGAAATAGATTCTAATAAGTGAAAGAGCCTTAAACCTGGCAAAGACGTCATATCTCCCCAGAGAAGGCTGGGCAGCAGAATTATTTTTATAGACTTCCTGCTGAGACTGGAGCCTCATGTAATGCTGACGACAGACTCTATATGCTCATCTCCCAAAGGATGAGCTGGCTTCTTGATGCAATTTCCTTTTCTATTATTAGTGTGTTGTTTGACAGTATAATCCTAAGGTATCAGCATTCTGAAAGTTCAGGTTTCTCTTGGAGGCACACAAGAATGGTTAGAATGGACCCCTGATTAGTATGGGGGACTGGGGGTGGGGCGGGAAGAGTGATGTTCTCCAGCGTTAGGTTCCTTTTCTATCTCTTTTCTCCCAGAGCATTGTTGCTATTCCTTTTTTTAATGTTCTAGTTTTTATTGATATCTTTCATCAGTCAATTGTTTATTAAGAGCTTATTGTATTCCAGGAACTATATTAAGTGCTAGGAATACAAAGAAAAGCAAAAAAAAAAAAAACCCAAACAATCCAAGAACACCAAGATCTCTGCCGGAAAGGAACTCACATTCTAATGGAGCAGACAACATACAAAAAATTGTAAATTTTGTTTATATGTATTATATATAATTGTACTATTTTTTGTTTATATGTAATGTGTATATACATATATGTTTACCTGTGTATATACACATACACACACATGATAAATGGAAGGTAATATCACAAGGAAGATACTAGCATTTCTTATGTCACATTCATTTCTCAATTTATCTCTTCCCCTATGCAGCAATCTATCCCTTGTAATAAAAAAAAGAAAAGGAAAAAAACAGTTTAGCAAAATGAACCAACTGACAGCATATGTAGTATTCCACACCCGTATTCTCCCACCTCTTCAGTGCAAAGAGGGAGGTGAATTTTTTCAGCTCTTCTCTGGAGCCACACATAGTCATAATAATTATACCATGTTCAGTTGAGGGTTTTTGTTATTTACATTTATATTGTCAGTTAACAAACATTAAGTACCTGTGGTTTGATAACTGAATTAGGTGCTCGGGATTCAGAAACGTAAATGAAATAGTCCCTACATTGAAAGAACTTTCTATAGGGGAAACAACATGTACACAAAAATATAGGGAAAATAAATAAGTACACAGTAATTTGGCTAAAGAAAAACTAGCAGCTGAGAGGATCAGGAAAAAAACTTCATGTAGGAGGAGATGGCACTTGAAATGAACTCAGGGAAACTCGGGATCCAAGAGACATATATGAGGAGAGGGAGATTCCAAGCTTGAGGGACAACCTATGCAAAAGCACAGAGACTGCAGTATGTGTGAGCAACAGCAAGAAGGCCAGCTTGGCCACACTGTAGAAACGCAGGAGGAATAAAGGGGAAAGGGGGTTTGGAGCCATATTGTGAAGGGCTTTGAATGCTAAACAATGATATATGTAATCTTCAAAGTAAAAGTTGCTATTCGAGTTTATTGAGCAGGAAATGATGTGGTCAGATCTCTCTGTTTTAGGAATATCATTTGGCAGCCGTGTGAGGAACATTCAGCAAGTTGTTTTTCTGGTTCTACTTATTTCACTGCATCAGTTCATATAAATCTTCACATAGTTCTCTGAATTCTTCATCCTCATCAGTGTGATACTATTCCCTTACATTCGTGTACCATGATTTGTTTAGCTGTTGCTGTTTCTAAAGGAATAATGAAGCTCCTGTCCCAGAGAGGAGAGGGGTACCTTTATTTGCTTCCCCTTTTCATTTCGCAACAACTCAAAGAATTTTTCTCTCTGCTTCTATAAATTGAAATTGCATTTTTGTTTTAATTTTTATTAATTTCTTGTTTTTACATTGCCTATATTTTCTAATATATCCCTGTCATTCCCAGAGAACCATCTCATAACAAAGAATTAAAAGGAGAAAAAAAAAGTTCATCAAAACTAACAAATGCATCAACCAAGGCTGACATTATATATAGTATTACACACCCATAATCTCTCCCTCTCTCCTGAGATGAAGGAAGGGAGGTGACCTCATGTTTCTTCTTTGGGACCAAGCTTCATCATTGTTTCCCAGCATTTTGTTTTAGTTTTTGTTGTTCTTTCTATTTATATTGTTGTAGTTGTATGTATTGTTTTCCTGGTTTGGTTCACATAAGTCTTACCAAGTTTTTCTTTATTTATCATAATCATATTTTCTTTTTAAGATAGCTTTTATTGATCTATTTTGTCTTTACATCACCTACATTTCACAGTGTTTCCTTCCCCCATCACCCTTAAAGAGCTATCCTTCATAACAAAGAATTTTAAAAAGAGATTAAACAGTTCAGCAAAACTAACCAACATATCAAAAAAGTTTGATGCTATACGCGGTGTTCTATACCCATCATTCCCCTACCTCTGCAAAGAAGCAAGGAAAAATGACTTTTCATATTTTTTCTTTATTAGGCTTGGTCATTATAATTTTGCCACATTCAGTTTCAGTTTTCTTTGCTATCTTTTTCAGTTATATGGTTGTAGTCGTTGTGAATTTTGTTTCTAGTTCTGCTTATTTCACTTTGCTCCAGTTAACATATGTCTAACCATGAATTTCTGCATTCATCATTTCATACGGTATGGTAGTGTTCAATTACATTAGTGTATCATAATTTGTTTAACCATTTCCCAATTGATGAGCATCTACTTTGCTTCCATTTCTTTGCTACTATAAAAAATGCTTCTATAAATATTTTGGTTATGGGGAAGGCAGGTGGCAGTTTTCTAATCATTGACTTCTTTGGGACATATGCCTAGCAGTGGAATCTTTGAGTCAAAGGATATGGAATTTTAGGCACTTTCTTAGTATAATTCCAAATTGTTTTCCAGAATGGTTGCACACATTTCATAACTCTACCAGCAATGCATATTAACCCCCCCTTTTTTCTCAACTGTTTCAACCTTGACTATCCCTATCTTTGGTCATCTTTGTGGTAAAAACTCACAGTTGTTTTGATTTGCATTTCCTTTCTCATTTTTGGAGCAGTTTTTCATGTTTTTAGTTTGAAATTCTTTTGAGAATTTTGACCATTTATCCACTGGGGAATGAAAATCATAGAAAAGACCTTAGAACCTAGAATTTCCGTGATAAAAGGAAGATTAGAACATACAGTGTAGGAAATTCAATGTACTACAAATTCCATATGATTCAGCCTTAAAACATAAAGGACAGACCTAGAAAAGAATCTTGAACATATAATGGCTGAGGTGGAAGGGACCATCAAGATAATTTTGTCTAACCTCTTCACTATAAAGATGAGAAAAAGGGCCTCATTTTAGAGAGGGGAAGTTATTTTTCATGAGGTCACACAGCAAGTTAGAGGTAAAGCTGAGACTAGGACTAGGTTTCTGACTACTAGGTCATTGCTTTCTCATAGGAATTTTTAAAAAAGAATTCCGATTATCAAGCATTTATTTTTTTTTCCCTTTGACCCCCCACCCCCAACCTACTAAAAAGAAGGAAGGAAGGAAAGAAAGAAAAGAAACCCTGTAACACATGGGCAAAGTCAAATAAAACATATTCCTACATTAGTTGCACCCAAAAACATATTATTCTGCATATTAGTCCATCATCTCCCTATTAGGCATCATTCTTCTTAATCAGTCCCCTCAAATTATCTGATCACTTAGTTGATAAGAATTCTTAATTAAATTTTAAATTAAATTGTACTTCTAGTTTTACTCATTTGACTGCATCAATTCAGACAAGGTTTCCCAGGTTTCTCTGAAACCATTCCTTTCATCATTTCTTATGGCATAATAGTAGCACATTCACATACAACATTTTGTTTAGCCATTATCCAGTTGATCAGCATCCTTGTAATTTCCAGTTTTTTGCTACCACAAAAGAGCTGTTATAAATATTTTTATACATATGAGTCCTTTTCCTCTTATCTCATAAGGTGATAGGCCTAGCAGTGGTATACCTTGGTCAAAAGTATACAATGTTTACTTTTTATGCATAATTCCAAATTGCTTTCCAAAATAATTAGACCCATTCATAGCTCTACCAACAGTGAATCAATATGCCTATTTTCCTTCAGCCCTTCCAACATTTGTCATTTTCTTTTTTGTCATCTTTGCCAATCTGATGGGTTAAAGAACCTCTGAATTGCTTTAATTTTCATTTCTCTATTAGTAATTTGGAACATTTTCATAGGCTATAGATAGCCTGGATTTCTTCTGTTGAGAACTGCCTATTCATATCCTTAGTCATCTGGGGAATGGCTTTGGTTCTGACAAATTTGGATAGTGTGTGTGTGTGTTTGTGTATGTGTATAATAGGACTTTTACCAGAGAAACACTGCAAAGATTTTTCCTAGTTAATCAATTCCCTTTTCATCTTAGCTATATTGGATTTTTGGTGTGTGCAAAGCCTTTTTAATTTTATGTAGTTAAAATTATATAGGAAAGTACTGTCAGGAAACTGTAATCATTTTTCTTGATCTACCTTGTGTTCAGACTACTTACTGCCTACTACTCCAGAGCAAGGAGAGTCTAGGCAGTTGAATATTCAGAGGCAATTGGAAACTAAGAATGTTTCAGATGCTAAGATGGGTCCCCAGTGGTCCATACAGATTTTTGGTTGTACGCTAGGTTTGTGAGATAGTGTGATGTAGTATGACAACAATGCTGCTTGCAGCTGCTGTGGAGGTGTAAGGCCAATAACACCATCACACAGGAGGGCTGCTAGCACAGGTTCTTTGATCTGCTTTTCTATGGAAAGCAACTTTAAGGGGTTTACAATCTCACTTTAATTAAACATACATATATCATTCACTTAGTTCAGGGGAAAAAGTCAGCGCCTTGAACTTCAGAAAAAACACAAACAGAAATTGCAAGCAGAAAAAATATAAACAGAGCAAATAACACAAATCAGCAGACAGGCCTTCTAACTGTCTGTCCATAGCAATACATACATAGTTATTAGAGAGAGAAGCACCAATATCTGGGTTTTCAAAGCCGGAGGCTCCTTAACAGCTCCCCAGAGTCTCATCTGGCCAAATCACAGGAACACTCTTCCAATGAGTGAGCCCCAAAGCAAAACACTAACTTCAGAGTATATATACACTTCTTCAGGGTCAGAGGGTGTCACAACCATGTGACTCAAACTCATGTGACTTAGGCTTTCTTGTGACTTAAGCAGGTCATCAAAGACTCTTGATTCAATCAAAGGCAAGGCTCAATCAAGGGCACTTGGTTGCCTTAGTGCTGAGAAGCACTCCAAAAGAAAAAACAGTGAAAAGTCCCTCTTTGCTAGCCATTGCATGTAGTTCAAAGAACACTGCATGGAGAGACTGAGTTTGAGTTCTGACTTTCCCAATAACTTGCTATGTAACCTTAGGCAAGTTACTTCTCTTCTCTTTCACTCAGTTTCCCCATTTATAAAATGATGGGGTTAGACTCTCCCTTTAGGCTTTTTTATTCTATGATTCTAATCTTATAGGCAGGTATAAGTGTTAGTGATCTCATGGCTTTTTGGAATGTTTCCTGCAATAGATTTGAAGCTGTCAGCTTTTACTGCCACAAGCTATAACATTTTGGATTAGCCCTCAAATCTTGATAAATATCTTTAGGCAGCCAATCCCACTGAATAACTACTAAAGTACAAGTCTATTGATTGTATCAGAAGTCAGTAACGATTGAAAATGAGATAAATCATCTCTTTCTTTTGTGACATCTTTTCCCCACTCTTTCTTCCTTGTGAGCACTAGAACAGAGGCAGAAAGGACCTTAGAGGTTATCGAGCTTAACACACTGTCCAGTTCAGAAATCCCCTCTTAGAACATCTATGATGAGTGTCTAGTAGCTACTCGATAAATGCTTGTTTGGGGAACAATACAGTAGCCGTGATGCCATGCCTCCTGTTCTTCTTGTTCCTGGGAAACAGCCAGAATCCTCTCCCCCTTCTATTGAGTTAAGTTGCCAAGTCACGCAACAATGTGTGGGGTCCACAGTAGTGTTGAATTTAGTTAAACCTGCCAGTGACACATTCACACATGAGGACAAAGCAGTCAGAAAAAAAGAGATTTGAAAGGTTTTCCTCAGTGATCCGTATGTTGACAGAGAACCCAGGCATATTTCTGAGCAATGTCTCCCCCTTCATGACTATCTCGCAACTTTAAGCATCTTATTATTTTGTCAAAAAATAAAAATAGAGCTATAAAATACCATCTTGGCACTTTGCTACCATCATTTGGTGTATATATTGTGTCCCAAATAAAAGGCCATATTTTTCTTCCTAGGCCTTTGATACTAATAAAGGGCTTTTGAGCCTATAAAGTATCAATTTTAAGGGAATGGTTTTGGTTAAGATTGTTAAAGAAAATATAATACAAATCATGTACCTCCTACCTGGAATACCCTCTCCTGGCCCTAGATCTTACCCTTTTAAACTACAACTCAGATGATAATCTGAGTGATAATAATACGTCACATCTATACAATCACTTTACATTACAAGACTACTCTTTTCCCACAGCAAACTCTCCCTTCTCTGAACTTTTGTTGGCTATGCCACATAATCCTATGCAGACTTGTCATATTTCTTATGTTGTCTTATGTTGTTATTTAGTTCTTTTGTCTTATAATTTAACTTTTTATGTGTATATATGTTTTCTTTCTACAACTTGATTGTGAACACCTTGAGTCTGGGACCACGTCTTATTTCACTTCTATTTTCATCCCCAGAACCAAGCACTGGGTCTTATATTTAATGTTGACCACATTTTGAGAGAATTTGACATACTAATGGAAATTAAATTTGTGATTTGACTAGATTCAAGATATTTCCAATTCTTTTTTGCCTTAGGACATTTTCTTTCAAGCCTTCCTTTACTGGGCCACAGCAAAGTACTTCCTTTGAAATTTAGGCTAGAATTGATTTTCCATCTTCTGCTGTTTGTCTTTACCTATCTGTCTCTTTTAAGAATCTCTCTCTTTTAAGAAAAGCAACCTTGAGAGCCTCATCACAAGGAGTGGCTCTTTTCTTTCTCTAGAGGAGATGAGATTCTTTCCATGCTTCATTCGCATTAGGACAGAAGTGCAAATAAGCACTTGCATGCTAAGAATGTTCCACCCAGCAGTAAATAGAGATGGAGATGTAGCTATTCCTCCTCCCTCTTAGGCATGTACTCCCAACGGCCCATGACCAAAACAACCATAATCCTCCACCCTTCCCAGTCATCATCCTGAAGGCCTTCTCTGGGGCCTGGCAGAAAGCACAGCTTCAATGGGTTTGATTAGTAAAGTGCCCTAGAAGAGCTAGAGGACTCTACTCCACTCTCCCATTTCTTCTTTTATTTCTAGTACTTTTGGTAGGAAGAGAAAACTAAACTAAATAGCTACGTTGGATTTAGTTTCTGTCACACTTCCCCTGCCCTCCTTACTCTTTACACAGTTCTTACCAGTGTGATTTAGTGGACTGGGAGTCAGGAGACATAAGTAGTCTCAGCTTTGCCTAAACTTGGTGTGTGATCTTGAACAACTTACTTCCTTTCACTGGGCACCAGTTTCTCAGCGCAGTGATGGGGTTGAACAAGATTATCTTCTGAAGCCTTTCCAACTCTTGCTGGCATGCTGAGATTTGCAGCTACGCCCAACAAGGAATAGTTGAAGAAACTAGATACATTTAGTTTGGAGAAGAGAAGACTTAGGGGAAACACGGAGTCAAAGGGCTGACTTATGGAAGAGAAATTGCATTGGTTCTGCTTGGCTCCAATGGGCATAACTGGGAGAAATGAATAGGAGTTACAAGGAAGCAAATTTAGTCTCTGTATCAGGCAAAATTTCCTGATAATTAGAATTGTCCAGAAGCAGCATGGGCCACCTTAGAGGCAATGAGTTTGCCCTCAGTGGAAGTCTTCAGGCTTGGGCCAAGTAACAACTTGTGTACAGGGGATTCTAGATTAAGTCTGCATTGGAATAGACAACTTGAGCCCCCTTCAAGCTCTGATGTGCAGCGAGCTGTATTTTAATAAAATAATTTAAAATGTGCTTATGAAGTACAAATCTGACCTCAGACAGTTACTAGCTATGTGACCATGGGCAAGTCCCTTAAATTCTGTTTGCCTCAGTTTCCTCATCTGTAAAATGGGGATTATAACAGCACCTATCTCCCAGAGTTGTGAGGATCAAATAAGATCATATTTGTAAAGTGCACCCAGTAAGTTCTATGTAAATGTTAGCTATTATTCATCATCGTCTGACAGATCCTTTCACCAACAGTCCTAATTGTGATGTTTTCCAAGTCTGAATTTTCTTATATTGTTTTCTTAAAGCAAGTCACACTTGTATTATAGTAATAGTACTGTTTACCTGCTTCTTTTTAGTTATACACCCAGCTTTTGATTATTGGTTCTTATTAAGATAAGATCACATGCGATCTTATGTTTCTTCTTGAATAAAATACTTAAGCTTCTTATTTTTCTTGTCCTTGGAAATTCATGTTATAGTAAAAAGAATATTGAACTGGAAATTAGAAGACATGAGTGCTGTTTCTATCCCCATCACTTCCCAAGTACCCTTTGGCAAGCTGTTTTACCCTAGTTTTTTCATCAGTAAAATGAGAGGGTTGAACTAGAGGAGTTCCAAGGTTCCTTCCTGTTCTAAAAATACTTAGTTGCCTTACCTGCATCAAGCACACTTCTATTCTCCCTAGAGTTCTAGACCATGAGCCTTAATCCTTGTCATCTTGAAAGAGAGTGGGATGAAACTTGGACAGAACCCACAGGGAAAAAGACTGTTCTAGCTGTGGCTTATCTCCAAGAATGGTGGCTGGCTGGATGAGCATCTGCATTTATAAACTATTAACAGCACTGTGCCCACTACTGAAGCAGGAAAGGAACTATCATTTGCTCTAAGTCCTTTAATAATTGCTTTCTGCTAACAGCTCATGTGAGGAAAACTTCTCATATATCCTTCTTGGAGATCTAAGATGTCATCTGCTGTATATCCTTTGTAAATAATTTACATGCTTCTGTGTGCTGAGTAAGAGTTAAGTGCTAAGAGCGGATGGATCAAAGAAAAGCAAAGATTGAGTGTGTTTAGACTAAAGAGTGCCAAGGCCCAAATGAAAGAAAGATGAAAGACAAGGTAGGACCTAGGGATCATGGGACTCTTCAGTTGGAATGAAGAATATGCTTATGGATCATAGACTAAGAATAACTAGGGTCCAAGAGCTACATTTTGAAATTTGAAACCCAAAGCAGAAGGGTATTTTGTCTTCAGTGTCCATTATATCATATGGGGTTAGCAGCAGGGAAGAACTAAGATTGAAATACAGATGGTTCTTGCTTTGTGTAAATGGTTACTGCTCTGCAGACCTCTACATAAAGTGATATTTACATAATGCAAATTTGTCTGCAGATGGGGAACAGAGGCAGGGAGGGAGGGAGCCACAAAGGACACATGGAGGCTGTTGGGGCCAGGGACAGAGAAGCCAGAGCAGGAGGAGGAACACTCGGCGCTGGAGCCAGACACATGAGGGCCTGGCCGAACCAAGAGGAAGAGCACATGGTTGGCAGACATATCAGAGATGAACAGGGACACAGACAGGAGAGGATGAGCAACATTTGAGGGCTAGGAACAGACATAGTAGATAGAAGACAGATAGGAGAGAGGGGCAAGTTGGGGGAGTCAGTCAGAGAAAGGTCTCTGTGGCGGAGATCGCAAACCAAGCACCCATTCCACCAGCCAAAGTGATGATGGTCTCACCATGTCTATACTTTTGCTTTCACTTGGAGGGTTTTTAAAAGGTTTTTTTGGGAGGAAGACTGTCTGAGAGGAAGGAAAGTAATGGAGAGAGCACAGTACTGTATAGTAAAATTTGCTTAGGGGGATAGCTAGATGGCGCAGTGAGTAGAGCACCAGCCATGGAGTCAGGACGACCTGGCCTCAGATACTTGACACACTTACTAGCTGTGTGACCTTGGGCAAGTCACTTAATCCCAATTGCCCTGCCTTCCCCCTCCAAAAAAAAAGCTATTATAAATTGTAATAAAAATTAGCTTAGACTTTTTTTTTGGAATGTAGATTTCTTTCAGAATTTTTTACTTACATAATGTGAATTTACATAAATCAAGAACTGTCAGTACATAGTTCCTAGTCATTTAGAAAAGAACCTGAACCAGGAATGTATTGAACTCAAATGACTGGACAGAGAGATTAAATACCGAGGAACCTATTAAGTAAAACTCATTTCCTTCAAAATATCAAAGGTTGTCATATAAAAAGGGATTAGGTTTGTATTTAGTCCTAGAAGGCATAACTAGGGCCACTGGATGAAAAATAAAAAGAGGCAGGTATCTCAGTATCAGAAAGACTTTCCTAATCAGAGACATGCCACAATGGCTGCCTCTAGATAGAAACTCTGTGCTACTGGAGGTATTCAAAAGCAGAGGCTGGAAGACCTTGTCAGAGATGCTACAAAGGGGATTCATGCTCTCAAGTTAGAAGTTGGATTGGATCACCTCAGAAGTTCCTTCTGCCTCTGGGATTCTATGACCTGTGATGGTGAACATTCGTTGTGTAGAAAGTCTTACTACACTTTAAAAGTACTTAACATGTATTTGTTCTACTCAAGATACTGGGTTTTTTGCTGAGGAACCTGGGAGAGAATCACAGGGAAAGCCATACTCCCAGGAAGGATCCCTCCCTCCAAATTCTTGGGAAGTGGTAGACCTAATAATGAAGGAAGGCTATCCAGGTCTGATATTCTACCAAGACACTGGCTATAATGATGTTTTACAAGGTAGAAACTATGACTTATAAAGGAAAAATGCCACCTCAGAACCCCTCACTCTTCTTAGACAGACTCCACCTATACTCCTAGACCTGGGCAGCCCTCAGAGCAGCACCAGGTACACCAGTCTCTTGTCAAAACAGCAGCCTCTCCCAGAAACCCGCCTCAGTGACTGAGGCCACCTGGAGCAAGGGCCTGGCTGAAAGGATGGGCAGATTCTTGAACAAAACAGATTGAGAAAAAGATCAAAAGTGCATAGTGCATCACCCTTCACTCCTCACATTACCTGTTACCTTCATGGATCCCTGCCAAGAGCAAGCCACTTTCCTTTTATAGGTTTTTGGTAACTGTGCATCACCAGATAATACTACTTTTGTTCTTAGCTTTTGGATTTACCAGAGGAGAATCCCATCCTTGCATGGAGCAATCATCAACATCTGAAAGCATGTTTTAAAGTTCTTGTTTGCAAGTGGACCAGTATGAAGCACTGTGCAAAGCAGCTCTGATCCAGTCACCAGAGTCTCCTTTTGTGGGGCTGACCACACCCAGGTCGCATCATGCCTTTTCTCCAAGAAGCTCTGGGCCTTTTTCAGTCTTTTAAGTTGTTGTGCCTCCATTAGGCAAAACTCCAATGCGTGCATGCATACATATATGTGTATGTATATATAATATATATGTGTGTGTATGTGTGTATATATATGTACATATTTATACACATACATGTAGTGAGTTGAGAGCTACAAATAAAGAAAGTGGAGTCAGAATTAGTTTGTGAGTCTTTCTCCTCTAAGGGAGATGCTTGGCATGATGTTGCCACTCAGTGCGATGTTGTCAGTAATGAACCCCAAGGTATAGAAAAAGCACTGGACTTGTGAGTCACAAGGGGTGAGCGAAAGTCCTGATTCTACCACCTAGAAAACTCTGTCATCTCCTTCCCTTAGCACAAGTATTCATTCTCTGGGGCTCTGTGCTGGGTTCTCTTCTCTCTTTATACTCTCTCCCCTTTTAACTGCATGAACTCCTATGTATTCAAGCATTTATGCACACAATTCCCAGATCTGCATATCCAGCCCAGATCTCTCTCCTGCATTCCAATCATGCATTGTCAAATGCCTGATACTTCCTTAAGGCTCCATTAGTATCTCAAGCTCAGTGTGTCCAAAATGAAATTTATTTCTCTCTCTGATCACAAGTTTTCTAAACTTCTCAGTTTCTTCAAAGGGAACTACTATTCTCCTAGTCACCCGGGTTAATAAGCTCATAGTCATCCTCGAGGTTTCCCTCTCCCTCACCCCACCCCATAACTAATACATCGTCAAATCTTGTCAATTCTACCACCACAGCGTTTCTTTTGTCTATCCCCTTCCCTCCGTTTACACAGCTACCACCCAACCTCTGGCTTGGACTCTTGTTAACAACCTAATTATCTCCCTGCTTCCTGTCTCTCCCTTCTCCAATTCTTCTAACATATAGCTTACAAACTGTCTTTCCAAAGCAGAGGTCTGACCATATCACACCCATGCTCAAAACCCATCAGTGGGTCACCACTGCCTGTAGATTTAAAACACAAACTCCTTAGCACAGCCTTTCAGACCCTCAACAATCTCTAGCCTCCTTTCCTTTCCAGACTTATTTTATGCTACTCCCCTTCACAAACTCTATGTTCTGGCCAAACTGGACAAACTACCTGTTATCCCAAATTTGACACACCATCTTCTGCCTCTGTACATTCACACAAGTCATCCCCCAAGGCTGGAATGGCCTCCGTCCTCATCTCCACCTCTCAAAGGCCTTGTCTTTCTCCAGCACTAAGGTTTGGCGATGCCTCCTCCATGAATCTTCTCCTGATCCACCTAGTTGTGGATGCTCTCTTTCTCCTCACTTGTCCTCCTACTACTATAATGTTGCATCCTCCCTCCCAACTCCCCACAGAATATAAGCGACTTGAGGGCAGAGATTATTTCATTTCTGTCTTTGTATGCTCAGTGCTATCTTAAATGTTTGTTTAACCAAAGTCATCTGATGCAAATCAGTTTAGTTATTTCCCCTTTCTGGGAGGCAGGGTGGTAGAGTGGAAAGAACTCCGATTTGGAATCAGAGGACCTAGTTTCGAGTCCTGCCTGGGTCCCACACTGTCTTTTGAGACTGAGCAAATCACTTAACCTCTCTGGGTTCATCTGTTTCCTTATCTTTAAAATGATGGGGGTGGGGAGGGGGCGGAGCCAAGATGGCAGCTGGAAAGCAGGGACTTGCCTAAAGCTCTCCCCCAGGTCCCTCCAAACACCTATAAAAATGGCCCTGAACAAATTCTAGAGCTGCAGAACCCACGAAATAGCAGAGGGAAGCAGGACTCCAGCCCAGGACAGCTTGGATGGTTGCTGGGAAGGGTCTATTGCACGGGGCTGGGAGTGGAGTGGAACAGAGCCCAGCATGGGCCGACCAGGACTGACCAGACCGCCAGGAGGGCCCTGAATCATTGAGCTGTGGCAGTTACCAGACTTCTCAACCCACAAATACCGAAGACAACAGAGCAGGTTAGTAGTAAAAACTTCTGGGACAGAGTGAAAGGTGTTCAAGGTCAGCTACTGCTCTGGGGGCAGCAGAGGTGGTGCAGCTCTGAGGCTGCTTCCAGAGCTACAGCTGCAGTTGTTTCCAGCCCCAGACCCACCTGGTGGGAGGAATTAAGCAGCGGATTAGAGTGGGAGTGCAAAGCCTGCTTTGCCCTGCCTGGATCTGGGCTGAAATCCTGGTTGGCGGTTCTTGGGGGAGAAGGAGCGCCGGTGTGGCAGAGCTTGCTGTGTAGACATAGCTCTGAAAACAACAGCACAGCCCCTCAAGCTTGGGACAAAGTACTCTCTACTCTACCAGCAGTCATACCCTGACAGAAAGCTCAAGGGTCAAGTACTTGGCTGGGAACATGAAAAGGCAGCAAAAACGGTCTCAGATTCAGACTTAAACTTTGGAATCTTTTTTTGGTGACAAAGAAGACCAAAACAAAGTCAACAAAGTCAAAGAGCCTACATCAAACGCCTCCAAGAAAAATATGAATTGGTCTCAGGCCATGGAAGACCTCAAAAAGGATTTGGAAAAGCAAGTAAGAGAAATAGAGGAAAAATTGCGAAGAGAAATGAGAGTGATGCGAGAAAACCATAAAAAACAAGGCAATGACTTGCTAAAGGAGATCCAAAAAAATACTGAAGAAAATAACACCTTTAAAAAGAGACTAACTCAAATGGCAAAAGAGCTCCAAAAAGCCAATGAGGAGAAGAATGCCTTGAAAGGCAGAATTAGCCAAATGGAAAAGGAAGTCCAAAAGACTACTGAAGAAAATACTACCTTAAAAATTAGATTGGAGCAAGTGGAAGCTAGTGACTTTATGAGAAATCAAGATATTATAAAACAGAACCAAAGGAATGAAAAAATGGAAGACAATGTGAAATGTCTCATTGGAAAAACCCCTGACCTGGAGAATACATCCAGGAGAGATGATTTAAAAATTATTGGACTACCTGAAAGCCATGATCAAAAAAAGAGCCTAGATATCATCTTTCAAGAAATTATCAAGAAAGACTGCCCTGATATTCTAGAGCCAGAGGGTAAAATAGAAATTGAAAGAATCCACCAATCACCTCTTGAAAAAGATCCCAAAAAGAAAACTCCTAGGAATATTGTCACCAAATCCCAGCGCTCCCAGATCGAGGAGAAAATATTACAAGCAGCCAGAAAGAGACAATTTGAGTATTGTGGAAACACAATCAGGATAATACAAGATCTAGCAGCTTCTACATTAAGGGATCGAAGGGCTTGGAATATGATATTCTGGAGGTCAATGGAGCTAGAATTAAAACCAAGAAACAAAACTGAGTGCCATACTCCAAAGCAAAATATGGATTTTCAACAAAATAGAGGACTTTCAAGCTTTCTCAGTGAAAAGACCAGAGCTGAACAGAAAATTTGACTTTTCAGACACAAGAATCAAGAGAAGCATGAAAAAGTAAACAGGAAAGAGAAATCATAAGGGACTTACTGAAGTTGAACTGTTTTCTGTACATTTCTACATGGAAAGATGATGTGTGTAATTCATGAGACCTCAGTATTAGGGTAGCTGAAGGGAATATATACATATATATATATATACACACACACACACACACACACATATATATATATATATATATATATATATATATATATATATATATATATATATAGGGGGGCACAAGGTGAGTTGCATATGAAGGGATGATATACAGTGGGGTAAATTATCTCACATAAAAGTGGCAAGAAAAAGCCATTTGTTGGAAGGGAATAGGGGGCAGGCGAGGGAGAATGAATGAATCTTGCTGTCATCAGATTTGACGAGGAGGGAATAACATACACACTCAATTGGGTATCTTACCCCACAGGAAAGAAGGAGGAAGGGGGGGAAAAGGGGTGGGGGACAATAGAGGGAGGGCAGATAGGGGGAGGAGGTAATCAAAAGCAAACACTTTTGAAAAGGGACAGGGTCAAGGGAGAAAATTGAATAAAGGGGGACAGGATAGGAGGGAGCAAAATATAGTTAGTCTTTCACAACATGAGTATTGTGGAAGGGTTTCGCATAATGATATACATGTGACCTATGTTCAATTGCTTGCCTTCTTAGGGAGGGTGGGTGGGGAGGGAAGAGGGGAGAGAATTTGGAATTCAAAGTTTTAAAAGCAGATGTTCAAAAAAAAAAGTTGTTTTTGCATGCAACTGGGAAATAAGATATACAGGCAATGGGGCATAGAAATCTATCTTGCCCTTCAAGAAAGTGAAGGAAAAGGGGATGGGGGGGAGTGGGGTGACAGCAGGGAGGGCAGACTAGGGAACAGGGCAATCAGAATATATGCCATCTTGGAGTGGGGAAGAGGGTAGAAATGGGGAGAAAATTTGTAATTCAAAATCTTGTGGAAATCAATGCTGAAAACTAAAAATATTCAATAATAAAATAAAAAAATGATGGAATTGGACTAGTTGACCTACAAGGTCCCTTCTAGTTCTAAATCTATGCAAAATAGATTATTTATTACACTATTTCAACATCACAACAACTTTGTGAGGTAATTCCTGCAGGCATATGGGTTTTCTCCATTTTACTGACGAGGGAAAGGAGGCTGAGAGGACCTAAGTGACTTGCCCATGTTCACTCAGCTACTAAAGGTCATTGGTAGGATTTGAACTCAGCATTTTATGCATTATGACACAATTATCATTGCAATTTTCACATTCCATCATGTATTATTACTTGTTTGGTTGTTTCAGTCATATCCAACTCTGTGAGCCCTTATGGAGTTTTCTTGGCAAATATACTGTAGTGATTTGCCATTTCCTTCTCCGACTCATTTTACAGATGAGGAAACTGAGGCAAACAGGGTTAAGTGACTTGCCCAGGGTCACATAGCTAGTAAATGCCTGAGACCGAATTTGAACTCAGGTCTTCCTGACTCCAGGCTCAGCACTGTATCCATCATGTCATCTAGCTGCCCTCTGTAAAATGAGGGAGTTGGATTAGATGACCTTTGAGTTTCCTTCTAACTCTCACGTTTTATGGTTCCATGATATTTTGATACTTTGACAAAAATGTAATTTCTTTATGTGGGCACTCCACTGATGTAGAGGAAAATGCCTTCATGTTTCATCAGTTGTTGCCACCAAAAATAACCATTCCTTGTGACTCACTGTCTGGGGAGGCACTTCTCCAGATTTGCCTAACTAAATTGGTCCTTGGGTCCATAATCAAGCCTGGTCAAATCCACCAGGGCCCTCCAGGGCCAAGGGTCACTTCCCTGCCATGCTGAGGCATTGGAGGAAAGTGCCCATGGTCATAGAAGCAGTAACGGTAGTAAAATAGTTCACCTTCCTCTAGTACTTCAAAGTTTACCAAGCACTTTCCTCACAACAACATGTGAGGTCACTGGTACAATGTCATTAACCCTATTTTACAGTTGAGCAAACTGAGGCCCAGACAGTATGACTTAAAAATTACACAACTAATAAATATCAGAGCCAAGATTTGAACCCAAGTTTTCTAACCCCAAGTGTTTACCCTTTCTATTATAAGGAAAATTCAACATTCAGTGAATATCTATTGAACACCCACTGCTCTGATAGATAGTGGAGATATAAGCAAGAACTAAAGACTGATTTTAAGGAGCTTGCATTCTTATGGTCTAACAATATGTATGCAAGTAACTAATACGTGGTAGAATGTGAAAAGTGCAGTGAAAATTGTCACAATGAATAGAATGATGCAGTTGAAGTAAGGAAGACCTAGGTTTAAATCCCACCAATGACCCGTGGTAGCTGAGTGAACACAAGCAAGTCACTTAGATCCTCCAAGCCTTCTTTCCCTCATCAGGAAAATGAAGATAATTGATACACCTGTAGGACTTGCCTTGTAGGATTTTTGTGAGGTCCAAATAGTGTGATAAATCTAAGTTGTTAAGCCAGTTTATAGGAAATCATTTTCAGAGTTCAGCTTAAGGTTTTATGAGAGAGGTGGCATTTGAAATGGACCTTGAAAAATTCTTGTCTTCCCCACAGTTAATTTTTTTTTTTTTTTTGCGTTTGAAGATGCTACTAGAGGTGGTATTTTTCCCTGTCTAGGATTTTTTCCCCATTCAATTCAGTTCAACAAACAATTATTGAGTGCTTAAGTGCTATAGGTATGCTAAGCCCTAGGGGAGATGCAAAGCTTAGAGAAGTCATGACTGCCATGAATTTTACAATCCAGTAGAAAGATACAGCACATACGCAGATAACTTCAGTGCACAGAAATACAGTAGGAGGATGGACAGAATTTACAGTGAATTCTACACACACTCTCTGCTTTGGGGATTGAAGAAGACTAGAATCCAGTATCCCCTTGCTACTTTTGCTGCTCTCTAAGTCACTGAAGTTCAAAGTTGTATAAACAGAGTTTTCATAGCATTAGAGGAAGTTCCTTAGAGGTTATCTCATCCAGCCTTCTCATTTTACTGACAAGGAACCTGATGTGCACAGAGAGTTCCCAGGATCACAGAACAAGTTAGTGCAGAGCGAAGACTACAAACTAAGTCTCTGGGCTCTCAGTCCAAGATCTTTCTACCTTCCTTCCTTTACTTAGGGTTCTACAAATTAGAAAATCACATAGACAACAAAAGGGATACCAGGGAGAGATAGAAGTCCTATCTGAAATTTATTCCTGACTATCTGGATTATAACTCTTTTGCCCCCATTTCCTTAGTAACAACTATAAACAATATTCATTTCACAGGTGTTCCCTCATCATTTCGGAGAAATGCATTCTATGTCTGACTATTCTTAGAGAAGATGCTTGGAGACCAGTGAGCCTGGAGCCTAGTCTAATCAAAGTAAGGAAGAAGCCATCCCAAGGGCTGAGCACAGTTACATTTGGCTTTTTAGTCTGGACAATGTTGGCAGGAAGAAGGTTCCATGGTGAGAGTTAATTCAGGAATACCACAGAGTACAGTACTGTGGTTCTAAAGGCCTCATGTAAATGCTGAATAAACTGGCACACTTGTACCACATAACAAGGTGAGACAGGCTGCCCTCTCTTGCCTCAGGCTCAAGAATCCAGCAGAGCAGTTTACCTGCCTAGTTCACAGAGCACCTGGTATGCAGAGCAGCCCCAAGTCAGAGTTTTGCACGTAGTAGGCAGTTGATAAACATTTGTATTAAGGCACAACTGTCTTAAAAATACATGTTTTATTGATGTTCTTTCTCTTTACTTCATAGTCATTCCTGGCAGTAAAAAAAAAAAAAAAAAGCCCATCTTGCCTCCTCCAGATTGAACTCCCATTTTAACAAAGAAGAAAAAGCAAAAATATTAGATTTAGTGACCAAAAGGTATGTGATATTCTGCCTTAGTAGTCCTCCACCTCTCTGCCTGAAGGAAGAATATTTTATTAACTGCTCTTGAGGACCTTCATTGTTTTGTTTTTAAAAATACATTTTATTGATACCTTTGTCTTTACATCATAGTCATTTCAGGGAAAAATCCTTCTCCCTTTCCAGATTTAACCCTCTCTTGTGACCAAAAAAGAAAAGAGCAAGCCCAAACCTCCAGTATGGTGACCCTATCTGATAACATATGCACAATGATGCCCCAGTAGTCCTCTGCCTTTCTGCAAAGAAGAGAGAAGTGTATTTCAATATCTCTTTTCCAGAATCTTCATTGGTTTTTCAGTTACTCAATTTGACTTCCTAATTTAGGGATCTTTTTATATATATATTTTTGTAGGCATTGTATATATTATTCTTTTGGTTCTTGTTATTTCACTCTGCATCAGTTTGCAAATTTTTCCATTTCTCTGAATTCCTATTTTTTATTCCTTTCTACTAAAATACCACACAATGCAGCCTTATACCACAGTGTTTCAGATACTCACCTGTTAACAGACACCTGTTTTGTTTCTGGTTCTGTGCTATCACAAAGAGGGACAGTTGTTTCTCCAAAGTCTGTCTCTTCCCATATTATTCCTTTATTCAAAAACCTTTGATAAATATTTAAATGCATGGATAAGTCGGTGAAATGTACAGGGCAGGAGAAAAAGAGATAGATTCAAACAAACTAGGAAAGAAGGAGAGGAGTGAAGAGTGGAAAGGAGGGTGAGACATTATGGCCTCTTGCACTTCAGTACAATCCTGTAGGTTATCCCTGCAATTCACTCCACATCCCCATCTATTGAAATCCTTCTTTTCCTCTTAAGGTTCACGTGGGCACCGTTTCCTTTTTCCTAATCTAACGTTCCTGATTAAAGGCTCTTCCCATCTAGAACTTTTCTTGAAGCACTGTGTATCTCTCCACTGGCCTTCTGGACAGTCAGCTAGGTGCAACAGTGGATAGTGTTGGGCTTAAAGTCAGAAAGACTTGAGTTCAAATTCTGCCTCAGATACTTCTTAACTGTGTGATACTGAGCTAGCTGTACTTAGCCTTTCCTCCTGTTTTCCTCTAAGTAAAATGTAGTTAATGCTAGAAGGTGATTAAGAGATTGCTGAGTTTTTTGAATTCAGATAGTAAATGCTATGTTCAGAGTCTCGTCCTAGACCCCTGGGGGTGTTACAGGGTGGCCATGAGATTGAGCTCAGTAACTGCTCTTGCTGTCACTACTAACCTACCTTCCCAAGTGGCTGGTGAGAACAGCTGTGACACCTCTGTACCTGGCGGGAGGAGCACCATAGGATTTGAGAGTTGGACGGGACCTTAGAACACAGAGCACAGAATCTTAGAACTGAAAGAGGCCTGCCTTTTCAGCTTGGAATCTTTATACACATGCATGCACAGGTGTGTATGTGAGCTCACAAACACACACACACACACACACACACACACACACACACACACACACACACATACACCCTGCCTATATTTGCCTCTAGAAATTCTACTCATCCATCGAGGTTCATCTCAGATACCTCTTCTTCTATCATATCTTCTCTTCACCACACCAGCCACTAAAGCTAGATATGATCTCTCCCTCTTTTGCATTCCCAAAGCACTTTGAGAGGCAATTGCCTGTAGTGAAAAGAATATAGGACTCAATCAAAAGATTTGGGTTCAAATGCAGTTCTATCACTTAGACTAGATTACATAAAACATTTTTAAAGCATTTTTTGTGTGCCAAGCAGTGTCCTAAACCTTTGGAAATACAAATATAAGAACAAGACAGTTCCTGCCCTTGAGGAGCTTGCATTATAGTGGGGACAGACAACATATAAAAGGGAGCTAAAAAGCAGATAGGTAGGGGGAGGTACCCGTGTAAAAGACAAGTTGTAAAGGCCTGGAAAGTCAGGAGCAGAACTGGCTGAGAAGTAACCATGCCTGGCTGCCTGGCCGGGACACATCTTAGACCAAGGTCCCTGCACAGGGGTAAAGATTTCCAGTGTGAGAAGCCATGGGGGCCAGGTGGAAAAGTCAGGGGAGTCAGAGACTGAGTGGGGTTAGGAGACCTGTGGGTTGTGTGACCTGGCACAAGTCATTGACTCCTTCTCAGCTTCAGTTTCTACACTTATAAAATGAAGGGTGTATGCTAAACAATGTCTAAGGTGTCTTCTATCCCTAAATCCTGTGATCCCGCCGCCTCTCTCAAGAGGCTGAAGTGAGGGCTAAATGAAATGACCTATGTAAAGTCCTTTGTCGATCTTAAAGCCCTATATAAATATAAAGTGTAATGTCTCTTATAGTACTTACATTTGGGCTTGTATTATAATTATTTATCTGTAGCCATCCCCTCACTAGATTACAAGCTGCTTCAGGGCAAAAACTATGATATTAATTCTTTGTCCTTTCTTTAGCACTTAGAATAGAGCTTGTGATATAAGTAATTGGTCATTTGTGGAAGTGAAATTATAAATCTACCAGAGTGGATATTGTCCAGATATTGTCAAAGGGTAGAGAGCAAGATTGTATATCCAGGATGATTAAGGACAGCCTAAGCAAGGAACAAAGGAATTTGGATGCATGTGGATGGCCCCCATATATTTAACTCATCTTTAGTTATGTGCCCAGGCCAGATCTAGGAGGACAGCCAAGTAGGCGGGTGGGGGCAGTGCCCAAACTAGCACAGGTGAAAGGCCAGGTGAGGGCAAGTAGGTGGTGCAGTAGATGGAGCACCAGGCCTGGAATCAGGAAGACTCATCTTCCTGAGTTCAAATCTGGCCTCAGACACTGGCTTATTTAACTTACTCCCTTACTTAACCTTGTTTGCCTCAGTTTCCTCATCTGTAAAATGAGCTGGAGAATGAAATGGCAAACCACTCCAGTATCTTTGCCAAGAAAACCCAAATGGGATTGCGAAGAGTTGGACATGACTGAAAAATGAATATACAACAACAAAAGAGTCCAGATGGCTTTCTCCAGCTCTACATGGAGAAAAGATAAGAATTTTCTGTTCTATAGGATCAGCACTAATGAACTTCCAGATCTCATAGTATCTAGAGCTCCCTGCCTGGTAACTTTCTGATCCCAAGCAAGTAGTAATTCAGTTCAACAGTGACAAGAAATTTCATCACTCCAAGATAATCCCTTTTGTTAGGGGAATTTGGAGACCTACATCTTTCTGACTTCGAACTCAGAGGGTGGAGTAGGGCATGGTATGCTGGGGTGGGGTGGGGTGGGGTAGGATGGGAGGGCAAAGGATTAGTTAAGGCAGCTGCTGCAGTAGAAAAAAATACTGGACTTGGCATCAGAGTACTGGGTTCAAGTGCTGACTCTACTACTTCCTAGCCTTTTGACTATGGGCAAGTCACTTCTCTGGACCTCAGTTTTGCCCTCTATAAAATGAGAGGTTGGAGTAATGCTAAGAACCTTTTAGAATTCTGACATGGATTTCTGTGAAATATGATGCAGCTAAAGTGCAGCTTCCAACATCTCCCATTGATCTGGTTGTAACCCTGAGATAGAACCAGCAAAGTAAGCGCTATCATGACTTGTGATTTTAACCCAACATGTTTCATATTCTTGTATAGTTTCGATTAGCCCATTTCCTATTCTCTTAAAGTTTTTATTTGCCCTTCCCCACCTCACTATTCTCTTTTGTTCTTAGAGTCTCTTCTCCCTTCCCCACAGAAAACACACTAATAAGATGTTATGACAAAACATTCGAAACTTCTTTTTTAAGAGTCCATGAGTCAGTTTGCATGTGCTCACAGTAAAGCTATTGCTGGAAAGCAATCACACACCTGGAAGGGATCATTGGTCGCACTTAGGATCAGATCTCAAAGGGAGAAATTGCTGACACAAGGAATTCTTCTTTTGTACTCTCATGGTGAGAAGAGATCATCTCTAGGTAATTTTTTTAGAAAATTGACTATTTTCCTCAGTTTTCCCCAAATAGGAGCCCAGCCAAAGTTTCAGGTGGCCTGAGCCACTCCTTGACTCTGTCTGTTTCTCTGTCTCCCTTTCCTACTGTCATCTGTTCTTGGTATGGAGCATTAATGCCAGTACTAATGGAAAGAAAGGATAGGGGAAGAAAAATCAAGTTGTAACCTTGATACAATAGTAATAACAAAGTACTAGTTTAACATGAAATTTGCCTGATTATGGATGATATAATCTATTCTGATTTTTAGCTAGAATTACAAAATTAGAAACCTACCAAAATATTACAACATTAGAGCAGAAAAGAATTATAGACCTTAAAGAACATCTAACCCATATCTTCATTTGATAGAGGAGGAAACAGACTCAAGAGAAGGGTAATGACTTAGCTAAGGTCACGTGGCGATTTAATGGCAGAGAGCAGAACCCAAACCAAGGCATTTTCTGGTATAGCATGGCTACTTCCCTTATACAATGTGTACTTTTTTGGGTGTAAATATAGTTTTAGTCCTCCAACCTGATTATATTTAAATCTGGCCTTTAAGGACATTACCATGAAGATGACAGAGTCAGGAGGAGTTCTGAATAAATGCTACTTCATTATTCTCTCTACATTTATAAGAAGTCACCTTCCAGTCTCTGCTTAATGACCTTTAGTGTTGGGAGACTCAGTTTCCTGAAACAGCCCATTCCACTTTTAAACAGCCAGGAAATTTTTCCTTACATCAAACCAAAATCTACCTCAAAAATTTCCACTTCCTAGTTCTACCCCATAGGGCTAAGCAGAACAAACTGAGGGCCACCTGGGCTCCTGTGGATAGATTTTAGGAGGTTTATAAACTTAGATGGGAAAAAAATTACATCTTTATTTTCACTAACCTCTAAATAAAATTGATCATTTCCTTCAATTATGAATGTAGTAATTATAATAATAATAAAACAGTATTCTGAAACGGGGTCCATAAATTTCACCGGACTGCCAAAGGGATCTATGACACAAAAACTGTTCAGAAGCCCTTCTCTACACCAATTCTAGCTTGTCAGTTTCCTACCTAAACTGTAGCTCTCAGAGAGGAACACAATATCTCAGATGTGATCTGACCAGGATACTATCACCTCTCTTGTTCTGGACTCCTCTAATGCAACCCTAGGTTATTAAGGATTTTGGTTCGGTGTTTGGTTTTTTTTTTTTTAAACCACCATGTCTATACTAGTGACATACCTGAGAAGGCCTAATATCTTTTTTTTTAATACCTAAAAGACAGCTAGTAACGTACCTGGATCTCGCTAAAAAAAAAAAAAAGCAAATTTTAATTTAGTTTGTAAATCAGAATTATAGATCTAGAGCTGGAATGAACTTCAGAGACCACTGAGTCCAACCTCCTCATTTTTACAGATGAGGAAACTGAGGTGTCAGTCACACAAAATCAGAGGCAGGATTTGAACCCAGGTCTCCTGACTCCAGAGCCTGTTCTTGTTCCAAAATGCTGAATAACTTTCAGTGTGCAAGGTCATATAAAACTGGTATTACTTGGAAGCCAAGTAACTAGGACTGTCCTCTAAAGGGAAATTATTCTCCCTGACATGTCCCCAAACCATTCCAACTCTCCTCAGCTCTCATGTCCACTTGTAGAAGAAAGAAGCCTGTAACAGAAACACAGTGTTACTCAGATGGGGCTGTGATCTCACTGATTTGGAAGTCCCCTCCCAACAATGCAGATTGAAACCTATCCATGCCTGTGGGCAGCTAACTCTTGGTCATGTCCTTTCATAAATTCTCAAAGGCCTTCCTCACTTTTCTTGACTTCATGAGAATACAAGCAGAATGCTCTGGCCATCTACCTGTCACTCTTCCTACATAACCAGTCCATTGTCTTTTCTTGATGGCATGTTTTGCTTCGGTTCTTTGAAGTTCCTGATTGGTTGGTTGTATGTTTTAGCCTGCTCACATCCACTACGCACCTTTCCATTGTCCACTATATGATATTCATTTTTAGTCAGAGACATGCCTCACTACCGTACAACAATACAGGGAGTGTGTTAGTATTAAAAAGATAGGCCTTCTGTCAATTGGGGAATGGCTAAACAAATGGTGGTATATGAATGTAATGGAATATCATTGTGCTGTAAGAAATGATGAATCTGATGAATACAAAGAAGTACAGAAAGACATGAACCAATGCAAAGTGAAATAAACAGAGATGGGGAAAAATATACACGCTATCAACTACAATAAAACAATAAGGACTGAGTGCAAAATTATAATGACCAAATTTGACCTTAAAGAAAATGCGTGAGAAGACACCTACCCTCACTTCTCTGCAGAAGTATGGGACTGTAGGTAGGAAATACCACATATGATTTCAGACTTTTTTGATGTATTGGTTAGTTTTGCTGAGCTTTTTTTCCTTACCCCTTTTTTAAAAATTCTTTATTCTAAGGGATGGTTCTCTGGGACAAAGTTAGGGAAAGAACATAGCATAAAATCTAGGTGATTTAAGAACAAATGATAGCAATTAAAAACTTTTTTCTCCCCTAAAGGTGTACCTTTGCTTTCATGAGAAATAACTTCAATTTCACAAAGATTGTACAGCCCATTCATTCTCTTCCTGTTAAACTCTAGGCCCAGTTCATTGTCCTTCTATATGTCCTAGATATACAAGCTCTATAAATTGTCCATCCAAATGCATTTTGTAATTTGGGCAAAATATTCTTTATCTACTTTATCCTTTTGTGGATGGTCAGGCCAAACTCCTTTGAGTGGTTACAGATCTTTTTGCAGAAGACTTTGCAATTTTGGAGGCATCTGCAAACAGAAGCATCTGTAGACCCTTACCAATCACAGGGACTCTCTCTTTACCTTAGAGGGTGTGCAGGATCTTCTCCATCACAGTGGTGAATGCCCTTTGGTGAGTATACATCCCTGTTTTATGCCCCACCTGTTTATGATTACAGGGTCATTGAACATATTGTTTCTGTTGTTATATCATTCAGGGAATCTCGAATGTTGTTGTAAGGACAGGAGACACTTTGTTTAAAAAAAAGACTTTAAGGAAAAAACATTTGTTCTACTGGATTAAATGCCGTTTCATAATCAGCAAACAATAACCACAGGGTGATCTTATGTTCTCTGTATCTTTTAATCATTGTGAAATAGAAAGATGTGGTCCATTGTTCAGTATCACTTAGGAAAGCCTTCGTGCTCCATAATGATACCCTGATTGAGAATGACTCACGTGAAGATTTTGTATACATGGGAGAGCAGACGTCTAGGTCTGTAATTATTGATATTCTCTCAATGACCTTTTTTCTTTCTTTTGGTGGTTGTTATTTAGTTGATTAGTCACTCTGACTCTTCATGACCCCGTTTGGGGTTTTCTCGGCAAAGATACTGGAGTGCTTTGCCATTTCCTTCTCCAGTTCATTTTACAGATGAGGAAACTGAGGCAAACAGGGTTAAATGAATTGCCCAGAATCACAAAGCTAGGTCTTCCTGACCCCAGGCCCAGCTGTCTATCCACTGCACCACTTGCTGTTCTTTTTCTTTTGATATTAAGGTATTAATAAGATGATTAATGAGATTTTTTCCAACACCTTTCCTATCTTCTCCTACCTCAGACACTTTGTATGTCAATACCTGAATGTCACAGTCCTTTGTAGAGAAAATAGTTTGTTATAGTAATTTTTACAAATCTTTTCCCTTTTTTTTTGTTCTCCCTGTTTGCCCTTCCATCTTTATCCTTAAATGCCCTTGGGATAGCTTTGCTTAGTTGGATGTCTTGCCAGGATTTCTTTAAATTGGTTTTACCCTCCACTGCTTTTCTTTGCTTTATGAGATAATACTTCTAATAATAATCCATCATCCTTTTTCATATGATTTTACAAATAAGTTTCTATTCTAATCTAGTATTTCTGACAGCCATCACTCTAGTTGTCAAGTCAGATGTTTGCTGACTAAGGCACTTTCTGGGATCTTTTGGTCCCCTCTTTGTTACAACACATTTACATTGATTAAACTGTTGTATACAATTATTATAATCGATGTGGAAATAATTCTTCATTTTCATTGACAATTACTTGTTTAGTTCAGAAATGGGTTTCATCAATGAGCAAGCATCTATTATAGCCTACTATGTGCCAGGCACTGTGCTATGTTCTGAAGGGAGGGAGGGAAGGGGGGAGAGAGAGAGAGAGAAAGAGAGAGAGGAAGGAAAGAAGGAAGGAAGGAAAGAAAGAAGAAAAAATGAAAGAAAAAAGCAGATGGATAGATCATTTATTAAAAGCATACTATGTCACAGGCACTGTGCTGGATTGTAGGAATACAAATAGAAGCAAAAAAAATAGTCCCTGCTCTCTGAAGAAATTTATATTCTAATGTAAAGGTGGAGGAGGGTAAGGGGGTAAGGGCAGGAGAGTCAAGGAGCAGGAAATGGATCCCTGTAGGGCAAGACGTGAAGTCTGAGGAGTCAGGGGGGAGGCTGGATTAGAAGTGAGCATGGCTGGGGGAAGCTAGATGGCGCAGTGAGTAGAACACCAGCCCTGGAGTCAGAGGACCTGAGTTCGAATTTGGCCTCAGACACTTGACACATGTATTAGCTGTGTGACCTTGGACAAGTCACTTAACCCCAATTGCCCTGGCCCCCCCCAAAAAAACAAACAAATAAACAAACAAACAAAGAAGTGAGTGCGGCTGGCCTGGGCTTTTCCTCAAATGGAGGTTCTGGCCAGGAACTCACCAGTGGGAGGAGGAGGCAATGAGAAAGAAGTTAGGGCACAGCTGAAAAGTAATCCAGAAAGTCAGGAGTGTAGTTGGGATATAAACACAAAAAATGAAACCACTTCAGCTCTTAAGAGCTTATATTCTATCATGGAAAGCAATATATATGTATTGTATATATGTGAATATGTGCATGTATACATATATATGTGCAATAGATGGTGTATATGTGTGTGTATTCACATAAAATGAATACAAGAGTTGTCTTAGTACATAAGTACATCTCAGGGATTTGTTGGTGGGATGGCGGAGGACCGGCCATAATATGCCTGGAATCCCTATTTCCTCGGCCCACCCTGCATCTTCAGCAAGATGGTGAAATTATCCTAAAGAATTATATAGGGAAACTAAGACCTGCTAAGATACTACAAAGCAAAATTAAATCGTGTTTGCTGTACTTTGTTTAATAAGTCAGGAAAGTCTTATTCCATTAGTATAGCAGTTCTCAAACTTTTTGGTCTTGAGAGCCCTTTATATTCTTAAAAAAATTTTGAGGATCCCAAAGAGTTTTTATGTGGATTTTTTATTGGTATCGCCAATTAGAAATGAAAAGTCTTAGTATTTTACTTCAGAGATACTCTGAAAAGGAGATTCTTGGACCACACCTTTAGGACCACTCACTGGTCCTAAATAGATTTCAATCTCATGAACAGCAAGGGACCATGTTATTTTTTTTCACATCTTCATGTCACCCTATCTCCCTGGATCTAGCACTGTACATTGCACAGAATAAAAGCTTAACAATCATTTGTTTAACTGAATTCAGAGTAGAAATATAGTAAACTAAAGTTTGGACAAGAAGTTTTTTGAGTTAAGCCTCAGTCAACTGGAAAATTAAATTAACCGAAACTGCCCACCCACTAAGCATTGCAGTGAGACCTTGAGCAAATCACTTTGTATAACTAAGTTTCTTCCTCTTCAGAACGAAAAGGTTGGAGTAGGTGGTCTTTAAGTTGCATTTCAGCTCTGACAGTCATTTCTAGCAGGGCTTTATTGTTGCCTAAAGAAACAATTCCTAAGAGAGTGAGCACTGACAAATTCAAGGGTTTATCATAGCACCATTGAACTGGGGCTGCAAGGCACCTCTAAAAGCCATCTAGATCATTCCCTTTATTTTACAGATGAGGAAATTGAGGCGTAAGGTGGTTAAGTGATTTGCCAAAGGTCACATAGGTAATAAGTATCAGAGTAGGGATTTGAGCTCAGATCTAATGACTCCAAAATCGGTTCTGTTTTCAGTGTACCAGGCTGCCTGACCCTCTGGAGATTTAGGAGCAGAGGGAGGAGGAAGGAGCCACAGCAGCATTGACTTTGACTTCAGGAGGCCTGAGCTTTACTCCTAGAGCTGCCACTCACTCATTTTGTGGCCTTGGGCAAGCTCCCTCTTCTCTGGACCTCATTTTTCTCATCAGTACGATGAGGGTTTGGGCTAAGTGGCGTCTGAAAGCCCTCGTGAGTCAGGAGGCTGCTGGATGTGGATGAAGAAATACTTAATTATAAGCCTCCACAGCCTAACTGAACACAGGAAGGCCCAAGAGACCTGAGGACTAAGGGTCAACAAGGTAGGAGCCGCCTGAGGAACAAAATGCAGGAGGCGCAACAAGGGGCATTTTGAAAAATTATTTTTAAAAAATAAATGCACATAAATTATAATGACGGAAAATCCTGTTCTCCAAGGCCCATAGGGATTTATGTTGTACTAAGTCAAGTTGCATATTTCACAATAAAGATGCAGAGCTTTACTAAGGCACACAAACACCACTGTCCAACTCTGCCCTGAAGTCAAAGAAGTGAGTGGGGAGGGACTTCTGTGCATTTTGACTACAAATTGGAAATATGTAAAACATATGCAAAATAAAGTGCCCTGCCATTTTTGAGCCATCTACTTGGGTACTTTTTGTAGTGGGACTGCAGTACTGAAATTAAAATTTCTAACCCCAGAGAGGTAATGGACTACAGGAAAGACTAATGACAGCTAAGGGGTTTTCAAGGCCAGCCATCCCTTGGTCTCATTCTGGCCATATACACTTCCCCTCTTAGGGCCTCATTTGTGGTTGTTTTTTTCCTTTGCAAAATGAGAGGTTTGAACTAAAGGCCCCTTCTAGTACTAACATTTTATGGTTTAAGGTCCCTCTCAGCTCTTCTTAATTATGAACCAATTTTATCCTGATTTTATCAACCAAAGATATTTGATTAGAACAGGATTAAATTCTTAGAAGGAACTGAGAAGAAATTTCCTTGCCCAATTTTCCCCTACTTCCTACCTAATCTCATTGCCAAATAGTTATTCATAAAACCGAACAGGGAAAATGCAGACAAACTAGCTTCTCTGATAAGGGTTTCCTATCCTTCTATTTCTTCCCAGTGAGCAACTTAATCCTTTCATTTTCTTTCCTCCCAGTAACCAAGAATATAAGCTATAAGTCAAAGTCACTTTGACAGAATCTACAAGTCAGGTTCTTTTATACATCTTCATTAGTTCTCCAGATGGTCATGATTTATATATTCCTGTTAAACAAAAATAAAAGCTCAGATGAGGACGGTACCTTACAGGTCATCTGGTCCAACCCATTACCAAGTACAGGAATCTCTGTCTCCAACAGGTAAACCAAGCTTTGCTTCTATACTTACAATTATGGGGAATTTTCATCCTCCCAAGGTGGCTTGGTCTATTATTGAACTGTTGTGAGTGCTAGCAAGTTTTTCCTTATATTGAGTCAAAATTTACCTTTCTGAAACTTCTTCCAGTTAGTCCTAACTCTGCCTTCTATGGCTAAGAAAAATAATTCTAATCCACTTTCTATGTACCTGACATTGAATGCCAGGATGACGATCTTGGCCTTTTTTCTTGTATCTGTTATGTTTTAATAGGGAACCAAATGAAGTCTTTAGAATTACAAATTTGGCCTCTGTGTAGGATGAATCAGTAAGGGAGAGATTGAGGACCTATTCCACTGGGGATACCCTGTGCCGTGTGATATTGGTGTATGTTTTTATGTTGCTGACAGCTACTTAGATAAACAGCAGGTGTACAGCAGAGAGATTGGGTGCATTTTTTGAGTGAAAATTAAGTCACACTGAAAGAGTAGCACTGGGGACATTGTTTAAACTGATTTCATTCTATTGTACCTATGTAGCCAGTGATTTTAATGGAAAAAAAGCTTCAAAGAGAAAACTGCTTGGTTTCTGAACAATAGACATGGGTCCAAAGCAAGTTCAGAAAAGAGGCAGAATGGCATACAATGGAGCCCCAGGCCAGCCTTATAAGCATCTCTGAGCCTCAGTTTCCTCTTGATAAAATGGAGATAATCCTATTTTCAGTCCCCACCTTTGCCAGTATTGTTGTGAGGAAAACACTTGATAAACTCTTGGGTGCTCCTCAAACCACCTGCAGAAGCTCTGAGTTAGAAGAGACCTCAGTGGTCTCTGGTCTAATCCACACCTAAACCAGAATCCCCTCCTGTCCCATGAGATGCCAGGTAAGTGGGCATCCAACCTCTTCAGAAAGACATCCAACAGGAGGGAACCCACCACAGGCCAAGGCAGGCTGTTCCATTTGGGGTGACTTCTCCTCACTGGGAGGCTTTTCTTTACATTGTCTAAACTTGCTTTGTTGTGCCATGCCCCCATTACTCTGAGTTCTGCCCCATGGGAACAAGCCTAAATCCCCTCCCACATGACAGCCCTTCAGAGCTTTGGAGACTGCTCTCCTGTTCCTCCCATTCCTCAAGCTTTCTTTTCTCCAGGCCCAGCTCCTTCAGCTGTTCTCACATAACTTGCACATGAGGCCCTTTACTACCTTGGTTGTTCTCCTCTGGACTCAATTATAATTATCCCCATTTCATAGAACCTAAAGCCCAGAAAAGGGAAGTAACTCGCCCAAGGTCACAGAGTGGTAAGCACCAGACCTGAGACTTGATCCATACCTCTTTTGACCCATGGAGTCTCATTTATGATTTCTTGAAATAGAGCACTGAAAAGTCCAAATCACTCCAGCTCTCACTGATTGACCAGTAGTAGGTCCAGCCCAAGTCTCACTTGGTCATTGTTTGGGTTTTGATGGCTCAGACTAAGTATAAATAGCAATTGTTTCTGTCCCGGCTAGAAACTCTAAAGTTCTTCCCTTCCCACTTTGATTTTTTTTTTTTGAGTAGGCAGACTAGGCCATCTTTCGCCTCATATCTTACGTAGCCTCAAATCACTGAATGGATATTACCCCAAACAAACTGAGACCTGGGAAAGACCTTAACTTAAAAAGGCCAAGGTCTCCTACTGCATCCAAGGCCATCTCCAGTCACCCTGATCTGTGTCTGGGACTCGGATGACCCTGGAGGAGAGAGGGAGGCTGAGGACTTTGCACAGCTCTCCTCACTGAAATCCAATTCATTCACAAGTCAAGACCTCACCCTCCTGATGTCGCGGGTCCCCTTAGAGAAGGAAGGACAAACCACAACAAAAGACAATAGACTCCAAGTACAGAGCCCTACCCTACTGTAGTGCATCTCATTAAAGGGGAGGTATATAATTGTATATAATCGGGGGTGAGGTGCTACTAGAGTCCCTCGTTCCCCTGTATAGTAGCCATGGGTTTGGGGTTTGTTGTTTTTTTTGTGGGGGGTGTTACCTGTGAATTCTTTCAATTGCCATTTCATTTTCTGTGTTCAGAAATTCTGGGCAGTTCTCTTGTGTTATTTCTGTAATGTTAAAATCTTTCTTTCTGTTGTTTTTTGGGAGACTTATGATTCTTAGGTTGTCTCTGCACATCCCATCTCCAGGATCAGAATGTTTTGCTTGCACAGGGAGCGTATTTTCATTTAAAGTTACTGGTTCATTGTTCTTGTTTTGTTTTGTTTTTTGCTTCTCTTCTAGCTTTCCTTTCGCTTGTGCACACCTGCATTCCTGATCTAGTGTTCTCTCTTTTGTTTCTCTGGTGAGGCTTGCCATTGCACATTCCAGTCTTTCTATTCCACCCATTATTTTTGCTGTGCAGGCCATAAATTATTCCCTCATGATTCTCATTTCTCTTTTGAACCCCTGAGGAATAGCGTGTTGTGGTTCCATGTTCTCCCCACATTCTGCTTGGTCCTCTGTCTCATTAAGTGTTGTATCACTTTTCTTCATCATGCAGTAGATAGATTCACAGATACCTGAACTGGTTAATTAGATCTGGAGACCATATTTCCTTCTGTTGCTAGTATTTTCCCTGTTGATTTGTCGGCTTGTGTTCAAGGTCTTTGAGTTTTATTCTTCCTGAGATTGTTGGTAATTTCAGTCTTCCCCCACCTCTCCCATCTCTGGGGTTTCCACAGCCCTAGAAAACTATTCACTTTCTGACTCAGTCCCCTCTGATGGTGGTGTCCTTGGGGGCTGGATCTCAAAGTGTCTCAGCCTTCCCTCACACGTGGTAATTTACAGTTCACCATCTAGGTCTCTGCCCCAAGTGACTTTTGAATGGTCATAGCTGGACTCAATTAGGTGCTGCGCTCTCTCCCTCAAACATAGTGGAATGCTTCACACACACACACACACACACACACACACACACACACACACGGCATCCTGTCCCAGCCCCTCTGTTTCTTACTTCCCTGGCCTGGTGTTTGCAGTTCAAAGCTTTGCTACACTGATGCCACAGAGTTGTCTGCCCCTGCATCGGCAGTTCAGAATTTTGCAGTGCTGGTACTACGCAGCCCATCAGGCTTTTGCTCCTGACTGGTTGGAGCCCCACTGGTTGTCTATGGAAGCCCAGGCAATCTTCAACAGCCTGGAGCTGGGGTCTCCACTCCAATGGAAAGAGGACGGGGGCGTGGGGTTGGGTTTCATTTTAAGCCTGTGTCGTGTCTTTCGTTCTGCTAGTGCAGTTGTGTTCGAGGTGGGAGAGAGGTGCTAACTGGGCTCGGGATCAGTGAGCATCAGTTCATGGGTTCATTTTGGGGTTTGGGAGTTTTGGGGGGAGGTTGTTAACCTTCTTTTTGAATGCTAGAAGAGCATGGAAACAATGAAAGTTGCTTTATCTTGGTCACATAATTTCTGTTTTGAAAAGATTTGAGAAGCTGGATCAGAGAAAATGTGTAGGCCTCCATCTTGCTCACATGACTCATGTGAAGTGCCACCCCTGTAGAGTAGCAACAAATGGCCTTCTTGACCCAATCCAGTGGAGAAGTCTACTAGATCATTCTTCCTTTGGGGTAGGCCAAGGTGAAGATGCTGTTTATTAGAATGACTGACCCAGAGGGGCTCTTTGAACATAATGTTAACGATAGAATGTCAGAGCTGGAAAGGACCTTAGAGACTGTTTACTCCAACTCCCTCATTCTATTCAAACAAACAAACAAAAGTCTCTTAAGGCCGAGAAATGGAAAGTGCCACATCCAAAGCCACAGCACTGGCATCTTTACCTTCACCCCAACTTAACACCCCATTTTATGCCATAAGTGATTTAGCAATTTCCCAGATCAGATACTTAGAACCAGGGATCTTAGAGGGCTTCTAATCCAATCCCTCATCTTATAGATAAGGAAACTCAGGCCCGCAAAGGTTAAGTGACTTGCTCAAGGTCACCCAGGTAGTAAGTGACTGAGCTGGGACTTCAGCCCAGTCCTTTGATTCCAAGTGCGGTGCTATTTCCATTGCTTGCAAGATGATAGAACACCGTTCCCCAAGAGCCTAAGGAAGAATATAGAAAGATAAGTAAAAAGTAAGACAGAGGCCAAGTGAGACACATTTTGTGGTGAGAGAAGGGAGACTAGCTCTCTTAAATCTTGTTCTCTCCTCTGTTCCTATGTGTTCCAGGGTTCACCTCAGTGGCAACCCTTAGCAGAGTGACTGGGGATATGGTGGGTGTATACACTCCTAGAGGCTGCTCTGGCCTGCCCTACTGGCACTCAGGGTGACAGTGAGTTGGCGAGACACAGGGTGTGGGGAAAACTTGCCTTGTCATTACTCAGGCAAGGCCCATTCTGGGAACAAGCAGAAATTGACTCCCTGGTGTTTTCAAGAGCAGAGAATCAGAACTTTTGTGACTGGACCTGGAAGGAGAATAGGACCAGGGCTGAAAATACTGCCTGAACAGTTATAAGATATTCATTAGAATATGGATGCTGGGTAGAACCAAGACCCCATTCTGATGGCCTGTAAATACTGGCAGCAAATTTTTAAAATCTAAGGAGAAACTATAGAAAGTATCCTTGTCTATGAGTCACAGCTCCTAGCCAGAGGGAGGCAAGGTGGAGTAGTTTTGGGGATTGTTGTAGCAGGCTGAGGGAGAGAGGAGAGAAAAAAGAGAAAGGATTTAGCATCATAGATTTTTTTAAAGGGTAGAATAGACCTTAAAGATCATCTATTACTGCTCCTTTCTTTCATAGATTAAGGCCCAGAAAGAAAAATGATTTCCCTAAGATTCCACAGCAAGTCAATGAGAAAGGCAAATCCAGAAGCCATAGAGTCTCCATATTGGAAAGGCCCCCTGAGGACCTCGAGGCCAGCCCACACTTGACTAAGAATCTCCTCTACCATGAAGACTGCTTCTGAGGAGGAGCCCATGACCTCCCACAGCAGCTCATTCCACTTTGGAATAGCTGTGATTGTTAGGACGTTTTTTCATAAAGAAAAAGCCTGAATTTGTGTCTTTGCAAATTTCCCTCATTACTGCTCATTCTGCCCTCCATGTTCAAATATTTAAAGGCAGCTATCCTGTCTTCTCTAAGTTTTTTCTCCACACTAAACGTAACCAGTTTCTACAACTCAACTATCCACCAGGCCTGGTGCTAGGTGCTAAGTGAAGCAGCCCCTGCCCTCAAGAGACATGTGCATACATAGAAATTTGTAAAAACTTTATATTTATTTAGCTTAAAATTCATGCCCTTCACTCAACCAGTTATCTTCCCCTGGACATTCAGTAGCTTATCAGGAGTCTCTTAAAATATGTCTCTCAAAGCTGTATACAATACTTCAGGTATAGTCTAACTGGGGCAGGACATAGTTGTCAAGTCCTAGACAGTAGGACTTTGGTCCTCTTATTATAGCCTAAGATTGCATTAGTTTTCTTGGTTGCTATATCACGCAATTGATTCATTGAGCTTATAGTCCCACAAAATCCCCAGATCTTTTTCAAATAAACTGCTTTTTAGCCACACCTTCATCATTTTGTACTTAGGGTGTTTATTTTTTGAAGTCAATATAAGACTTTAAATTTATTCCTATTAAGTTTTATTTTATTAGATAAGGCCTACTATTTTAGCCTGTCGAGATCTTTTGAATACCAATTCTGTTATATTGTTTTAGCTCTCTCTCTCTCTCTCTCTCTCTCTCTCTCTCTCACAGGTTCATGTCATCTACAGATTTGATGTGCATTCCATCTATGCGTTTATCCAAATAATAGATATAAATATTGACACAGAGCCAAGCACAAATCGCTGTGGCACTCCACTGGAGATATCTTTCCCCGTTGGCATCGGATTATTGATGGTTACTTTCTGGGTCTGACCATTTAACCAATTCCAAATCCTAATTGTACTATCATTTAGCCTATATATTTTTTTCCACAAGGATAGCAATGAAAGGCTGCCAAATTGTGCTGCTAAAATTCAGGTAAAATATATTTACAGCATTTCCCTGATCTTCCCGTCTAGTAACTCTTTCAAAATGGAAATGAAGTTTGTTTGATATGCCCTTTTCTTGATGAGTTGTCACTTTGTGATCACATCTTCCTTTTCTAGCTTTTCGTTAAACTATTATTTAATAATATGTTCTAAAATGTTACCAGGAATCAAAGCTCACCATCCTATAGTGTGTGGACTTCAATGTCTTTCCTTTTTTGAAAATCATGATTACCCTAGACCATTTATTCCAGAAGTCAGCTGCCAGTTCTTCTCAGAGTTGCTTTTGTTTAAAGAAGGAACTTCACTTCCTCCTATAAGAATATGACCACTCTACCTGGAGAGTGGGCTATGGAGTTCAGGGCTTTTCTGGCGAATATGCGCAGATCCCTCCTAAGCCTCATCTCCTCAGTCAAAATAAATTTGAAGGAGCCTGAGCAAAGGGCTCAGGTGTCAGGGGAGCAGAAAGGTTGCTCAGAGATACAGACTTGCTCTAGGCATAGGAAGCTCTAAGCATGAACGACCCCATGCCCCTAGCAGACATGCCTGGCAATCTCAGGGCATAGGGGTTCTGCTGAGATGAAAAAGGAGAATCCACAGAAAGCCCTGGGGAAATACAGTGAAGATACTACTAGCCTTGGGGGTCATGAACTGGCTTTGATCCAGGCTCCGTCAAAGGCAATTGTCTCTCACTGTTTTCCTCATCGATAAGATGTAGGTGCCAGATAAGGTTGTTTCTAAGGCCCCTTTGATATTCTATGTTGAGGGTAGTGGAATTCAACAGAGACATGGATTCAGAGCCTCACTCTAATATTGCAGTCACTTAACTTCCCTGAGCCTCAGTTTCCTCATTTGTAAAAATTTGGATAATAATATTTGCAATGCCAGCTTTGGGCCTATTGTGAGGAAAGCATCATTCTTTGTACAGGGTGTTCCTAAAGTCTGGACATATAGGCAAAAATACATATTTTTGAGAAATGAATGAAATTTTCAACATTTTATTTAATTGGAATATTAACAAATAACATCTTCAATTCATTTGTGATGCAAAGGTTGATGCGCTTTGCAAGATTCATGTGAACTCGATGCGATAACTCCAATTGCCATCAATTGTCTATGTGTCCAGACTTTAGGAACACCCTGTACATTACATCATGGTACAAATATGAACTATGATACGAGGTCTTCTCCAGCTCAGACATTCTGTGATTCTATCATATGGAGGTTGCCAGTAAATAACTTGAGGACAACCTTGTTGGGAACAACTGAGTTACTGTTCCCAGTAAAGAAAGAAAGGGAGAATTAAGACATAATAACATCATCAAAAGCCAGAAAGAGTCAGGCATTCCACAAAGGGGAGTGTGGTCAATGCTTGGCTGTAATTTGGGGGCAATTAGGTTACTAAGATGTGTTTCTAAACCTCAAAGAGACAGAGGGAAAATGAATCAACACTGCATTAAAGTGATTTTCCTCTCTCAGGAAACTTCCCTCCACTAACTCTCTACTTTAACCTTTCACAAAAACTTTCATGGTTCCTTTCCTCTTTCCATGGCTATCCATCACTCTACCCTTGTTCAGAGCTCTTCTTCATCTCCCTGCCCTCCTTTTGCCTACTGTTACTTCCTCTGATGTCCACTCTTTGATCCAGCCTAGTGCCCATTCCCTCATGCTGCCCTGAAGAGACTGTCCTTTTTTCATCAGCTCCTGACCATTTACAACATCTTAGAGTTTGTAAGGACCTTAGAACACAGAACACAGATCTTGAACAAACCCTTTTAATGCCTCTGGGTTTTGATTGCCTCACCTAGGGAAAGTGAAGGTATTGGTCTCTAGATGATCCCTGATAGTATTTCTGAATCTGAGGGATTTTAAAAAACTAACAAGAAGAAAATAAATGGCAGTTATGTTTTTTTTAATTTATTTATTTAACATATTTAGTTTTCAGCATTGATTTTCACAAGAGTTTGAATTACAAATTTTCTCCCCATTTCTACCCTCCCCCCCACTCCAAGATGACGTATATTCTGGTTGCCCTGTTCCCCAGTCAGCTCTCCCTTCTGTCACCCCACTCCCCTCCCATCTCCTTTTCCCTTCTTTTCTTGTAGGGCAAGATAAATTTCTACGCCCCATTGCCTGTGTATCTTATTTTCTAGTTGCATGCAAAAACTTTTTTTTTTTGGTTTTGAACATCTGTTTTTAAAACTTTGAGTTCCAAATTCTCTCCCCTCTTCCCTTCCCACCCACCCATTCCCTATGAAGTCAAGCAATTCAACATAGGCCACATGTGTATCATTATGTATAACCCTTCCACAATACTCATGTTGTGAAAGACTAACTATATTTTGCTCCTTCCCAACCCATCCCCCTTTATTGAATTTTCTCCCTTGACCCTGTCCCCTTTCCAAAGTGTTTGTTTTTGATTACCTCCACCCCCATCTGCCCTCCCCTCCATCCTCCCCTACCTTTTTTTATCTTCTTCCCTCTTCTTTCCTGTGGGGTAAGATACCCAATTGAGTATGTATGGTATTCCCTGCTCAGGCCAAATTTGATGAGAGCAAGATTCACTCATTCCCCCCTCACCTGCCCTCTCCCCTCCTCCCACAGAACTGCTTCCTCTTGCCACCTTTATGCGAGATAATCTACCCCATTCTATCTCTCCCTATCTCCCTCTCTCAATATATTCCTCTCTCATCCCTTAATTTGATTTTATTTCTTTTAGATATCTTCCCTTCATCTTCAACTCACCCTGTGTCCGCTCTCTCTCTCTCTCTCTCTCTCTCTCTCTCTCTCTATATATATATATATATATATATATATATATACATATATATATATACACACATACATATATACATACATGCACATTCACTTATATATATATATATACATAAATATGTATATATATATGCATATTCCTTTCAGCTACTATGATATTGAGGTCTCATGAATCATACACATCATCTTTCTATGTAGGAAGGTAAACAAAACAGTTCAACTTTAGTAAGTCCCTTATGATTTCTCTTTCTTTTTTACCTTTTCATGCTTCTCTTGATTCTTGTGTTTGAAAGTCAAATTTTCTATTCAGCTCTGGTCTTTTCACTGAGAAAGCTTGAAAGTCCTCTATTTTATTGAAAATCCATATTTTGCCTTGGAGCATAATACTCAGTTTTGCTGGGTAGGTGATTCTAGGTTTTAATCCTAGCTTCATTGACCTCCGGAATATCATATTCCAAGCCCTTCGATCTCTTAATGTAGAAGCTGCCAGATCTTGGATTATTCTAATTGTGTTTCCACAATACTCAAATTGTTTCTTTCTGGCTGCTTGCAGTATTTTCTCCTTGATCTGGGAGCTCTGGAATTTGGCGACAATATTCCTAGGAGATTTCTTTTTGGGATCTATTTGAGGAGGCGATCGGTGGATTCTTTCAATTTCTATTTTGCCGTGTGGCTTTAGAATATCAGGGCAGTTCTCCTTGATAATTTCTTGAAAGATGATATCTAGGCTCTTTTTTTGATCATGGCTTTCAGGTAGTCCAATAATTTTTAAATTATCTCTCCTGGATCTATTTTCCAGGTCAGTGGTTTTTCCAATGAGATATTTCACATTGTCTTCTATTTTTTCATTCCTTTGTTCTGTTTTATAATATCTTGATTTCTCATAAAGTCACTAGCTTCCACTTGCTCCAATCTACTTTTTATGGTAGTGTTTTCTTCAGTGGTTCGTTGGACCTCCTTTTCCATTTGACTAATTCTGCCTTTCAAGGCATTCTTCTCCTCATTGGCTTTTTGGAGCCCTTTTGCCATTTGAGTTAGTCTATTTTTTAAGGTGTTGTTTTCTTCAGTATATTTTTCAGTATTTTTTTCGGTCTCCTTTAGCAAGTCATTGACTTGTTTTTCATGGTTTTCTCGCATCCTTCTCATTTCTCTTCCCAATTTTTCCTCTACTTCTCTAACTTGCTTTTCCAAATCCTTTTTGAGCTCTTCCATGGCATGGACCAGTTCATGTTTTTCTTGGAGGCTTTTGGTGTAGGCTCTATGACTTTGTTGACTTCTTTAGGCTGTATGTTTTGGTCTTCTTTGTCACCAAAGAAAGAATCCAAAGTCTGAGACTGAATCTGGGTGTGTTTTCACTGCCTGGCCATATTCCCAACCAGCTAACTTGACCCTTGAGTTTTTCAGCAGGGTATGACTGCTTGTAGACTAAAGAGTTCTATGTTCCACGTTTGGGGGAGGTGTGCCAGCTCTGCCATACCAGCACTCCTCCTTCCCCAAGAACCCCCAACCCGGACTGGGCTTAGATCTTCAGCAGGCTGTGCACTCCTGCTCTGATCTGCCACTTAATTCCTCCTACCAGGTGGGCCTGGGGCCAGAAGCAACAGCAGCTGTAGCTGGCCCACCTCCGCTGCCCGCGGGGCTGGAAGCCGAACTGCGAACTCCTTGCACTTCCGCAGCTTTTCCCACTAACCTTCTCCACTGTCTTTGGTGTTTGTGGGTTGAGAAGTCTGGTAACTGCTGCAGCTCACTGACTCAGGGCGCTAGGGCCTGCTCCACCCGGCTCCTGGTCTGGTTGGTCCGAGCAGCTCACGCTGGGCTCTGCTCTGCTCCGCTCCCAGCTCCCAGTTCCGTGTGGGATAGACCTCACCCAGAGACCATCCAGGCTGTCCTGGGCTGGAGCCCTGCTTCCCTCTGCTGTTTTGTGGGTTCTGCAGTTCTAGAATCGGTCCAGAGCCATTTTTTATAGGTTTTTGGAGGGACTTGGCGGGGATCTCACTGCTTTCCAGCCACCATCCTGGCTCCACCTCCGGCAGTTATGTTTTTAAGCAAACAGTTTGGATTTCTTGAGTGCCCCTACCCCCTACAGGAGTATTTCTTGATCACAGTAATTGTTAACCATCTTTCAGTCCTTAAATTACCATGTATCTACTTGTGTTTGTTTTGTTTTATGCATTTAATTATTTTTACATTTAATTTTAATTTTTTCTCAATTATATATAAACAAAAATTTTTAACATCCATTTTTTAAAATTTTGAGTTCCAAATTCTCTCCCTTCCTTCCTCCCATCACCCCTTCTTGAGAAAGCAAGCAATTGATAGAGATTATTCGTGTGCAGTCATGTAAAACATTTCCATATTAGCTATGTTGCAAAAGAAAACAAAGACAAAAAAAAAGAATAATAAAGAAAAATTTAAAAGTATGCTCTAATCTGCATTCACACACCATCAGTTCTTTCCCTAGAGGTAGGCAGCATTTTTTATCATAAGTCCTTCAGAATTATCTTGGATCATTGTATTGATCAGAATAGCTAAGTTATTCATAGTTGACCATTGTACAGTATTGCTGTTGCTGTATACAGTGGTCTCCTGGTTCTGCTAATTTCACTTTGCATCAGTTTATGTAAGTCTTCCCAGCTTTTTCTGAAAGCACATTCTGCTCATCATTTCTTAAAGCATAATAATATTCCATCACAATTGTATACTACAGCTTGTTCAACCACTCCCCAGTTAATGGGTATCCTTTCAATTTCCAGTTCTTTGCTGCCACAAAAAGAGCTGCTATAAATATTTTTGTACATATAGGCTCTTTTCCTTTTCCTTTGATCTCTTTGGGGTACAAACCTAGTAGTGGTATTGCTAGATCAAAGGTATGCAGTTTTATAGCCTGTTGGGCATAGTTCCAAATTGCTCTCCAGAATGGTTGGATCAGTTCACAACTCTAGCAATAGTGCATCAGTGTTTTATTGATGTAAGTGTTTAGAGATATAAGTTTCCCCCTAAGTACAGCTTTCAGTGCATCCCATTAATTTTGGTGTGTTTTCTCATTGTTGTCATCCTCTTTAATGAAATTCTTGTTTCTATTATTTATTCTTTGGCTCACTCACTTTTTAGGATTAGATTATTTGGTTTCCAATTAATTTTTAGTCTTTGTTTCCACAACCTTTTATTGAATATATTTTATTGCATTATGGTCTGAAAAGGATGCATTTAATATGTCTGCTTTTCTGTATTTGGTTGTGAGGTTTTTATGCCCTAATATGTGTTCAATTTTTGTGAAAGTGTCATGTACTTCTGAAAAAAGGTATACTCCTTTCTATTCCCATTCAGTTTTCTCTAGCAGTCTGTTATATCTAATTTTTCTAAAATTCTATTTATCTCCTTAACTTCTTTCTTATTTATTTTATGGTTAGATATATCTGCTTCTGAGAGGGAAAACTTGAGGTCCCCTACTAGTATAGTTTTATTGTCTATTTCCTCTTGTAATTCATTTAACTTTTTCTTTAAGAATCTGAATGCTATGCATTTGGTGCACATGTGTTTAGTATTGATATTACTTCATTGTCTGTAGTACCTTTTATCAAAATGTAGTTACCCTGTTTATTCCTTTTAATTAGGTCTATTTTTGTTTTTGCTTTGTCTGAGATTATGATTGCTACCCCTGATTTTCTACCTCAGCTGAAGTTTAACAGATTTAGCTCCAGCTCCTTATTTTTACTCTGTGTCTCTCAGTTTGTAAACAACATATTGTTGGATTCTGGTTTCTAATCCATTCTGCTACTGACTTCCATTTTGTGGGTTTGTTCATCCTATTCACATTCATAGTTATGACTACTATGTGTTTCCTTTCCATCCCCTACTTATCCTTTATTCCCCTGCTTATCCTTTTGTCTCTCTTTTTACCTTGTCCCTTCTCCAAAGTGTGTTTGCTTCTGACCACTACCTCCCTTAATCTGCCCTCCCTTCTATCAGACCTCATCTCCTTCTCTTATCCTTTTCCCCTCCTCCTTCCCTATGGGGTATTATAGATTTCTGTACTGAACTGAGTGTGCATGTTATTCCTTCTGAGCCAATTCCAATGAGAGTGAAACTCAAGCATTTCCTACCCCACCCCCATCTTCCCCTCCATTATAAAAGCTTTTGCTTTTGTACCTTTTTTACATGAGATTTTTTTTTTATTTTCCCCCTCTCTCTTCTGCCTTCTCCCAATGCATTCTTCTTTGTCACTCCTTAATTTTTTTAATCATTTTGTCATAGTCAACTCACACTCATGTTCTACATCTATGTATACACCTTCTAATTGCCCTAGTAATGATAAAGTTCTCAGGAATTATAATTGTCATCCTCCCATATGGGAATATAAACATTTTAACCTTATTGGTTCCCTTATAATTTCTCTTTCATGTTTACCTTTTATGCTTCTCTGGAGTCTTCTCTTTCAATATTTCCTATTCAGCACTATTTCTGTTCAGCACTGTTCTTTTCATGAGGAATGCTTGGAAGTCCTCTATTTCATTAAATATCAATTTTTCCCCCTGAAGGATTATACTCAGTTTTGTTGAATAGGTTATTTTTGGTTGTAATCCTAGCTCCTTTGCCTTCTGGAATATCATATTCCAAGTCTTTAATGTGAAAGCTGCTAAATTTTGTGTGATCCTGACTGTGGCTCCACAATTTTTAATTGTTTCTTTCTGGCTACTTGTAATATTTTCTCCAATATTTTCTGGCATTTGGCTATAGTATTCATGGGAGTTTTCATTTTGGAGGTCTCTTTTAGGAAGTAATTGGTGGAATCTTTCAATTGTTATTTTACCCTCTGGTTTTAGCATATCAGGACAGTTTTCCTTGATAATTTCTTGAAATATGATGTCTAGGCTTTTTCTTTTATCATGGCTTTCAGGTAGCCCAATAATTCTTAAATTACTTCTCAATCTATTTTCTAGGTCACTTGTTTTTTCAATGAGGCAGTTCACATTTTAGTCTATTTTTTTCATTCTTTTGATTTTTTTTTAATTGTTTCTTGGTATCCCAAGGAGTCATTAGATTCCACTCACAGAATTCCAATTTTTAAGGAATTATTTTCTTCGGTGAACTTTTACGTTTCTTCCTTTTCCATTTGGCCAATTCTATTTCTTAAGGAGTTCTTTTCTTCAACGAATTTTTGTACCTCTTTTTCTATTTGGCCAATTCTGCTTTTTAAAGTGTTTTTTATCAGTATTTTTTTGTGCCTCTTTTACCAAGCTGTTGACTCTATTTTCATAATTTTCTTCCATCACTCATTTCCTTTTCCAGTTTTTCTTTTACTTCTCTTATTTGATTTTGAAAAGCCTTTTTGAGCTTTTTCAGAAATTCTTGTTGGACTTGTATGCAATTCACATTTTTCTTTTAGGTTTTGCTTGTAGCTGCTTTGACATCATTGTCTTCTTCTGGATTTGTGTCTTGATCTTCCCTGTCTCCACAGTAACTTGTTATGGTCAGGTTCTTTTGTTGTTGTTTGCTTGTTTTTCCAGCCTATTTCTTGACTTTTAACTTCCTGTTAAAGTTGGGCTCTGCTCCTAGGGTGGAAGGGGCATTGTCCCAAGCTTCAGGCCTTTCATGCTGCTGTTTTCAGAGCTAGCTCTAGAGGTCTGTAGGTTTTCAGTGCTTCCAAAGCTGCATGATCTAAGGAGAGGTATGGTCACTGCTCTGCTGGCCTGTGCTCTGGTCTTTACATAGGAAGGACCTTGTTCTCCTATTGCCACTTGTGCTAGCACACCTCCTTGCCCTAGGACTATGACCCGACCTGCAGCTGAAATTGCTAGTACTCCCCTCTGTCTTGGAATTGAGACCAGGGTCCCTACTCCCCTGTGAATGACCACAAGCACTCCATTCTGCCCTAGAACATCAACCAGGGTCCCTGCTCCCCTGCTTCCACAAGTGCTATTACTCCTTTTGGTCCTGGGACTGTGACCAGAAATTATGTATGGCAGTAGCACAGGGTCTTGAACCGAACACCAGCAAAGGGTGTCCTGCAGTCTCCTTATGACCAGCCATCCAGTTTCCTCCCCTTCTCCCCCTCCCCACCATACATGCCCTGAGAACTCCCAAAGCTGCTGTTGCCACCAATGCAGCCACCATGCTGGTACCATGGCAAGGCCTGCCTTGCATAGTCTGTGCTGTGCTCCAGGCCTGCCCTCCCCCTCCCCAGCAGGACAGACTCTTCTAGCCAAACTCCTAAGTTGTCTTGGACTGGAAAATTATTTCACCAAAACTTGTGTTGCTTCTACCACTCCAGAATTCAATTTGAGGTGTTATTTTTAGAGTTGTTTGGAGGGGAATTTGGAAAAGCTTGGTTGAACCATCTTGGCTCCCCTCCATTTTATGCATTTCTGCTAGTTTTCTTTTTAAAAACAGTTCCCCTTCCCCTAGGAAAATAGAAGCTTGTTGAAAGTAGGAACCCTTCTGGCTTGTCTTTGTGTCTTCAGGACCCAGTACAATCCTAGCACATAACAGATACTTAACACTGGTTGGATTGTTTTGGTTGGAGCAGTTTCTTCCTCAAGTCTGTTACCTGATTGATTTGGAAGTTTCCCCTATGACTTATCTACCCACAAGATTAAATTACGAATTTGATAAGGTGGAAAAGAAAGCTTTAGAGGAGAAGAGACCCATACAGGTAAGGAAGAGTTGGTAAGCTAACCAGAATTTAGGACTGAGAATAAGTTTCAAAAACACAAACAGAAGCAGTGAATAAAGAAAGTAAAAAATATTCTTTAAAATAAACCACAGAGTGGCAGGGCTGGAAGTGAACATAGAATAGAATGTTAGAACTAGAAGGAATTTAATATTCAGCCTTAACTAATAGGTCATACTTCAGGTATGGCTTTAACTAGATGACCTCAGAGGTCCCTTCCTGGACTGAATTTCTGTAACCCTGAAGGTTAAAAAAAAAAAAAAAAAGCTTTTCTTGATCAGAGGGCTAATAGTGGAATTAGACACCGAAGCATACATTTCACTACTTCGTGGGCTCATCATCATGCAATAATAGCAAGAACTCATACTTCTATAATACTTTACAGTTTCAAAGCCCTTTCACATTTATCATCACATGTCATCCTCATAATTACCATCATACTGTGATGTGGGTATGGCAGGTGGGAGTCAGCCCTATTTGATAATCAGGAAGTTGCAGCTTAGAAAGGTTCAGTTCATTGCCTCTTAAGCTTTTGGCTCCAAATCCAGTGCCCTTTGCATTCGAAAATAAGCATTTTAAGCACCAACTCTGTATAATACACTGTTCTGGATAGTGAGGAAGATAAAAAATTAAATAAGACATAGTTCCCCTACCCCTCAAGAAGCTTATTGTTTGTCGGGCTGATAAGACATATACACAGAGAAGGGTAACAATTAGAATATGATATAAACACAAGAGAAGTACAGAATGCTCTATCAGATAAGGAGGAGAACCTTAGCTGGGTGGGGTATGAGTCGAATGCATGCAGATCAGATCAGGAAAGGCTTTGTGGGGTGAATAGTATTTTTTTTTTTTTGCAGACCTTGAAGGATAGGTAAGATATCAGCAGGGCAAAATAGGATCAGTTTAGTTTACAAACTCCTTTCAAGTCAGCAAGTGTTTATTGAGCTCCTGCTATGTGCAAGGCACTGCTTGGTACTGAAGGAGGTGATTAAAGCATAGGTACCTGCCCTTAAGGAACTTGAAATGCAGTGGGGGAGGAAGGCAGAATATATCAGCTATACAAATAAATATGGTACACAGTATGTGAGAGCAGTACAAATACAATGTGTGAGGGTTCAGAGGAGGAAAGGATTTCTCGTAGAGTTGGAATTTAGAGTTAGAGAAGCAAGGTTTTAAAAATAGTTTATGCTCATCTTCAAATTTCAATAGGCAGTAACAACAGGAGGATACAGTCAGATGTTGCAAAATGAATAATAAAAAATTCACCACCCCTCCCCCCCATGATTAAAAAATGTTTGGTGTCCCCAGATTAAAAAATAAATTTGGATATACTATATTCCCTGTATATTGTAAACATAGTAACTCAGTTTTTTGTAAAATTGGGATATTAGTTTTGAGGAAAAAAAGTTATGAGAATACAATATGGAGATGAGGGTTTCACAACAGTAATGAAAGCAAGAACTTTAATTATAGCACTAGGCTTCACTGGGATTTTCCTAAGGGCTTGTTACATTTACTGCCACTTAATAGGCCCTAGATTTGCATTTCTAAATCTTCCTGGAAAATCCAACCCATATTAAATGAAGGTGTTTATGATCAGCTTTTATTCAAGATATATGTGTGTTGGACTGATAAGCTCAAAATTTCTCTTCATCTCTGATATTCTATGATCCAGTGTTTCATATGCTAATGTTCTCTGTTGTAAGAGCCTATCTGCTTCTAACAATTTCTATTCTGATGCCCCTTCCAGTTTTGACATAACTATGTTCTGAGTCTGTATAAAAGGCCATACATATATTTGTGTAAAATGGGGGGGGGGGGGGCGGCAAGTCTCAGAACACAGAATTTTAGAGCTGGAAAGGACCTTATAGATCCTCCAGTTATACTGGGGAGGAGGGAACCAAGGCCTTAGCTAAGAACAACAGTGCTACAGAAATGTAAATGTCACATTAAGATATCATCTGTTCTCTCCTTTTTATTATTCTTTAGTTTCAGTCCTGTCTGGCTCTTCATGACCCCACTTGGGGTTTTCTTGACAAAGATACTGGAGTGATTTGTCAGCTCATTTTCCATAAGAGGAAACTGAGGCCCACAGCCACATAGCTAGTAAATGTCTGAGGCTGGATTTGAACTCGGGTCTTCCTAACTTCCTAACTCCAGGCCCAGTGCTTTATCCGCTATACCATCTAGCTGCCAATCCTTTCCTTAGCATCGCTATTGCTAATTTTTCGCCCTTTCTCTAACTGTGTTCTCCTATATACTAGGAACACAGCTCAGAAAATGGGAGATACAGCCAAGGGAAAGCGATGGTTACTAGGGCCCAGTGTGAAGCTAATAAGATCTTATAGAAGAAAAACTAGAGAACCTTCCATCAGAACAAGTTTTGTTTCTGATCCAAATCAACACTTTATATGGTTTTTTCCATGATTGCACAATCTGGCTAAATAGACTTTGTCTCTTACAGGGAAGACTCAGATGTAGATAACCATCATCTCAATGTCACCATGCTTCTGGAGTTATGGGAAATAACTGGCCGATCTCATCTAAAAACATCAACATCACTGTAACCCAGAGGGAAGAAAGAGTGACGAGAGATTATTCAAACATGGATCCTCCTGTAAAGTGAGTGTAAGGTCCATCTTGGGAAAAATCGAAGGATGCCTGCATAAAGGAGAAACATTTGCAAATAGCTAGAGAATTATTCATCTACGTGTAATTAGAGAAAAGTTGGTGGAGTGAAAAGAGCACTGGACCAAAAGCATGCATTCAGGTCCTGGCTCTGCCATTTACTAGCTGTTTGAGCAAGTCACTTCCTAATTCAGTAAAACAAGCATTTCTGTGCTCACTGTGTGCCAAACACTGTGCTAGAGATACAGTGACAAAATGAATCATGCCCCTACACTCCAGAAACTTAAATTCTGTTGAGGGAAAACAGCATGTACACATATAGGTAAATTAAAAATTTATACAAAATAACTTCTGGTGGGAGAGGAAAGTATGTTAGTACTCTCCCCAGTAATGAAGGGACTAGATTTCATGATTTATAATGTCCTTTTCAATTCTAACACTCTGTGGTTCTATGGTTGGCTCCAAATCCAGTGCCCTTTGCATTCGAAAATAAGCATTTTAAGCACCAACTCTGTATAATACACTGTTCTGGATAGTGAGGAAGATAAAAAATTAAATAAGACATAGTTCCCCTACCCCTCAAGAAGCTTATTGTTTGTCGGGCTGATAAGACATATACACAGAGAAGGGTAACAATTAGAATATGATATAAACACAAGAGAAGTACAGAATGCTCTATCAGATAAGGAGGAGAACCTTAGCTGGGTGGGGTATGAGTCGAATGCATGCAGATCAGATCAGGAAAGGCTTTGTGGGGTGAATAGTATTTTTTTTTTTGCAGACCTTGAAGGATAGGTAAGATATCAGCAGGGCAAAATAGGATCAGTTTAGTTTACAAACTCCTTTCAAGTCAGCAAGTGTTTATTGAGCTCCTGCTATGTGCAAGGCACTGCTTGGTACTGAAGGAGGTGATTAAAGCATAGGTACCTGCCCTTAAGGAACTTGAAATGCAGTGGGGGAGGAAGGCAGAATATATCAGCTATACAAATAAATATGGTACACAGTATGTGAGAGCAGTACAAATACAATGTGTGAGGGTTCAGAGGAGGAAAGGATTTCTCGTAGAGTTGGAATTTAGAGTTAGAGAAGCAAGGTTTTAAAAATAGTTTATGCTCATCTTCAAATTTCAATAGGCAGTAACAACAGGAGGATACAGTCAGATGTTGCAAAATGAATAATAAAAAATTCACCACCCCTCCCCCCCATGATTAAAAAATGTTTGGTGTCCCCAGATTAAAAAATAAATTTGGATATACTATATTCCCTGTATATTGTAAACATAGTAACTCAGTTTTTTGTAAAATTGGGATATTAGTTTTGAGGAAAAAAAGTTATGAGAATACAATATGGAGATGAGGGTTTCTATGGTCAATACCACTGGAAATCCATTTGATTAAGAAAGAATATTTAAAATTCATATCCTTCCCATTGTCTTTTCCTTCTATTCTGTCCATTGATAGAATGGAAGGATGCAAGGGAGGAGTCTCTTTGGCCTCATAGCCCAGTAATGTTGTTCCAGTCCTTTGAAGTCTCTTCAGTTGTTTCCTACGAAGTGTCAGGGACCTTTGAGGCTGAATACTCTTTAAGGAAGAGAAATGGAGTCAGGATCATCCCTTTGCTCTGCATTAGTAATTATGATGCTTACGTACTAGCAAAGGTGCTCCTACCTGATTTTCTGATTGTTATCCCTATGAGACTATTTGAACACCTCTTTTTTCTAATTGTCAATCATTCTCCCAACCCAGAGATGTCCAAAATTCATTTCGCTTTGCCTTCATTCCATGAGTCTAACTTCTCTGGTTCCCTGGGTTATGGTGGCATTTTTCTTCACACATCTGAATCTCTAATCTTTCCCAAGAGACATACATGGAATTAATTAATATGCAGCTTCCGCCTAGGTCTTAATGATAAGGCCAGTCCTAGAGCTATTCTTTGCAGCCTAGGCACCTCCCCACAGTCGAATCTACTGATGGGTGATAATGATTATTTAGCTTTTATAGAGCAGCTGGTGTTGCAAAGGAATTTATTGCCTGTCTTTATTAGTTTTCCCTCAGAACCTCCCTAAAAGGATGGTAAGTGCCGGTGATAAATCAGGTTTTCAATAATGCAAATGCTTTTCAGTTCATTTAAATTCTTCAGGTGAAAACTTGTATGGTGAGACATTGCATGGTTTGTAGGTAGTCATAAGTGATGATGCGTGCTCAATTTGAGTGTCCCTTTATTTTTTGGATCAATGAAAGTGATTAGCCTTAATAGTCTTTAAAAACTTCATCTGAATGGTGAAATCATAGAGTTTTAATTGGAAGCAGTCTTCATTAGGAATATGGAGTTTGACCTGGAAGGCACCTTGGAATCCATCTAGTCCAACTCCTTTAATTTACAAATGATGAGACTGAAGCCTACACAGGTTAAGTCACTTTCCCAAGTTCATATTGGTGGTAAGTAGGGAAGCTGAGATTCATTGTCAGGTCTTCTAATTCCAAATCTACTTCTGTCACTACTATACCACACTGTTAGAAAATAGAGTGTTAGAGCTGAAAGGGACTTTGGAAATAGAATGTTAAACATCCAACCTCTGAACCCAAGTGTCATGACTCCCATCTGATGAAGAAGTGGGATCTCTGCTGAGAGCATTTACCTAAAATTGATAACAAGAAGGTTTTAGTGTAAAGAAGATTCTCAAACTTCTCTATCAAAGTAATATCTTCTGTGAGATCTGGCTCTAAAATTAAAGCCTTGGAAATTTTACTACAGGAGCTATGGGGAGAGACCTGCTCTCCCTTCAGAAGAAGAGGGGACTTCAGGTCACTCTAACTCAGGGCTAGTTGCCAGGATTCTGTAAATCAGATTCTAACTCACTCCCCTGGAAGAGCAGGAAAAACTCTACATTGGCATTCTGCCTCACCAGCCCCAGGCAGAGTAGAGATTACTCTGCAAATTGCATTGCTCAAACAGTAGCCAAACTTCTAATCATCTAATCAAGACAACCAAAGCAGAGGGATTCATCCATGAGACACTAATAAATGGCAGTAGTAAGCCTAACTTGGCAAAGAAGGTGGAAAAAAAGCATACACACTGAAAACCTCCAAGCAACACCTGGCATTGCAACTGCTGGCTGAGAACCAGAGCTTCAGGAGAGAAAAGAGTGCTTGATCATCCTCCAGATACTATCAGAAATGAAATCAGAGTTTTAATAAATGTTTTCTCAAAGTTTGGTATTCCCAGCAACCTAAGAGTTGGACAGAACGTGGAATGTTGGAGTAACGAAGGACCTTAAAACATAAAACATCAGAGTTGGTAAAGACATGGGAATGCCAAATGAAAGGCATAGCAGGGACATCAGCACCAGAATGGAGAGGAAAATACATATAAAGGAAGAATTACATATGTGGTATGGGAAAGACTGCTAACTTTTTCCAACCATTTGGAGAATTTCTTAAAATTATTTTATTTTAGCCTGGTTTGAGAAATCACAGGAAGCAGAGGCTCAGATCAAATTCCCGTTAAGCCATGAGCCATATGTCCTCTCTCCTTCACCTAGGAAAAATATAAAGAAACTCCATTTACTGTACCAGGAAAATGCCTGTTTGCCTTTAGGATTATAAGATCATTAAGTAGGTCATAGGATATAGAGCTAGAAAGAACCTTAAAGATCTAGTCCAACCCCTTATTTTACAAATAAAGAAACTGAGGCCCATAGAGGTGAAGTTGATTGTCCAAAGCCACTCAAGTAGCATTTAGGAGAGCTATCTTTCAAACCCAGGGTTTCTGGCTCTAGATGCTGTGCTCATCACTACACCATGCTACTTCTCTGTAGGGAAGATGTCAGGCTAAATTCCTTTCAGTTTTAATGTTCTATTGGCTTATGAGTCTGTGAGATCTTGTGGACCAGAGTCTTATGTTCTGAGTGCCAGCACCTGGCCAGCAGGATTGATATGACCACCATCAGCTGGCATAGTTGAGAGCACCAGTAATCCGATTTTCAGACTATGTGTTGGCTCCACGTTGTTCCTACAGTGGAATGAGTGGTCCAGGAGAGGATCACTATAGGCAATAACTCTCTCTTCTGCCCTTCCCTGCTGGTCAGGCATATATCTGTGGGTTCCAATTCAACAAATATTTATTAAATACTTACTATGAGCTAGCCACTGGGAATACAAAGAATAAAAGTGGTCCCTACCATCAGGGAGCTTACAAGGGAGGATACCAATATAGAGGAAAGAAAATTGAGAAAGGAGAGAGTACTGACATCTAGAAGGATCTTGGAGGAGATGGCACCTGAGCCAATCCTTTAAGGAAGATAAGGATTCTCAGATGCAGAAATGAGGTGGGATGACATTTCAGGCATGGAGGATATAAATGTACAAAGGCAGGTCTACTTTGGATGAACATACAGTTTGTGAAGGGGAGTAGTATGAAATAAGTCCAGAAAGGAAAGGAGGAATCAGATTGCAGAGGGTCTGAAATGCCAGGCTAAACAGCTTGGGTTTTATTTTATAGACTATAGAGGAGTGACATGGCCAGATCTGTACTTTAGGAACATTATTTTGTCATCTGTATGGAGAATACAGAGGATAGAGACTGAAAGCAGGAAGACCAATTAGCAGTCTTATTATAGTAGTCCAGGGGAAAATAGGTGAGAGCCTGACCTAGAGCAGTAGCTGTGTGAGTAGAAAGAAGATGGATGAGAGATGAGAAGGTAAAATTGAGAGGATTTGGCAGCTTAATGGATATGGTGGGCAGCAGGGAGAGAGAGGAAGAGTCAGTGGTGACAAGGTTACACATTTAGGTTGCTGCAAGGATTGTGGTACTCCCAATGGAAATGGGGAATTTTGAAGTAGAGACTGGCTTAAGGAGGGAAAATGATGAGTTTGGTTTGGTACATATTTATTTGGACATGCTCTGTATGATATCCAGAAGCAGATTTCTGGCAAGCAGTTGATGGTGTAAGAATGGAATTCAGGAGATATGGTTAAATTTAGATATATAGATTTGGGAATAATATTCATAAAGATAGTGCTTGAATGAGTAGGAGCAGATGTGATAGCTAAAGAAGAGAGTATAGAGAGAAGAGGGGGTCCAGGACAGAATACAGGGGGACAGCTATAATAGTGGAGCAATAAATGAATGATATACCATCAAAGAAGACTGAGATAGAGTGATCAGATAGATCAGAGAAGCAGGAAGAGGGGTGGTCATAGTTTCAAAAGCTGCAGAGGTCAAGAAGGACAAGAACTGTGAAAAGTACTTAAGAGATATTTAGTAACCTTGGGAAAAGCTGTTTCAGTTGAGTGGCAGGGCCAGAAGCCAGGTTTCAAGTGAGGAGGGAAGGAAGTGGAAGCAGTAATTGCAGTTTTGAAGTGAAAAGGAGGAATGATAGAGAACCCATTGGCTGGCACCAAACCTGGTGGTTTGGAGGATACTGGTATTCCTGTGGCTCTTGGGCTTACCTGTTCCTTGGTGGCAGATGGTTAACATTTGGTGTTATTAATGGCAAGATGCCCTCCTGTATCAAGAATCATGGCACCAAATGCAACCCTATTAGCAGAGTTAGACAGGGATGCCAATTTATACCAATTACAGGTCTGATCACTCACCACTTTTGAGAATGGAGATAAAGTAAAAGGGACACCAAACTATTTGAGATAACATTATAGAATATATTTTGCTTCCTGGCTCTAGGCAGCGTAGTGTAGTGGAAAGATCTCTGGACTCCAGGCCTGGTTCTGCCTCCAAGGAACTGCATAAACTTTGCCAAAGTACCTCCCCTCCTACAGCCTAAAGTCTTCCCTTGATTCCATGGAATTGACCTTGGGTCCTCAAAAGCTTTGCCAGTGAAATGCAGGCTCTAGCAGATCCTATCAAGCTGGAAATCCTTTGAATGAACAAGCCTGTCAATGGACTGAGTACCTATTGTTCACAGGCCAGCCTAGCAAATCCCTAGAAGCTGGGCGTCTAATTTGGCAAACTGGCTCTAGAGTCAGAAAACTTGGGTTTAAATTCTGGTCTGTTATTTAACTACCGTGTGACTTTGGACAAGTCACTTAACCTCCGGGCCTCATTTCCTCATCTGTAATATGAAGGTGTATCAGATACTGTCTGGGTCCCTTCCAATTCTAAATCTTTTGATCCTGTGATACCAAGATTGTTTACTAAGGTTCAGTTGTGATCTGTGTCTATGACGGAACCATTGACCAGGTGAAGTCAGGCAAGTTGCCGTGTGCAAGGTGGTGTGCTAGGTGCTGGAGGCACTGTTCTAGGGGTAGAACAGAATATATATACAGTGCCTTCTGGCTCTAATAGTCAGTGATTCTGGGAAAATCAGGTGGGGCGAGAAGGGGTGGCGGATTCCAGGTGCTAACGTTCCTGGGCTAGGTCCAGGGACAAGCAGCCTTGACCATGCCAGCCAGGAGCCTCGGGTTAGCGGGATGGAAAATGTAAGACTAGCCCTGGCCCTAACTGCATGACTGGCTCTGTTCCTACCACTTCAGGGAAGGACCACACCCCACCCCACCCCCACCTTAAAGGGAAGATAAGGATGCCAGAATTCCATCCTTTGTCAAGATCGAAAATGTCATCCACACATACACACACACACACACACACACACCTGTGAGCTGGTGGTAAAAAAAAAAGAGAGAGAGAATTCCAACAATCACTCAAGATAGTCAAGAACAAAAAAATTCAGTGACATGAATACAATACCCAAAATGAAATAGCAAATGCAGTCCAAGCCCAAACTTGACAGGATGTGAGGGGAGAAGGCTCTGAAAGGTCAAGGTGCCCTCCCACTGCAAGGAATTTTGGACAAACATGACTGAATTCTGCTCTAAAACATTTGGAACAGATCTGTCAACAGATGTTAATTTATGCCTACTATATGTAAGCCACTGGTTGAGGTAGAGTTTGATACAAAAAAGTTAAAGTTGCTAAGGATGCGCAGGGACTGTGGGACTTGATGTCTGTGGTATTTTTGGCAAGTGCATTGAGTCAAATCCTTGTGAATCTAGAACTAAATTGAAGAGTCCTGTGTCAAACAGAAGTTGTACTTGATGGCCTTTCAGGTCCTTTCTAACTCAAAAATTCTCCGATTTTCAAAGAAAATTGAAAGCCCTCAGCAAGCTGATGGCTGTATATTCACAGAGGGTATGCAGAGGTGTACAGAGTTGTCAGTACCATCCAAGAATGAACTGCATTATTGCGCATATTTGAAAAGGGTCATGGGGTATGATTTCTGGGTATGAGAAAAGATCTATATGTTCCCCACTCCCTAGCCCCCCAAAATAGCTGCTATGCCTAGTCCCACGGACACTTGAAGTTCCACCATTAGAGTTTCATTCATTTGGCCTTGGTTCTAATTTCCATAGAAAGAGACATTCTTCAAGAGGAATGAGTTTATCAGAGCCTTCAGATAGACGGAAAGACAGAGGAGAGAGAACCTATTGTTCTCTGAGAGATATTCTGCCATTACACTCCTTACTTCCCTTACTGCCTTCATCAGGTTCATAGCTTAGGAATACCCTTCACCTAAGACAAGGTATTGGGAGGCCAGTGTTTTCCTATAAAACCCGACCCTTGTCTTTAAAAATCTTCCCCTAAGATGATCTTTATGGCCTTTTAAGATTTGTAAGTTGCCAAATATACATTATTTTATTTAATCCTTATAACAGCTCTGTGACATAAGTATTCTAGGCATTGATAGCCCCATTTTACAGATTAAAAAAACAACCTCAGAGAGGTTAAGGGACTTGCATGTGGTCATGCTGCCAGTATATATGAGAGATGAGAACGAAGGTCTCTCCTGACTCCAAGTCCAGTACTCTTTTCACACTCGACCCCACTGCCTCTGAAGGCCTGCAGGGGAGAGGGTGTAATTTTAACCATCGACTTTCCAGATTAAAGGCTGAACTTGGGAACATACACAAAAGAGAGGAATTCCTAGAATCAAAAGATGTTAGAGTTGGAAAGGACCTTGGAACACAGAACGTCTTAGATATCATATTCCTTAGAATTCACAATCCAACCCCTTGATTTTACTAGTGGAGGTCTGAGGTTCATAGAGGAAAAAGAAGCATGCCCAAGATCACAGCAAGTTAGGGACAAGGACAGGAATAGAACCCGGGTCCCCAAATCCCCAGACCAGTGTTGTTAGGAACCATTGAGGACCCTATTGCTGAGGGAGCCATATGATTTACTAGACACAGCAGTAAAGTCTCCAGTCCCTACAGTATTGTGGGTACTATCTCTAGTACCACCTCAGCTTCTCCTGGCCTACATCCTGCCACCCAAAGCAGTGTTTCCCAGGTGGTAGCCAGCTGCCTCCAGTAAGACATCCCCAAAGCAATGTGCATCACTGATCTGTTAGGGGAAGCTACATCTGGAGAAGTATTCTGGCTCTAGAGTGACTGAACCTTCCCTGACCTCAGAGTCAGAGCTAGAGAGGTCATCCTTAGAACAGCACAATCTCACTGGAATCATCCTTTCAAGAGATTGACTTTGGGAAATATGTCCGAATACAGTCTAATGCAAGAGGCCCCTCCCTGAGAGAATGCTGCACTTGCAGCTGATTTTCCAGCTAATCCTGCAGAAGACAGCAGCACAGAAGAAACAGTCAGCGGAGCTGGGTTACTCTCCCCAGCCTGTGCTTAGTAGGCTTTGTTTATCAGAAGAGGGGCTGGGACTCAAGGCAGCAACAAGGAGATGGCTTCAGCCATCTCCAACCAAATCTTGAAGTACAACAACCACTCTACCATTACTGAGGCAAAGTGGGTTGGACTGGTTCTTGTCCTTTCCTCAGGCTGCCCTTCATTGCTCTTAGTATTCACTTCAACCTAATATTGCCTAAATATCGATGTAGGGAGGCAAGGGCCACACACACTGAATTTCCCTAGATCCAAGGTGGTTAGGGATACCCCAGGTTCCACTCTGCCTAAGTATGGTGCCTCTGAGCCCTTTATACCCATGAAGGGACACTTTGATTTCTCCTATCCACTCAAGATAACCCACTCTGTTTCAAGTTTTTGGTACAACAAAGGAAGTCCATTGTTTTACAATAAAGGCAGGAAGGGTCTATAGGAAAGGAGACAAAGTGAACTGGGGGAGAGAGAAAATTCATAAAACTGGTGAATCCCCTTCTTGTGCTATAAATTGCCAGAGAGATGAGCTGGATAGCACCATTTTAAAATGTTGATGCACTTTTCTTTTTTTTTTAACATCATATTCACTTCTCTTCCCTCCAGTAGAATAGTCAAGCAAAGCAAAATAACATATTAACCCTGTATGAAAATATATGTTTCATTCTACACCTATTATCCATTAACTTTTTGCCAGTAGGTAGGAGGTGTGCTTCATCATCACATCCTCTCAAGTCACAATTGGTCACTGAATCAACCAGAGTCCTGAAATTTTTCACTGTTTATTTCTTTTATATGGTTTTGTGATCATTGATTCTCCTGGTTCTGTTCCCATTTCTCTGCATCAGTTCATACAAAACTTCATACAAATGGTAAGTCACCATTCCAGTTTGAAAGTATGAACTTCCTTGCTGTAGGAAACCCTGTTATGCTGGGACAGGTTCTTTCCCACTGCAGTTTATGGCCTATCCCAAATATTCTTCATATTTGGAATGTTTATAATGGGATATTTCATCACATTCGTATTCCAGTTTGTTTTTTAATTTCTTAACAGATAGGCATCTACTTTCTTATGTCTTTTTTTTATATCACCTTCATTTCCTTCTGCTACCCAGCAAGCAATCTCTTGTAGCAAAAACCAAAAAAGAAAGAGGAAAAAATGCAGTTCAGCCAAAGTCTGACAGAACATAAGATGTTCCACATCCATAACCTCTACAAAGAAGAGAAGGAAGTGCTTTTTCTCAGCTCTCCTCTGGGGAGAAGTTTGGTTATTATAATTATACAGCATTCCATTTCTTTTTTGTTTTTTTTTTTTTCATTTACATTGTTGTTTTTCATCATTTCAGTCACATCCAACTCGTTATGACCCCGTTTGGGGTTTTCTTGGCCAAGACACTGGAGTAGTTTGCCATTTTTTTCTCCAGTTCATTTTACAGAAACAGAGGCAAAAAGGGTTAAGTGACTTGCCTAGGGTCACACAGCTAGTATCTGAGGCCAGATTTGAATTCAGATTTTTCTGGCTCCAGGCCCAACACTCTATATACTGCACCACCTAGCTGCCCTTACATTCTTATAGTCATGTGTATTATTTTCCTAGTTCTGTTTATTTTACTCATCCGTTCATAGAAGTCTTCTCATGTTTCTCTGAATTCTTCATATTCATCATTTCTTGCAGTATAATAATGTTGCATTACATTCATGTACCACAGTTTGTTTAGCTAATTTTCCCACCAATGGACAGCTATTTTGTTACTAGTTCATCACTACTACAAAAGTGCTATTATGGCGGCAGCTAGGTGGCACAGTGAGTAGAGTGCTGGCCCTGGTGTCAGGAGGACCTGAGTTTAAATCTGACCTCAGACACTTGACACACTTACTAGCTGTGTGACCTTGGGCAAGTCACTTAACCCCAATTGCCCTGCCTTTCCCCCTCCAAAAAAAAAGTGCTATTTTGAACATTTTTATCTACATGAGACCTTTCTTTATGACAGTGACCTCTTTGGGCTATTTTCCTAGCAACAAGATCCCTGGATTAAAGGATATAGACATTTTAGTCACTTTTTTTAAAAAGCATAGTTTTAGTTTTTGAGAATGGTTGGGCCAATGTATAGCTCCACCAACAATGTTCTGGTGTTCTTGTCTTCTTGCAGCCCCTCCAACATTAACAATTTCTATCTTTGTCACAGTAGGCACTTACTTTCCTTCCAGTTCTGTGCTATTACAAAAAATGCTGCTATAAATATTTTTGTATACATGAGACCTTTCCCCTTGTCTCTGACTTTGTCAAGGTATATGATTGTTGTCCTTCATTCTGGAAGAGGACCACAATGACATCACTCTGTTGGAGTACAGGTACAGTGAGCTCTCAAGGTTCTGCCACAGATCAGGTGCATATAGTCCTCAGGGCATATACCTAGTAATAATAGGTAACATAATTTTTCATACCATTCCCTTCAAGGGAATTCGTGAGCACCACCTCCAGTTTATAAACTGGGGCATTCCCAGGTCCATTTGGACCTTGGGCCTTTGACCAGGGTCAGATCTTCTGACTGATGAATTATTCCTCACGACCCTGTTTCTCCCTTACTCTACAGATTTCCTAATGGAAGATGTTGTAGTGTAACATGTAAGTCACCATTCCAGTTTGAAAGTATGAACTTCCTTGCTGTAGGAAACCCTGTTATGCTGGGACAGGTTCTTTCCCACTGCAGTTTATGGCCTATCCTGAAACCTAGATACAAATCTTCTGATGAGGAAACTCCTCTCATATCACTTGAGAAAGAGACAGAACAGCTAACTCTGCCCCTAGGAACTGGTCACTTAGTCATTTGTCTAACAAAAGCTAACTGATTGTGCAAAAGATCAATAAAAATAACCCTACTAATGCTGAATCCATTGCTGATTAGTTGATGTTAATTAGTTAATGAATTCACCACTTAATTTAAAATGTCTACAAAGCTTTATGAGTAAAGGTAGCAGGAATGATGTCCTTATCTAAGGTGATGGGAAATGAAGTAGTTAGTCATTGATGATCAGCTTCCTTTGACATACCCTAAGCTCCTCAACAAACCAGGCTACCCTCTATTCCCCTATCGTGTTCTAATTGTCTGGTCCCTATACCTTTGCCCTCACTCTTCCCTTTGCCTGAAACATCATCCTCCTCCCCCTAGCCCATCTTCAACAGTCGAAATTCTATCAGAATGGTTTCCTTGCTGTGCCCACAAAACATGCCATTTTTTGTACCATTCTGTGCTTTTGTTCATGATATTTTCTATGCCTATGATGCCCTCCCTGCCATCTCTGTCAATGTCCTATCTACCCTTCAAAGCCCAACTGAATGTTACCACCTCAATAAAACTTTCTCTCCTAAAAGAGAAAGGACCAATGTGTCCAAAAATATTTTAGCAGCTTTTTTGTGGTGGCAAAGAATTGGAAATCAAGGGTTTGCCCATCAATTGTGATGGAATACTATTGTGCTATAAAAAATTATTTGCAAGATGGGGTCAGAAAAATCTGGGAAGACATATGTGAACTGATACAGAGTGAAGTGAGTAGAACCAGGAGAACATTGTGCACAGTAACAGCAATGTGGTAAAGACGATCGACTATAAAAGATTTAGCTGCTCTGTTCAATTCATAGGTAAAATACTTTCCACCTCCAAAAAGAGAACTGATGACTTCTGAGTGCAGATTGAAGCATATTTTTTTTATTTTATTTTTCCTGCTTTTTTTACAACATGGCAAATATAGAAATATGTTTTGTATGACATCACATGTATAATGGGCATCATGTTGCTTGATTTCTCAATGAGCAGGGAAAGGACTGGAGGGAGGGAGAGAATGTGAACTCGAAATTTAAAAATGAATGTTAAAATAAATAAATAAAACTTTTTCTCCAACCCTGACCACTCTTCACTGTCACCATCCCTGTTACCCTCTACCACATGTACTTTGTACCTGTCTCATGGAACTTAGCACATTATATTCAAAGGTATATTTTATCAGAAACCTTTGGCATTGGCCTACAGGATAAAATATAAACTTTTCTAGCATTCAGAACTCTTTACGGTCAGATTTTAGTCTGATTTCAATATTCTTTCAGAGATTCCATGCTCTCTTCCATTCCAGTCAAATTGGGCTGCTTATTATCCCATACACTTTATATGCTTCTCTCATCTTCAGGCTTTTGCTCTTAACATACCCTACGCTTGGAACAGACTCTCCACACTTTGCTGTCCAGACACTGCCTATTGAATGCAATACCTTTCTTCGTGGTCCAGCTCAAGTACCAACTATTTAATGAAGTTTTTTCCCAGCCTTGCTGCGCACCTGAGTCCAAGCAAGATGGACCACATTCCAGCTGTACTCTGCAACAGGTTGCAGGAAAGAAATTACCAAAGGGAAGTAGTATAAAGAGCGTCATCCAAAAAACTGTTGGTGAAGCGCAGGTGGGTTTGTCATATGGTGAGAATGAAGGGCGACTGATAGATACTGCCTGCTTTCCTCATCAGCACCCTCCCCGCGACAGGAGAAAACAAGGAAGATGCTCAGCACGTTGGGTGGACCCCCCGTTGGGAAACTTATGGAAGAGTATAGACAAGAATCCCATAGGATAGGCAGACGTGGAAACATTACGGGCTATGGCACTGGAGGAAACACACCTGTGACGTTACAGATCCATCTGAATATTTGAAAAGTACCTCAGATGGCTTTATAAGTAACTGATGCGTAGGGGAATGTCCAGCAAAAAGCCAGACATCCTGTGCTGGTATGTGATGGTCCTGAAGTAGGGTGGTTGTAACCTAGGCTGTAGAACAAGGACTCTTAACCATGTGTGGCAGAGACCCCTCGGGCAATGTGGAGACACCTATGGACCCCTTCTCAGAATCATGTTTGTAAATGTATAAGATAATAGATATAGTGTTACAAAAGAAACTAATTATATTGGAAGGCAGTTACCAAAATGTTTCAAAATAAGTTCCTGGACCCCAGTTTAAGAACTCCCAATTTAGAGTTCAAAGGCAATGTTTAACATTTCTAAGTAGAGGGATAGCAGGCTAGTTGGAGAGAGAAACTGATGGGTAGTTATGAACGTGTGGATTTAATAGGAAAACTTTTATAAGGGAAAATGATTAAAAGTGTGAAACGGATGAAAGAGCAACCCTTTGTCCTAATGGCCCAAACGTCCTGGGATCCTAGACCCAGAGCTGGAAAGGACCCAGGAGGCTAAGTGGCTCACCCACAGTCACACAGGGAGTAAATGCACAGATAAGATTTTAACCCAGGACCGATGACTTCAGAAATTAGTACCCTGTCCACTTACCCCCCCCCACCCCCTCCGCCAGTCAGGGTCCGTTACATTTCATTTCTACTTTCCCGGTGGACTCTGCTCTCTAGCTGAGACTTCAGTCAGCCCAGAATCACCACTATATTCATGATAATAGCCAACACCTAGTATAGCGCTTGTGGATTTGCAGGGTGTCCCAAAAATGTTAATGCTCAAGTCTGCACTGAGACTTTGGGACGCCCCATACTTTGTGATTATTGGTCCGCAGATTGGTAAAATGAAAAGAATCCCCGGATCACAGACTCTCACAGCACGGGCTGCGCCTGGATGTAGGCGCTGGAGAGGCCTGTACCATAGAGAGCATCAGAGCCAGGGGAGACCGACTCCTTCAGCTTCCTCATTTTGTTTTTTAATAACTTATTTTCTCCCAGTCACGTGTAAAAGCAGTTTTGGTATTTGTTGTTTTTATGTTGTGAGTTCTAAATTCTGTCCTCCCTGAGACAGTAAGTAGTCTGTGTGGGTCATGTAAAACATTTCCATATTAGTCATTTCATGCAAGGAAACTCAAACAAACAATGAGAAAGAGAAAAAATAGCACGCTTTAGTTTGCATTCAGATGACATCATCGACTTTCTCATCTTACAGCTAGGTAAACTAAGGCCCACAGAGAGCAAATGATAGTAACAAACAATTATTGAATGCCTGCTGTATACAAGTCTCTCTTGGTGGTAGGAACTATGCAGGCTACAGCGATGTAAGATGTACAGCCTCTGTCCTCCCACAGCTTACATTGTCCCTGAAGAAATAGGAGAAGTAAATAAAAAGATAACGAACAGTGCAAAGCAGCTTGCAATAAGTACTTTAATAAGTAGTACAGGAGCTCAGAGGAGAGGAAGAGCCCTGTGAGCCCAGCTAAGCAGGAAAGAGGACATAGGCAGACATGAGCAGGATGTGTCTTTCGATAAGTGGACCAGTTTGGCTGAGGCAGAGTTTCCTTAAGGGAACTGTTCCGTCATTCAGTTGTGTCTGGCTCTTCGGGTTTTCTTGGCAAAGATGCTGGAGAGGCTTGCCAGTTCCTTCTCTGGTGTTTCCTCATTTCACACTTGAGGAACTGAGGCAAATAGGGGTGGAATGACTTGCCCAGGGTCACACAGCTAGTAAGCGTCTGACGCCGGATTTGAACTCAGGTCTTCCCAACTCCAGTCCCAAAACTACCCATTGCACCATGTAGCTACCTATCTTTAAGGGAGCAGTGGGAGATAAAAGTTAGAAAGGTTAGCCTGGTATTCAAGGCCCTCTATAGTTGGGTCTCATCTTGATCCCTCACTCGTCCCCCTGACATATGTTCCTGTCTCCATTCTTGCTGAACTGGGCCCCTTGCTGTGTCCCAAACATGTGCCGTGCTTTTCTTCATTCATACCTTTACTCAGTATTCCCTGCACCTACCGTGTTGCTCCCTCCATTTTCACCTATTAACATGCTGCCCATCTTCGAAGCCCTACTGTACATATTCCCATAAAGCTTCCCCTGATCCCATCCAACTGGAAGTGATTTCTCCTTCCTTTGACCTCAGAGGACTTAATACTCCTTTTATGTGCTTAACAGGTTCTAATTTGTGTTACATTTATTTTCATTGAAAGTTGCCTTCAGTGCCTCATCATGTCAGGAAGATGAGCCTGTGTTCTGAGAGGATATACCTGTGAAGTGCAAGCTCTGGCAGATCCTACCACACTGGAAAGGCTTTGCATGTGGGTGTGGTGGTAGGGCAAAGTTAGGTACTTAGACCAAGCATAGGTTTATTACACCTGTGATTGGTCAACAAATAATTAGGGAGAATTCTATGTAATTATAATGACCAAACTTGGCCCTGGACAAGAGGAAAAAATGCACCTCCCTCCCTTCTTTATACTAGAAGGGGACTATGAATATGGAATATTACGTATACTCTCAGGCACAGTCAATGTATTAGTTAATTTTGCTGAAATTTTTCCCCTCTTTTAAAAAATTTTTGTTATAAGGGAAGTATCTCTAGATAGGAAAGGATTATATTCAGAAATGAGTATAACATAAAAACAAAAGGCATCAATAAAAATAAGAATTTTTTGGTTAAAAGAAGTGATTGGTAAACATTAATAGATGTTTATTCTTTTTTCTTTTTCTTATTTTGTTGCAAAATCAGGTTTCCATATATTCTTATGTAGATGCATATCTTAATTATGTAAGTCATTCTTATATTCCATCATATTTCTATTACATTATATAAAATAAATATATGTTAAATATCTTTTAGGTAGTTGAGTATTTCATGTAGTTAGCCCCCAAGAATGAATTAAAAAGTATTTATTAAGTACTTACCATGTGCAAAGTATAGAGCTAATTTCTGGAAATAGAAGTAAAAAAAAAACCAGACATATGGTTCTGAGATTGAAGCAGCAAAGCAAATTAATGTATCTTATTTAACATCACCTCATATTTTATTCATGTTTTTTATTCCACCCTACGTTGTGTTTTTTTACATATGTATATCCTCTTGTTCAGCACCAGTAAAAAGTATTGATTTATACATATTTCTTCCTGACTGTCTAGAGAAAAGAATGGAAATAGTCCACTCCTCTTCCCTGGCTTAGGGATCATTGCACATATCTAAGAATCATGGCGGGCAGCTAGGGCAGGCAACAGATAGAGTGCTGGGCCTGGAGTCAGGAGGACCTGAGTTCATATCCAGCCTCAGATATTTATTAGCTTTGTGACCTGAGCAGGTCACTTAACCCTGTTTGCCTCAGTTCCTCATCTGTAAAACAAGCTAGAGAAGGAAATGGCAAAGCCAAGAAAACCCCAAATAGGCTCACGAAGAGTCAGACATGACTGAAACAACTCAACAACAAGAACCCTGGCACAGGCCTATTGTGGAGTTAGCATGGGAGAACGTAGTTCACAGTGGGCCATCCCTTAGAAATTGACCAGGCTCTACCGCAGCCAGTGACCAGGACTAGTTAGAATTGTTCTTCCTGTGGTAAAGCTAAAACAGGGCTATGCGATGCAGGGGGTGAGGCAAACCACTCAATCTTGACCCAGTTTGGTCAAATGGTGCAGAGATCCCCCTGGTTAGACAAACCCGCACTGGGCAAAGTGGCTACATAGTGGGTTTTGTTTCTTTTCTCAGTTTTGTGCCAAATAGGATCTTTCTTGAACCTTAAAAGAACAATGTCTCCTAGACTCAACATAATAGACTCAGTGAGAAGTTTGTTGTCTGAGGGTCGAACTAGCTAATTTTGGAAAAATTTGTTACCAGATTGATTGCAGTGATGAATTTGGGGACCAAAACAACTCTCAAAAACCACTTACTGATGGCAGGGTCTCAATTTGCAACTTTAGAAGGCAAGCTCCTTGAGGGTAGGGACTGTTTTTGCTTTGTCTCTGTATCCCCAGCCCTTGGCACAATGCTTGATGGGCCAAGTTCTCATGAGTGCTTATTTATAGGTCAGTCATTGGTGGGAGTATTCGTCTTAATAAGTCATAGATTCTTGAAGTATTTAAGTATTATGTTTGTGTGTGTCTGCCTCTGTTTATGATTCTCTGTTTATGATTTGAAATGGGGAAGGGGCTTATGATTTCCTACCACACCGTGTGCTCCTTGAGGTCAGGGATGCATGTATTACACATAGTAGATGCTTAATAAATGTTTGGTGGATGAATGGATAGATGTTAGATTTGGACCAGTTGTGGAGGGATTTGAATGCCCAAGTGGAGTATGGATGTATAAGCAACTGAAGGTTTTTTTAGGAGAGGAGATGACCCTTCACCAAGGCAGCCTAGTACAGTAGACAAACCAATAGATTTGGATTCAATAAACTAGGTTAGAATTGTGGCCAGGATGGCTGCTAGCTGAATGATCACAGGCCAATCAGTTAAGCTCTCAGCCTCAGTTTCCTCATCTGTAAAATGGGTAATAGTACTTGTACAACCTCTATCACCGAATAGTAGTGACAAACTTTATAATCTTAATATGCTATATAAATATGAACTGTATTATTATTATGGATAATAACAAGACCACTGCTGTTCCTTCCTGGCTGTAGCCCAAGCCTTACCTTCGTCTTGGACTCAGCTCAGCAAGAGGGCAAATGGAAAAGATCTCTAGCTGAATAGTCCCTATTTTCAGGTAATTATTCCTGCTGAGAAAACCATTGCAAAGCCTCAATTTCTCAATTAGAGAGGGAAAAATAGAAGTGATTAATTGACCTCTCCTTAAAAAATCCTGCATTAACCTCTGTCTATCTGATTTTTCTAATGTCTTTGTTATAGAGTGTGGCCAAGCAGGAAATCCATCAGGCTTACAGACAGATGACTCCACCTATGAATTTAAAATCATTTACCCTGAAATTGTGACACAACCCTGAGCCAATTACAGTCATCAGCCTGCGGGCCTGGGCCCTGGCTCCCTATGGTGGGGCAATCCTCAGTTAGAGACATTAAAGGGACTCATGGTATCAGAGCCCAGGAGATGTCCACTCTTATTGTGGCCCAGAATTTCCGCATGCTCATTAATTACAGAAGAGGCTAACTACACGGGGAGAGCAGAGAATCAGAGTGAAGTCTAATCCGGGAGGAATGAGGAAAGCTCATTCTCAGGTTACAGGGTTCAACTGCAAACCCTCCCCAATAAAGGCAATTTCCCAGAAGGGCCAACTGGGCAGGTCCCATGTGTTAGGTCCCTCAGTGGAGTAGCAGGAAGAACACTGCACCGAGTTTTGAGTCCTGGTTCTGTCACTAAATCATACTAACCCAATGGGCCTATTACAGCTACCTTGTCCTCTTTCAAAAGAGGGAGTCTGAGATTCTGTGAGTAATACCTATGAAACACTTAATAACCACAGTGCTGTATGTACTATATGTATCAAGGCATTTCTTCCCGAGCACCTGTGGTTTCTCAGCAAAATATATAGGTACGATAAGCATGTGTTTCCTAAGGGAACCACAACTTCCCCAGGATCTTTTTCACAAGATGTTGCTTCCCTAGAGCCTCCGTAGGACACCCCAGTGAACTGTGCTCCATAGGGCCCAGACACACCGTGCTCCATGCCAACCCATACTATCTCCCTGGCCATCTGCCTGGGCAAACACAGGGCCACACTCTGCCTTGTGCGTGCGTGCAGAACCTTCCTGTTGTAACTGGACCAAGTCACTAGCCAGCAGCTAGATCTGAGAACTAGGTCAAGGAGATCTGAGTTCAGTTCTCAGCTGTTACTGCCTAACTTTGTGAACTAGGGCAAGTCTCCTTGCTTCTCCCTGCATCACTTTCTTCCTCTGTTAATTAAGATTGGTCAGATTACTTCTAAGACCTGTCCAGTTCTGACATTCTATATTCTATGTTATGAAATCACTTTCATCTCTGTCATTCTCTGCTCTGAGATTCCTTCTAGCTCTGACATGTTCAGTTCTGAGGTCCCTTCCAGCTCCAACAGTCTATGTTCTGTAGTCGCTTCTAATTCTGACAGTCTGTTCTGAAGTCTTTTCTAGGTCTGGCATTTTTAGTGATGTAAGGGCCCTTCCAGCTCTGAAATTCAACGTCCTAATATTTCTGCTAGCCTGCCATGACATTCATGTTTTAAGGTCCTTTCCAGTTATATAACATGATAGGATATATATATATATACACACACATTTTTTTCTTAGTGTAACTTCTGATATGGCAAGGTAGTGTGTTCTCGACATAGAGCAATTCCAGTCTTCCTGCCCTCTGGTAGGGACCGATGAGCAGAAATATTTACTACTAGGCTGCAAAGAAAGGACATCTAATATCCTGAAAGAATAAAATTTAAAAAAATTGGACTACATTCATCAGTTCAGGGAACTCACAGGGAGGTCATTCTGATTGTTCTGCAGCTTAGTTTTAGAGGGTTATCTGTGAACATTGAAAGGTTAAGGGATTCACCCAGGGTTACACAGCTTGTATGTACCTTGAACGCAAGTCTTCCTGACTTTGAAGCTTGCTTTCTAACTACTAGGCCATCCTGTTTATGGTCCTTTTACAAATAAAAACCTAATTTGATTCTGAGAAAAGAGCCCTTGGCCTGGACACCTGGAATCTGACTGGTTCTGGCCCCTTCCACCCACCTATGGTCTGACTATGCACATTTCACTTCCCTTTCTTGAACTGATTTTCTTGCTTATTCAATGAGAGAACTGAACGAGCTAATTTCTAAGTGCCTTTCCCATTCTTAGGATCTTACGTTCCCATGCATAAGTGTACAGGAAAGAGAAAGAGGTCTTTGCCTTTTCTGATTTGCAAAGTTTACTTATGTACTGTTTGGCCCCTTTCAACAGGCCTGAGAAGGACCTTTATAGAGAAGAGGGTGCCATACACTAAATTCCAGGATTCACATCCTGAAATCACTTCTCTGTCTTTAAAAAAAAAAAATCCAACTATCTGACCCCTGCTCTCCCCTTTTTCCCCCAGTTACTTTTTGTATCTTAAGTATAGTGACCTTCCTGTGGGTGATAGGTATGTCGTAAGTGAAGGCTACAGGCACTACAGGAATGACCTGGTGCCTCACCCACCTGGTTATAATTCTAATTGGTGTGTGTAGGAGCGGCTTCTATAAATGGTAAGGCAGTCAGGAGCAACCCTGTCTGCTGGCACAGTATCTCAGCCATTCCAAGAGGAGCACAGAGGAGAAGCAGAGGCTGGAGAGACATGGCTGGTAAGTGTGATGGAAACTTCTCCAGTGGTTAACTGCTAGGGAGCCAGCCACCTCTTCCAGTCTGGCTCAGGAGGACTTCTTTGGGGGCTCTAGTTCACTCCTTCATCTTGGAAAGACAGCATGGCAGAATGGAAAGAAACTTGGACTTGAAATCCAAAGAACTGGGCTCTCCAGAGCAGACTCCTCCACTCACCTTAACCTTTCTGAGCCGCAGTATCCTACTATAAAATGGGGACGATAATGGTGATCCTGTCTACCTCAGGGTTACTGCTAAGAAAGTATTTGGAAACTGTAAAGCACCATAGAATGTGAGCTTGTTATTTGCGATTCGTAGATAAGGTTAGTTTTCTGAAAGGGTCCACCAAGGCTCACTTATCACATGGGTTGCAAGGCATGTTCTGAGGTTCCCATCTCCAAGGCAGCAGACAGATGTGTGTTTGGGATGAATCTGAGAATGGCAGGCATTTGTTGAGCAGTTATTAGACATGTCCATTTATAAAGAACAGTTTTGCCCTCGTTGGAATATCTTAGACTCTAGTCATCTTTTCTCAACAGTACCTGCTTCCTAGCATTTTTCAACAGTGATAATATTGCTTGAGTGTCAGTAAAATAGTCACTAAAAACAACCACCTTGAATTTAGCATGGTGTGGAAGGACTGAGAGTGAGAGGACCTGGGTTCTAGTCCCTGTTCTGACATTCACCTTGCACAAGTCAGTTCCTTTGTCTGGGCTTCAGTAACTTCGTCTGTAAAATAGGGTTTTAGACTATAGATAGTTTGTACAGCCCCTCTCAGATTTAACATTCTCTGCTCTAAGATCCCTTCCTTCTCTGGCATTGTTTTTCAATGTTCTAAGGACCTTCCTAGTTCTCACAGGCTCCCTGTTCTAGGAGAACAGCTATCATAACTAAGCTGACTGAAAAGAAACATCTGCACTATAGGAATGTACTTAAGTAAACTCACATCCGGAAGCGTTCTACAGCCTGACTTGAAGGTGATTTGGTGATGTCAAAACTCCAGTAGCAGAAAGAGCAGGTGGTAGGTGCAAGATTATCGTTGTTTTTATAAATAGCTCTTGGGCTAGGGAAAGAAAGGAAAAGAGACAGAGACAGAGACAGACAGAGAGATGGACACAGAGAGAGACAGAGACAGATGGACAGAAAAGAAGTAGAAGGAGGAGAAGCAGGAGGAGGAGAAGGAGGAAGTGGGGAGGAGGAGGAAAGAGAAAGAGGGGATGAGGAGGAGGGAGGAAGGGGAAGGGAGAGAGGAAGCAAACAAAGCCAGAAAGAGAGAAGAAATAAAGAATGAGAAAGGAAGAAAAAGGAAATTAAGAAAAAGAGAAGGAAGGCAGTGTCTTCAGCATGACAACAGCTGTCGAGGATTCAGGCACTTGCTTGTTAGCTCTTTTACTCTCCAGAAGGCTAATTATTGTGTGTTGCAGCTAAGCCAGGGTGGGTGATAGCCAAGCCAAACCCAAACAAGGTATGAATCAAACTCTAAAAAATCTCATGAATGGTGGTGAAACCTGGCAAGAAAGCTTGCCAAGGGAAAATGTTAAGCCAGATGTGGGAGCCAAGCCCCAGTCACTTCATGGTTTGTGAAGCATAGGGCTGGAGGACTACAAATTATACAGATCTCATGCTGTTCTATGCAGGGAGTGCGTTGCCTTTGCCAGAGTGGCCTTTGCAGGGAAGAGACTTATGATCACATAGGCTTATAGAAATGAACCTAATGAAAGGGACCTTAACATAAGTCTGACCACATCACTCTCATACCCAAGGAGGAGCTAGGTGGTTCAGTGGATAGACCCCTGGGCCTAGAGTCAGGAATACCAGAATTTGAATCCAGCCTCAGATACTTACTAGCTCTGTGACCCTGGGCAAGTCACTTAACCTGTCTGCCTCAATTTCCTCATCTGTAAAAATGTGGGATATGACAGCACCTACTTCCCAGGGTTCTTGTGAGGATCGATTGAGATAATAATTATAAAGTGCATAGCACAGTGCCTGGCACATAGAAGGTGTTATCTAGTGTTAATATTAATTATTATGCTCAGAAAGCCCCGGTGTCTCCCCCTTGCCTGTAAGGTAAAATAAAAATTCCTCTATTTGGCTTTTCAAACCCATCATAGTCTTTCTCTAGACTACATCTCTATTACTCCATTTGTGCACTGTACACACCTGCCAAACTAACCTACTTGCCCATGCCCCACACATGACACCCCCATCTCTTGGTCTCCGGTCACAAAGTTGTCCTCCACACTGGAATGTCCTCCCCCACCTTGGCCTCCTAGTACCCCCAGATTCCTACAAAATGCAGCACAAATGCTACCTCCCACAGGAGCCCATCTGACCTCCTGCTCCCCCAGATAACTTCGTGTCTGTTTTGTGTTTGCTTCTCTGTGTATATTTTGTTCTCACTCCCCCTATCCCTAGAATGTATGCTCCTTGAGGACAGGGATTAATTCATTTTTGTCTTTGTACGCCCACTACCTACAATGCTTTGCAAACAGTAAGCTCTTAATGCTTGTTGAGTGAATGAATGGATGAAATGAATGAACAGGTAAGCATAGAATATTAGAACTCAAAACATAAGGAAAATTTTCCTAAAAATTAAAGCAATCTGAAGCTAGAGCCACCTCCAGAGTAAGTTTTCTTTTCCCCGAGGTCTTCAAAGGCTAGACAGCTGCTTGTTTGGAGTATTGTGGAAGATCCATCCCTCCTCTGGTTGAAGTTGGACTGGCGAGGAGGTTTCTGATGTCCCTTCCAGCTCCATCATTGTATAAGACCAGGGAATGGGAATTTCTCTGGCTTATGTGAAACAAAATGCCTGTGCTTTCCATCTCAGCACATGGAAACATAATCACCTAAACAACACTACAGGCAAACCTACAATTACACACAGATTAGAGAAGTCCATGTACCCTCTTCTAATGATTGCCCTTTGTCCAGAAGTGGTGGCAACCTTGAACTTCTGCTTGAGAGGAGTGGGATGGGTGTTTGGTGGGGGGGCATAGCAGCATTTACTCATTGCAACATTTTTGTGTCCCATTTATCATGTGATTTTCATTTTAGGGCTGGGGTTGTCATATATTACCCAAATGCCAATTATAGGTACTGTCTGAGGTGCACACAGCCTGCCTAGAGAGAAAAGATGATGGGAGTAGGTGGGAAGAGAGCTGGGGTTTTTTTGTTCTGGGGGATTTTTTTAATGTCATTGTTAGAAACTCCCCTAAGCTAAGGTTTGAAAGTATTGGGACCCTGGGACAGATACAGGGTGTCCCCAAAATCTTAGTGCAGTTTTGTTGTTTTGGGGGGTTTGTTTTTTGTTTGTTTTATCTCCTCTACCTGATCCCTTATTAAAAACTCAGGACTTCATTGCTAATTCAGATGCAAACTTAGGCTTGATGTAAGGAAAGTCTTCTAATGATTAGAATAATCCAAATGATCCAAAAATGAAATAGACTGCCCCAGGAACAGTGGATTCCCCATCACTGGAGGTCTTTAAGTAAAGGCTGAACAACCACCTCGGGAAGCAATAGAGAGGATTCTTGTTCAGGTTCTGGTTGTGCTAATTGGCTACCAAGGCCGCATCCAACTCTGATGCTCTGTGATTCTGGGTGGGGCATTAGTTAAACTCTCAGGTCATTTTTATCCAGCTTTGAACAGGTTTTCTCAACTTTTGGACATAGAATGTCAGCTCATTTTACAGAGTAGCAGAATGATTTGCATAGAGTACATAGACACAATTTTGTGGCAGGACCGGGATTAGAATCTGTTTTTTCATTCTCAGACCAGAGGACAGTAGTCTGCTCCTTACACCATGCTGTCTCAGATCCAAACTGGAATAAATACACAGGCACGTACATGCCTGTACATGTGCGTGTGCGTGTGCTTGTGTGTGTGTGTGTGTGTGTGTGTGTGTGTGTGTGTGTGATTTCATCTCTTTCTGAGAGGCAGTCAGGGTCGACAGCATAGACATACAGAAAAACCAGCTAGTTCTAGAAGCCTGGAACATTTGTAGTCCTAGCCTTCTCAGAGCATAGTCTAAGGTAAAATGGCATCTGTCATGTATTGATACAGTGCACATTCATGTTGTTCATAGACTATTCTATTTAATTTCACTTATGTGCTCAAGGTATGTTGAGGAAGGAAGGAAGAGGGGAAGGATTTGTTAAACATTGTGTTCTAGGCACTATACCAAGTAATAAAATGATATTATTCCTTTGGCGTTTTACACTTGACAAAGTGTTTCCTCAGTGAAGTCCCCCGAAGAAGGTAGTACAGGTATTATTATCCCCACTGTACAAATGAAAGCCTGGGTAGGGAAGTGATTTATATGCAGTCACACCACATGCTTTGAGCCCAAAAGAATGTTTCTGAAGCAATTGCTTTCACCAGAACGAGAGAGAGGGGAGTGGTGAATATCGCTGGCCCAGAAATCCCAGTAATTTTTCTGAAAGAGAAAAATTCAGAAGAAATTCCTGGAAATTGCGATATAGTTAAAGGAAATTGCAGCATGGACTAAGGCATGAAATCTGACTGTTCAGTTAAAAGCTGGTTGAAAATCCTATTAGAAGAGGTTCTTCTATCTTGTGGATGGCCTCAATCTTCAGAGGCTTCTCTGGCTCTGTCTTTGGTTAGTGGGTGCATGGATGTTAGGCAGCATTGAGCAGTCAGAAGAACGCTAGATTTGAAGTCCCGGCCACATTAATAACTAGGACAAGTCCGTCTCTTGCAGCTTTAGTTTTCTCATCTGTAAAATGGGAATAGTAATACTTGTATGATTTACGTCATAGGGCTGTTATAAGGGAAATGTTTTGTAAAAGGTCAGGTACTACAGATGTGTGAACTAGTATTAGTCAGTTTTCCAAGGGTCTGAGTCTGGTGTGGATACGAGAGAAAACTTCTCTGATTGGCCTCTGGATCACCCCCAGATCGGGGTGAGGGTAAGGTTTGGGGCAAGCTGCTTCCTTGTGAGATAACTCTGGGGATCCTAACCTCTCCCATGGTCTTCGGGAACCAGTCGAAGTTAAGCACAAGACAACCTTTGCCTCAGAAAAGAGGACATGAAAAAAGAAAGAAAGAAAAGAGAATGATCATTTATTTAAGCAAAATAGGCTGTCCCCAAACCACCTAGAAGTCAGAGAGCAGTGATTGATGAGGGGTCTCTCCTGACCTGCCTGACTAATCTTTGCCTAGGGGAGGCCAAGGGTCATGGAGTCCCCCTAGTTGCTGATTGTCAGCTTCTGGATATAGCTAGGGATCCCAGCTTTCATCTTAAAAGCATGTTTCCTAGAGATAGGGAATCAAGAAAACTGGGTTCAGGCCCTAACTCTGCCACTACATTGCTTTATGAACCTGCATTTTTCCCCTGGACCTATTTTCTTTTTAAAAAAAATGAGTTAAACTAGATGAAACACCTCTACTACCCCTTTCAGCTCTACGTTCCGTGTTCGCTAGCATTCTATATTAAATGTAGTTGATCCCTGAGAAAAGAAGTAGGAACTATGGGTGGAAATTCCAAAGAGGCAAATTTATCCTTGATGTAGACTTCCTGACATTTATAACTAATCCAAATTGGAATGTTTGCTGTGGGAATTGAGGTTCTTCAAGCCAAGGTTGGCTGACCGTTTATTGGGCATATTGTAGAGAGGACTCTGGTTCACCTGGAGTTGAACCAGATGGACTCCAAAGTGCCTTTTACTTCTGACATTCTATGTTCTAAGGTCCTTTCCACCTCTAGCCTTGTGTGTTCTAGGGTCCTTTCCAGCTCTGACAATCTGTGTTCTGAAAGTCCCTTCCAACTCTGACATTCTGTGTTCTAATGCCCTATCACTGGCTTTCTGTGAGAAGAGGCATTTTGACATTTCCTTCTATATAACAATAGGAGGGCCCTAGATCTCACTCTAAACCTTTAGGAAATAGGGTTTCTTTGTTAGACTTCCCCTACAGGAACAACCACCCAGGCTAGAATTAGGCCCACTAAGTCAAGTGTATCTTAGGAACAGTCCTAGATGGCTAATGTCTTATGCATCTGTTTGCTCTGTTATTAGGCTAAGAGGAGCCACCTTCTCACTCCCCTCATCCCTAAGGCTTTTCACCTGGGACAGAAACCACTCCTCTCCATCTAGGGCAGGATTCACCTCATATGACCTGAAATGGGAACCATTCCCACTCTACCAGGTGCTGATGGATCTTTTGTGGACCTGTTTTCCAGCTTTAGCTTATTAAAAGATTTGCTCACTGAATCAAGTCTTATACTCCATACCAAGGGAAATTTCTGGAGAATTCCTCTTTCATTAGTAAGGAGCTATCTCCTTCCCCACCCCACTATCATTACAAGTCTCCTGGCCTCTGCACTTCTCCTTATTTGTGTCAGAGAGATTATCCTTTTCTCCCTCTCGCCCCCAAAACCCTGGCGGCATGATCAACATCTGGGGAAATGGTGATTCCATAGAACTGAAATGAGAACTGGCGCTCTCTTCCCCCACAGGAAGAAGGGAACAGAGACCCTAAGTTAGCTGCTGGGAGGGACCAAAGAAATAGGTACAGAAGTCAATCCATGCCCTTTGCCTCCTTCTCTCTTTTTCTAGATTGCCAGTGCAATCGGGAGGCTGTTAGTAAAAAGGCCTTTCCCTCCATGTATTCATCTTCCCTGGAGGCAGCTGGTATCAGACTATTCAGGATACCTAGGCCCTAGTACCTCTTCCTTACTAGCTGTGTAACTAGGACCAAGTCAATCCCTTCTCTGGATCTCACACTGTAAAATGAAAGGGTTGGACTAAATGGTCTCTCATGTCCCCTACACTTCTAACATTGTATGTTCTGTGCTGTAAATGTCCTCTTCCTCCTTAAGTTGCCCTACAGCATTCTGGATCTCTCCTTTGCGACCATTAAAATCTACCTTGAATTATATTTATTTGGGTATGTAGCATAGCTCCATGGTAGACTCTAAGCTCCCTCAGGAAGTGTGTCATTTTCTACTTTTTTATCTGGAGTACCCAGTGCTTAGTAGATTAATAAATATGCAGTGAAACTTTCCATCTCTTAAAATTTTATGCTCTAAGTCCCCTTCAGCTCGGAACTCAGTGTTCTGTGTTTTTGAGGTTCTTCAACAGTGACATTCTAATAGCAGTGTTTAGCTCTGACACTGTAAGGTCTATGAAGTGAAAATACCTCTTTTTTGGCTAAAGAAGGAAAACTAAGAGGGTTAAATGGGAGAACTCTGTCCACTAGGGTCCTGAGCACCCTTCCCTGGATGCAGTTTCATCCTGATGGGCTGCAAGCCAGGTGCATGAGTTCATAACTAAACACGTAAAGCACTTATAATATAATCTGGGACCCATCAGCCCTAGACACCTAAGAATGGACTGCAAACAGGTGTTCCTGCTAATTTCTTTCTAAGGCTGTCTTTGGTGTTTTTCACTTTAACCTGGTTTCACTGACATGCAAATAATATTGAGGGAGAAAAATAGTTCACAACAAAATTTGTTCTTTTGCTCCCTGTGGGTGGCCTTGGGTGCTTACTATACATACAATACAGTAGAAAGGACTTTGAGCTTGTAGTTAGGAAATCTGGCTTTGAAGACCCAGCTTCAACACTTAGTACCTGTGTGACCTTGTACGTCATTTCACCTTGCATTTTTTAACCTTGGTTTTCTCATCTATAAAATGAGAATCGTAACATGTGCTACTACCTCAAAGGAGTTGACTCAAATGAGTAAAGCCTTTTGTGAATTTTCAAGGGCTATATAAATGTGCGCCAGCATCATCATCATTATCATTAGAGATGGCCCTGCCTAGAACATGGAGCTTAGAGGCCTGTAACCCTGGATTGAAATGAATGTAATTGATTGAACTCATAGTCCTCGGGCAACAGGGGTCCTCCCCATACCTGGAGTCTTCTCCTCCCTGCTGACAGCTCTACCTGCCTAGGGCTGTCAGTCCTTCCTGGTGGGTAGAGTCAGGGAGGGGCTGGAACTATAGAGACACTCTTTTCCCTAATCCACCGTTCCTTCATCAGAGGCACGAACTGGCCCGGGCTTTCAGAATGAAAAAGAGACCAGAATAACCTGAGATTTAATCATAAAATTGAATGCCCCATGGGGCAGGGAGGAGCAATACCTTTCATCCATCTCTTCCTTTGCCCAACCTGAAAGAGAGAAATTACTGCTGTTCAGCTCAGTTCAGCAAATAGTTATTGATTGAATGAGTGAAAGAATGAGGCAGTTATTAAGCACTGATAACTCAGTGCGGAGTGCTGGGATACAAATCGAAAAGTCAGGTAGGCCGTCCTGTCCCGGAGCTGGACCCCTAGTGAGGCGGCCACACCTCAGAAAGGTTTCAGCTACAAGTCAGCTGAATGACAAGTCCCATGGTCCTTAGGGCGTAGCATCAAGGCAGGGAGATGGTGTGTCCCCCACCCCGGCCTCCTTAGGGTCATGTCACACCCATTCACATGGTGCACAGCCCTGTGCTTAGTCCTCTGGGGACACATCGAAGAATAGGCCACAGTCCCTGCCCTCAGAGTACTCAAAGGCTCAGCTACAGCCCTGGAAATAGGGCCAGAAACATCTCATTTGACCACAGAGGAACCATGTGCAGCCACATGGCTTGATGGATGGAGCTCCGGGCCTGGAATCAGGAAGACCCTATTTCAAATCTGGCTTCTGACACTTCCTACCTTTTTGACCCTGGGCAAGTCACCTAAAATTTGTAAAACTCTTGTAAAACTCAGTCAAAAGGCTGCACCCAAGGACCTAGAAGGGCCACATGTGACCTCAAGGCCGCAGGGTCCCCACCCCTGGCCCTGCCTCAGTATCTTCATCTGAAAAGATGGGATAAGAACAGTACCTACCTCCCAAGGTTGTCATGAGGATCAAATGAGGCAATATTTGTAAAGCCCTTAGCTCAGTGCCTGGCATACAGTAAGTGCTATATGAATGTTAGCTGCCATTGTGGTTAGCTAAGCAGTGGATAGAGCACCTGAGTCCATATCCGGCCTCAGACAATAACTCTCTAGTGACCTAGTGCCAGTCACTTAATCCCGAATTGCCTCAGTTTACTCATCTGTAAAATGGAGGTAACGATAGCAACTACCTCCCAGGGTTGTTGTGAGGGCCAAATGAGATGATAATCATAAAATGCCTGGCACATAGCGAGCTCTATATAAATATTAGCAATTATTATTATTATTAATTTACACGATCCTCATCTGGATTTCTGTCCCAACTCACCTCTTAGTCGCAAGCCCTGGAAAGGCAAGGATCCCAGCCTTCTTTATCGTCGAGAGAGAGAACTAAGAATCATAGCACCAGGGCACCACCCTTGAACACAGAACACCCAGGTCCAAGGCTTTGTTCTGTGAAGTTAGGATTCAGTGAAAGGGCTGCACTTGAGGACCTAGAGACTGCAGGTTCCCACCCCTGGACTAGGCTCTTCCTGGCAGAGGGAGGAGAGAGAAAGAAGACTTCAGAGGCTGTAAATGTGGCCAATTCCAGTGCTTATCTTTGTCCCTGGGGTCTCCTTACCAAGAGGTTCCAGTGTTTTTTGTTTGCCTAATTATAAGTCTATACTGGTCTTTACTATGTTCAGCTACTCTGAATAGGCCTGCAGATTTGGGCGGGGCTGGTTTCCTGGAAAGGGGAGGGGAGGGATTGTGTGTACAGCTTGACTCCTTAGTACTATAACTAATGGGAGGCAGCACCGACTTAGAGAAGGAAAGACCTGGGTTCAAATCCTTCCTCAGGCTCTTCACTAGCTCTGTGACCCCAGGTAGGTCACTTGACCTCTTTGTGCTCCTGTTTCCTCATCTTAAAATGAGGTGTTAGACTTGATGGCCTTCTAAGGCCCCATCCCAACTCCATGATCCTGTGGAGATTGAGACCTAGGGTGGCAGTAAAATGAAGTAAAGGACTCCCTCATTGTGGACCGTGTGACTCTGTCCCTTTTCCTTGAAATCTTGAGCCATACCGTGACCACAGACAAATCCATGAAATGAGATAGACCAGATGGTTCCTAAGATCTGACATCCTACCCCCTGCCCGGTTCTAGTTCCTACCATCCCAAGCTACTTCAATTCTCTGGATCCAAGTTTTCTCATCTGTAAATGGGATCATAAAACTGATACTGCCTACCTCAATAGACTCTTGTATGGACAGTGTTTTATAAGTCAAAATGTACTGGAGAAAGGGGAATTATTATTTGTATGCCACTACCATGCCCATTTGTTGTTCAGCCTTGTTTTGGTTGTGTCTGACTCTTGGTGAACCCATTTAGGGTTTTCTTGGCAAAGATACTGGAGTGGTTTGCTATTTCCTTCTCCAGCTCATTTTACAGATGAGGAAACTGAGGCAAATGGGTTAAGTGACTTATCCAGGGTCACATAGCTAGTCAGTTTCTGAGACCAGATTTGAGCTCAGGAAGATGAGTCTTCTTGACTCCAAGCTCGGTGCTCCATCCACTGCACCACTGAGTTTTCCGCAGTATATGCTTAGTAATGTCTCATGAATAAATAAATTCATGCATGATTGAATGCTCCCAATTCCACCTTCCTTCTCTGCTTTAGCCTGTGGCTCCCATCCTGAGTGTCCCAGGTTCTCTAGCTCCTTCCTTAGACTCCAGGATCAAATACAGCTCTGGCATTGGGAGCCCTTTATCACCCTACCACTTTTCTAGTCTTCTTATATCCTATTCTCCAGGGTGTACTCTTTGACTCAGTGACCCTGGCCTTCTGGTGTTCCATGAACAAGACACTTTATCTCTCAGCTCTGGGCATTTTCTCTGGTTGTCCCCTCTTCCTGCAATGTTCGTTCTCTCAGTAGAGAGAGGAGTACCACCTACTGACCTTCCTGGTTTCCTTTAAATCCCAACTAAAACCCCACCTTCTACAGGAAACCTTCCCCAAACCTTTTTAATTCCAGTGCCTTCCATCTGTTCATCATTTCCTGTAGCTTACATTGTATATGCTCATGTGCATGTTGTCCCCTTCATTACACCATAAGCTCCTTGAGGGCAGGGGCTTTTTTGGCCTCTTTCTGTCTCCCCAGTGCTAAGCACAGCACCCGTAGCCATTGACCAATGTTGATTGCCTGATCATTGTTCTGTAAAAAACCCCAGAGTCCCCAGCTTCTCCTTTATCCTTTCACAGCTTTGCAACTCTCGGGTTTCGACTGGCAGATGCAAGCCAACAAAAATGCTCACCACACAGACAAGTTCTACAGCGACCAGCTGATCACCAGGAGGGGCCAGCCCTTCAGAGTGAGGCTGAACTTCAACAGACCCATCGCCTCTGGGGAGAGGCTGACCTTCACAGCCTCAACAGGTACCTCACTTACGTTTTCTTCTCTCTCCCAGGGCCAAACGTAATGCTCCACAGACAGCAGGCACTCAGTAAGTTATGTTAAATGTACTGCTCCAGGATGGTATGACTAACATGAAGACACATGATGTAGTAGAGAGAGCCCTGGACCAAGCAGGAGGAAGACATCTAGGCTCTGTGGGTGTGACTTCTCTAGGTCTGTGCTGGATAATGACAAAGATCCCTTCACACTCTGTTGTTGTTCATGTTTCAGTCACGTCCGACTCTTTGTGACCCCATTTGGGGTTTTCTTGGCAAAGATCCTGGAGTGTTTTGCCATTTCCTTCTCCAGCTCATTATACAGATGAGGAAACTGAGGCAAATGGGGTTAAGTGACTTGCCCAGGGTCACACAACTACCAAGTGTCTAGGCTGGATTTGAACTCAGGTCTTCCTATTTCCACTGTACCACCTAGTTGTCCCTTCAGGCTCTAAGATTATCTGATTTGGTGACTTGGGGGGGGGGGGGGCAGCAGTAGTTCAGAGAGTTTTCCTGGGAATTATATGACCTGGGTTCTTATCTCTAGTGCATTAACTTGATTTTTAACCAAAAGCAAGTCTTTTTTCCTTCACCAGGCCTCGGTTTCCTCATCTAGAAAATGAGAGGTATTAGACATAATATTCCATGTTCCAAGATCCCTTCTGTCTGCAATAGTCTATGACTTCTTCAGTGACCCCGCCTGACCCTGGCTAGGACAATGTTCATTTTCACTTACTATCCTTATTCGTATGTGCTACACGGATTCCATCGTTCTCTGTTGTTTTTGGAAAGGCCCAAACCCCTCTGAATCAGCCCGGACCAAAGCCGTGATTCCTCTGTCTACTGGGTCAAGTGACAGTGGCGGCAGCGGATCCTGGAGCGCAGTACTCTCGTCCAACAACAACGGCTCGCTGATCGTCAACATCTCCAGTCCAGCCTCCTCCCCCATTGGTCGATACACACTCAGCGTTCAGATTGCCTCTCAAAGCGGAAGCACTTCCACGACTCTGGGGACGTGGGTTCAGCTGTTTAACCCCTGGCTGCAAGGTAGGAGTCAAGCCCCCTCCCACATCGTTAGTCCACCGCTGGGCTCCCACTCCAGGTGTATCTCGCTGCTCACAGAAGACAGAGGAGGTATTGGAAAGAGCCCTGCCCCAGGAGGCAGGAAAGCTAGGTTCTTCCGCTAACTTGGGGTCACCTGGGGCAGTTCGCTTCCTGTCTCTGGGCCTCACTTTCTCCATGAGGGGGTTAGGAAGTCATTTCAAAGGCTTCTTCTGGTCATATTTAACATCCTAAGTATCCTTTCAACTTGAACGTTGTGTGTTCTGTGTTTTTTCTAATTCCGACATTGTGTGTTTTGAGGTCATTTCCATGTCTAATGTTCTGCCTTCCATGCTTTAAGGTCCCTTTCAGCTCTGAAACTCTCTGTTCTAAGTTGTGATGTCTCTTGCAACTCTAAACAGCTCTGTTCTGTCAAAGGCTTGTTATAGCTCTAAAGTTCAGTGATACTCACTGGAGTCAGGGCAGTGGGTCAGAGACTCTCAAAGGTGAGTTCTAGCACAAGGACTCTATGTATCAATATTTCCGTACCACTAAGTCAAGAAGACAGTGATATAACATTCAGTAGTTCTCTGACAGCATCAATGGCCTTTAGATTTGCAGTAAACTAGTAATACTGAATGGCTTCCTTGCACATTTTCCAACTTCTCAGCACTGCAGCACAGTTACCTCATCTCTTCAGCCTGAACCCCTAAAGCATCCCAGTTCATTTTAGTCATAGGATTTAGAGCTGGTTGGCAGCAGACCCTTTCTCCAACTTCCCTTCCCACCTGCATTCACTGTTTCCACGGAGCATAAACAGGCAGTCAGAGGCATCAAGCCTAGACCTGTCATGTGAAGAAGGTTTTAGCTCCATATGAATTGGCTTTAAAGGGCAGAGTCAGAAACAAAACCTAGAAGATGCAGAGGAGCAGATTTAAGCTTAATGTAAAGAAAAACGTGTCAGCGATTAGAGCTAGCCAAAAGGAGCACACTCTGCCTCACCGGAGGTCTTTAAGCAGTTGCTGGAGACTTGTCAGGATGTTATAGAACCGATTCCTATTCAGATATGAGTTGGATTTAAGCAAGAGTTCTTCATCTGCATGGGGTCATAGACCCCTTTGGCAGTCTGGTAAAGCCAATGAACCCCCTCACAGAATACTAGTTGTTTGGTTTTTAAAACCACAATCTAAGGAAATGCTAAATGTCAGGAAGAGATTAGTGAATGTAAAGATGTATTTTTTTTTCCCCATACAAGTTCACGGACCAAGTGGAATCCTTCCACAGGACCACAGGTTAAGGATTCTTGGACTAGAGGATATCTGGGATCCCTTCCAACTCAGAGATTCTGTGTCAGTGAGGCCTGAGCGGGGCTTCCCTGAAAATAGTCAGTCCCCTAGCACAGAGGGCTGTCTGGAAGGGGGTGGAAGAAGGAAAGGATCCTTTCTAATTCTTTCTCACCTCAAATATTTCCTCTTTTGGGTTCTCCAGTGGATGCTGTGTTCATGTCGAATAATGCAGAGAGAGAAGAATATGTGGAAGAAGATGCTGGTATCATATTCGTAGGGAGCGCAAATCGAATCAACATGGTTGGCTGGAATTTTGGACAGGTAAGTTAATAATAAAGCAGCCGAAGGTTGCATACATATTTCCTGAGTGATTAACTTCAAAGAATAATTTGGATTCTCATTTGTATATAGCTTGTGTGTTAGGCATTTGCCTGAAAAATACATCCAAATCTTTTTGGCTCCCACTCTCATTCAAAGCTCCAAGCTCCTGCCTTGCTCTTCCTCCCGCTTTCTACTCCTAGTCTAAGTACACAGCGTGCCTGGGTTTTCCCAGCTTAGAAAAATTTGCTTGATACGTTTTGTAGTTGGACCCACCAGTTACACAGCTTTGACCAAGTCATTTTCTTCCCTTGAGCCTAAGGTTCAAATAAGGGGGTTGGACTTTTGTTGTTGAGTTGTTTCAGTTGTGTCTGACTCTTCATGACCCCCTTTTGGGTTTTCTTGGCAAAGACTGTAGTGGTTTGCCATTTCCTTCTCCAGCTCATTTTACAGATGAGGAAACTGAGGCAGACAGGGTTAAGTGACTTGCCCAGGGTCACACAGCTAGTAAGTATCTCAGGCTAGATTTGAACTTAGGTCTTCCAGTCTCTTGGGCCCTATATTCTATCCACTATGCTACCTAGGTGTCTCTAGGAGTTGGAGATTATCTCTAAGAGCCTTGCTAGCTCTAGCATTCTTTGTTTTAAGGTCTCTTCCAGCTTTAATATTCTACAAGGGGTCCCAAAGTCTTAGTACAGTTCTGAGCTTTTAATAAATACCTTATTAACTTTTATTAATACACATTAAGAGTTTAAAGCCCTTTCTTTTCTAAGGTACTTTCTGGCTCTGACATTCTGTAGTGTAAGGACTTTTCTAACTCACCATTCTGTAAAATGAAAGGGTTAGACTAGGTGGCGTGAAGGCCCCTGCCAGATCTACATTTATCATCTGTGTAGAAGGTCCCTTGTAGCTTTGGCATTCTGTGGCTGGTGTTCAGAGCCGTGACTAGGACTGTTTTTACCTAGAACAAAAACAATTTGGGAGCATCCAGTGGACAGCATCATTGCAGGAGCCAGTCTGACCATGGGCACAGTCATGGTAGGAGGGGAGACAGTCTGACCTTTGTCCCCTCAGGGTTGGAAAGACAACAGGACCATATGTGGGGGGGGGGGGGGTTGACCCAGGTGCAATTAATTAATTGTACCATGAGGTGGCACAGACTGATAGAGGCCTGTAAGGGGAGTTGTGGGGATGGCCCATCTTTCTGGGTCTCAAATTCCTAATCAATAAAAAACGAAGGCTTTGGATCATCTGGCCCTTGGTCACTTTTAGCTCTAGAGCTATGAGTAATGTAAAGGCCCTTGTAAGTCTAATATTTTATGCTTTATGTTCTAAAGCTACATCTAGCTGTAACATTCAGTGGTTCTCTGACAGCCTCAGTGACTTTAGATTTGATGATAGCATTGTAATAAACTCATATACTGGCTGGCTTTCTGCTGGTGTGGATAGCTACTGCTCTTCATCTTTCAGATTCTTACACAGCAGCACAAACCTATCCCTCAGCTGAACCCCTAAGTCATTTCAGATTTTATTAATAGGGTCATGGGATTTAAAGCTGGAAGAAACCTTGGGTATTATCTAGTCTAACCAAGAGATCAAGTCACCTCTGTAAAGCCACGCAAGTTCATGGCAGATCTGGAACCTGGGCCTCAGGTCTGCCATCCCAGCATACTTTTCTCCTACAGTTTGGGTGAGCCAGCTCAAAGAGGAAGCAAGAAAAGCATCAGCTGACTGCTCCTACATGGGGGCCTTTGAAAAGAGAGCCTGGAGTGTACCTTGTGGCCCTCCCTTAGTGCCTCTCTCCTTCCCTCATTACAAGTTACATATTGAATATTAACCCCAGGCTTCTCTTTCTGAACAGTATGAAGAAGACATTCTGAACATTGTCCTCGCGATCCTGGACAGGAGCCTCAACTTTCGCCGTGACCCCATCACTGACGTGGCCCGAAGAAATGACCCTAAATACGTTGGCCGAGTGCTGAGTGGCATGGTAAGAAAAGTATTATCCAGCCTGTAACTGGGGTCCTGGACGATTCTAACTCTGACCCTGTCTCATAGCTCTTCTTCTTCTGGCTTTATGGTCAGTGTAGCCAGGGCCTCTGCCCAGCAGGCCCAGAAAACAAGGCAGGGTTCAGTCTACAAAGTCTAGTACTATCAAGAGCCAGAACCCAGCCTAGGAGAAAGGAGAGAGGACATTAGGACATTCCTCCCAGTGTTCCATATGGCACAGGGAAGGGAAGAGAAGAAGCATTTATACAGCACCTACTGTAAGTCAAGCACTGTGCCAAGCACTTTACAAATATTATCCCCATTTTGCAGTTGAGGAAACTGAGTCAGACAGAAGTTAAGTGACTTGTCCAGAGTCACACAACTATGAAGTGTCTGAGGCTGCATTTGAACTCAGGGCTCCCTAACTCTAGGCTCAGCACTCTGTCTTTTGTGCCACCTAGCTGCCTCCAACTGGAGGTTCGGGAAAGTGCCCTGTTCTTGGATTCAGAAGACTTGGATTCCATTTGCAGCTCTAATAATCACTGGTTGGGTGACCCAGGGCAGATGACTTTCCCTTCTGAGCTTTAGTTTCCTAATCTATAAAATAAGGATAATTCTTATATCACCTCCTTCTTAGGTGTGTTGTGAAGAAAGTGCCTTTTAAACCACAAAAGGCCTTAGAAATGTGAACTATTATTATTCTGGCCCCAGCTCTGCCATATCATGTAAAAGCCTTCACCCATTCAGCAGGCAAGCAAGCATTTACTAAACGACTGTTCTGTACTGTAGTGGCTCTAGGTGAGATGCCAAGATAAAAGACACACGGCAGGATGGAGGTTGGAAGGGACCTCCCATGTTACAGGGTTCACTTTACATACGGGGAAACTGAGCCCCAGAACAGTTCATTGACTTTCCCAAGGTTACACAGATAATAATTAGAAAACTAAGATTTAAACCCAGGTCTTCCAAATCCAGATCCAATGTTCTTTCTGCTATGTCATCCCTGTTGAGCTTACTGTCCAATAAAACAGATTAGAAGTAGACAAAAAGTAACTTCTACAAAACAGATGGTGATGAGCATTCATGGGAAAGCCTTACAGTATTGGGTGGGGGGTGCTCAGAGGAGTTTTCTTGGTTGAAGTGGCATGGGAGTTGGGCCTTGAAGGATGGCTATGGTTCCCAGTGACAGTCTGCCCCAGGGTGCTGGAGTGAGGGCTCTACAAGATCACATTCCTGGTACAGCCCACCTCCGCAGGAAGCCTCATCAGGGCACCTTCGGCTTCCGCCCTCTTCCTGTGAGAGTGGCCAGCTGTCTTGGAACTGGTTCAGCCATGGTGATGAAGTTAAAGAATCTGAGCGCCTCAGAATGTTACAACTGGAGGATGTCTTTGACATCACCTTTTTCTTACATGTGGGAAAACTGTAGCCCAGAGAAAGGAGGCGACCACCCGAGATCAAACCCAGAATTACAAGCACAGCCAGAGCTCCAGTCCAGGGCTCCTCGCTCTCAGTGGGTGAGGCTCCTTCCATGGTACCACTTGGCTCCCTATAAACATTTAAAAGTTCAAAGTCAAAGGGATGGCTTTAACTTGTTACCTGTCACCTGGTTAATTAACTAGAAATCTCTTTACCTTTCAGCTTGTTAGTTAGCTCACTTGGCTGGTGAATTTGACTTAGCTAAAAGGTTGAAAGGTAAGGCAATATCTCTGACTTTGAACTTCTTAACTTTTAACATTTTAACAAGTCAATTGAAATAACTCTTTAGATCTAGGCCAGAAACCCTGCCTGTCTGGTCTAGGATGCCGGCCTCTCTACTGATGAGCCTTCGGAACATCACCACAAAAATCCTACTTTGCCCTCCCACTTTCTGGAGATTACTTTCTCTTCAAAATGCTTAGCCAGAAGCCCTGTATTCTTACTCCATCTTTGTCACTAAAATCTCTTCTAATAATTCTTAGAATTATTATTAGATTATATTATTATTATATTATTATTATTATAATTATATTATTATTATTATATAGAATTATATTATTATTATTAGATTTTTGGATCTAATTGAGATTAAGTGACTTGTCCAGGGTCACACAGCTAGTGAGTATTTGAGGTCATATTTGAACTCCGGTCCTCCTGACTCCAAGGCTAGTGCTGTATCCATTGTGCCACACAAGTGCTTCTAATTCATTGACTATTCTAAAGTTAGGAGCCTTAGAAATCAACTCCCCTAACCTCCTCATTTGACAAGAGGACACAAGGAGGCCTGTAACAAAGAAGGAGCTTACCTAACATAAAGCTCAATCAATGGCAAGGGTAGGTCTAGAAGCCAGGACATCATGGTGAGGTGAAAGGATCTCTGGATTTGGAATAAGAAGACCAGGGTTTGAATCACAGCAGTGTGACCGTGGACAAGTCACTCAGCTGCTTTGGGCCTCATATTTCTTACTTGTGAAAGGAAGGGATTGAACTAGATGGCCTCTAAGGCCACCTGCCACTCACAGTCTTTAATTCTGCTCTCTCAACAGTAAGAAGCAACAGCATTTAGTAGATGCCTTCCTTCCTTGTGTAGAACTCTGTTTTCTGGGACTTTCCCTGCTGTGCCCCAGCTGTCCCTCTGTAACTCCGATATTCTAAAAATCAATAAGCATTTAGGATGGTCAGAGAAGGCTTCAGAGGGCAGGTGAGACTTTGAAAGCTGAGGTTTCAGAAAAAGCGAGAGCCCTGAAGGCCAAGCTAAAACTCAGGGGAGATTTGTGCAGAAAAGCTGAAGGCTGCAGCCTGGTGAGGCAGCCAGGGAGGTCCTCCACAGCGCTCAGTCCTGCCTTAGTCCACATTCTCCAAGTTCAGCTTCAGCTGCTGCTGCTGACTCATTCCTAGCCCCTCAGGCAAAGCGCTTTATCTCACCAAAGTTTCCTGAGCTGCACCTTGGCGATGATCCCTCCCAAACTCACAGCGAGGCTGGGCTGGGTGAACTACACTAATTACCACCTGCACATCCCTTTGAAAGGATCAGAGCTCCTGGGTAACGCAGCTGATTACCACTTTCCATGGTGGGGCCCTGGTGATTCAGCAGATGGGGACAGATGGTGAAATCTTTCATCTTGGCCTGTCTGTAACATATCTTATGATCTCAAAGGATGGTCCCATCAAAATGGGAGGAGGGGAAAAAGGTCTGTAGGTCCATGGCTCACCTGCAAACAGGAGAGTGCTAGTCTCTGGGCCGCTTGTTCTAAATAAAATCAGAGACATCAATCAGCTGCTGGAAGAGGCCCTGGAACATTAACTGTCAAAGCTGAAAGGAACCTCCTATTAGTCCACTCCTGACATTTTATAAAAGGGAAAACATTCCAAAATTAGTCTCTTCTCTGAAGAAAGTGAAGTAGAGAGTTCTTAGAAATCTATATCTTTAAAAGTATAGCAATAAGAAAATCCAAAGGAAATTTAAGAGAAAGCCCATTCAAAATAGCTACAAAATATGCAAAATATCTGGGAGTCAGTCTACCAAGAAACACTCAAGATACAGATCTACAATCACAAAGCACTCTTTAAAAAAATAAAGAATGACAAGTAATTGAAGAGATATTCACTGCTCATGGCTAAGCTATACAAATGTAATAAAAATGACAGTATTACCTAAATTAATTTAAAAATTAATGCTCTGTTAATCAGACTAACAAAGGAGTAGTCTATACAGCCAGAGAAAATAATAACAATTCATTTGGAGGAACAAAAGGCATAGAATCTTAAAGGAAATAAAATTAAAAAAGAATAAAGAGAGTATAAGACTTCTAGACTTTATATTGTAAAGCAGTAATTATCAAAACTGTTGGGTACTAGTAAAAAATAAAAACAAGAAAAAAATATTAGTGGCACATAATATATAAATAAGAATTAGTGACAATCTAATTCAATAACCCAAGAAACCCAAGAATATAAACTACTTATAGAAGAACTCCATATCTTGCAAGCAGTGCCGGGAAGACTGGAAAGCAGTTTGGCAAAAATTAGACTTGTTGTTTAGTCACGTCTGATGATTCATGATGTCATTTGGGGTTTTGCCATTTCCTTCTCCAGTTGATTTTACAGATGAGGAAACCGAGGCAAATGGTTAAGTGACTTGCTCAGGGTCACACAGCTAGTAAGTGTCTAAGGCTAGATTTGAACTCAAAAAGATGAGTCTTTCTGACTTCTGGCCCAGCTCTATCTACTGCCCCACCTAGCTGCCCTAGAAACTAGGTTTAGACCATCATTTTTCACCATTTATCACAGATAAGCTCAAAATAGAATTATGACCTAAATATAAAAAGTTGCACCATAAAGAAGTTAGAATAAAATGAAATAAGGTATATTTCACGACTATGGCTAGGGAGAAAATTCTTCACCAAACTAGGAAATGGATCGATAAAGATAAAATATATAATTTTGATTATGCGAAATTAAAAGGCTTTTGCACAAATATCGTTAGTAGTATAAGACAGAGGAAATTTGTTTTAATGGTTTTGATGAGTTTGTTTAATAACAGTAATAACAAGAATATTACCTTCTAGCAAATCTAAAAATAATTTAATAAAGAATGAGAGGAAAAAACTAGATTTAACAATTATAGTGCTAAATATAAATGAACTGAACTGCTTTAAAAAAAGAAATGGTTACAAAATGTATTAAAATCCAACAATAGGTTGTTTATAGGAAATACATTTAATACAGAAAGGTTTTAATAGATTTAAATTTTAAAACTGATGTAAAATTTTCCATACTGCTGCTAATTCATAAAGAGTCAGGGTAATACCAAGGATGTCAAAGTCTATAGAGGTAGAAATTGAAACCCAGAGAGTGAAAGTGACTGGCCCAAAGTCGTGCAGTGAGTTAAGAGCACCCAGGTCTCTTGACTTCCAAGCCACTGCTTTTCAGCGGTTCCCAAAGTGGGCAATGGGGTGCTGGAATGATGGGGGGGACAGTAGCCTCGGGTGCAATGTTATGGGGGGGCATTGAATAAAAATAAGAGGAGGTGGAAACATAAGGAAAGAAGAGAAGAAAATTTTGAAAAACCATTTGTACATTTTTCATCTGTTGTATAACAACAGAATTAAAACTGTATTGACTAGATTATTTTCCAAATAAACAGACAAAATGCAAGTTATAGCCCATCAGTGGTCAAGTCCACGGATAGGTCTTAACAAGCAAGTGTTGGCAGACCAGCATGTCATGAACTATTGGGAAGTCCAGCAAGCATCAGCTTGAATATGTGTGTGTAACGACATGTTTACAATACAATTCTATATGGCTACATGACACAATATTGCAGCATCAGAATTTCAGTGCAGGGAAAAAACCCACAAATTTATAATAAATTATTAAATTTAAGATGTCATTTTCTTAAAGAAAATTTTATATTTTTTTGAAATGATGCGAATTTTTAAAAAAAAAAAAAACATTAAAGGGCTAAAGAAAGTAGATTTCCAGAAGGGCTCTGAATAATTTTTGTTTTTTGCAAAGGGGACAGTAAGCCAGATAAGTTTGAGAACCTCTGCTCTACACCATGCTGAGCTCTTCTTCTCATCTGAGACTTCTTCCTCTCCTCATCCACTTTCCACACATTGCCACCTTTCCCCCTCTCCACCTGCGGAGCTGACTGGACACAGGTGTTTTTCAGATCAATGGCAATGATGATAATGGTGTGTTATCTGGGAACTGGAGTGGAGATTACACTGGTGGCAAGGACCCCAGGAACTGGAATGGCAGTGTGGAGATCCTGAAGGAATGGAAAAAAAATCGTTTTCAACCTGTCCGCTTTGGCCAGTGTTGGGTCTTTGCCGGGACCCTGAACACAGGTACCCTGGGGAAATGCAGCCTGGCTGGGTCAGTACAGAATAGTGAACTCACTCCCAAAAGCTTGTCTCAAACTCCCATTCCTGAATTAGGAGTCAGGAGTCTTGGGTTCCAGTTCTGACTTTGCTCAATTCCCTTTGTGAATTTAACATCACTGAGAGTCAGTAGAATGAGGATAATCATATTGTACCACCTATCTACCAGGGCTGCTGTGAGTTCAGTGAGCCTTAAATGGCTATACATATGTAAGTTATCGTTATCATCCTCTTATTACCTGTAGAAAGGGGGAAAATAAGAGACTTATCCAAAGACTAATGTAACTAAATGTGGAAAAAATCGCCTGGTTGGCCCGACCACAGCAACACTTAGGAAACCTCTGCTAAATCATAGGGAGCTTATGACCTGTGCCATCCCGAAATGAAACTGCAGAGCCTCGGAGCACAGAGGTTAGAAGTAAATGATACTTTAAGGTTTACAAAGTGCCTTTCTCAAACGGCACTGTGGCATGAGCACGGTCAACAACACTTTATAGATGAGGCAGCTGTGGTTCACAGAACTGAGCTGAGCTGCCAATAGTTACATAAAGGCCCTGTATTCAAGCCCATATCTCCTGACTCCCCTGCACCACAAACCTGCCTCCTAAGATTATTGTGAGGAAATGCTTCTGTAAACAGTAAAACACTATATAAATGGAGATCGTCACCACTACCACCACCACCATCATCATCATCGTCATCTTAGCTTTCTCCCTGGTTTTTGACTTCCAGTGCTTCGGTGTTTGGGGATTCCTGCCCGAGTGATCACCAACTTTAACTCAGCCCACGACACAGACCGAAACTTGACCATAGATGTCTACTACGACCCTCTAGGAAACCCATTAGACAGAGGGAGTGACAGCATTTGGTAAGCACCTCTCCTTTTCTCTGTACCGACTCTACAAAACTCAGGCATCTCCTTGTTTATGTTGTTCCTCAGAGTCTCAGTTCTAAACGTGGGGTGAGGGGTTAAATAGGTAGGAGGAGGAGAAATACAGACTCATGATGACAGACAGACTGATGACACGTCTAAAATTAAACCATTCTGACATATTTCAGCACATGATCTGATAGCCTGCAACACACAATGTAGTGTTTTGGTAACAGGTTGTTCAGGAAACCCACTATCACAATGGTTGCTCACTTTGGAATCAAACCTAATAAAAAGAAAAATATATTTTGGAAATTTTACTTAGAGCTCCTGGGTTCCAGTGCTCTTTGCAGAATTCCTCACTGCCACCTGATATTATTTTAAATGCCTTCTGGGGGATGCAGTGGAAAGCTCTGTACAGAACTCCACATCACTCCCCTAACCCCCACACCTGCCCAGCCCACCCCAGTATGCCAGCAGAGCAGCTTTGCACATCACCATATAGCAGCCAACTTCTCATCAGCCTTGTAGGAGGCCAGGGCTATTGTCAGGATGTTCCTCCAGAAGCAGCCTGAAGGTCTCTGAGTGCCCCCATCCAAGCATTATGGGAATGCTACACATAAAGCTGTGGGGTCTGATCTCTACCCCCATTCTCTTATTGGCCAGAGGTAGTGGAAACTAAAGACCAGAAGATGCGGGTGCTCATCCTGATTGTGCCCTTATCTGGCTCTGTGCCCCTGGCAAGGCATTTCTCCCCTAGGGTTCCGTTTCCTCCTATATAAATTGGGGGGAAGGGATCCAATGATCTCCAACGTCATCTTAACAATTCTGATTCTCTAGATGTCTCTCCCCTCCCAGGGAAGCCACGCCCTCTTTTACTTAATCTGGGGAAAGAGGGCCTAGAGCCATGTGGGCTGGGTACGTAATAACAACCTGTCTTTGCAAGAATTCATAGCACAATGCCAATGCTATTCGTGTTTAGATGGGATCCTGTGATGAACAGGTAATAAATAATCTTGATTTTATCCTGAACTGTATTAATGCGACTATTTTTGGTCAGAATCCATCTGGTACCACATTTTAGAAAGTTCAGAAACAAGCTGGAACAGGTCAAAGAAAGGAGGGTGGCCAGGATGGGGGAGGGGCCTCAGAGTCATGGCATGTATTAATAACTGCCATTTATAGAGCGCTTACTCTGTGCTAAGTGCTTTACAATGATTGTCTCATTTGATCCTCAGGGAGGTAGGGCTATTATTATCACCATTTTACAGATGAGGAAGCTGAGGCAGACGGGTTAGGTGACTTGCCCAGGCTCATATGAAGCCAGATTTGAACTCAAGTCTTCCCAAATCCAGGCCCACATGCTCTATCCACTGTGCCACCTAGCTGCCCCTAAATGTGAGGATCAGTTGAAAGAATCTGGGCTATGTAGCCTAGACAAGAGAAAACTTGGGTGGGGACGTAATTGTTGTCTTCAGCTATCTGCCGCTGTCATGGGAATGAGGAGCAGACTTACTTCTCAGGTGCTTCTAGAAGGCAGAACTAGGACCAATGAGGGGATGTTTCAGGGTCTCCAATTTTGGCTCAGTATAATAAGAATTCACTATTCCAAGGACAAACAGAACCATCTAACAAGGGAATAAACTGATTTGTTTTGTAAGCTAAGATACCTTTGGTGTATATATAATAGAGGGGATTCATGATTGGGCAGGAGTTAGAAGCCCCAAATTCCCATTCACCTCTTAAGATTCTGGGATTCAGTAGAACCAAAGTGTTTTTCTGATCCGTTGTGGCACAAAGTTCCCCCTTTCCAGATTAGTTGATTTTACCTCAAGGACCTACAAACCCAAGTACAGTAAGTTGTAGTCATGGTCTGTCACCGGCCTTCTCCCAGTTATCCCCAATTGGCATCAGTCGCATCTGATCACAGGGCTGGTGAGGAAGGAGTATCGCCGCCTCTTTAGACAAATTCACTGGTACAGCTAGCTGAACTGTGTGCCAAGCAACGTGATCACCACAGGGCAGACCAGTCTGCATCTCATGATGCCAAAGATAGTCAGAATACCCCATTCTGACCTCCCTTTGGGAGGGCACCCTATTGTGTCCATCCTGCTGGTCAGATCAGAAGGAAAGCAATATTGTGCCAACACAAGGTGTCATTGCCTCTAATGAAACTTTAGTATTCCTCAAAGGACCTTTCTTAAATTTGAACCTTCCTTCCCCTGTCCCCACCCAACACCCAAGTCAGAAATTACAACCCAAACACATCTTCAAGTCAAAGCCAATTTTTTTTTAAATTGTGAGGAGGTAGGAAATGTGTCTGTCTGAGGGAGGGACCCCAGTAGTGGAAAAAGCTCTTGGCTGAGAGTCAGGAGCCCACGTGCTCCACGTATGATGTTGGATAGATGCCTTCTCTAATCCACACTGCAGTTTCGCCATTTATAAAATGAGCTCCAGTTAAACTAGATGATCCTTCAGGGCCCTTCCAGCCATAACAGTCCTCAAATACAGAGCAGCAGCTCAAGGGTTAAATCTCATTTTTAGATCACGCCGTTCATCCCGTAGTTTGACACAAGGTGGCAGAGAGAGTCTTCCGTTCCATATCTTACTTCCCCAGGGCTTTTCTGTGACTCCTTTGTCTGCTAACATAAATGAAGCCTCAGGCCCAGCCAAGTCAATGAGCATAAGGAAATCAGCTGAAACAGCTTAGGCTGTGGTTAACTTTTACCTTGATGTTTCCCTTAGGTACATGTGTCTTTGTGTACATTCCATTTGACTCTGAGCTATCTTGGTTTTCTAAATCCACAAACTGGTTTGCTTATTTCTTGTATTTAAGGAGCTCCTTGGATGCCTAGGCCTGTTCTTATTGAAGCAGGATTGGGGCCCATTCAGAGGATCATAAATTGAAAACTGAAAGGGGTCTCAGAGTTCATCCAGTCCAACCCCCTTATTTGAGGCAAAGCAACTTTCCCAAGGTCACCCTGGTCATATATAAGAGAGCATGGACTTGAATCCAGGGCCCCTGACTCTGAACCCAGCACACTATTTCTATTTTATCCTAATACCCCTTAAATGTTTCCCCTGGTACTAAGTATCTGAGGAAAAAAATCTTTTTTTCTTAGATTCACAGGATTATAGAGGGTCAGACTGAGAAGGTATCTAAAAGGCCATTTATTCTAACTCCTTGTCTTTCGCCCCCATTTCCGCCTGACCAGCTGTCTAAATATTCCCACGGCTTATGTTATTCCTGATAACACAATCCAGTCATAAACAACAAACATTTTTTGAACACCTACTGTGTATATTAGGTGATAAAAGTTGGAGGACATTGGGTGCATTGAAGTTAAAAGATGAACAAGACACACTCTGCCTTCAAGGCACTTACAATCCAGTTGGAGGGCCAGCGGGTGTGTAAAAATGCAACTTTTCATCTCGGGTAGAAGCAGTAGGTGCACCAGGTCATGTCATGCCATGTTCTGTAGTATGCTGCACCACCTAATCCCTAGGAGGAGAGAAGGGGCAGGAACAGGCTACTTTAGGCAGATTGGACAATTATCCCCATACCTTAGCTCGGACTCGCTCAGGTACCTTTATATCTCTGACTCATCAGCCAGCCACCTCAGCCCTCTTCTGGCCCCAGCTTCATACCTTCAAAGATGAGTACTCACCTCCCCTGGACTTTTGTAAAGCCCTGCTTCCTAGAGAACCCATTCCTGGGTATCTGTCAGTCCAACAGAGGCCACAGACCTGGGAGAGGTTCCCCCCTCACAAAACAGAATGCTGTCTAGTACCCTCTGAGGAAGAGAAATTTAGGAAACTGATCTATGACCTATGAGACCTTTTGTAAGGTCATCAACCATAAAACACTGACCATCAGGCCCTTAGAACATTGACTGGCGGATCTGGAAAGGACCTTAGATTATGTAGTTTTTCCCTATCATTCCCTGTATAGATGAGGAAACTGAGGCCCAAAGAAATGAAGTGACTTGCTTACTGTAATATAGAGAAATAGGCATGCTCTATACCTTCCAGCCTGGAATGATGGAAATTTGCCTACTGTGACTTTCCCTGTAAACTTTCCCCACAACTGCTCCCCACCCCCGACACTTGTTACTATTTCCACGGTCTCAAAACCTGTGACGGTCTCAAAACCTGTGAAACAGGAATTGCTTTCTGACTACTCCCCGAGATAAAAAATTTACATACTGGAGCCAGTCTGGTATAGTAATGGAATATGGAACTGAAAAACGGGCTCCTAACTAGCTGTGTGACTTTGGACAAGTAACTTCACCTCTCTAGGTCTTGACTGGACTAGATGGCCTCTGAGATCACTTCCAGTCCGAGCATTTTACGGTCTAAGATTCATACCAGTTCTACCTTTTTGTTTTCTGTATTCTAATATTTTGTATTCTTAGGTCCCTCCCAGCTCTAGTTTCTGTGAGCCCAAAGGAGCAAGGCATATGCCAAGAACAGTCCAAGTTCTCACGGCGTTATTACTTTAATTTCTTCTCCATGGGTAACAGAGCAGGAATTGCTACCTATCAGCTCAATATCAACATTTCCCTTTCAGGCCAAGACTCTTAATTACTAAACCCAACTTTTTCTCAGTCTTCATCTTTCTTGATCTCTTTGCAACATTAGACACTGTTTACTGTCCCCTGGGTGGTCCCTGGGTTTCTGTGACAGTGTTTTCTCCTGAGTCTCCTCCTATATATCTGAATGTTCCTTCTGGGTCTCCTTTGATGTTTCATCATTCAAGTTCAGCCCCTAATTGTGAGTGGCCCCCAAGGGTCTGATCGGGGCCTTCTTCTTTCTCTGTACTCAACCCTTTATGTGATCTCATTGGTTCCTAGTGATTCAGTGATCATCTCTCCAACTCCCAGGGCCTACCTCCCAGGAACGTTGTAAGGATAAAGTGAGATAATATTTGCAAAGACCTTTGCAGCCCTTAGAACTATATAAAGTATTATTACGTCTAAAATGCACTCCCTCCTCACTTCCACCTCTTAGAATCCCTAGCTCAGATATCACCTCCTACACAAGACTTTTCCTGATCGGCACACTCATCATTAAGGTTGTCTCATACAATTTTGTATTTGCTTGCTTGTATACATGTTGTATTCTCCCAGTAAAATGTAAGCTCCTGAAGGGCAATGGCTAGTTTCATTTGTAGTTTTATATCCCAAGCACCTAGCAAAGTAACAAATGCTTGTTGAATGAAAACCCTTATGGATAAACACCCGTTTGGAAAAACAGCTTTGTCCCAAGGGCTTAATTCCGACTCCCAGCCTAAAGGCAAGGCTCTAATTCAGTTCAATAAACATTTATGAGTGTCTGCCATGTGCACAGCGCCGTTCTAGGTGACAGATGTACAGAGGCAAAAAGAAAAGGAAATGCCTGTCCTCTTGGACCTTGCTTCCACTAGGGAGCTCCAGCACCTGCACAGATAAATGCCAAGTACTTTCAGAAGGAGAGGGTACTAATGGGGGTGGGGGGTGGGGGGGAGAATTTGGAGAAGCTCTAAGAACAGTTTCTTGTCCCTCCAGTGTGAGACAGTCCTTTGTGAATATTCACATTGAAGCATGTAATAATGAAGGTTTCCTAGCCCTAGCTAACCCCATAAAAGGAGGAATTTGGAATGTCAGATTCACAGGGTTGATGGAATGCAGTGGCTAGGTTCAGATTGTGGCCTCAGTTTCTTCATCTGTAAAATGAGGGAGTTGGACTAGATGGTGTCTGAGGTACCTTCCAGATCTGTGATCCTGTGATCCAAGTCTAATCTCCAAGGAGCCATCCCTGACCATCGGGATCTCTCCCTTCCCTAAACCCCTGTGATAGTTATTGTCTTGGGGAGAGTTGACGTATACTGTCTTGGGGTGTACATGCCTATTCTCTGTATTACAGTTGTTCATCGTCTCTGCTAATGAGTAGTCACTTAACATTTGTGTTAATAACATCTATTAGTAAAACGAGAGGATTGGGCTAGCTGATATTACCCTGATGATCCAAGTTAACTATGATTTGGTTATTCAGGAACTTCCATGTCTGGAATGAAGCATGGTTTGTTCGAACTGACTTGAACTCACAATATAATGGATGGCAAGTGTTGGATGCAACTCCACAGGAGAGAAGTCAAGGTAACCTAGTAAGATTAAATTAGTCTGAGTTTCTCTTGGTTCTTAGATTGGTCATGGTTCAACTAAATCTTTATATCTTTGACTAATGGGGAGAAATGGGGAAGATGATACAAATGATGTCAAAGTTATTTCAGTTTGTTTTTGAGATTATATTTTCCCTAGCAAATTTAGCCCCCTTATTCTGTTTGGTTTTGACTGATAATAAAATGATTTTGTATTCTCTGATCCCATAACACTTAAAGGCGGGAAGGTAGCTGCCTCTTACCCTAGTACAGGTATCAGGAAGCCATCCTGGGATTTAACATCTGCCAGAGAGAAACAAACATGCTTTCAGAATGTCATTCTCTGCCTCCAAAATTCCACTGGCTCCTATATTCCCTCAGGATGAAGTCTGAACTGCATAATCCAGCCTCACTACCTATATATCCCAACTTTATCTCCCATATTTGTCAAACTCAGATCCTCTGTTCCAGAGTGGCCATCATTCCATCCCAAATACAAGCATGCCTTTTGTTCTCCTGTTTCTACATCTTTTCTCAGTGTCTACAATGCCCCCACTCCTTCTCTCTTTGAATCTAGATTCTACCTCTCTTTCAAGACCCCCACTAAAGTCTGGTATGAAGCCTACACCAGCTGCTACTGCCCTCTTTGATCTCTCCTTCCCATTTTACTCAGAGAATCATAAAATTTTTATCATTAGAAAAGAATTCATTGGTTAACTAGTCCAACCCTATCTATGGCAGCCCTGATGACATGTCATTCAGCCTTAACTTAAAGATCTCCAGCAGGGGAAAGCTCACTGCCTCCCAAAGCAGCTCATTCTTTGGTCTTAATAGCTTTGGTTGTAAAGAAGTTCATCTTTATATAGACTCAAAGAGCTCTTAATTTTTTTTACCACTCATTGGGCCCTGATCACACATAGCCTGGTATGACTCATAATTTCTCATTGTTGTGAGGCTTATGTCCCTATCTAGACAGTGACCTCCGTGAGGTCAGGGGTCATGTCTTCTCCTTTCAAATTCTCCTCAGGGCTAAGGCACTCAGCAATTCCACAAAATAGAGGTCATTCACTTTTCATAGGCTCCTAAGACTTAGAATTGGCAGGGACTTTGGACATCACGTCATCCAACTCCCTCCGAGATGGAGAAAGGTGACCTGAGTTAACCAAAGTTACACAAGTAGTAAGGAAGAGATCTAAGATTTGAACTCCAGTCTTATGACAGCAAGTCTGTTGCTGTTTCAGTTATAGAGTTACATGGCCCAGAAATAAATGCTTTGTCTCAGCTTTGATTTTTCCTAATATTAAAGGATTCAATTGGGAAAATATTTCTCAAGAGCTTGTTATACGTAGAACATCTTGCTGGGGCCAAAGAAGTTACAAAATTCAGATAGGATGTGTTCCCTGCCCTCACCTTTGATACTTTAACAAAAATGTTTCTAGCTTTATATTATAGCCTGTCACATTGATCATTCTTTAATGTAGTCCAAATTAATGATCCTTCTGCCAGCTCTGGTGCTTCTTGAATAAGGATTGGGGCCTGTGCTCATCAAAGGGTAGAAGCCTTGAGGAGCAATGCAAAGATGGACCTGCCATGCCTCACTTTGACTCTGCTACAGCACCCTGTCCATGAGGAGTCTCAACCCAGTCTGAATCTAACAATCCTGGGAAGCTTATGATGAGAACTCAGTGAGTGGCACAGGCAGTATAATCTATCAGAGGTGAGAAGAGGGAGCAATCCTTCTGAGATGAGGTGTTCAAGGAAGACTTGATGAAGGAGTAGGACTTGATCAGGTTCTTGAGGGACAGATGGGATCTGGAGAGGCAGAGCAGAAAAAGGAAGGACATAGACATAATTGGAGGGCCTTCTCAGGATGGAGGGAATGGCACAGGGGCAGGGATGTCTGGGCTGTATCTTCATGCTCTGTCTGACTTCTTGTGCCCCAGGAGTGTTCCAGTGTGGTCCTGCTTCTGTCACTGCCGTCCGGCAGGGTGATGTGAACCTGGATTTTGATATGCCCTTTGTGTTTTCGGAAGTGAATGCTGACCAGATCACCTGGATTATCAGCCCTAATAACAGCAAAAAACAAACCTCATCTAATACCAGCTCTGTGGGCAGATTCATCAGCACAAAGGCCGTGGGCAGCAATTCCCGCATGGATGTCACAGACAAGTACAAATATGCTGAAGGTGAGGGCCCTGGTCCAGAGACAGGGGCCATCATACCCAGGAAGAGGGCCATCCATCTCATTCTCTGTGATTCCAAACGTGGCAAGACTCACTCTCTCTCATTCACTTATTTAGCAAATATGTGTGGCAGGACTCACTCTCTCATTCACTCATTTGGCGAATATATATAAGCACCTGCTCTGGATAACTCCTGGTATTTGATGTCCTGAGGGATAGGGAGATGAATAAGGCATGATCTCTGTTCTCATAAAGCTTCCTGGCTAGTGGAGGTAGAAGCCATGTCTACAAATAATTCTCTTAGAGAGTATGAAATAAGTGTCAGCAAGTTATGAAATATTGTAGAAGTAAAGAGATGGCAATTATCAGGGAGATCAGGAAAGGCTTCATGGAAGAGGTGGTCTTAAAAGCAAAGTAGGATTTTGAATGGCAAAGATGAGGCTTTCTGACACATGGGTCAATGGGAACAAAAGCACGCAGGCTACATTAAGAAGGGGAGAACTAATGATAGGGCAGAAAGGCTGACTGAAACCAGGTGGTGGATGCCCTCAGGTGCCAGTATTGTGTTTGGGTTGTGTGCTGTAGGCAATAGGGAGCCATTTAATTTTCAGCAGTTAAGTGACATGATATGAACAGCCTCAAAAAAAAGAAAAAGAAAGGAGTGGCTTGTCTCTGAAGAAGGCAGGGTTGCCTACAAGCACCAGTCACTGAAAAGTAAGCCAGGAGATGCTGTTGTGAAGGGAAGCAAGAAAAGACGGGGAGAAAAATCAAAGCCATCTAGACCTCAAGATATCAGTGACCAGGTTTGGTCATCTTTGTCATCATGCCCAGCAAAGAGCTCTGTCCCCAGCAGACCTTAGTAAATGTTTCCTAAGTGGGTGAGTTATGGAACTGGCATCACAGAATGGCACCTGAAATCATGTAGAATCCTAGACTACAGTCTGTGTCAGAGTAGGAAGGAATCTTATTAAAGCACAGAATGGATGCACAATGTCAAAAGGACCTTAGAGCCTAAAACAAAGAATGTCATTGTTGGGGATGCCTTAGACTGTAGAATCTAAAAATGTCACTGAAGACACAGACCACAGAATGTCAGAACTAAAAGGAATGCAGAATCTGAGAACATAGAATATATATATATTCTGGCTGAAAAGAACCTTAGAGACATAATATAGTCCAACTCGTGAATTCCACAGGTGGGGAACTGAGTCCCAGAGAGGTGGTGACTTGCCTGAGGTCACCCAGCTCATTAGTAGTAAAGCCAGAACTAAAATCAAGGTCTCTAGATTCCTAGGCTTGTACTCTTTATTAACTCCTTTTTTATCTTTCTTTCTCTCCTTTCTCTAGATTTTGTCCTCCTCTTCTATTCCTTTCTACTCCCTCTCCCTCTTCCCTTGCTAAGACTGCTTTGGGCCCATCGACAGCCCCTGCCAGCCTAGCTTATCCCTACAGGTAATGCCAAAGCTTCCTGTTGGCTGATGCCTGATTCACAGGATTAACACAGTGGTTTTTATTCTGCCTCTTTCCTGCCCAGCTCCAGATAGCCCCCTAGCCTTGTTACGAACAATTGCTCCCACCCCTAATACACACTGATTTGAAATATAGACAAGAGAGGGTAGTGAAAAGAACAGGAGACTGGCAGTCAGGTGGCCTGAGGTCTTGTCCTGGCTGTGCCATCAACTCCCTGTATGATTATAGATAAATCTCTTCTCTCCAGACCTCAGTTTCCTCATCTATAACATGAGAGGGTTGGAGTAGATGACCTAGGTCCCTTTCAGAGCTAGCATCATCTGTTCTAAAGTACTTTCCAGCTCTGATGGTCTGTTGTATGGTTCTTACATGAGAAATAGTCATGGGCAGACTCAGTGCCAGGAAGAAGATTCCTCTGCATACAGACACTGTCTGCTCCATCCCCACCAACAATCTCAACTATATCAGCTTTATGTCACCATTCTGAAGAGACTCTATAACCAAGGGTAGAGACTATCCCCCAGCCCAAAATCGCAAAGAAGTGCCTAAGAGTGCAGACTGAAAATAGGTCTCAGCAAATAAATGTCCCAAGCATTCTAAAGAGTGTGTGACCCATTCCAAGTTAATGTCATGTTAATGCAAAAGGCCTGGAATACAAGGTGAGACTAGAAACAAAAGAACTCTTTGAAAAACAGACCACAACTTATTGTAACAAGCACTTTGTAAAGTGTAGTTACAAAGGGAAGCATTTGTGTATAAGTTTTCATATACAGTGTCTTATTTTTGCTTCACAAGAACCCTATGATATAAGCAAGGCAGGTATTATTAACCCCATTTGACAGATGGGAAAACTGAAACTCAGAAATGTGAAATGACTTACCCAGGATCACACAAGAATCATTGGCAGATGCAGGACCTGGCTGTTAGTCTGCTGCTTTTTCCCCCATGGGCCTCATGCAGCTTGGATTGTGTACTTCTATCCCCTTCCTGGACACTTTAAGGGGAATAATGACCCAGTAGCATCCAGGTGACCTAACCTGCGTTCTGGGCTCTGCCCCAGCCCCTGTGTGACATGAAGCCGAGTCATTTTGCCAGTCAACCTCAATTTCCTCACCTAATGATGCTAACTGTGCCCCAAGGACTAGCTCATAAAAGTAGTTGCTAAGCATTTTGCATGACAAAAATGCTAAAGACTGAAAACAGGAGTAGGAAGTCCAGATCCCTGGGCAAACCCCAGCAGCTGACCTACATAGCCCCAGCCCCAGTGGGAGCCTCTTTCCACAGACAGCTTGGGCACAAAAATACAGTTGCCAGCATAGCTCTTGGCCCCAGGTGTTCAGCCTGCATCTCAACTAAAGGATGGGAAAAAGCCAAGAGGAGCCAACACTGCAAGGACCTGGCTGCTCTGGTAATCTGATTGACTCTTCTTCTCCCTTGAAAGCTGGAGCTGATGCTTCCTCCAGCAAACAGGAGAGGAGATTAGGGGCAGGGCCAATAATTTCATCTCCCTTCTTTCCATTGAGATGCCTTATTTTGTATGGCACTGTAAGGGACTGGGGCTTTACATTGGCTCACAGTCCAACAGTTACAACCTAAAATAGAGGCTGTTAGAGGTGGAGTGGCCTTTGGAACGTAGAATGTCAGGCCTGGAATTGTCCTGAGATGGGAAGTCCCTTAAGAGCAACATCTGTCTTGTATTGATGTTTGTATCCCTAGAGCCTAGCCCAGTGCTTTGTGGTAGAGTCTTTATAAATGTTGCAAACGTAGAATCTTAAAGCTGAAAGGAACCTAAATAGAGATTGTCCAGGAGTCTGACTTCCCTGTTTTACAGATGAAGATACTGAAACCCAAGGAAGGGAAACACCTTGCCCCAAGTCACCCAGCGAATCAATGGCAAAGGCAAGACTAGACCTCAAATCCTGCAGTCTGGTGCTCTTGCCATTGTTACAATGCCTCTTCCACACACCTAAGACTCCCTCCAACACCATCTCCCTCCTCCTTTGTACAGGTTCCAAGGAGGAGAGGGAGGTATTCAAGAAGGCTCTGCAGAAACTGAAGCCCAGCTCTGGGTTTGGCGCCACAGCAGCTGGGACAGAAAACCCAGTGAGGTCACCCAGCATCTCTGGGAAGTTCAAGGTCAATGGCGTTCTGGAAGTGGGGAAAGAAGTCAACCTGTCCCTGCAGCTGAAAAACCTGAGTGAGGACTTGAAGACCATCTCGGTGAACATGACAGCCTGGACCATTGTGTACAATGGGACTCTGGTACATGAGGTGTGGAAGGACTCCATCACAGCTTCTCTGGACCCTCAAGAAGGTAATTTGTGAGCCCTTTCCTTCATAATTTCCTCTTCTATCACAATATACAGTTGACAGAATTCTCACATGTATGTTATCTGAGGTGGTTTATGTGCAGCCTTACAAAGAAGGTGGGCACTGCAGAGATTATTGCCCCCACTACATAGGTACCAGACCTGAGGCTCAGAGGAGGCAAGCCACTTGCCCAAAGTCACTGCATTAATACTGTTCTAAAGAAGGTAGGAATGCTGTCCCTCTCAATGGAATGAAAGGTCCCTGAGAGCAGGGACTGCTTCACATTTGTTCTTGTATCCCCTGGACCTAGAACGATGCCTGGCACATAGTAGGTGCTTAAAAAAGGTTTACTGATTGCTTATTGATTCCATGCTGCAGGATAGAAAATAATAGGAGCTGGCTGTGGTAGCACGTAGTACAAGTCAAGAAGAGACCTGAAGGATTCCACATTGGCCAGATGAGTAAAGATGGAGAGAGAGGACAAGCATCGAAGGGCAAGATAATGATAGATAGATAGATAGATAGATAGATAGATAGATAGATAGATAGATAGATAGAATATAGATTGATAGGTAGATTAGAGACAGACTAGAGATGGATAGATGAATGGATAGATAGATATAGAAATACAGAGAATGATAGAGATAGAGTGCTATGTTGTCTCTCCCATTAGAGCTTGAGCATCTTAAATCAGGGACTATCTCACTTTTCTCTTTATATTCCCAGCACTTAGCAGAGCACTTTGCACACAGTAGTCACTTAACAAATGCTTTATTCATTCATAGGTAGAACATTGATTAAGCAGTTACTATGTGCTGGGTGCTGTGCTAAGCTCTAGGGGTATAGATCCAAGCAAGCCAGACAGAGCCCGCCCTCCAGGAACTTCTGTTCTAATGGGCACAGAGGGCTGGGGAGAGGGGCACACAGAGCAGGGGCTAGAGCCAGGGTGTGCCAGCTCTCAAGAGCCATTTGTTAAATTTTCAGGGTGAGCATTTACACCTTGCAAATCTTCAAATATTACAAACCAGGGCTTGGGTTATTTGCTTTTTTGGTCTAGATTTAAGAAAGTGATGGTGTAAATATTGGTAATGTAGATTAAACTGCTGGTTGTTAAACTTTTGCCAGCGTGCCCTTATCTGGGTCCTGCAAAATCAGACAGAAACTGACCTATCAGCACTGAGAGACCAGGGCCAGAGTCCAGGTCACTAGTGAGGAGAGGTAAAGATGGTCCAAGAGAGAGTGGGGCAGGCCGGGAAGTGGCCCAAGTGCTCTGAGGTTCTCCAATGAAAGGTTTTCTCAAAGTTGGGTTGTATATTACAGAACAATTCCTGAGCTCCAGGGGCCTCTGCCGAACCAGAACTACAGCATCCTTCTTCCCTGGGATCTGGTTGGGAAGAAACTATAGTAATAGCAGCCCTTCCCTTATACCTTCTCCTAGTGGCAGAATATCATAATAATAGCAAAAAATAGTGTTTTAAGGTTTAAAAAAATGACATTTTCCCCCACAACAACTGTGTGAGGTAGATAGTACGTTGTTGTTGTTGTTGTAAAACTTATCCCCATTTTACAAGTAGGGAAACTGAAGTTCAGAGATCTCATTTCATCCTCACACCAACCCTGGGAGATAAGTGCTTTTATTTTCCCCAATTTACAGATGAGGAAACTGAGGCAAACAGCAGCTAAGTGACTTGTCCAGAGTCATAAAGCTAGTGCCTGAGACTAGATTTAAATTCAGGTTTTCACACCCTCTCCCTCTCCTCTCTTTACCTCTGAGCAGCCTCCCAGGTAGGCTGGCCCAGAGCAGATTATAAAGAGTTTTAAATGCCAAGTTTAGGACTTTGCACTTCACCTATAAGCAATGGGATATTGCTTTTAAAGCAGCTGAATATTCTCAAGCAGGGGAGGAAGGTGCTTTAGGAAGTTTGCCTTGGCAGGCTAGATTGGAACTAGAGGCAGGGAGAGGGACAGAGTAGGGGGCTATTGCTGTAGAATCCTAGAATGCCAGAGCTGTAAAGGACAATAGAGATCATCTAATTCAACATCGTCATTCACAGATGTGGAAACAGGCCAGGAATGGTGAAGTGGCTTGATGAGCCTCGGAGGCCTGGTCTAAGACGATCATTTTTCTCTTTGCCTCTCTCAGGCATGGGCCTGCCCAGTCTGACTTTGGGGATTGTGTAATTGACTGGAGCTCTGTTTCCAGAGAGTACTTGGAGTAAGGGACATGGACCAGACTGATCCCCAGAGAAGTCTGACCCTGGTAGAGGCCCTGGAATATCTTTACCATCTGGCTAGGGTGGAGAGGAGGAGAAAGAAGAAAGGAAGAAACCTGAGCCCTCTCATCTTCTGGGGGAAATGGAAACAAAGTATGAAGCCAAGAGCACTGGACTAGGACCCAGTACACCTGGGCTTGAGGCCTATCTCTGCCATTAACTCACTAGGAAACCAGAAGCAAATTATTTCTCTCTGAGTCTGTTTCCTTGTCTATTAAATTGGGAATAATAACCCCTGCACTGCCTCCTTCACAGGGTTGTTGTGACAGTCAAATGTGTGTGAAGCATCTTGGGATCATAAAGTGATACATAAACCTGTGGCATTGGTATTACCCAAATGGACAGAATGCCCCAGAGTCCCCCCTACAGAGGAAGAGGGTGAAGAGCACAGACCCACATCCACCCTAAAACTTTGTAGTGAGACTAGTAGGCAGGTGGGAGGGTCTGAAACCAGTGCAGAAACTGCAGGTTTAAGCTTCATACCTCTCCTTAACCTGGTACCCTCAGAGTTTGCTTTGAGTTTGAGATATGCCATCCTGGCTCATGTGGGTTTTCCTGTTTAACTCAAATGTAACCTGTGGCTCCAGCCACTTTCTATGATTCTGGCGAGTGAGGGTAAGAAGGAGAGCATCACTCACAGGTTGGGCAGTCCTCTTGGCCCAGACATGCCTAGGCCCTGGGGGCTTACATGTCCTTCATTCTTCTCTGGGAAAGGGAGGGAACAACAGTGCTTTAGCTTCTGAAAACTCTCCCTTATGTGCCTGGCCTCTTGGGAGTTTGCTCAGCTTCTTTATGGTGGATGTCCCACCCTAATTCCAGGGCAGCTGTCAGCACTAGGTGTGTGGTCATCTCATCACCCTCAGGGAAGGAGATATTTTTATCAGTGATAAAAACTAAGAGGGAAATCACCCAAGTATTGACCAGAAAACATTTCACCAGAGTAGGCCAGCTTCATGTTCACCTCCCAAGAAAACACACACTCATTCATAGAATTCTCCTTCCAGAGATGGAGTACCCATTGAGGCTCACATACGCTCAATATGAAAACTTCTTGACGGCAGACAACATGATCCGCATCACTGCTGTGTGTCAAGTTACAGATGAAGCCGAGGTTGTGGTGGAGAGAGATGTCATCTTGGACAACCCTTCCATCACTCTGGAGGTAGAAGGATGCTCCTGCTATGGATTGGGGGATGTGGGAGTAGTAAAGGGTAGAGACCCTGTGAGTGAGGGTTAAGGGTAAGGGGACCCTCACCAATACATATACACACTCATTACTTTGAAATTAGTACAGCCACATCTTGAGGATGATGAAACCACTGCCATTTCCACAACCCTCAGTTCTTTCAAAGAAGAAAATCCTTCCTAAATATGCACAAAGCCAGGAAACTTGGTGCAGACATGACTCTTGCCTAGGACCTAGTCATGTCTCAACCCAAGGGTTTGTACTAGACTGGTGCCATATTCACATGCCCAAGGAGATAAATAACCATACTCCCCTTTTCCCTTCCCCTTTTCCTATGTCCCAACATTTACCAACCTCTTTGGTTCAAGACACATCTGTGAATTTCCCAGGTCACACTGGAGCCACACAATATAGGGGTAATGAAGGAAGCCAGGACAACACTCTACAGAGTAACCCAGTGCCCTGTTTGGGAAGCAGCTACCAGCTTTTCAGAAGCTTGATCCCTTCTTGACTACTCATCCTGCAAAAGGCAGACTAGTGCCCCATCTCCCTCAGGGGCTAGACATGTGGAGGCCTGCTGGCCCACAAGAGCCTCTGAGATTGTGTCTTTCCAAATTCAGTCTAAGCTGAGTCCTCATTCTAATGGAGGATTCTCTAGCTTGAAATGGGGTTTCCTCTCCAGGGACCTCACCTGTTCTCCCCAACCTATATATCTCAACAATTACTTATAGTAGAAAGAGATATTAAAATGGTAACACTGAGCAGAGTCTCATGGCCTGGGTTTGAAATCCAGTTCTGCTCCACACCACTGGTGTGACCTTGGGCAAGTCACAGCCTCCCACAGCTTCAGTTTACTCCCCTATAAGATGAGGGGGTTTAACTAGAGGGCATCTGAGGTCCCTTCCAGCCCCAGATCTGTGATGCTCTGAGCCTGTTTCTTCAGCTGTCAAATGAAGAAGTTAGACTAGATGGCCTCTGATGGCCTTTCCAGCTTTAAATTCCATAGGAATAGTAAGTTCTTAACACATATGTGGGACTTTACAACTTATAAAATGCACTTATTACCCATTACCATTAAAATACATTATTAGCATGGATTAATTGCCTCCATTATCTTCTTGGATCCTCAGAAGGATCCAGCTTAGGATGTAGCAAGGTATATCCACCCCCCTTACAAATGAACCTGAGACCAAGAGAACTGAGGATGCAGCATCCCCTGTGGGGTCGCCCTCTTAGGCAGTGGAAGTGCTGGAATTTGAACCCAGTTTGCATGACTCCCCAAGGGTCCCACCCTGTCCTCTCTGGAGAGCACTGAGGCACAAAGGTCTCATGGCCCTGCCTCTGGAGTCTGACAGCCACTGCGGAGGAGAGGTAAGTGGGGCCAGTCTCTCCCCTGCCAGTATCTGCAGTAGAGCCAGGGGCCAGCTGGGACATGAGCAATTCAATTACAAAGCCACCAAAGTCGTACAAGATCAGGGTTCTGTCCGTGGCCCCTGGAAAGCCCACCTCTACCATAGGGGACTCTTCCCCATATCTGACCAGTCTGTGCTGTGACAACATACAGGGGACTCCCCTCTAACCACAGATTGATTTAAAGGAGAGCCTGATGGGGTGACAAATGGACTGTCTCTGGCACACACTCATGAGACATGTCTGTTTCAGAGTAGTATCACCAGGTTTAAAGTCCCATTTCATCAACCCATCTTTTCCATACCAGTGGTCTCCAGCGTGGTTGTCTCATAGCACAATGTGGAACGCTACAGTCTCTGAAGAATATTTAAAATGAGGTTCCACAGCAAGCAGTAGAGAAGGACATGGAGGGTGGGAGGGGGGTGCGAGCCAGCTAGAACACCTGATAAGTAAGGAAACATCAAATAAAAGGATATTTTTGAAGAAAGGCCCAATAAAAAATGTGTAGTCAGGTAGTGAGAGTGAGGAATAAGCCTCTGTCCTCCACTATCACCAACAAGGTGTCAGGAGCAATCGAGGGAGGCCCCAGCATGTTGGGGGATCCCTCTGGCGAACGAGGAGAAGAGCAGGGACATGAATACATGGTGTAGTGAGGCACCAACAGGTTAGGCTGGCCATGGCATTGAGGTCACCGGTCCATTTGAATAGTTTAAACTCACATGTCATGTTAAGGGATTATTATTATTATTATTATTATTACATACATTAGTGCAAAATATTATCAACCAGCTTCCAATTTTCTTGAGTCAGTGTTCAAATATTTTTCCCAAAGTCAAATTGGGAGAGGAAGTAGAGCATAATAGAAGGAACCCTGACCTAGCCACCAAGTATCCTGAGTTCTTTTCCTGGCTCTGTCATTATCTCCAGGTGACCTTGGAGAAGTCAGTTCTCCTCTCTGGGCCTCAGCTTCCTCATCCTTAAAAAATAAGCATTGGTCTAGCTCGGTGGTATCAAACTCAAATAGAAACGGGACCACCAAAGATCTCAGAGGTCCACAGGAAACTTAGAAACCTCATATTAACATTATTGATGTTGTATTGTATTTTAAAATTTATTTTGTTAAATATTACCCAATCATCATTAAATTATTCCCAATTACAAGTACAGTTACTCTAGAGTGTTGCCCCTGGGCCTCACTATGGATGTCTGTGGTCTGAATGACCTCTGAGAGCCCTTTCTGCTCTAATGTCCCAAGTTTCTAAATCTAAGTCAGTGGCAGAGCTGGAATTAAAAGCCAGGTTTCCTGACTCCTAATCATTTCCCCAACACTCCACTGCATCTTACACCATCCTCTCACCTCTGCCTTCTAGGTCAGGTACAGAGGAGCAGGTACTGGTTGGGCTAGGGAGATGATGCCATAATGTAATCTACATCTTTTCTCCACAGTTGCTGGACCAGGCCAGAGTGCAGACCCCTGTAAATGTGCGTGTTCTGTTTGCCAACCCCCTGGATGAACCAGTGAATAATTGTGTGCTCACGGTGGAAGGCAGTGGTCTCATGCGGGGCAACCTCAGGATTAAGTGAGTTTTGGGGGCCTCAGCCCTGGGCTAGGACTAGTGTGATTCAAGAATCCGGTTTGATTAAATGTAATGTGATTGGAGGGCCTTTGTAGTTCCCAAGGCTCAGAGACAGTGCCATCCTTAAGGTGTGGCAAATTGGGGCCTGTGTTCTACACCCCTTCTCCTATCTCCACCCTGTCCTTGCCAATTCCTATAGAGACCCAGGGGTTATAGCCTGTGGGACAAGGGTGGGAGGGAGGAGACAAGGAAGCCGCACCATCCAGCGGGCACTCACAAAGGCCTGAGGTGCTGGCACATAAACACACAGAGTTCTGGGTCCCACCAGATCTAAGGCTGGGTTGCCAACTTGATCTGTGACCTCAGGCAAATTACTTCTTTCTTCTGGTCCTCAATTTCCTCCTCTGAAGAATAGGGACCTATAAAACACATAGAATAATATAACCATCTCCACGATACCTTCAAGTTCCAAAGTCCTGTAACCAAATAGAGACTTTGTTGCCCCCAGGCCCCTCACGGGACTAGGCGTTATTAATTCTAGGAGGGACTGGAGGAAGAGGGCCCAGTGACAGGACACTTGGGGTGTCCTCCAGGCTCGCTCTTGGTTCGGGGCCTCAGGACGGAGTGGTTAGGTTTGTTCTGCCCACACGCTGAGGACCAGTGGGGAAGGGGCTTCAGCTCACCACACAGAAGATTTCTAACATTCCCAGCAATGAAATGAATGGTCCCTAGAAGCACCAAGTTCCTCATCACTAGAGGAGTTTTGGCTTATTTTCCCAAAAGTGGAGGAAATCTATGCACTTAGTGAGGGTTTGGACAAGGTGACTTCTGAGATCCTTCCAGCTCTGAGTCAGTGACTTGGGAGGCTGTCACCAAGTCCTGCTCCTAACTTGGCCGCCCTGCAGGGATGTTACTTGGGTGTCACCAACCCACCAGCCGTGAGAACTTAAATCATAGAAGATAAGACATCAGAACTGGAAAGGACCTCAGAGATCACAGTCTGTCTGGGAGGAAGAATTGAGGAGGAAACTGAGGCCCATAGAGAGAAGTGACCTGTCCAAGGTCACATGGCTGCAATGGCAGAGAGTCTCCTGACTTCCAGTGGAGTTCTGGCCACAGCTGTGTCACCCAGGTGACATGTGATTGCAGTGGCTTGGTCTCTTTTCTCCTGACCTCTCCTCATGATTCTTGCTTTTCTCTTCCCTTTAGGGTGCCATCCCTACGCCCTAAGGAGCGTTCCAACTTCAAGTTTGAGATCACTCCCCTCAGGAGCGGCACCAAACAGCTGCTCATTGACTTCTCCTGCAGCAAGTTCCCAGCGATCAAGGCCTTCCTGTCTGTCGATGTGACCGAATGAGGAGGCTGGAGCTATCTGCTGTACAGCTCCCCTCCTGCCTGGATGGACTGGGGTCAAGGGCTTCTGGAAGCAGCCATGTCACTCAGCCAGGGCTGTCCTGCCTGGAAAGCCCACCCAAGACCCAGGCCGCTCACACACCTTCCCTTCTCGCAGACATTCTTTCTCACATACGCATCCTTTCTCTAGCACACACATCTACACCCTTTTTCATATACTCTTTCTCTCTCTCTCTTTCACACCTACTTCTTAGGCGGTGTCTGCAAAGGCTGCACCCGTTTCACTTTTGCACATTCCCCAGCAGGTGATTCCTCCTCAGGCTGCCCCCTCTGCTTCTCCTCTAAGCCTTTGAATTGTACTCCACTTGACCATTGAAGTTTCAGGGTAGAAATAATAATAATAGTCCCCGTAATTTTGACTCAATGCCTTACAGTCCCCCAAGCTCATTGCTGCTTGTAAGTCTTAGAGTTTACAAAGGGCTTTCACATCCATTGTCTCATTGGATGCTTTCAGCAACCCCATGAGGGTGACAAGGTAGGGATTTTTATCCCCATTTTACAGATAGAGAAATTGAGAGTCAGAAAGATTAAGCAGCTTGCCTATGGTCACACAGCTAAATGGTGGCAGAAGCAGGATTCAAACCCAAATCTGCAGATCCCAAGTTGAGGGCTCACTCCACTGTATTTTTCCCCTCCCTGTCATGGAAGAAGATGATGTTTGGATTGTTTGCTGACTTGAGATGAATGTTTGTGCTATGTCTGCTATACCTCAGGCATGAGGGTTTGGGGGATATAACCTGCCACAAGATACAACTCCATACATTGAATAATGATAATAAAAAAATGTTATACAACAGTGATGTTGAAGGACATCCTACTCTCATGCCTTCAGAGGAAGGTGCTTCTCATAACCTTCTCTATCACCAAGCTTGGGCAGAGTTAAGAAGCCCAGAGATCTGCCCCCATATTCCAGGCTTTCTAGCACCACTACCCTCCACCTCCATTTCTACTCTCTCAGATTTCTGTAAATCAGTTTGATGGGTTGTAGCCTCCTGGCCAAAGAAGGACTTAGAACATAGTAAATGAAAGCTGGAGGAGACCTTAGAACCCAAAATGTCAGAGCTGGAGAAGATCTTAAAAAGGTAAAACTGGAAGAACCCTTAGAGATGATGTCGTCCAACCTCCCCCTTGTGGAACTAGGTCTAGGGAAGAGAAGTGTCTTTTGTGGCAGAGCCAAGAATAGATTCCGAGTCTCTAGGCTTTTGGCCCCAGGGTTCTTTCCACTGAGGGAATAAACCAATGGGGAGCTCTTCCCATATAGAAGGAAGGGAATAGAGGAGATTTTGTCTCCATCCATGGAAGGAGACCATGGGTTGTCTCCAAGTCTAGGGTGTTTGGGGATGTGACATTATAGTAGACATTTTCCTTCTATTTTTCCCAACTCATGGGGCTATGAAAATGATAGAAAGAGGTACTGCCCCTGCCTAACTGAACCATCAGCCTCATGGCTCAGTGTGAGCAAAACAGACAAGCCAACCAGAAAAGGATAAGAAATAAACACAGGTGGAGAAGAACTTTCACTTAGACTAGTATCTAATTAGTTCAGATTAGTCCAAAACCCATCATCACTTCCAAGGACTAGCATTCTCTGTTATACCACCCAGCAGATGCCCCCTCCCCAATTCCAGAGCACACTCATGATGTTCACTCGTTTCAGTAAAGTATTTAACAAGAAAGATCCTACAACTGTAGACATTGGAGCGTAGTAGAGGTGGAAGATACCTTAGGAGAAACACCTTGAAGAGACTTTCAGACATAGACTGTTAAAGCCTGAAGGAACCTTAAAAGATGCAATGTCAGGACTGGAGAGTACAGCATCTTGAGAGCTGCAAAGGACCTGGAAGTCCAGCTGGTTCAACCCATCCTATAGAAATCCCTTCTGCAACATCCCCAACAAATGGTCATCCAGCCTTTCTTCTGCTGAGGGAGGACTCTGCCGCTCCCAAGGCAGCTCATCCCATTTTGGCATAGTCCTAATTGTCCCAGAGTTCTTCCTTGCATTGAGTTGAAATGACCCACCTTGCAATGTCTGCTTATTCTAGTTCCACCCACTGGAGCCAAAGAGAATGTGTCCAATTCCTCTTCCACGTGACAGTCCTTCAAATGCTTCAGGGAGGAGCCAGTGGTCATATCCTCCCTAAGTCTTCTCCAGCTTAAATATTTCCAGTTCTTTCAATTGATCCCCATGTGGTATGGTTTCCATTCCCTTGCCCACCCTAGTCCTACTCCTCTGGAGAACCTCCAGCTTAAAATGCAGAATCTAGAACTTAACACAATGTAATATGATGATAGGACAGAGAGCAGCAGGGCTGTCATCTCCCCTGTTCTAGACATGATGTCTCTACAAAAACAACTTCAGGTCAGAATTCTTGGCTGCCGTGTGGAACTGTTGACTAAGCTTGAGCTTGTGGTCCACTAAACCTATGATCTTTTTCACACAAATTTTATCCAACTACACCACCCCCATATTGTGTTTGTGAAGTTGATGTTTAAATCCAAGTGTAGGACTTTATATTTATCCCTGTTAAGTTTAATCTTAGTAGATCCAGGCCATCATTCTAGCCAAAAAAAAATTTAGGTTCTGATTCTGTGTTCCAATGTGTTAACTATCTTCCCCAGCTTTATGTCATCTACAAATTGGCTAAAAATGCCAGTCTATGCCTTTATCCAAACCCCTCATAAAACTGTTAAGCACCATAAGCCCGAGGATGAATCTCTAGGGTATTTCATTCTAGCCCTCTCTCCAAGTTGACGTTAATGACCACTCTTTTGTTCCAATCATTCAACCAGTTCTAAATCTACCCCGTTGTGCTATAAGTTAACCCACATCTCTCCCTCTGGTCCACAAGGATAACATGAGAAACTTTGTCAAATGCTTTCTTGAACTCCAGACCGACCATATCTACAATACTAGCCTCATCTACAAGTCTTGTCACTACATCTAGGACCTGTGATTTCATTGGGGTAGGGACTTCCTCCTCTGATACAAGTCACAACTCATCAATAACTTACAATCTTGGTTGCTTGGTTGCTTAAGGCTCAGAACTTGCCCATGGTCATGGAGCCAGTATCAGCAGCAGGATTTGAACCCAGGTCTTCCTGATTCCAAGTCTAGTATTCTGGAGATACTAGGATATGGAGGAGGGCCTGGCGTGCTACGGTCCATGGGGTCATGAAGAGTCAGACACAACCAAATGACTGAACTACAACATGTCATGATGCCTCTCCAATTAGTCTGATAGCCTGTTCAAAATAGGTAATCTGACAGACCTATTCTTGTTAAAGCTATGCTGCTTCTTAGCAATCATCGCTTCCCTTTTTATATGCTCACAAACCATTCTTGTAATAATACATTGCAGAACTTTGCCATTAAAGTAAATCTCACTGGTTTATAGTTCATAGACTACCCTCTTCCTTTTTAAAAAAATGGTTTTCGTTTGTCTCCATTTGCCCAGCAGGGTGTGCCCTCATCAAAGAAGGTGCTGTGCTCTGTGAGCAAAGCAGAATTGCATTATCTCAAAAGAAACATGAGATCTTCAGATTTGGAGACATCTCCCCTCCAAATGTTCTTAAAGACTGTGTGTACCCGACCCGTGGTAGAGTCGTTTGAGCTCGCTGATCAGCCAGTCAGACACTCTGTACCTTGACCCAATAGAGTGATGTCATTCTGGTCCTCTTTGACCACAAAGGATGACCGCCTCTGCCACGGCCGCCAGTCTGGAGGAACTAGTGATCGGCAGAAAGCGTTATTTTATTCTGGATGTCTTTAATTTATTCAAATACTTCCACATTATGTTCTGTGGTGATCACAGCCCAGATCATCACAGAAATAGTATTACACATAATCAATATTGTACTACCAAGTGGAATGTGGATCTCTGGTGCATTGTGTTAGTTACTCATCATCTGTGCATTTGTGTGCAGATATCTGAGACCTGTCCTGTTTACTGTGATCTTTTAGAGATCAGGAACAGCCGTTCAATAATCTCACCTGCCAGGTTTTCCAGTGCCCTGGTGTATAGTTGGTCATGACTCCAATAACTTGAACAGATTTAGGTCTGGTTGGTGTTCTCTTGCTGTTGCCTCATTTAGCTTGGGTTTTAACTCTCAGCTAGACTTGTAAGCGGTCCTCCTCCCTGGTCTCCATTGTCTGTTATCCTGTCCTTCCCAAGTAGCTATCATGTCTTTTCTTGGAGCTTCCCTTTCCCTACAACACAAGTTGGAAGCCTCCTTTTTTGGCTCTTTTTAGCTGTTCTTGCCCATCTTCCTCAGGTCATTCTGAATGCCAGCACTCTTGACGCTCTTCTTAGATGAGGCAGTTAGGTGGTGCAGTGGGTAAAGCACTGGGCCCAGAGTTAGAAATACCAGAGTTCAAATCTGGCCTTAGATACTTATTAGTTATGTGATCCTGGGCAAATCACTTAACCTCTGTCTGCCTCAGTTTCCTAAAATGTAATAGAGGGATAATATACAGTTCTTGCTTTATATGAATTTGGCTTTACATAAAGAATTCTGAAAGAAATTCATATTCTGCAATACCGCCTATGTTAATTTTACTGTACAGTATGGCTCTCTCTCTGTCTCTCTGTCTCTGTCTCTGTCTCTCTCCTCCTCCTCCTCCTCATGCCCCTCCACTCTTCCAACCTACCATTGACCTCCAAAAGAACCCCCCCCAAAAAATAAAACATCCTCCAAGTAAAAGCAGAACAGACTTGAGGAACAGAGAGACTGCCACTGCTTCCACAAATCATGGCCTTGGCCTGAGACCACAAGAGAGAAGACCTTTGCCCTGCTCCACCCACCTCATCCCCACCTCCGTACGTCTGGCCCCTGCATGTCTGTCATCCCTCTGTCCGCACAGAGTACCACATATCTGTCCCTGCCCCCAACATGTTGCCCATCCTCTCCTGTCTGTACCTGTGTCTGGCCCCCACATCTGCCTCCCTCCCACTCCTGTGTTCTTCCTCTCCATTAAGCCAGGCCACCCCAAGGCTGGCCCCAGCCCTGTGTGTTCCTTCCTTCTGCTCTTGCTTCTGTGTCCCCTGCTCCCTTCACCAGCTGGAGCATGGTCCCCTTCCTCCCTGCCTCCCTTCCTCCCCCGTGTCAGCTGGCAAATTTGCATTGCATAGAAACTGCTTTAAGTAGAGGTCTGTGGAAGTTGCTTAGGTAAAGCCAGAACTGCCAAAAAAAAAAAAGGGGGACTTCCAACCTGTGTTGTGGGGAAAGGGAGGTTGTTGCAAAGATCAAATGAGGTAGTTTTTGTAAAGCTCCTGGCACATAGTAGGTGCTTACTAAATGCTTGTTTCCTTCCTTTCTTCGAGGCCTGGGCCAGGCTTTTGCATTCATCCTGTGAAACTCGCCCTTGCTCCTATCTCAATCCGTATCCGTTTATAACCTGAGTAAGTGAAAAGGGAATCCCCTGTGAAAAACAAGTATCCCTAGAGCTGGGACACATCGAAGACAAAGCCATAACTCTCAGCAGATGAGGACATTGTTAAGGGGTCTTTCCCTCACCTTGCCAGACCATGGAGCCAGACAGCAATGCCAAGGGAACGCTGGTTAGGAGCAGCCAAGAGCAATGGCTGAAGCTTCCACTATCTGGGCATGGGTGGGCCCTAGAAAATACAACAGGCAGAGATAAGACTCAGAGAGAGCCTAGGCTGGAGGAACATTTATTCTTGAAACGAGTTGACACCGAGCATTTATATTTCAGGCTCTTTGGGACTAAGAGTTACTCTAGGATTTCTGTGAGTTTTTCCCCCTCTTTTTTTTTCCAATAAAAGCTTCTTTAATCGGTGAAAATCTAAGTGAGCCAGTGAGTTCCCTGTGTATCCATATGAGTCTCTAAATACATTTCTCCCTTTTTACTCCTCAGAATTTTTGTCTAATTGTAGCTTCAGAATTTCATTCTTAGGAGCTCCCCTTTCCTCTTGGACTGACTGACTTCCCCTAAAGAATTTTAAACCAAGGGATCCTACTTACCACTTTTCTGAAGCCCTCTGACATTTGCTCTTCCAAAATCGACTGTGTATATTGGACTATCCCTGTCTTTCCTCTTCTCCTCAATCACAAATTCTAAGATGAAATGATCCCTTGCCCCTAATGTTCCTATCATTTCTACTTTAGCAGCCACCTCCTTATGGATCAGAATCAGGTCCAAGATATCAGCTCCCCCCAAATCCCTTACCCTACTTTTAAAAGAATGATTATCAATAAGGCACATCCAAAAAATATCATATGCCCCTTGTACTTGTCTTACATATACATGTGCTCTTTCTGCTCTACGCAAACAATACACATGGCCAAACCTGTTCTGTTCCTTGATCATGTAGCTAGAGCAACAGGTGGTAGATCTGGAGCCTCTGCCAAGACTCCCAGAACTAAGATTCAGGGATGTTTCTCAGCTGCCCCGAGGCAGAGTTCAGGTGCCTGAGATATGGTTCCCTGTAAGGGGATAAGCTCTTGTAATTGTGGGGGACCAGGGTAGTGGATGTTAGACCTAGAAAAGGTAGCGGGGCCGGGGCTTGAGGACCAGAAATCTGTAGAATGAGGATGAGTACATGCAGGTACCCCGTTTTTGGCTCTACTCCTTTACAAGACTTTTTTTGTCCCCTCCCCACTCCTTTTTTGAAAAAAAAAATATTGAGTGATAGTTACATGTTACGTGAGATTGGAGTAGAGGAGAGATGGAAACTTAGGAAAATGGGAAAATTTGCTGCGATTGAGGATGGGACGGGCCCTATTTCTAGTGACTTCCTGTGAGCAAAGATGCCTCCAAGAACTACTTTGCTTGCCCATCTGGTAAGGGAAGGTGGGGAGCAGAATTCAGCCGATAGTAGTGGTATTCAACTGAGGCCTCTACTCCTTAAAGTATGAAGGAGAGCTGGTGTTGTGAGGGCCCAGCAGAGTGGTGCTATGGAGTGGGAAAAGCCCTGGGTCTGGGGTCAGAGAAGCTGAGACCTAATCCTGGCTCTGCCACTTACTGTCTTGTACTATTTCAGATGAGTCACAATCTCTCTGCCCCTCATGGTCCCACTTCCTGAATTTTTTCATCTGTTTCCTTCATCTGTCCAAGTGGTCTGTTGTATACCTCTATGACAAAATTACTTTTGTTTCCTTCTCACTTGCAATTCCTGAATTTCTTCAATATGAATGGACAGCTTAGTGGCATAATAGATAGAACATGGGGCCTGAAGTCAGGAAGACCTGAGTTCAAATCCAGCCTCAGACACTCACAAGCTGTGTGACCCTGGGCAAGTAACTTAACCTCTTTGCCTCAGTTTACTCACCTGTAAGTGCCTACATTGCAGGATTGTTTGATTTGATGTTAGATAAAGTTATATTTGGGGGCATTAAGTCCCATAGGAACAATGTTATACCTGAACAATTAGCTGAGATTCCTGTGGGCTTTCATGACTTTACATGAAAGGTTTAGTTATAATATGCTGAAAACATTGTTGTTGGGCTAGACAAGCTTTTGCAAAGTATGCCTATACTAGAATATAGACCTTGAGATTCTAGGACTAAAATGGACCTTGGACCATGGAATATTAAAATAACTAATCATAGAATGTCGGAATTAGAAGGAACATAAGAAAATAGTACATTGAATATTAAGACTAGAAGCGACCTTAGATATAATCTAGAACAATGCTTTGATTTCAGAGAAAGAAACTGAGCCCTAGATAGGCTTACCCAAGGTCAGACTGAATTAATGATAACAATGGAATAGTCTCTGCTTTCAAAACACTCACAGTCTAGTCCGAGAAAACGTTCATCCATATGAAAGGGTTCAAGAACAAGGCCCTGTGGACACATCTTTAGCACGGCCAGTTTCTGTGAGTTTAATTAGTTGATTTGGGTGGAAAGAGGGAGTGTAGGGTCATAGATATAGAATTAGAAGAGACCCCACCTAATCCAACTTTCCACAGATAAGGAAACTGAGGCAGAGAAAGGTTCAAGTGACTCGCCTAAAATCACACAGGTATTTAGCATCAGAGGTAGAATTTGAACCCAGGTCCTCTGACTCCAAAGCCAGTGTTCATTCCACCTAAAGAAATAATGAGGGAACCGTGAGAAAAAGCCACAGGTGGTAAAGGATTCTGGAAAAACAAAGGGGGCGTTGGGGTGGGAGAAAGTATTCTCAGGGACATGGAGAGACTACCTATGAAGGAGGGAAGAATAAGAGCCAGAGGGTCTAGGACAAGGAGTAGGGAACCTGTGGCCTTGAGGCCACAAGTCCCCCAGGTCCTCAAGCGCAGCTCTTTGACTGAATAGGGCTTCACTCGAGGACCTAGAGGACTACATGTGGCCTCAAGACCACAGGTTCCCCATCCCTGGTCTAGGAGAAGGCTGTCAGAATGGACAGTAATAAAATGGAATTGAGGCACACGAGTGTGAGGTGATGTGCTATATACTCACTTGTGTACGTACTTGCTTTGGAGTTTGTTGGGGTGGCAGGGTGGTGCAATATGGATAGGAGTGACTGCGTGTAGGGGTGTGGGGTCCTGGGAGAGATGTGGCGGTATAGAGGCATGCGTATGTTTGGGGTTCAAAGATGGGACAGTTGTGCGTATAACAAATTTCTTTGGGAAGCAGCAGTCCCCCGCCCACCTGCCCCCAAACCTCCTTCCCAGCATCAAGGCTTCTCAGGCGTCTTCGCCATTAACATCACTCTCCTATTTCCCTGTCCATAATGTCTTTCCCTCACAGTGCAGAAACAACATCATGTCATAGGAAAGAGATTTTTTTTTTTACTCAATAGAATGAAGAGCTTTGTAACATTAGAGCTACCCAAATACTGAATGGGCCTAGTGGGGTGGGAGGTCCAAGTCCCAATCAGTGGAGGTCTTCAAGTAAAGACTGGATGGCGAGTTGTTTGGTAGCTTAGAGCATTCATTTAAATTATTCATTTAAGTAATAATTCATTTAAATAATTTAGTCATTTGAATTCATTAATTTCAACATCATTACACTTTTTCAGGATTTTTCATGTCTCTACATTCTTCTTCATAGGACTGAGCTGAGCATGTAATCCACTCTTCGCTTTCTACTCCACATCCTCCCAGACTTCTTTGTGTTCCTCAAACTTGCCAGTCTTCATTGCATTAGAACCTAGGTTTCTCTTGACTCACACCTCAGGGCTTTCCCCAACCTCACAATGATTCTCTTAAAATAATGCCGCTATATGAACAGATCGATAACGAGCATCATCAGACCTGGCTGTATGTGCAGTGAGTGGCACAGATGATGAATGCTGTAGGATTTCAGAAGGGGGGGCACGGTCACCAAAGGCCTGACTGCAAAGGGAAGGCTTCCTGAAGGAGGTGTGCTCTCACTGGGCCTTGAAGGAAAGTCAGAATTCAGAGAGGCAAAGGAGGACAGATTGAGAGCATTCAAGGCAGAGGAGGAGGTGCGACATGGAGGGCGGAATGGAATGGAAGAGAGCTTAAAAAACCATGCAGTCTAACATCCTCCCTTATTTTATACATGAGGAGACCAAGGCCCACAAGGAAAAACGGTGCCTCAGATGTGTGGACAGGAAACACAGAGCAATCCGACTGGACCAGAGGGCGTGCTGGGGATTGTGGGCAGAAAGGTTGAGGAGGTACTAGGGGGCCATGCTGCAGAGGACCCAGAACAGCCAAAGTCAACATGCAAGAGTGCAAAGATCACTAGCTTAGCAGTCGAAAGTTCACCTCCTTGGGTTCAGATCCTGACCCTGCTATTTATGCACCGTGTTGCCGAGAGAAGTCACTTCCTCCTCAGTTCCCTCATCTGTAAAATGAGGGGTTTGGATGGGATGACTCCTAGGGCCCCCTCCAGTTCTAAATACTCTGGCTGGAGGTGGGTGAGTTCCCAGGTCCCCATCACATCGTCCTGGCAAAGGTGGGGATGCAATGTCATCCTGGGGTATGATTTACTGCATTCTCCCCTATCATTTTCAGCTGTATCACTTATATAACCTATTATTATGCCCGGTACAGAAATTAAAACCAATTATAGCATCCCAACTACCTAGTATTTTAATTCTGTAGTGTGTTTGGTTGCTACTTATTTACTGGGAGACTGTAACCCACCGCTGCCTTCTCCACCCCTACCCCCGAAGGGCTGAACCCTGATGATTTTGCTTTAAGCATAGGGCATTTCCCAAACAAGCTAAACAATATTGCCCAAAGCTACCAATTACTAGGCAGACCAGGAGCCTCACTGATGACTCTGGCTAGGAGAATGTGGCTGGGTAATATTGAAACAAACAAGCCCATCTGATAACCCTCAGATACCCAAACAAGGAAGGGGTGATTTCCCCACATTTCAAATGCCGTCTCCCCCAGCAAAGGTTCCTGGTCTGGTTCTTCCTCCAGATCTCCACCCAGTTTATCAGGGTATAGTGGGGGGAAAAAACACTAGACTGGGTATCAGAAAACCCCGGGTCTAGGCCTGTCTCTGTCACCAGATCATTCTACAATTTGGGGCATCTTTGTCCTTTCCAGGTCTCATTTCCGCCCCCCCTGTAAAAAGAGAGTAATGGGAGAAGAAAAGAAGGCTCCATCTAGATCAAGGGCTTTTAACCTGGGACCCATAAAATCCATAGATTTTACGGGATCCATGAACTTGGATGGGAAAAAAATTACTTTTCTCTTTTCATTAGCCTCCAACCAAACTTTTGCATTTCCTTCCACTATGAATATAGGCAGCAAACCACAGTAGTATTAGGCTTTACCATATTGTCAAAGGGGCCCGTGACAAAAAAGGTTAAAAACCCTTAAGGATTATTAAGTTTTTTTGTCTTTATTTTTACCTTACCTTCATTATGTCCTTCCCATCTCCCCACCTACTACACCATCCCTAGTCATGTGACCCTGGGTCAGTCACTTAACCTCTCTGTCTCACTTTCTTCACCTGTGCAATGGGGATGATAATAGCACCTATCTCCCAGAGTTGTTGTGAGGACCAAATGAGATAACTGTAAAGCACTTAGCAGCAGTGCCTTGGCACATAGTAAATGCTCTATAGTGTTGGCTATTATCATCATCATCATTATTACAACAAAGTATAGAAAAGAGAATTTTTAAAAGCAGTTTAACAAAACTAACCAATATGTCGATGAAGTCTGACAATGTATGAAATATTTCATCCCCATAGTCCTCCATCTCTGAAAGAAAAGAAGGGAGGTGCATTTTCCAATGTCTCCCATGATTTCACAGCCCTGAGTTTCTGTGGTGATGTTCTTTCCATTTATATCATTGTGGTCACTTGGAATATTGTTTTCCTGGTTCTGATCACTTCACTTTGCATCAGTTCATATAAGTCTTCCCTATATTCATCAAATCCATTGTTTCTCACAGTCTTTAATATCCTATTACGTTGCTGTGCCCCAATTTGTTTGGCTATCTATTTGTTTGAGGTTTTTTGCTACCACAAATGAGACTATCTTAGAACTTTCTTCCATCCCAAAGGGTCAATGTTTCTACTGTTAAGAGTCAAGAGAAAAAGCAAAGTCAGGCCAGGCTCTCTAGGAGCAAACATTCTAAAAGGAGGAAATAAAACAGAGCAGGGGGGGCCAGGGTGGGAGAATTCTGGCAATATTTAGGTATTGTGGGTGTTTAGGGTAGATTGGCCCAAACCTTCCAGGAACAATGGTAGAGTTGATTTGATCATGGTCAGAATGTGGCACAGTGGCCTGGAGTCAGGAAGACTTATGTTCCTGAGTTCAAATCCAGCCTCAGACCCTTCCTAGCTCTGCAACCCTGGGCAAGTCACTTAACCCTCTTTGCCTCGGGTCCTCATCTGTAAAATGAGCTGGAGAAAGAAATGACAAACCACTCCGGTATCTTTGCCAAGAAAATCTGAAATGGTATTACAAAGAGTTGGACACGATTGAACAAGAAAAATGTGAACTCTTTGGGATTAGGTATCACTGCATTCTTTATACTTGTATCCTCAGTGCTTAGAACAAACAGTGGCTGGATGATAGCAGGCAATTATTAAAATGCTTGTTGATTGATTGCTCCAGAAGTGGAGGAGGGGAAAAGTGGGTAAAGGTGGGGAAAGCTTAGACGGTAAAGCTTCCAGAACCTGGCTCCTGCTTCTCCACAAGGCTATGGAGAAAATGATTTAGCCATTCATTCAGTACAAGAATCAAGATTCCTGGAACGTTGTACAAATAAACGACAGTACTGTGAGATGATCAAGTATGACTGACTTAGCTGTTCTCAGCGATACAATAATCCAAGACAAGTTATGATGAAAAATGTTATCCATCCCCAAAGAAAGAACTGATGGAGTCTGAATGTAGATTACAGCACATTTTTAAACTTTATTTTTCTTGGGGGTTTTTTTTGGTCTATGTTTTCTTTTACAACATGACTAATATGGAAATATGTTTTGCATGATTACACATGTATAACTTATATCAAATTGTTTGCCTTCTCAAAGGGGGGAGGGGTGGGGAGAGAGGGAGAGAATTTGGAATTCAAAATTTTGAAAACTAATGTTGAAAATTGTTTTTATATATAATTGAGGAAAAATAAAATACTAAAATTTTTTAAAAGGCAAAAAAAAAATAAGAATTAAGACTCCTGTATCCTTACCCTCTCAGAAATCTCAGTCTAGTAAAGGGGATAAGGTCTATACAAAGCAATAGAAAAAGTTTTAACAACTGGATCTCCAAAAAAGGGTGGGGGAGAAAATATATTCTGCTTTTAAATTTAGTTTGCATTAAGATTTTCTCCAACACTTTAAGTCTAGACAATCAAAAAACAATATTTTGTATTCCCTAATTTGTAGATTTCTGAGGTGTAAATGCTCATCCTGAAAATTTAACAATCAGCTGGTTCAGGGAGGTACAAAGTGCCATTTTGATTCAGAAGAATGGTGGGTGGAGGGTGGATTTGGATGGCAATCTCAAAGCATGGGCAGGATTTTAACATCTCACTTTAGGGGAAGGGATATTAGAAGAAAATGACATTCCAGGCGGAAGGTAGGTGCTCAAGTACTTTGGGGTTTTTACCCTTTTTCTGCACCATCTTTTCTCTGGCATGAACGCCTCCTCAGAATCCTATTTTTATGCATAGTTTTATGCATATTTTATGCATATTTTAAATACATAAAATACATAGGATTACAAAGGAAACCAATTTATTGAAATGTAGCTATCAAAATGTTCTTGTTTTTTAATTGAAGTTCTCAGTCACCTCTAGATGGATGGATAGATAGATGAATTTCAATAACTCTTTGTTCTTGAATTGTTCATCCCATACATGTTCTTTCTCAACCAATCAGCAAATATTTGCTGAGGCCTCTAATATGTAAAAAGGCCTTATGCTCAGGGATCAAGATAGATACAAAGGTAGTAAACACAGTACGGTCCTGGCTCTGCCTCATTCGGAAAACAGGATTCATTTACACATATACGAAAAAATAGCTAATGCCAAGTCATGAGTAGAATGTGTCAACCTCCTGATAAATGTAAATGGTATGAATTTGAAGGAAAGGAGATTCCTGGGGTGTCTCAAGGAAGACTTCAATGAAAGGGGTAGTACTGGATTTAAGCCTTGAAGGATGAATAGGATCTCAGAGGAGGGAAAGGTCAGTGTGAGCTGTGGTGATTAGGAAAGCATTTTGGAGGAGTCATAGGGATATGTGGCTTAATCTAGCCATTGAAGTAAGATTCAGATGGGTGGGAGGGAGGATAAAGGCAAACAAGTAGTGGGGAACAGCAAAAGTTTATCCATCAAAGTACATTTATTAAATACCTGATGTATGTCAGGCATCACCACCACCCCACCTTACTCTTAAGACAGTGATGAACAAGGTCCCAAGGGAGGTCAGACTGATCTTGGCTTAGGAGGAGTTTGGAGTGAAAGAGAAAGTTCACAGGTTGGAGGGAGAGATGGATCCCAGAAGACTTCACGAAGGAAGTGGTTTGAGGGCTGTACCTGGTGGTTGGAGGTGGGAAGAGTACCTGGGAACAGACTGTCAGATCCCTCAGGCCAACATGCTTATAACAGCACAATCCCAGGATGGAGAGAGGAGTACACCTCTGATGTGGGAGCTAAATTTATGATTCAGACCCCATCCATCACTGTAGCAAGAAGAAGGCTTCCTCAGCCATAAAAAGGAACGGTAATCCCTGCTCAGTCAGCTGCAGTCTGGGAAGAGGTCAGCAGAGGGAGCTGGTATGATATTAGCAGCCTCTTCTCCATCCGCTCCCAGGACCAGGTTTCCTGCCTCCCGAAGCAGTCCCCTTCTCAGCCTTTAGAGATTCAAAGGAACTTCCATAGTGAAGGGAGATGGCTCATCCCAAGGCAAGAAAGAAAGCTAATGGTGGGGCAAGGAGGACAGACTGGGGAAAGGGGCAATCAGAATATATGCCATCTTGGGGGGAGGGTAAAAATGGGGAGAAAATTTGTAATTCAAAATCTTGTGGAAATCAAAGTTGAAAACTAAAAATATTAAATAATAAAAATATGAAAATTTTAAAATAAACAAATAAAAATGAAGAGATTGGAAAAATAAGGCTTACCAATAATAAAAATAATAATGTCTAAAAAGTTAAGGGGTGAAGAAAAAGAATTGTACTGGGAGAAGAGGAAAGGGGGAAGCAAAATAGGGTAAATTATATCACTTTAAGAGGAGCAAAAGACCCATTACAGTAGGGGGAAAGAAGGGAGGGAGGGAGCATTGCTTGAACCTTATTCTCATTGGATTTGGCTCACAAAGGGAATAACATTCACATTCAGTTGGGTACATGAATTTATCTTACCCTATAGGGAAATGGGAGAGGAAAAAGGAAAGAAATGGGAGAGGGGCTGATAGAAGGAAGGGCAGAAGTAGGAGGGGAAAGGGGAAAGAAAAGGGAGGGAGGCTGATAGAAGGGAGGGCAGATTGAGGAAGGCAGTGGTCAGAAGCAAAACACTGGTGAGGAGGGACAGGGTGAAAGGAGAAAGAAAAGCATAAACAGGGAGGGAAATAGGATGGAGGGAAATACACAGTAGTCATAACTATGAATGTGAATGGGATGAATTCTCCCATAAACAGAAGTGGATACCAGAGTGAATTAAAAACCAGAATCCCACAATATGTTGTTTACAAGAAACACAAGAAATCACAGAATACAAACAGAGTAAAGGTGAAAGACTGGAGCAGAATATAGTATGCTTCAGCTGAAGTAAAAAAAAAAAAAGCCAGGGTAGCAATCCTGATCTCAGACAAAGCAAAAGCAAAAATAGATCTAATTAAAAGAGATAAGGAAGGAAACTACATCTTGCTAAAAGGTACCATAGACAATGAAGTAATATCAATACTAAACATATATGCATCAAGTGGTATAGTGTCCAGCTTCTTAGAGGAGAAGTTAAATGAATTACAGGAAGACACAGACAACAAAACTGTGGCAGACCTCAACCTACTCCTCTCAAAACTAAATAAATCTAACCACAAAATAAACAAGAAAGAAGTGAAGGAGGTGAATAGAATTTTAGAAAAGTTAGATATGATAGACCTCTGGAGAAAACTAAATAGTGATAGAAACATACCTTTTTCTCAGCAGTACATGGCACTACACAAAACTGACCACGTATTAGGGCATAAAAACCTCACAATCAAATTCAGAAAGGCAGAAATATTAAATGCATCCTTTTCAGATCATGATGCAATAAAAATTATATGTCATAAAGGGCCATGGAAAGACAAAATTTAATTGGAAACTAAAAAATCTAATCCTAAAGAATGAGTGGGTCAAAAAACAAATCATGGAAACAATCAATAATTTCATCAGAGAGAATGACAATAATGCAACCACATACCAAAATTTATGGGATGCAGCCAAAGCAGTTCTTAGGTGAAATTTTATATCTCTAAATGCTTACATGAATAAAATAGAGAAAGTGCAGATCAATGAATTGGACATGCAACTAAAAAAGCTAGGAAAAGAACAAATTTAAAAATCCCCAATTAAATACCAAATTAGAAATTCTGAAAATCAAAGGAGAGATTTATAAAATTGAAAGTAAGAAAACTATTGAACTGATAAAAATAAAAACTGGTTTTATGGGGGGAAAGCACAATAAAACAGACAAACCTTTGGTTGATTTGATTGGGAAAAAAAGAAAACCAAAGTACCAGTATCAAAAATTGAAAAGGATCAATTAGCCACCAATGAGGAGGAAAATTAAAGCGAAAATTAGGAGCTATTTTGCCCAACTGTATGCCAATAAATCTGACTACCTAAGTCAAATGGATAAATATTTACAAAAATATAAATTGTCTAGATTAACAAAAAAGGAAATAAAATATTTAACACCATTTTAGAAAAAGAAATTGAACAAGTCATCAACAAACTCCCTAAGAAAAAATCTCCAAGGCCAGATGGATTTCTAAGTGAATTCTACCAAGCATTTAAAAAAAAAAAACAATTAATTCCAGTATCATATAAACTATTTGGAAAAATAGGTGGAAAAGGAATTCTACTAAATTCCTTTTATGAAACAAATATGGTGATGATACCTAAACCAGGAAGAGCCAAAACAGAGAAAGAAAATTATAGACCAATTTCCCTAATGAAAAATTTTAAATATTATCAAAGAGATTAAAAGCAATTTACCAGAAGGATAATACACTATGACAAAATAGGATTTATACCAGGAATGCAGGACTGGTTCAATATTAGGAAAACTATCAGCATAATTTACCATATTAATAACAAAATTAACAGAAATCATATGATTATCTCAGTAGATGCAGAAAAAGTTTTTGACAAAATACAGCACCCATTCCTATTAAATACAATAGATAGCACAGGAATAAATGGAGTTTTCCTTGAAATGATAAGTATTATCTATCTAAAATCATCAGCAAGCATTATATGTAATGGGAATAAGCTAGAAGCTTTTGCAATAAGATCAAGGGTGAAGCAAGGATGCCCATTCTCACCGCTGTTGTTTAATGTTGTACTAGAAATGTTAGCTTTAGCATTAAGAGAAGAAAAGGAAATTGAAGGAATTAGAATAGACAATGAGGAAACAAAGCTATCACTCTTTGAAGATGATATGATGATATACTTAGAGAATCCTAGAGAATAAACTAAAAAACTTCTTGAAATAATTAACAACTTTAGAAGCTTGCAGGATATAAAATAAACTCACAGAAATCATTAGCACGTCTATATATTACCCATAAAGCCCAGCAGCAAGAGAAATAGAGAAATCCTATTTAAAATAACTGTAGACAATATAAAATATTTGAGAGTCTGCTTGCCAAGACAAACCCAGGAACAATATGAACACAATTACAAAACATTTCACACAAATAAAGTCAGATCTAAATAATTGGAAAATATCAATTGCTCATGGGTAGGTCAAGCTCATATAATATAAATGATAATTCTACCTAAATTAATTTACTTATTCAGTGCCATACCAATTAAACTACAAAAAAATGTTTTATAGAGCTAGAAAAAATAATAATGAAATTCATCTGGAAGAACAAAAGTTCAAGAATACCCAGGGAATTAATGAAAAAAAATGCAAAGAAAGATGACCTAGCCACACCAGATCTAAAAGTATATTATAAAGCAGCAATCATCAAAACTCTCTGGTACTGGCTAAGAAGTAGAGTGGTAGATTAGTGGAAAAGGTTAAGTACATAAGACATAGTAGTCAATGACTATAGTAATCTACTGTTTGATAAACCCAAAGACTCAATGGGATAAGAACTTACCATTTGACAAAAACTCCTGGGAAAACTGGAAAATAGTATGGCAGAAACTAGGCATAGACCAACATCTCACAATGTTTACCAAGATAAGGTCAAAATGGGTACGTGATTTAGACATAATGAGTGATCCCATAAGCAAATTAGGAGAGCAAGGAATAATTTATCTGTCAAATCTACGGAGAAGGGAAGAAAAGGAAGGCCCAACAAGAGATAGAGAACACTATAAAAATGTAAAATGGTTAATTTTGATTACATTAAATTAAAAATGTTTTGCACAAATAAAAACCAATGCAACCAAGATTGGAATGAAAGCAGAAAGCTGGGAAACCATTTTTAAAACCAGTGTTTCTGATAAAGGCCTCATTTTTCAAATATATAGAGAACTGAGTCAAATTTGTAAGAATACAAGCCATTCCCCAGTTGATAGATAGTCAAAGGATATGAAAAGGGAAGTTTGGAGCTATGCCAGTAGGGCTATAAAACTGTGTATATCCTTTGATCCAGCAATACCGCTACTAGGTCTATATCTCAAAGAGATCACTAAAAAAGGGAAAATGATCCACATGTACAAAATGTTTATAACAGCTCTTTTTGTAGTGGCAAAGAATTGGAAATTGAGGGGATGCCCATCAATTGGGGAATGGCTGAACAAGTTGTATTATATGAATGTCATGGAATACTATTATCCTATAAGAAATGATGAGCAGGTGGATTTCAGAAAAGCCTGGAAAGATTTACATGATCTGATTCTGAGTGGAGTGAGCAGAACCAGGAGAATGTTGTACACAGGAACAGCAACATTTTGTGATAACCAACTTTGATAGACTTAGCTCTTCTCAGCAATACAGTGATTAAAAACAGTTCCAAAAGACTCATGATAGAAAATGTTATCCACATCCAGAGAAAGAACGATGGAGTCTGAATGCAAATCAAAACATACTGTTTTTGCTTTTTTTGTTTTTCTTTTTGTGGTATTTTCATTTTGTTCTAATTCTTCTTTCACATCATAACTAATGTGGGAATATGTTTAACATAATTGTATGTATACAACCCATATCAGATTGTTTGCTGTCTTAGGGAGGAAGGAGGGAAGGGAGTCAACTCAAAATCTTATAAAAATGAATGTTGAAAACTATCTTTACATGTAATTGGAAAAATAAAGTATTTTAAGTGGAAGAAAATTAAAATAAAAGACTGGAAAGGTAAGAAGGAATGAATTTATAAAGGACTTTGAAAGCCAGAGGATTTTATACTTTATCCTGAGGGTAATGGGGAGCCACTGAAATTTATTGAATGGGAGTGGGATGATACGGTCAGATCTACGTTTTAGGAGAATCAATTTGACAGCTGAGAAGAGGATGGATTGGAGTGTGGAAAGACGTGAGGAAGGGAAACGCATAGGAGGTTATTGCAGTAGTTCAGGTGTGGGTGATGAGGACCTGTACCAGGGTGGCCACAATGTCAAAATGTCAAAGGAAAGAAGGGGAAAGAGAGATATTATGAAAATAGAAACTATAGGACTTGACCACCGATTAGATATGAAAGGGGTGTGTGTGTGTGTGTGTGTGTGTGTGTGTGTGTGTGTGTGTGTGTGTCTAAGGGGGCGGGGGGGGGGGGGGAGAGAAAGAGAGAGCAGAAGATGATATCTTGGTTGTAAGCCTGAGTAGTAACTGGGAAGATGGTGGTACCCTCAACAGCAAAAGGGAAGTCTAGAAGTGGGGAAGGGTTTGAGGAGAAATATAGTAAGTTTAGTTTTGGACATGTCGAGTTTAAAATGTCTGTGGCACATCCAGTTCAAGATGGCAGTTGGAGATATGAGACTAGAGGTGAGCAGACCCACGTGGGAGACAGGCTGGGAGAAGGCCGGGCACCCGAAAGCAGCGGAGATCCCCAGGCCTCCCAACACAGGATGGCAGTCTGTGGAAGCCACGAGAGGCAGAGCAACCGACTGTGAGATACCAACTCCTGAGGCTTGCAGCCCAAAGGTACAAAACACTTCTTGAACTTCCGGGAGACATAATGTCCAGGTAAACGGCACTAATCCCTCCCCTCCCCACCCAGAGAATTCCTTGGGGGAAAAAAAAACAAAAACAAAAACGCTGGAATAGAGGAGACAGAAGTGGGGCTTCAGTGGCCAAGTAGTAGGAGTACCTGAGTCCCAGAGGGGCAGAGCCAGCATCAACACCAAGAGCCCAAACATACTCTTGCTCCCCCAGGGGAAGTGCCAGACACTCAGCTCAAACAACAAAAAGCTGAGACCATTGCTGAAGAACAACAGTGCTGGAGGACAACCCCAGAGGAAGAGGAGATTTCGGGCAGCCAGACCCCCTCCCCCACACCTCAGGAAACTGAAGGCTATAATTCACAAAGCCAACAACGAGACTCACAATCCCCAGAATAAGAAAGCTGGGACAGAGATCCCTGAGCCCCAAAAGCAGAAATTTATCGTAAATCCAGGAAAAGGCTAACCAACATGAAGAACACAAAAAAACCGAGGACCATTAATTCTTTTTATGGAGACAGGCAGGATCAAAACACCAATTCCGAAGAGGATAACAATGACACTATACCCACATCTGATACCTCAAAAGGTCTCCAGCCCAAAAAGCATTACTGGAAGAGCTAAAGGAGGATTTTTAAAAACCAAATTAGGGAAGTAAAAGAAAAAATGGAAAAAAAAATCCACTGACGAAATCAAGTCCCTAAAGAATAAGATTGGCGAAATGGCTACAGAGATTCAGAACTAAATAGAGAAAATGACACCCTGAGAGGTAAAATCAACCAATTGGAAAAGGAGACTCAAAAGCAAAATGAAGACAGTAACTCATTAAAAATTAGAGTTGAGCAGGTGGAAGCTAATGACTCTATGATGCATCAAGAAGTAGTAAAACAAAATGTAAAGAATGAAAAAATAGAAAAAAAATGTAAAATATCTGATTGGGAAAACAATTGACCTGGAAAATAGATCCAGGAGAGACAATTTAAGAGTTATTGGTCCACCAGAAATCCACGATAAAAAAAAGAGCCTTGACAGTATCTTCGAAGAAATTATCAAAGACAACTGTCCAGAGGTCCTAGAACCAGAGGGCAAAATAGTCATTGAAAGAATTCACCAATCACCCCCTGAAAGAGATCCCAAACTGAAAACTCCAAGAAATATTATAGCCAAATTTCAGAATTGCAAAATCAAAGAGAAAATACTGCAAGCAGCCAAAAAGAAACAATTCAAATATCGTGGAACTACAGTCAGGATCATGCAGGATCTTTCAGCTTCCACTTTAAAAGACAGGAGACTAGAGGTGAGCAGAGAGGTCAGGGCTGGATAAGAAGTTTCGAGAATCATCACCATAGAGATGATTATTGAATCTATGGGAAATGACGAGCTCACCAAGTGAAATAGTATAGAGGGAGAGGAAAAGAGGACCCTGAACAGAGCCCTGTGAGGTAACCATGGTTAGTGGACATGACCTGGATGAAGATCCAGCAAGGAAGACAGAGAAGATGCAGTCAGATAGGAGAACCAAGAGAGAGCAGTGTCACATAAAGCTAGAGAGAAGAGATTATCAAAGAGAAGAGGGCAATTTGTAATGTGAAAGGCTTCAGAGAGGTCAAGGAGAATGAGAGCTCACAGAAACTATATAATTTAATTTCCAGGGGCCTTTGCCACTGTTGTAGCATTGGGCAAATCATTTTTCCTCCATGGTCCTCACCTTTCCTATTTGTAAAATGAAAGTATTAGACTAAGGTCCTGCTAATATTCTATTGTCTATGTCCCAAGGTACCTTCCAATTTTGGCATTCTGTGTCCCAAAGTCCCTTCCTATCTCTGAAGTATACTGTCTGTGGGACTTTGGATTAAGTACTTAACCTCCATAGGCCTCAGTTTCCTCATCTATACAATGGTGGGACTGGCCCTTTCTAGCTCTCCACCTGTGAGCTTTCCAGTTCTAATATCCTAAGTTCTAAAGCCCCCATGGGACTTCCAGGCATCCTAAATTGGGTGGGCCTGGCCTAGATAGAATCCACTGTAGAAACTGATGGTTGTCAAAGTCTCCAGGGCTTTCTGAGAGGCAAGTTCCCCATGACAGGTACCAGCCTGCTAGTGAGGGCTACAAGACGCCAAATATAAAATATATAGAAAGACTCCACCCTTCCCAAATGACAACACCATACACCAGAAATTCCTGGGGTGCCTAGATCTGGGAGAGGAAGACCTAATATACAGATGGGTCACAGAGATGAGCATAGAAAAAATTACGTAAGAAAGGAGGACTTCAGGGAGGAAGACAAATCCTCACCAGTAACACAGTATGTGCCTTTATCTCAGAAGGCCTATGAATTGTCTGGAAGCAAAAGAATCAACATTCGTAGGATGATAGAATTAGAGCTGGAAGGTACCAGAGAGATCATCCATCATTCTAGCCCTTTTACAAATGAGAAAACTGAGGGAAAGTGGAGGGATGTGGCTTACCCAAATCATACGGGCAACTAAGCTGATTTTTTACCCCAGATCCTTTGAATTCCAATCCAATGTACTGCAATGCCACAATGCATTAATTGTAAAGCAATATAATGTAATTGTAACTTAAAGCCTTCAATGCATTAATTGTAAAGCAATGTAATGTAATTGCAATGTAACACCTCCAATGCATTAATTCAATCATAAAATTGTTCCCACCCACAGCTCTATACGTTCTAGCATTTATTAAGCACCTACTATATGCCAGGCACTGAGCTGAGGCACTGAGTATATAAAGGCAAAAGACAATACCTGATTTCAAGGAGTTCACAGTCTAATGGGGGAGACAAAGTGCAAACAATTATGTACAAACAAGATACATAGAGACTTGGTAGACAGATAGATGATAGATTAGACAGGATAAATTGGAGATAATCAACAGAGGGAAGAAACTAGCACTATGGATAATTGGGAAAGACTTACTGGAAAAGACGGGATTTTAGCTCATGAAGCCATAAACTATCAGACTGGGAAAGTGATTTGCCCAAGGTCATGACAAGGTAGTAGCAGAGGCAGAAATTCCAGACAACTCAGGAATCCCAGAACAACTAGAACCCTAGAATAACTAGAACAGCTCTACTGAATAAGTGACACTACCTTAGAAATATCTCTATATACCAAAATCTATTAAAATGCAAGTGCCCCTAGAAGGGGAATATTTGAAGCCTTGAAGGAGAGAAAAGGTTAGCTGAGAGACAGCTGAGAGCAAGATCTGGGAGATCTGCCTAGATCTGGGAGAGGTAGACCTAATATACAGATGGGTCACAGAGATGGGCATAGAAAAAATTACATAGGAAAGGAGGACTTCAGGGAGGGAGACAAATCCTCACCAGTAACACAGTATGTGCCTTTATCTCAGAAGGCCTATGAATTGTCTGGAAGCAAAAGAATCAACATTCGTAGGATGATAGAATTAGAGCTGGAAGGTACCAGAGAGATCATCCATCATTCTAGCCCTTTTACAAATGAGAAAACAGAGGGAAAGCGGAGGGATGTGACTTACCCAAATCATACAGGTAACTAAGCTGGTTTTTTACCCCAGATCCAATGTACTGCAATGCCACAATGCATTAATTGTAAAGCACATGGAAGAGGCAAGATTATCAAGTGGAGGAAGAGAGAGAAGGCTCCAAAGAGGAAGACAAAATCCTCCAATTTGACATTTTTTGCTAAGGCCCTGCCTGGACCATTTACACAAGAAACTGTTCTGTATTTGATGAGCCTTAGGAGTCTAAGCAGGTTGAGTACAGAGAGGGGAGACCCTCCTCACGATTCCCACAGCTGTCCTCTACTTCACTGCCCCTCCCAAAATGCCCCTGGTCCATTATCATGGCCTCCTCATCCATCTCCCTGCCTCCAGGTGCTTCCTCTCTAACCCATTCTGAACAAACTGGCAGAATCATCTTCCTAATGCACCACATCTCTCCTCCACTTAAAACCTTGCCCACTTTTAACAAAATATTTAATTTTAATTTTTTTAATCTTCCAGTGATTCCCTATTGTCCACAGAAAAAAGTCTAAACTCTTTTGCCTGGAATGAGGACCTCATCTTATACTAGGACAAAAAAAGGTTATTGGATGAAAACCCTCCCTTCTCTCTTGTTCCTCATCTCACATCACTCAGGTTTCTTCCTCCATTAGGTCCTCCTTCACCCCGTCTCATGTGAAGAAGTGGCCTATCTCCTTTCCAAGGCAAACAGCTCAACATGCACCCTTAATTATATCCACCTTCCTCTTCTCCAGCAGACTGACTCCTCTATGTCCCTCTCTAATGTTCAGTCTCTCCATATCTACCGCTTCCTTCCCTGCTTTCAACTAACATGCCCATATCTCCTCCATCTTTAAAAAACCCTCACTTGAGGGCAGCTAGGTGGCTCAGTGAGTAGAGCACCAGCCCTGGAGTCAGGAGGACCTGAGTTAAAATTCGACCTCAGACACTTGACATACTTACTAGCTGTGTGACCTTGGGCAAGTCACTTAACCCTAATTGCCCTGCCTTCCCCTCTCCAAAAAAAAAAACCCTAACCTCACTTGATTTGACCATCCCCAGTAATTATTGTCCTAGATTTCTCCTCCCTTTCTGTCTAAATTCCTTGAAAAAGCTATGTATAGGTGATACCAACACTTCCTCTTCTGACTTCATCATTCAATTAACATTACCCTCATCAGTTACCAATGACTTCTTAATAGGCAAATCGAATGGCCTTTTCGCCATCCTAACTGTGCTTGAGCTCTGACACTGTTGATCACCTTCTCCTCCTGAATTCTCTTTCCGCTCTAAGTTTTCATGACACTACTGTCTCCTGGTTATCCAATCATTCTTTCTCAGTCTCCTTTGCCGGTTCTTCATTCCTGTCATGCCCACTAACAGTAGCTGCAGCAAGGGCTGTGGAGCACTTAGAGTTTGGTCAGACATCGAAGACACCAAGGTCATGCGCTGCATCCTGGGCCATCTCCAGCTGTCTTGACTTTACTCTTGCCACTGAATTTTGATGACCTGGAAGAGAGAGTGAGACTGATGACTTTGCCTCACTTAAATCTAATTCACTCTCAAGTCAAGGCATCACCCTGTTATATCACTGGTCCTCTTTCAAAATGAAGGACAAACAACAATTAACTGTGGAGATCCTCCAAGGCTCTGTCCGGGAGTCTCTTCTCCTTCCATCTTATTTGTGACCTCATCAGATTCCATGTGTTCTATTGTCATATCTATGCAGAGAATTCTCACATCTATATGTCCAGCCACAGTCTCTCTCCTAAGCTACAGTTGTGCATTTTTAACTGCCTCTTGGATATGGAGAAACAGATGTCCCGTAGACATATTAAACTCGACCTGTCCAAAACAGAACTCATCCTTCCCCCAGAAACTCTCCCTTCTCCTTTACTGTCAATCATCTTTCCAGGCACCAAGGCCCCAAACCTAGGGGGGTAATCCTTGATTCCTCATTGTTATTTATCTCATATGTCCAACTCATTGCCAAATCTTTTCATTTCTATCTTCATTTTTTTTTTCAAGGCAATTGGGGTTAAGTGACTTGCCTAGAGTCACACACCTAGTAAGTATCTGAAGCCGGACTTTAACTCAGGTTCAAATTCAAATTCAAACTCTAGGGCTGGCAGTCTATCCACTATGCCACCTACCTGCCCCTCATTTCTACCTTTACTTCTTGCCTTTACCTCCTATTCTCGCACCTCACAGCCACAACACTAGGTTAGGCCGCCATTGACCTGGCCACTGTCATAGCTTCCCAATTTCTATCCCTCTCTCAAGTCTCTCTCCACTACACCCCATCCTCCACTCATCTCCCAAGGTGATTGTTCTAAAGGGAGGGTCTGACCATGTCACCCCTCCTCCCATGGCCCGAAGAGCTCTAAGGGCTCCCTAGTTCCTCTAAGACCTAATATAAAGTCCTCTATTTTCCATTTAAATTAAATTCCCAGCCTAGACCCCTTCTACCTTTCCAGTCTTCTCATCCTCTTCTCCTCTACATATCCTCTATGATCTGGTCACACTGCAGTTCCTCACACACACGCTTCCTCTATCTCCCATCTCTGTTTTCTTTGCACTGGTTATCCTCTGTGCCTTCAATCTTCTGCCCCCTCACCTCCACCTCTTGGTTCCCACTGGCTTCTTTTAAGACTCAACACTGTGGATAGAGTGCTGGGACTGAGTTCAAATCCAGCCTCAGATACTTAGTAGCTGTGTGACCCTGGGCAAGTCACTTAACCCTGTTTGCCTCAGTTTCCTCATCTGTAAATTGAGCTAGAGAAGGAAATGGCCAACCACTCCAGTATCTCTGCCAAGAAAACCCCAAATGGGGTCACGGAGTGTCAGATATGACTTAAGCAACTTAACAACAACAATAACATTATTATTATCCCAAAACCTACTTCCTACAAGAGGCCTTTCCTGGTCCCCAAAGCTGATAATGTCTTTCCCATTCGGATTATTTTTAATATACTCTGTAACTATTTTTATATAGTTGTTTGAAAGGTATGTTACTTGAGGACAAAAATTGGGGTTTTGTGTGTGTGTGAGGACTTGGGCCTTGATGTACTTCCCCTACCTCCTCCCAAAGGATCCCTCAGGGCAGGTTCCCTCTAAGGTCCTGGGGGAAATACAGTGCTGCCCAGGAAAACTGAGGAAGACTGGTCAAGGTTGCCCATGGGACCCATCTTTCCCCCACATAGCCACACTGCTTAGTTGCCTGCACATGCCTTCTTCTATAAAAACTCACTGTTGCTGCCAGAAGGAAAGTGGGTTTTGGGTGGGTGCCTGACAGCTGGGCTCTCTCCACTCCCCAGGCCAGAGTGTTGGAGAAGCTCAGCTGTTAGCATCCTCAGTCCAAGGATGAGGTGCTATTGAAATGCCAAAGTGCTTGACAATACTTTATTAGTTACCCCATCAACATCCCCAGGGAGAAGGATAACAAGCATGACTCTTCCCATTTAACAACCTGGGGAAACTGATGCCCAAAAAGGTGAAGAGGCTAGGCCAAGTCAGGATAAAACCAAGGCCAGCTCTCCTGACTCATGATCATGTGAAGATGAATCAACTGCAAAATGAAACCAGCCAGGGCTCCCTCCCTCCTGAGAAGAGAGGACCATGAACACCAATGAGATCACACTGGCTAAAGTCTAGAATTTACCCGTGGGCCAGGCCAGGTCTATGCCTCATGTCAGATGCCCCAGGGACTCTTGGAGATGGAAATGACTAAGGACAATTATATTGCACATTTCTATGGCATTTGACAGTCTGCCTGTTGTCTTCACTACTACCCTGTGCAGGAGGGTATATAAGGAAAGTCATTCCCATTTTCTGTATGAGGAACCTGAGACCCAAAGTGATTGAGTGACCTGTCCAACTTCACTTAGCTAAGCAACAGTAGAGCTGAGCCTTGAACCAGTTCTCTTAACTCTAAGGCTCATGGTTTTTCCCCTACCTGAGAATAGAGAACCCGTCGACCCCTCCTGCCCTGGGGTTTCTCCATCCTTCCTTGTGACAGCTATTTATTTAGTTACTGTAACCCCTAGGTGTCCTACCCCTCTGGTCTGTGTAAATCATGTAGAATTTTCATCCTAATTAGCGCTAGAATTTATCTCCATCACTATGGAAACCAGCAGCTTTCAGATCCCTTTCTTCTCAGCAGGCAGATGTACATATTCCATTTGACAGCTCAGCTCCTTCGCTACCTTAAGACCTGCCAGTTCTTGCACATCCCAGCCTGAGTCTATTAATAACTATACCTATGTCCTTTTGGAAAGAATGCTAGCCTTAGAGTCATAATACCTCAGTTGGAGTCCAGTTCTGCAATCTACAAGCCACATAACCATGAGGAAAAGACTTCCCATCTGTAAAATGGAAATAACATTCATTGTCTCATACAGGGCTATCATAAATGTATCATAAAATGTGCATAGTGTAAGGAATGTATCTGTTGGGATACAGTCCCAGAACCTCAGTATTTCCACAGGGGCTCTAAGACCTGTGACATTTCCCCATTGGCTTCAGTGAAGATGTAGCTTGGGTTAGTTTGATTTGCATACATAATACCAGATGCAGGAGCAGTGCATGGAGATTGAAGGAGATTGACCAAGAAAGAAACTGGACTGGGGCTACACACAGCCACAATGAACCTTGGCCATTTGGTGGTGTTAGATTTGTGATAGGTCAGCACTGGTTTTTAGGACAGAGGTGTCCATGAACTTGTTTGTTTTAATATTTCGATATAATTGGCTTCTTCTGTATTCCTACGAAATTCATTGTTTGTATTTAAAAACATTATTCTGAGAAGGGGACTGGGGGCTTCAGCAGGGGTCCAAGGGCCAAAATGGTCCAAGACAAAAAAAGGTTTAAAAAATACTCTCTGCTTTAGGTTGAGTTTAGGGTAAGCAGTGAGCCACTGAAAGTAGTGAGGTTTCAGAGGTAGACAGCTACACAAACCAAACCAATACACAGGGAGATTCCAGAACCCTAGACCTATGGGACATAGGAAGCAGCAATCTTACTGACCCCTTCATTCATACAGCTGCAATCAATAGAATCATGGAAAATTCCTAGAGCACTCCCCAATCCCTGTGTGCAGCCTATTGTGAGGTAAGTTACCTGCATTCAACTCCAGATCAACTAGATTTGTTCTCCCAGAGTCCAGGAAACTGAAAAGAGGCGTCTTGAAGGAAAGGTTGAAGGGACATTTACATTGGGTATAGGATATGATTGGAATATTATATTCTATGACACATGTGTCTAATACTTCTAGATTTTACTATGCTTTTACTAATCTAATTAAATTGTTTAATTATGAACTTGAGGTCTGAGTGAATATTCATGGTCTGAATCAAGCAGAGGGAGTTGCCTATGGATAACGATTGAAACAAGCCAATAATTGACAAGTAAACCTAGATACGGAGTCTAGATTATGATCTAGTCTGACCTGCAAAGTGTCTTGAACCTGAAACAATCTTCTGGGGACCTATACATCAAGCAGGTACCAGGAACAAGTTTTTTATTTTGTTGGGTTGTCCTTTGTTGTTGTTCTGTTGTGTCTGACTCTTTGTGACTCCACGGACCATACTGTCCATGGGGTTTTCTTGGGAAAGATACTGGAGTGGTTTGCCATTTCCTTATCTAGTTAATTAAGGCAAAGGGAGGTCAAGTGACTTGCCCAGGGTCATACAGCAACTTTCTGAGGTCAGATTTGCACTCAGATTTTCATGACTCCAGGCCCAGCACTCTATCCCTTGAGCCACCTACCTGCCTCCTTGGCTGTCCTGCTGCTAGGAAAATACATTAGAACATCTGTCACATTGTAAGCTCAGTTCTGGGAAAAATTATTTTCCCTTTTCGAAGAAATCTTTTTTTCCTGTTTGAACATCAGGAGAGCCTGAGGATATTTCCTCTTGGCTGATTTTTTTTCTATGGTTTGTTGGGGTTTTTTTTTTCCTTCTCTAGCCTGTAATTTACCACTCGAAATTTTGCGTTCTGTTTCTCACCGGCACCTGTGTCTAAGCAGACAAGCTATTGCTTCACAGTTTCAAAGCCCGTAGTGGTAAAATGCCAAACTAATGTGCATAGTGTTACAGTGTTTTATGTGTTTTGGGTTATTAATATTATTGCATTGCTGTGTGATTAAGTGCTGACCTTGTTGTTTTGTCGTGTGATTAAATATTAATATTGTGCATTGCTGTGTGTATTTTCTACATTGTGATTATCATTTGGGGTTAAAGCAGCACCATGGTGGCACAGCTGTTGAACACTGGTGGTGTCCACAGATGTGGGAAGAGATCTGAAGAGGGGGCTTTGATGAGGGAAAATATATTGAAGGTCATGCTACAATCAGGAAGATGCCAGGTACTTTCTAAGTGCATAAGGGAGCAAATAAGCACTGCCTGTTAGATAAACTATCTGAATCAGTGGTGCATTCTAGCATCCCTGAAGAAATAAAAGCTGGGGGAATGTCTAGAAACTAGGTAGGTTTCCTGCTGAGGAGAAGATGTTGAGAAAGCATAACATAGTCTTAAAGAGATTAAGTTGGACCGAGGGTAGACTGAAGCATCTGTTTGCAGGAAAGACAACTCTAAGTTTATTGTGGTTGGGTGGAAATGCAAATACGATCATAAATGCAAATCCACAATGCAACACTAAGAACTTTTTCAAGGGGAGAGTCCACATCCCTCTGGGAAGAAATTGTCTGAGTACTAGATAGAACATATGATGGAGGTACTTTATCAAAGAACAGATTTGGAGAAGCAGTGGAGGCTAACAATACCTCCGGGGGACCCGTGTTTGTTCTCAAGTAAGTGTCACAGTCAGGGACACCTGAGCTCCAATTGTGCCTCAGATCATTACTAGCTGTGTGAGCTTGAGCAAATCCTAGCCTCAGCTTTCCTATTCATGATATGGGAATAAAGGTAGTACGTACTGCTCAGGGTTGTTGTGAGGATCACATGGGATGATATATTTCAAGTGTTTCACAAACCCTAAAGTACTACATTAATGCTAGATATTAGAATTCTAAGGTTAGTGTTGGATACTCAAAAGGACTAGAGGAGAACTTTGGCAAAGAAGAGATAATACAGCGTGCTCATGGCAAGTTCATCAGTATCTTTCAGCAAGAAAGAGAGAAGCCCTCTGAATTTATGGTGTGAGTGGAAAAGCCACTCCCAAAGTTGGTAGTCAGAGGATCAGTGAGGATGGAACAGGTAGACAGCATCAGACTATCCCAAATAGGCCATACATTGCTGTACAAGATAGATTTGTTTTTGCACTTGGCTCAGTGGATAGAGCACTGAGCCTTAATTCTATGGTCTCAGACAGTGACTAGCTATGTGGCTCTGAGCAAGTCACTGAACCTCCTCTGGCTCAGTTTCCTCAGCTGTGAAATGAGCTAGAGAAAGAAATGGCAAACCATTCTAGTATCTTTGCCCAGAAAGGCCCAAATAGGGTCACAAAGACTTTGATGTGACTGAAACAGCTAAACAACAAAAGACTGCAAGAAGCTGGACAGCAGGTTAGATATGACTGAGAAAGCTGCTGCCAACAATGCAGGTCTCTGAGCAGTGGTCAGAGACAGAGAGGGAGAACACAGGCCATGGAAGCCAAATCCTGGCTGGCCAGTTACAAAGGTGAAAGCTCACAGAAAATCTGCTGGAAAATGGAACAGTAGATAGGCCTGCTTCTCCAGGGAGGACAAATGCAAATGGACCAGACATTGAATAAGAGAATTGAGATGCCCCAGATTATTTGCTAGGCAACTGTTGTTTTTTCAGTATATGCCTATGCAATAGACACTTTTAAAGTCCTGAAGCCGAGGAAGACAGAAAAAAAAAACTGTCAAATGCCCAGGATTCTACCAGTTTAAATAAATGCCCCCCAAGAGATTTTGGAGAAGCCTGCTGCCTTTCAAAGGATTATGGAGAAAATAGTTAGAGACATAAACTACCTGGAAGTATTGATGTCCCTGAATGGTCTCATGGGAGACATTGGAAGAGAACGAAAAATAGCTGATGAAAGGGTTAGCGTAGCAAGAAGATGTTTGTCTGAAGCTGTCAATTGACAAGTGCCAATGCTGGAGAGTTGTTGCCAAGGATATGAGTCACATACTATCACAGCATGGAGGGAGTACTGCCCCCAAGGAGATAGACGTATATATTGGCCAGCCACATCTGAAGAATCTGCAAGGACTAGACTTTTCTAGACTTGTGAAGAATAGGACTTTCATTGCTAAGCCTCTCGGCAATCTCACTTGGGGTTGTGTGGTTGAGAGCAACTAAACACAAAGAAGCAAGAGAGGGCAATCTGACCTGATCCTTCTGTGGCACCATTTGGAAATCTTTGGGAAGAAGTTGCTAAACAGACTCAGAAAAACTTGGTCAAGTACCCCAGGTTGGCTAGTACTGACCCAAGCAAGCCCTTTGTGTTAACACACTAATGCTAATACAGAATGCTTGGGAGAAGTCTTATGTTAGAGGAGCAATGGCTGCCAAAGACCTATTGCATTTTCTAGTAGAGGACCTACTGACAGTGAGACTTATTATTTATTTGTTATCTCCTCATTATAGAGAGGCGGTGTATTGTAGTACTTAGAAAGTCAGCTCTTGAGTCAAGTAGACCTAGGTTCAAGTTTAACCTCAGACAATTTTTTGAGCCTCAGTTCTTATGTCTATAAAATGAGAATCATGAGTACCACTTCTTTCACAGGATTTTTGTGAGATTCAAATGAGGTAATAGGTATAAAGTTATTTTCAAACCTTAAAGTGCCGTATAGTTATTAGTTATTATCATCATCCCAAACATGAGTAAGAGTTCTTGGCCTTAAAATGAGCTGTCACTCATAAGTTCCGAGACCAGGTATGGAGCCCAACTTCAAGTGTAGACAGACAAAAATCCACTGACTTACATTATGACCAGTGCTAAGATGGATGCTGCCTGCTGGGAAAGGTAGCAATATTAGCCAACTCTGAGTTCAGCCTGTCCTATCAGCTAGTGAAGGCGTGTGGATGCAGACGCCCTCTTCCATAGGTGGTCATGAATCTGAAGCTATGGCAAAACCCATAGAAGAAGGAAAGATTATTTGTCACACTGAGAAAGCTAGACTTCTCATATGAAAGTGCAGCCAAAGGTCTGGGCCATCCAGCAGGGAGCATAACATCAATAAATATGAACTCTGCTGCACTAAACCTATGGAAGCCCCAGTTACCCTTGAATGACTGGCAACAGAAATGTCTGTGTGATAAAGAACTCCAAGAAGCTCTTGCTAGCTAAGAAGCAAGGGTATGATCTTCAGTCACTCAAACTTCATTTCCCCAAGAATACTTTGTTATTAAGAGAAGTTAGAAGTTAGAACAATGCAATGGAGTTCTGTGTTGGACTGGAATTAATCCCACTCTTGGAAAGCAGAGGACAACTGGTGCTGTCAAAGACATTTTGCTCTATGGCCATGAAAACACTACATTTGGACACTTGAAACAAGAGAGAATCTTGGAGTTAGTATGGAACAGGTTCTACTGGCCCAAGATGACAAGTATGAGACTTGTACTCAATATAGATGTTAATCTACCAGCGTCCCCTACCATGTGACTAGACTGGCTCTTTTCTTTAAAAGGTTTTGAAACTATCTTCAAGACTTAATTGCCTCAGGGGAACTAAAGGCTTGGGCCTTTAAGATGCAAGGGAAGGGAATAAACATTTATTAAGCACTTACCACTGTACTAAGCACTTTATAACTATTATCCCATTTGATCCCCATAGCCACCTTGTGAGGTAGGGGCTATTACTATCCTCAGTTTACAGTTGAGAAAACTGAGTCAGGAAGAGGACAAGTAATTTATCCAGGGTCACACAGCTAAGCCTGTTTTAAACTCAGATCTTCCTGATGCCAGGACCATTGTACTACCCATTATGCCACCGAGCTGTCATTGACATCTTTTCCTGGTCAGCTAAGCACAAAAATCCAAGAGGAGCTCATCCCTCATGTTTGACCAATAGACCACCCCGGGCAACACAGAGGCAGAGAAGCTGTGCTCGGCCGAACTAACACAGTGTCATCATTGAATGTACTTATTGAATATCCTTTCCCTGCTATAACTAAGTAAATCTCCTTTTGTTAACTGTAAAATCTGCTATGAGAGTTTCATTATTTTACAATATCAAACCTGAACTACCAAGGGACATATCTGAGTCTACCAGCCTTTCCTACAGAAGTGTATTTGAAGGAAAGTGATACCAGTTCATGTCAATCAATCAGTCACCAAGCACTGATTGAACACCCACTATGTGCCAGGCACTGTGCTAGGTCCTGGGAATGCAAAGATGAAAGCAAAACAACTGCTGCCAATCTAGCCAATTGTACTGAATTTGTGAGGAGTATGAGTACCAGCAAACCATTGGAGCTGGTGTGTCTCTGGAAAGAGACAGAAAGAATATGAGCAAGACATTGCAGATCATTCCACCTAGCGTTTGCAGTCAAACCCAACCAGAAGTCAAAAAGCTTCTTCAGTGACCAAGGGGTTGTGGAAAAAGTATTTCTCCATTTATGGTTTCCCTATAAGGATGCACTTTGATCAAACAGCTAATCAATAAACATATAGTAAACATCTCCTATGTGCCAGGCACTACACTAAGTGCTCTGTATGTAAAGAAAAAAAGGAAGGCAGATCCTACCATTAAGGAATATGAGAGAGACTTTGAGTATAGGCTATTCAAGGAGGTGTTGATCTTGGAGGAATCAAAAAATCCAGAACATTACATTAGCACCTTGCTATTAAAAATGCTGGGGAATATGAGACCTGAGAAGGATCACATGCATATGATGCTCCCAAGAATGATGCGACAGGTTTTTCCACCACATCAGCTGCTTGGGTGAGAGCCATTTCTGCCTATCGGTTTGTGCTTTGGTACAAAGAAGATGGAAAAAAACAGAGATTCACAACCAGGATGTCTCTTGACTGGGAGATCAGCTGAAGGAGGTCAACTGGCTAGGTATGACCTCAGCTCAGAAATGCTCTGATGGGAAGATGCAAACTTATGATGCTAAAGTTTCCTGTCAAGAATGTGTGAGTGCAAGGACACACAAGATAATGGATCAATGAAAAGTCATCCAGGTGTTTGAAAGACTGGGCAACTTGCCAGGCTACAAAAGCACCCTACAAAAATGATACATCACAACTACCTTTTGCTCATTGGAGAATTGGTATGACTCCTAAGTGACCAAAAGGGAAAATAGAGATGGAAAGTCAGCCAAGTGAGTTCTAAGAATTAAGGCCCATGAACGTGCTGCAGAGAGATTATTAGATTTTGGATGAAAGCTTGGGAGTGAATGATTCATAAAGGATAAAAGTGTGTTGATATCCACCAGAGGGTCAGGAAAGTCCAGCAGGTCTATTCTACCCTGATGCACACCTCTGCCCAAAAAGGGGAAAATGGTTAAACCCAGAAGCTACCCTTTCCTGCTTCTTACTTCACCTGTGGAAATCCCTGGAGAATAGAGTTCATCCATTATGACTGGAAATAGTGATGACTAGCGTGGGACCTCACAAATTCATCACCAAGACTGCAGAACAATAAGTTTGATGATAACAAGGATGTAGAACTCATGATAGGTAATGTTAGAAGTAGCAGGAGTAGTTGGCCACTGGTCAGGCTCACTTATGATATTCACAATGGGCGTAATGGGTGATGGGATTGTCCAGGAAGTCAGATTATACCTTTCATCAGAGTAAATGTAACATCAGGTCTGTATGTCACCATAGCAAATAATGTCATGCTGCACCCTTGCTTTTATCATACTTTGCTATATATGCTAATATGCTGATGCCACAAATGCTCGTGATATCTGTGCATCAATTGTGTCTACAAGCATGTGGTTACTGCTAAACCCTGGGATACATTTTTTCAGTCTTGACTATCCAGCCATCTCCTCCCATGTCTCTCTCACCAGCCACCTTCCTGCACAAGAACTTTCACCCCCAGGTCTTTTTCCTGATTAGTAACTGACTCTCCTGGGGGAAAAAACCAACCATATTTAACTTCACTTCTAACTTTCTAATTATCTTCTCCATAACTTCTCCATCTGCCTTGTCCCTAAGTAGGTTCCCTTTCTTATTACACACATACACACTCACACACATACACACACACACACACACACACACACACACAGAGACAGAGAGAGACACAGACAGAGAGACAGACAGAGACAGACAGAGAGAGACAGAGAGACAGAGACAGAGAGACAGAGACAGAGACAGAGAGAGACAGAGACAGAGACAGAGAGAGAGAGAGAGAGTTTTGGAACCATGATCAAATCAACTTTACCATGAATCCTGGATAGGGTGTATCAATTGATTTCCCTATGGCCTCCCTCATCCCTTTAACTTTCTAGAAGTAACCTTCCAAGGCTGCCACTCCCCTTTGGGTATTATCTCCTTCATTAAAAAGTAAGCTCCTTGAGGACAAGGACTGTCTTCTTTTGGGGATTTGTATCCCCAGCACTTACTACAGTTCTTGGCATAAAATACCTGCTTAATATGAATAACTGCCTTTTCATTTATTCATTCATGTAATGATATATGTCATGTATTAAATGGGATTTATGTTCTTATCATCCATGTATTCTCTCTTTATGTGTTCTTTTTTTGCTTCATGCAATTAATACATGGATAATGTATTAGCTATCTGCGTGTGTACTGTGTAATTGGATTCATTATGACTATAATATGTTAACTTATTATGTTAATGATGAATATTCAGAGATATCCCAGTGTACCCATATGATTTGCAGGATTTGCAAAGCTTTACTTAGGAAAGGATGAAAAAAGCCTATCTTTTGGGATAGTGTTTGCAACAAGATCTGCTAGTACTGGGATGTTTTCCTTTTGGCATGGGTATCTGCATGGCCCAGACTAGTCCAATTTGGGGATATGACACAAGATGGAGGAGTGATGCACAAAAATTCAAGGAATTTGCAGGAAAAAGAAATGGAGGCTGAGGCTACAACTCATCCCTACCAGCTTGCTGCAATTCTTTGGCATTCAATTTGAGAGAGAGGGGTGACTATCTGTTTGGCATCAGCTTTGAGGGTGACTAAATAGGATTCCTTTCCAGTGTTGAGTTTTAGGATAGACTAGTATATGAGTCAGACTGATGCATCATTGAGTTTCTGGATCCCTGGAGCCATATAAGATCCAGGATCCTGCTCAATCTTATAGTTGTGACCAAGAGACTCCTGCTACATTGCTCAGTCCCTCTGTAGGAACCTGTTGTAACTTAAACTGTGTCCAACTACCACTTGACTGGGAGATGTGAGGTTTTGGTTAAGATTATTAACTTTACGGTTGACTCTCTATCAGTCCAGGATACTGAGGGCAGGAAATAGACTCCAACCTGAAAGATAATGGGGTAGGTTTTGCCTTGGGTTGTTGGAAATGACTGCAACATTCTATGATATGTGAGCTCAATGCATCTTGATTTTGCTATGTGTTTCCTAATCCAATTAAACTTTTCATTTAATTATGTATTTGAAATCTGTGTGAATGTTAACAAACTATCTACCAGAGATAGGGTATGGGGAACAAGACAAGCAATCCCATATGTAGCACCTGGAATATAATAGTCTGACCCATAAAGGGTGTTCAGCCTGAGGAAGCCTTCTAGGCTACCTGTTATATTGTTGGGGCTGTCCTGTTGCAGGTGAAAGATGATCATATCTATCACAGCAAAGTGTAACGTAATGTATGTTGCTTTTTATAGTATTATCTTCTCCATTTGTTCTGAGAGCTAAAGAAAAACACTCCTCTCTCACCCCCTTCAACAGACTGATTGCAAACCACTTGGAAGCTGTTGATAATAAAGCAGTAGAAATTTGTAACTTTTGGATAAATCATAGAGCATAGAATGTTGGAGCTGCAAGTGATCTTGGGATATAGAATGTCTTTTCAACAAATATTTATTAAGTGTTCATCATGGGCACTGAGCACTTCTTTCAAAGAGCTTAGAGTCTAGAAAGGGGATGAGATATCAACACAGACAACTATAACATAAAATATTACCTGCTTAAGAAAGTTAGAAATAAAAAGTTGTTGCCACTTGGATTGATCCAGAAAAGCTTCCTGGAAAAAGTGGCATGTGAGTTAAGATTTAAAGGATGGGTAAGAATTCAATAAGGAGTATAGGGAATTCATAACTCATCAGAAGCATAAGGAACATTATACATCAAGCAAGTTGGAGGGTACTTGTCCAAGGAATAGAGAGATGCCTTGTTTGGCTAGAACATGTATTACACAGAGGGAATCATATTATATAAGGCTGAAGTGTAAGGTGGTGCCAGATTGTATACCTGCTAGATTGTATACCTTGAATATTTCAAAGGAGTTCACACTGTACTCAGTAGGCAATAGAGAGCCACTGAAGATTTTTGAGAAGGGAAGTGATATAACCAGATCTATATGTGCTTTCATGGATCTGTGATCTCACTGTCCAAAGGTGAAGTTCATCCACATCCTCTTATAAATCCTCTCCAATGGGATGCGTGTTCAGGAGGGGTGACATGTCTACTGAATACATACTTTCCTTTAGATTGCATGACATTTTGCAGGTACCAACGACACACATGGAAGTCCATCTGTTATCTCTCACTTTCACTATGCTACTGATCCACATGCTCTTCTGGTCCTCTGGTTCCCAGATAATTCTCTTATGCCGCGTCTCCTGCCCAGTTTTTTGTTGGTAACATACTGCACACAGCTCATGTCCACATATCGTGCTTTTCTCCATTGCCCTTTACATGATCCACAACTTTCATATCTTTACATATCCTATATTCAGCCTCCATAGTCATATAATATGCCTAGAAGAATATCAGCGTTAAGAAGATGGGTCTTTGTCTCAAGGAGAGGAAGAAAGACTATTCTGGCTGTGTTATAAAAGGATGATGTGAAGGAGGGGAGGAAATGGGGAGAGAGAGTAGAGGCAGAAAAACCACCAGGAAGCTATTGAAGTAGTCTTTGTTCAGTTGTTTTGCCGTCATGTCCAACTCCTCCTGACCTCATTTGGGGTGTTCTTGGCAAAGATACTGGAGTAGTTTGCCATTTCCTTCTCCAACTCATTTGACAGATGAGGACCTCAGGCAAACAGAGTTAAGTGACTTTCCCAGGGTCTCATAACCAGTGTCTGAGGCTGGATTTGACTTCAGGAAGATGAATCTTCCTTACTCCAGGCCTGGCACTCTCTCCAATGGGCCACCTAGCTGCCCATTCAAAGAGTCCAGGAGTGTGGTAATAAAGATCTAAACCAGATTGTAGCAGTGAAATAATATAGGCAAAGATGGATTAGAGAGATGCTGTGGTGGTGAAATTCACACAACTTGGTAACAGGTGATAGGAAAAATGAGGCAATGCCAAGAACGTAAAGGTAAACCACCAGGAAATAGCTCCCATCAGTGCAGTGATCAATCATGACTTCGGGGGACTGCCTCCTGTCTCTTGACACAGGGCGAAGTGGATTCCAGGTGCAGAACACGGCATGCATTTCCACACATGGTCACTGTGCTGATTTGTTTCATCTGCTATTGGTTACAAGGGAAAGGGGTTGGGAGGAGTCACCGAGAAGGAACAGTGCTGTCATAAAAAGAAAAGATCAATAAATATTCAAAAGGAAAATAAAGCTATGACAGGTGAGGAAGAAGAAAGAATCAAAGACAGCCTCTAGGTTGAATATATTAATATACCTTTTCTTAAAGAGCAGGTGACATCAAATAGAGATTCATAGTTTCGTAAACGATTCTCTTTTTGTTTGCTACTTTGTATACAGAAATGCTCAGGGGATGCTTTTGTTGTTTGTAAAGTTCAAAATTTAAAAAATATTTTATAACATAAAAAGAATTTACCAAAAAAGAAAACCTCAAGTTTTCAAGTGTGAGAGATGCTTTTGATGATGTTGCCACAGAATGGTGAATCCAAAATGAAAAGCAAGTTTAGGGAAAAGAATAAGCTTAGTTTATAACATGATGGCAGGGCTGCTAGGTGGCTCAGTGGATAGAGCACCAGGCCTGGAGTCAGGAAGACCTGAGTTCAAATCTTGCCTCAGATACTTACTAACTGTGTGACCCTGGGCAAGTCACTTCACCCTGGTTGCCTCTGTTTCCTCATCTGTCAAATGAGCTAGAGAAGGAAATGGCAAACCACTCCAGTATCTTCGCCAAGAAAACCCAAAATGGGGTTGTTAAGTGTCATATACGACAGAACAATAACAACAGCAAGACGTTCCACGTTTGAGGTGCTAGTGAAGCCCGTGGACGGAGATGATGCGGGGGGAGATTTCTTGTAGGTAACTGGACACGCAGAAGAGAAGTCAAAGAGATCTGGGAGTCGTCTGCATAGAGATGGTGGCTGAGGCTGTAGGAGTAAATGAAATTGCAAAGGGAGAAAATGGAGGGAAGGGGCCTACGCCAAGACTCTGGGGAATATCCCCATTTGTAGGTTGGGGATTCAACGAAGAGGAGAGAGAAGAAACATTAAAGTAAGAAGAGAATGAGAAAAGTGTGGTACCTTTGAAGGCAAAGAAAGAAAAATACCAGGTGTAGCGAGGAAGGCCGTCACAATGTCAAAAACAACAGAGAGGTCAAGCAGGATAAATGTGGAAAGAAGGCTAGAGGATTTGGCAATGAGGTCATTAGTGACCTTGAAGAGGTCACTTCATTAAAGCGGTGGGTGGTGGGGGCAGAAACTCAACCACAAGGGGTTGAGGAGAAGAGAAGGCGGTGAGTAAGTAGAGATAGCAGGCTCCGGAGACTCGGTAGAGAAGTTTAATAGGGAAGGTGGGTGGAGGGATGGGGCAATAGCTGAACCAGATAGAAAGGTCAAGAGAGGTTGGGTTTGGGTTGGGCTTTTTGTTTTTTGTTTTTTTAGGACTGGAGAGACATGAGTAAGTCTAGAAGCAGAGGCAAGAGGCAAAGGAAGATAGGAAGGACAGGATAGAATATGTAGACAGGAAGAAGAGGATGCAAAGAGGGATAGAAGAGGAAGAGAAAGAGGACAAGGAGGGCTACGTGTCGACCTAGTTTTGAAATGTAATGTTATCTTGGTTTTATTGTATTGGTGTTTATTTTGTTAAATATTTCCCAAATACATTTTAATCTGGTTCAGGCTCACTTAGACACCTCTGGTCTAGACTTAACAAAGTGATGAAGAAAATGTTAATGGTGCAGATTAAGCTTAAAAGAATGTCCCAGTTATATTTTTTTTTTCCTAGCGAGCCAGTTGTCCAACATTTCCTATCACATCCTTGAGTAAAGGGAAACTCCCCACATGAGGAAATGCCTTCTATTAAAGCAAATCAGATCATGGAGGCAGCTAGTTGGCTCAGGAGCACCTGAGTTCAAATCCAGCCTCAGACACTTACTAGCTTGTGTGACCTTGGCCAAATCACTTAACCTGGATTGCCTCCAAAAAAGCAAAAAGGAAAATCACTAGCTTCTCTACAATAAAGTCTTGGAGAGTCACCTAGAGGATGGTGACTTGTTATTTACACAGCTAATACGCATCAGAGGCAGGATTTGAACACAGGGTCTCCTGGCTTCAAGACCAGCTCCCAAACTTCTGCCTCTCTACATAAACAGGAAGCATAGTATGAACCTTGGCCTTGGAATCAAAGGTCCTAGATTTGAATCCCACTACTGTGGTCTACTGTGTGCTGCAGGCTGTGTGACCTTAGATCACTTCCCCTCTAAACCTGCTTCCTCATCTCTGAAATGAGGAGGTAGGATGATCTCTAATCTCCCAGACTTGATCCTATGATCTTAATCAGTCCCCCAGCCTCCCCAGCCCCGCCTTTGCCTTGGTTGAGTTCTGAATGTTGGTCCACCTAGAGTGACCACTCTCGAATATTCCCGTTCTAAAGATAACTTGACGAAGACAAGATGAAAAGGCTCGGATCAAGGCTATCAAGCCTGGAGGAGGAGCCTGGTCCAGCCGGGGTGGAAAAACTCCTTCCACAAAGGCCCTGGGCTTGTTCTGTCAGCCAGCCAATACTCTGGGGCCATTATGGAAATGATTCACAAATGACCACAGCCAGGGATTATCCTGATTACAGGGTAGGTCAGGACTAGGGCTGAGCTGCTAAAAGAGCTTAAACCACTGTTGGGCTGGCTCTTGGGCAGCTCCAAACCGCTCTCATTTCCTTCCCTCTTCAAAGTTTGCCACCCACAACCAGGTAGTGCTGGCCTCGGTTGATCGCCTGAATTCCTCATTCTCCCCATTTGTATTCTAAGGGTTGGACTATTCCAGAAAGCGAAGTATGAGGAAACACCAGAGGTCCTAACTATGCTGTCAATTAACTGCGTGACATTGGGCAAGGCACTTTTCTCTGGGTCTCAGTTTCCTTATTTAAAAAAAAGGGGGGCGGCGGGGGGGGATTGTACTAAATGATTTCTATAGTCTCTTCCAGTAACATTTTGTGAAACACACGATTAACCCACTTTTTAATAGAGACATCAAGTGACTTACTCAAAGTCATACAGCTAGAAGGAGGAAGAGCACGTTCCAGCCTGCCTGAAAGCCCAGGCCTCTTTCCACTATCCCATGTTTTCTCTAAGGTCCCATCAGCTTTAATATTCTATGTTACATTTCTATGTTAACTAGGACCCACATATTTTAAGTCCTCAGTTCTTGTGTATAAAAACCCAGACTAAATTTCAGAAATATTCTTCCCTCCCAAGAGGAGGGGAGAAATCCCAAATAGAGATTCTGAGAGGCTGATAGGCAGTTGTTCTCTCTGGCTTCCATTTTCTCATCTGTAATTTTAAAAGGTGGGGAGGGCAGGAAACAAGACGATTTCTGAAGTTCTTTCAGGTAAATTCCTTTAGGTCTTTCTCATAAGGCCCTTCCAGCTCTGACATTCTATATTCTAAATAACCTTTCAGCCCTAACACACTGTATTTTAAGGGCCTTTTATACATGGGGTTATTTTAAATGATATTTTTAGTGTTTCTCTCTCATTCTGAGACTATTCAGTATTTCTTCTGGAACTAACTGGGATAGTTTGCGACAGAACCCATTCTGGAGTTCTAAAAAAGGAGATTTTTTTCAATGACTTCATGGAGGGTTGGAAAGGGGAAAGGGGGGATGACAGAAGTCACAGGAAATTCCATTTGGTGATCAGACTGAATCCTCTGAGGCAGAGTTTGTAAAGCCTTCTGAGAATCTAAGGGAGGAATAGGATTTATCTTACTTTTTGGTCTACTGACTAGATCTTCAACAGATTCAATAAATATTTATTAAGCATCTCCACTGTGCTAGAAATTCCATTTCTTTCACATACTCAGAATGCTTAGAACAATGCCTAGTGCCTTAGAACATGCTCCTGGGTTTCTATTGGGGAAACCTTTAAACATAAAGAATGGAGTTAGAGAATATCAGCATTGGAAGGGGACATAGAAGGAGGTGTTTTTTTCTTTTCCTTCTCCTTCCCTTCCCTCCACCCCGCCCCCGCCCGCCTTTCTTTTTCTTCCTTCTTTCCTTCCTTTTTTTCTTTCTACTCTTCCTTCACTTCCTCCTTCCTCCTTCCTTCCTTTTTTTTTGAGACAGTCTTACCCAGGCTGAAAGCATAGGGACTACCTACAAGACTATTTCTACTCTGATCAGCATGAGGGCTTTGACCTGCTCTCTCTCTAACCTGGACCAGTTTGCTCCTCACTAGGTAAGTTGGTGCCCCACCCCTTTCTGGGGGTCCCCACATTAGTGTTGGACTTAGTGCTAATATCGCATTACAGCCCAAAACTACAGAATTCAAGACATCCACCAGTCTCAGCCTCCCTGGTAGTAGAGATTATAAGTACATTCTACCTCAACCAGCAGAACTAGGGCTCTTTGGGGTCCACAGAAGGGGTCCATGGATAGATTTCAGGGAATCTGTGAGCTTGGATGGGGGAAAATCATCTTTATTTTCACTAACTTCTAAATGAAATTTAGCATTTTTTCTGAATTATTTAAAAACATTACTTTGAGAAGGAATCCATAGGTTTCACCAATTTCCAAAGGGGCACAAAACACACACACAAAAGATTAAAAACCCCTTCCTGCTTTAGAATGTAGAATATTGGAGATGGAAGGGACATTAAAAATAATTTAGTCCAACTCATTCACTTTACAGATTGAGAAACTTCAGTCTCCTGACTCGCAGTACTGAGATTTTATAATGGACAATAAAAGGGACTGGTTTCTGTAGGACTGGTAGGATCCACGGGTCCCTGCTCCTACACAGGTGACTCTGGGCATTCCATCACCCCTGTCCCAGCAGGTACCTGGGAAGCAAGGAAAGAAGCAATGTCATATAGCAAAAAGAGCACTCAGTGGTCAATGAATCAGGAGATGTGGGGTCTTATGCCACTTCTAATGGCTGTTGTAACTTTGGGCAAGTCAATACTTCCCTTCTCTGAACCTTAGTTCCCTCATCTACAGATGAGGCAATTGGGAAGTATGAAATGTGGAGAGGGAGAAGAGAATAAAATTTAAATTTTTTTTGTTCTTTAAGTCTAAACTCTTGAACTAAGGCTTGTGTGGCCAGGCTGCTCCTAGTACCCGCATCTTCTCAGACTGATCTCCAAGCCCAATACTGTAGGCGGGGGACCTGCAGGGAGAACACTGGGCTGAAGAACTTGGACTTCCTCCTGTAGGAAATAGGTGGGCTCGGGACAAGTTTTGAGTAGGGGAGGAATATGATTAGGGAAGTGTACTGAAAACTTGAGTCTTTGATGATGGGAGCACAAGGATGACCTTGAGGTAATTCTTTCTCACAGCTCTACTTATACCATTCCCAAACTGAAATGGGGACATTAAGGGAAATCACAAGAAGCCCCAATTTTGAATGGACATGAATGAGAATGGAGGAGCAGGTCAGTGCTCCTAGGGCCTCTGGCAAAGACTCCCATTCGGTTCCCTCTCTCATCTGTTCCTTCGCTCATCTCACCCAGGGATTAGAAAGAGCCACATGGACTTGGAGTCGAGAAATCTGAGTTTTCTAGTTTCCAATCTTCCACTATGGAAAAGTGGCTTCCCCTTTCTTAGGATCAATTTCCTTATCTATAAGAGGAGAAGACCGGACCTGACACCTTCCACCTCCAACCTTCTAAATTTCTGTTTTTTAAGATTCCTTCAAGCTCCAACATTCTATGCGTATGTTCTAAAATCCCTTCTGGCTATGTCACTCTATGTGCTAAGGTCCCTCTTGGTTCAATTTTCCATTTTCTAAGAACAATTCCCACTCCAACATTCTATGTTTTATGACCTAAGGTCCCTTCAAATTTTGACTTTCTGCGCTCAGAAATCGTTTGCTTGGGTGTTCTGTTTTATGTTTTAAAGTCCCTTCCATTTCTGCTGACATTCTATACTCTTAGCTCTCCTCCATCTCTAATATTTTCTGCTTTGAATTTCCCTCCAGTTTTGATATCTTGTGGTCTATATTCTAAGGTCCCTCCCAGTTTTTGCATTCTGTGTTTGATTTTCAAAGGTCCCAACTGACATCAACATTCCACACTTCTCAGATTCTGAGGACTCTCCATGCTGGGATGCTGCCTTCCATGGCCACCTTCCAGGAACAGGTGAGTGAAGGTAATTACTGTGGATGATTATGTACTTTACCTGGTGAATAACAAGTCATCTTATTGAAGGTTGAAGGGGCCACGCCCCTGCCTTTGAATGCTGGCTTCCCTGCGTGAACAGTGTCCTCAGACTTCCCTCATTAATGTTCTTCTGTCTGGCTGTTGGCTAACACTGTCCTGTCCTTTCACCAAAGTGCTGAGGGAAAGGGGAGTCTGGGGCCCCTGGAACCATCATGGCTGGTGAGTGGAACTTGGGCACGAGGCCACTGGGGAGGTGGGTAGGTGATGATTTCCCTTTAGACATGAAGATGTGCTTGTGGTCCCTGGGATTTCACTGGAGGATGAGACCTTTGATTGGAAGCCAAAGCAGAATTGTAGCTCCCCAGACTTATACTTAGAAGAAACCTATCTCCTGCAACCCCTTCGTTTTATAGATAGGTAAACTGAGGCCAAGAGAGGGGAAAAGAAGTTACTCAAAGTCACACAGTAAATCAGCAGCCAGATTTGGGACTAGAATCGAAGCCTCAATTTAGTTCAATGAACATGTAACAAGTGCCTGCTATGTATAAGGGAAACTATATGATGCTGTGGGAATAACATAGGGCTAGGAGTCAAGAGATATAGGTGTGAGTTCCAGCTCTGCCATTCACTGGTTGTGTAGTCTTAGGACAATTCCTTCCCCTCTCAGGGCTTAAGTATCCTTATCTGTAAAACAATGAAATTGGGCTCATGATGATTTTTTGAAGTCCCTTCCAAAGCTAACTTTTTATGAATCCGCTGAAGTAAAATGGTATTCTTGGCACTGGGGATACAAAGATAGTGGTGACACAGACCGTATTCTCAAAGCAATTATAGATTAGTGGAAGAAGGGGAAGCACACAAATATGTAAGATGCAAAGGAAAGAGTTATAACCACACATGAAAGGGGCAGGCAGAACGCTATGAAAATTAGAGGAAGAGGAGCTGGTTGAGGGGAGGAGGCAGGAAATGAAAAAGGAGAGGGGATCAAGGATGGCTTCGTGAAGGAGAGGGCATCTGACTGGACCTTGAGAGAAGGGAGATGGTTTAACAGATGGAGATATAGGGATGGAGATGGACAGGAAGGCCATTCTAAGATGGGAAATTGGATGGGCAAAGGCATAGGGATGAGAGAGAGCAGGAAGAGAATGAGAGACAGAGGGGAGTTTGGTCTGAATGGAACATGAAATGCATGGAGGGAAGGATGGAGGAAAAGGAAGACTGGAGCCAAATTATGGAGGGCTTTGAATATCAGTCTTAGGAAAAAAGTAACCTTGGCTTTACTCACTAGGCAATGATTTTTAGGAGAATCCCTAAAGGCTGCAGACTCAAAGCCAGAAACTTGGATTTGAATCCCAGGTCTGACCTTTCCTAAACTACGCTACCAAGTCCAGTTACATAGCCCATGTGAACCTCAGATGTTTCTACTCTAAAATGGGGGTAATAATTTTATATTCCTTGTCTTGATATATTGTTGTATACAAACTTTTTAAAAAAAAACGCAAAGTACCATAGAAATATAAACTAGTATTATGAGCCTGCTGATAATTCCCAGCTCTGGTACGTGCTAGGTGTGTGACCTTGGGCAAGTCACTGACACTGTCTTGTCTCACTTTCCTCATCTGTAAAATGAGGGAACTGGATTAGATGACCTTTAGACTAGACTTTAGACCTCTTTTACCTTTATCTCATGAATAGTGAGTAGAATTGGAAGCATAAGGACAGCAGCAGAGACCAAAGGTTTTTTCATTCAACTCAAGGACACTGCAGTAACCCATATGTCTCTGGCTGGAGAAAAGAAGACCCTTACTTGGGGCCTAAAGTGTTCTTCACTCCCAACTCAAGTAGAAAAGATGAGGATATCATTTTCTTTGGTCTTTCATAAAGGGCAGCCTAGTTCAAGGTCCTGGATAGAGTTGGCACTCAGTAAATGAGTACTGATTTGGACTAGATTTTTAAAAATCATTCCTACTCTTCTGAGCTTAGGGAAAAGTTGGTGATGTGTAACCAGGGAATCCAAGGGCCTAGCCTATAATCAGAGACTGTGAGGACCTCCTCCCTAACATGTCTGGTCCCCAACCCGCAAGTTTAAAGGGCTGTTAAAATCCTGAAATAATAACAGCTCACCTCTATATAACGCTTTACAGGCCACAGGGTGTTTTACGTCATCATATCATTTGATCCTCAACATCCTTGTAAGACAGGTATTGCAACTATCATTCTCCCTGTTTCATAGATGAAGAAACTGAGGCCCAGAGAGGAAAAGTAATTTCCACTAGCAAGTGGCAGAGCTTGTGTTGAAAATCATATCAGTCAACTCCAAACCCAGAACTTTTTTCTACCACATGTTCTATTTTTCCTGCTGTTGCTTTTATCTTCTTCTAATGTTTAAGTGTTCTGTGTGGGTGTACGGTTTGAGAGAGAGCCAGTTCCTTATTATTGCTGCCCAAAGTGTGGATAATTTATCAAGGACACAAGCCCCACTCGAATGGCTAAGAGTCCACTGAATTTGGTTTAGTTTCCCTTCCTTGGGCGTCCCTGGACCCACTTGGTTTTTCAAAGGGACCTTGGATTGGTGGCCATGAGAGTCAGGGGTCCCAGAGCATGGCTATAGTTCCACATTTCACCCTAGAAGCTCTCTGTATCAGATCTTGGAGAGGTAAGGTGGAAAAAGCCAGGACTTATCAAAAGAATTAGGTTTAAATCCTAACTCTGAAACTCATTTAGTTGTGTGATGATGGCCAAGCCACCCAACTTCTCCGAACTTCAGATTCCTCATCTCTAAAATGGGATTATAATTCTGGAACTCTCTATCTCATGGGGTTGTTTTGAGGAAGGTGCTTTGGAAAATTTAAATTCCATAAAAATAGGGATAACTCCCAGACCTCTGATTTCATTGATATAGAGTCAGTCAGTCAATAAACATTTGTTAAGCACCTACTATGTGCCAGGCACTGTACTGAATGCTGGGAATACAGAGGAGGGCTCTCGAGGAGTTCACAGTCTAATAGGGGAGAGAACATTCCAATAACTATGTACAAACAGGCTATAACAGCATAATTTGGAGATATTCAACAGAGGCAAGGTGCTAGAATTAAGAGAAATAAGGAAAGGCTTCCTGTAGAAGGTGGGATATTAGCTGGGACTTGAAAGAAGCCAGGAGGTGGGGATGAGGAGGGGGAGGATTCCAGGCATGGGGGACAGCGAGTGAAAATGCCCTCAGACAGAGCTGGAGTTTCTTCTGTGACGAATGACAGTGTCACTAGATTGCAGGGTACGTACGTAAGGGGAGGAGTATGTAAGGTTTAAGAAGACTGGAAAGATGGATAGGGGCTAGGGCTTTAAAGCTAAATAGAAGATTTTTTAGAGAACTTCCAGATAAAGTGCCCTTCCTCCGCCAAAGCAGGTGGCTCTTTGTCTACAATTTATAGTCTTAGGAAGCTGCCTAAAACATTAAGAGGGAAAAGGGTCACACAGTCAGTAAGTGTCAGAAACAGGACTTGACCATGTCTTCTTGGCTTCAAGGACAGCTCTCTGTTCACATCTCACTGTCTCACATAGAAATGTGAGTTGAGACTATTGGGAGCCTGCTCAGAGTTTGTTTTCTTTGAGCTGGGTTTCTCTACTCCAGGAAGCCCTCCCTGACCATCCCAACCTATAGGGATCTCTCCTTCCTAGGGCACTTACTGTCTATCCCTCACTGGTCCCTGCTCATACTCAGCCTTGTATAGTGTTCATAGGTACATGTTTCATCACCCCAATGAGGAGACAATAATAGTGGATTGAGCATAGGAAGACCTGAGTTCAAATCCAGCCTCAGATGCTTACCAGTTATGTGGCATGTAACCAAAGACTACAAGAGATTCCTCAAGGGATGGTGAGCCCAGGGAAAGGAGATTTTTCTCCTCCTGCACTAATCACTTAATCCCTATCTGCCTCAGTTTCCTCAACTATAAAACAGGAATAATAACCGCACCTACCGTATAGGGTTGCTATGAGGATCAAGTCAGGTAATATTTGTAAAGGGCTAAGGCACAGTGCCTGGCATACAGTAGGTGCTATTGAAATGCTTATTCCCTTCTCATTTCTATAATACAAAGGTTTTGCAAACTATTTTCTTCACAACAACCCTATAAAGTGAGCAGTACAGATATTATCATCTCCATTTTGTGGGTGAAGAAAATAAATTTCCAAGAAGTTAAACCACTTCTACCCATAGTAACTGTCTGCAGTAGGATTCAAACCCGGGTCTCCTGACTCTAAATCCAGGCCTCTTTCCACTGTGTCAACCTTCTAAAGGGCAGGGCTCTATACAACACCCCCAGCACGGAGCCTTATGCACAGTCAGAACCAAATAAAGGCTAGCGGATAATTCAGGAGGCAGTGAGGGGATGCTAAAGAGATCCAGAAGAGGAGACAAGAGCTGGGCTCCAGCACCGCTTCTGTTGATAACTCACCCTGCAAAATAAGACTGAAGAATCATTCATGTCTTTTCCAGCTCTTTCTGTGCTCTATGCCCAAGGATCTCTCCTAGCCGTGATATTCCTTTCTAGTTCTGATATTCAATGTTCTAGAGTCCATCGAACTTCAAGCATATTTTCTATGGTCTCTTCCAGGTCTGACTTTTTTTTTTTGTTTTAGATCTGACATACTGCTTTCTGTATATTAACGTCCAATGGAAACATTCACTTAATCCAAGATTCTGTCTGTACTGGGGATGACCCGGGGTTGATGCCATTGCTTTGCTCAAGAGAGAAGTTAATGATTCCTGGTCTCTATTGGAAGAATTAGTGAAACCCTTAATTAATCAACTAGCTGTAAAGGTCAGATGTCAGTGACACATTAGCCAAGGACATAATGGAACAGATTAAAAATCAATTACACGTCAGTCAGTCACCCAGAGCTGTTGAATCTTCCTATTCTACCAAGTCTGAAGCAGAAAGACTGAACCAGAGGTGGAAGGGGCAGGAAGGGGGTCCTGGCCCACTTGGATCAGCAAACACATACAGCTAGTGTGGACCAGAGCTGCTCCTGGTTCGAGCAGATGATTTTTCAGTTGGCTGATCTCTAAACATAAAACCATAGAGAGATAACCTGCTGGGGTCTGTGATGGGCAGTACTGGGGGATAAGGTTAGAGGGGTAGAATGGCACTAGACTATGAAGCCTAGAATACTCCTGTTACCTAAAGTTTTTGGCCTTGATTCTATAGGCCAATAGAGTCAAACTAAAAAAAGTTATGGGGGCCATTAAACTATACATAAGGATGATTGTGGAGCAGCTGGGTGGTTCAGTGGATAGAGTACCAGGTCTGGAGTTAAGAAGACTCATCTTCCTGAGTTCAAATCCGACCTCAGACACTTACTAGCTATGTGTTCCTGGTTAAGTCACTTAACACTGTTTGCCTCAGTTTCTTCATCTGTAAAATGAGCTGGAGAAGGAAATGGAAACCCACTCCAGGATATTTGCCAAGCAAATCCCAAATGGGGTCATGAAGAGTCAAACACAATTGAAAAAGGACTGAACAACTACAAAAAAGGATGACAGCAGGCCTCATATTGACTTAGAAACCTCCTGCTATACCCTTCTCTCCCTCCAGAGTGCATCTGGATGACTCACTTACGTGTAATTGATTTTTAATCTCTTCCATTATGTCCTTGGCTAATGTGTCACTGACATCTGACCTTTACAGCTAATTTTGATTAATTAGAAGTTAAATTAATTCTTCCAATGCAGACCAGGAATCATTAGCTTCTCTCTCCAGCAAAGCAACAGCCTATCAACCCTAGGTCATCCCCAGCACAGACAGAATCTTTGATTAAGTGAAGGTTTCCATTGGGCATTAATACACAGAAAACAATGTCAAATTTAGAACAAAAATGCCAGACCTGGAAGGAACTGTTTTTATATATGTGTAGGTGTGTATATATGCACACATGTATATAGGCATGTGCACATGTCTCTGCATATGTCTCTATACATATGTGTCCATATGCATATGTAATATGTGTATACATACATTAATACACCAAAATATTAGTATATCAACCTATTAAAATGAGAGAGGAACTACATTTAATCTGTTTTGGGCTATACTCAGGAGTGCTGTAGGCTGAGTGTTTGATGCCTCTGCTGTAGACAACAGAGAGTAATGGAAGGTGTCTTGAGTGATATGCTCAGAGAAACACACTCAGAGCAATGAATTAGATAAATGATTGGCAGCTTATGAAAGATGATTGGAAGGGGGAGAGACTGAAATCAGGGAAACCAGTTAAAACGTTATGGCCCTAATCCAGGTGTGAGGTTAGGGATGACTAGACCTGAGACAGGAAAGCACAGGCTATCAGACCATTGACCTCTGAAGAAAGGACTGGCCTCAGGATTCTTAAGAATAAGGAGAGATTCCAATTCCTCCCCTTCTTCTCCACCTCAAATCTGGTGACTTCAAGTCTTAGCCATTTGACAGTTCAATAAGCATTTAAAGACCTGCCATAGTAGCATGAGCAAGACCTTGTGCTGGGTGCTGAAAAGATGAAAAAGGCCTTAGATGCCAGGATCGAGAGCTTCAGATTTATTCTGTAGGTAACAGAGAACTACTGAAGGTTAGAGGACTGGCAAGCATAGGAGTACATTAAGAATGTTACACAGGCAAGAGTGGGGAGGATGAAATTGGGGCATGGGGGAGGGAGCAGCTGAGAGTGGGGAAGACCAGGTAGTAGGCTAGCTGAATTCTGGGATTTGTCTTTCAGGCTTAGACTTTCATTAAGGATCACCTATGTGGGGAGGTGTGTGTTCTGCCACACTGGATAGCTTGGTTAAGCACAAGAAATGCTTTATGGCATAATAGAAAGAACATTGGACCAGGAGTTAGAAGATCTGGGTTCAAGTGCCATCTCTCTCACTTGCTAGCTGTATGCCATTTGACAAGTCACTTGACCCCTCTAGACTTTGGTTTCCTCCTCCGTAAATTGGGGGTGGGGTGGGGGTGGGGTGAAGAGTTGAACCAGGTGAGCTCTAAAGTCCATAATCTTTTAAAGAATAATGGACAGAGAAGTGTGAGCCTGTATAGCACAGACATAAAGTGCTATAGGAGACCTGAGGGGAGACAGAGCCTTGAGATCTGGGTTTCTTAAGGAAGATGTGTTTGAGTTGGGTCTTGAAGACAGTATAGGATTTGGACTGGCAGAGAGGAGAAAGGGGACTCATAAAAGACATCTGTCGTGACAACCCCCACCACCTCACCTGGGGAGCTTGTCTTTCTGTCATATTTCTTTGAGGAACTGGATGAGAAAGGACCAACTGAGTCTAGGAGAGCTGTAGTTTCATGAGAAATGTGGAGGGGAAATATTACCTTGGAGAAAGTCTCTCTGTGTAGGTCAGGGAATCAGAGATGGCTCTCCTCCAGGCTTCTAGAGCCAATAGGTTTCTCAGCCAGAGGATGGATGAGGAAGAGAAAGGAGACAGAGACAGGGGAGAGGAAGGAAAGGGAGGAAAGATGCTGAGCACAGATAGTAGAAATCAGGAAGAGGCCAAGGAGAGCCCAATTTGGCAAAGGTATGATCTAAGCCTTCCCAAATATTCCTGAAGGCTGCTTCCCATCCTTGAAATTCACAGTCCTCATCAACATTTTTTCCAAATCTTCTTTCTGCAAGGTCTAGGTCAGATGCCACCTCCTCCATGAAGCCTTCCCTGATCACTCCCAGCTAAAATTTTGCTCCACAAATTTTCCCAGAGCACGTTGTCTGGATCTCTTCTTTGAACCAATTACATTTTCTTATATGATATCATACTTGTTTACACATATGTCATATTCTCCCCTATTTAACTATAAGCTCCTTGAGACCAAGGGCTATGTTCTTTTGCATTTATATTTCTAGCATCGAGCAAAGGGCCCTGAACCTAGTAGGTGCTTCATAAATGTTTATTGAATTGAACTGATTTGTATCATTTCATGCTAAGCCAATCTGCTTGTGATGCCCAGTAGAAATTTTTTTTCCTCCCTGCTCAGAGGCATCCCTGCCCACAGGACATTCATTGTACTTCTCCCCCCACCCCCAGGGTTTCTGTGCCCTCCTTTATAATAGACTTCTTGCTAAATCTGGGTTTCTCTATGAGACAAGAAACTCATGCCAGGGGGTCGAAAGGAGTCAGTCCCATTGGCCTCTGACCCAGCCAACAATGGCCTGGGGTCCTGAAAATGCTTCCTCTAGACATGAAATCTCAGACATTTGCACTTCCTGACCTTGACTCACCCTGGAAACCCCTTTTTCTTCAGGTGGAAAAGGTCTAGAGATCTCTTCTCCCATTCAACAATTCCTGAGAATGATAGACTTTTTCAGGACCTTGGAGAGGGCAGGGGAATGTAGCATGACACACTTGTAACAGATCGGGGACCACTTTGTCTCCTGAAGGGCATCAGGACCCTTTGGAGAGTCTGCACCCAGAACTAGGTGACCTAGTTGTCTTTTCAGCAGAACCCCTTACTCTCCTTGTCCCTCATGGGAAAGGAAGGAAGAAGGAAACAGATTGGAATGTGCTAAACAGGCGCATGGAGGATTATGGACCTATCGTGATGCTGTCTCTGGGGCTGGGAGGATGCCACTCAGCTGCAGAGACTAGAGGGGCAGGGACAGCAACGTTGTGGGTGAGTCCAAGAAGCTGACGTTTACCTGATCTACGCTTATGCAAACACAAACACACCCGTCTGTGTTACAGAGGGGAGTTCATCCACACCCACAATCACTCAAACCAGGCACTGACAATGAATCTGCATACCCTTAAAATAAGCTTCCCTCCCCACCCCGCCACTACCACTTCCTCAACAAACTTATTCTCTCTGCCAGGAAGAGGATACCTCCCTACTGCTTTCTTCCATTACAAGTAATCTTAGGACCCTTCATTAGCACTACCAAGTGGCAGGGTTGTGTAAAGGTTAAAGGGGGATCTTGGAGTCAGGAAGACTTTGGTTTGACTCCTGCCTTAGACATTAGCTGTGTGACTTTGGGTAAGTCACTTAATCTCTCTGTGCACTGGTCTCTAGGGATAATAATTCAGGATTGCTGTGAGCATCAGAGATAATGTACATAAAGTGCCTTGAAAATCTTGATGGACTATATAAATGAGAAGCAGTGTGGTGGAACGGATAAGGCACTAATCTGCCTGGGCCATTTACTGTATGACCCTGATCTTTGTACTTCAGTTTTTCATCTGCCCCTAAGATCCCTTCCAGCTCTAAATCTATGATTCCATGTAATAAAAGCTAGTGTTATTAAGGCAAAACTAATCTAAAGAAAGCTTAGCATGATATCCAACTAAATAAAGTCATCCCAAGGGCATTGAAGGATGAAAAGAGAAAGAATATTGGAGGAGGAGGAGGAAGAGGAGAAGGAGGGGAGAGGGAAAGAGGAGAAGGAGTAAGGAGAAGGAGGCAAAGGAGAAGAAAAAAGATTTGCAGAAACAGTTACAACACACTTTTCCCAATCAAGAATAGTAGATCCTCCACACTTGGATCCTAACTTCACAGTCTCTGAAGTAGAAATGGCACTAAAAATAATAAAGATGGGAAAATTAGAATGGATCAAGGATTTATAGAGATGGGTTGGAGGAGATAAAATTGTGAGGGCATTGAGGGATTGTTTTATTTGGTCTCACAGTTCTGGTTAAAGCAAAGACCTGGGTTCAAGAATTTATAGGAAACTGGTACTCAGGAAGCTGGTACAAACAAGAGCTTTATTACTATGTGGTGCAGTAAGCAGGCAAAAAAAAGCATATATACCCACTCTATATGGCAACATAATAGACAGGAGTTTTACTGCTTGGATGCAAGAAAGTCACCCAGCACAAGAGAGGGAGAAATATGTTGGGGAAATAACATGCTTAAAGTTAAGATTCAGGTAGTGAAATTATTTTCCCTAAAAATGAGTTTGGTTGAGAACAAACAGGTCATTGGTGCCAGATTGAGAGGGGGCATTCATATTCAGACCTGGAAGTGGTAGAAAAGTTCTCAGGGTCACTTAACCTGAGGCTGGGAAAGGGTCTGAGTTAACTAAGGCAGCAGGAGGAGAATGACTTGGAGACTTCTGCACTTAGTTTTGTCCAATCAGAAACTGAGAGCATTAAGCACCTGAAACAAGGTTAGCATAAGTCAGAAAAGTGAAAAAAATATAACCTTTGTCTGTCTTTGCCTATATGATTTATGGGCATTAGGACCACTTAGACTAAGTGACTCCATATTGGAGTTCTAGCATTATAACTATAACATCAAACAACACAAAGATTACAATTATCACGGGGACCTATGTACAAAGTATCTAAAAGAGGGGAAGAGACCAAAGATATTGAAAAAAATCTCATACTTTATTGATACAAGGTGACAGAATATCAGTAACTAGTGGCCTATATTCCTATTCTCCTTTCTGTACAAAATCTTGATGAGAACTGAAGGCATCCTTAATGAAGGTACTGGTAGGACAAATACAGAAAATGGTCATGATATTCAACCATAGACCACATCTTTACTATCTCACAACTGACTGAAAGATGTCCAGAATACAATATGCCATTGGGTTCATTGTTTGTTAATTACACAAAAGCACTTGACCTCGCAGAATAAAAATGATGCCTCGTAGGCCTTTACATCAAAAAGTCCCCCCTTCATGTCAAGGTCATGCAGTATTCCTTGAAAGATGTAACGACAGAAACGACTCTATGTAATGACCCTCTGATAATAGATAGGAAAGGTATAAAGTGGGAAGATATCTGCTCACCAAAAGTATACTGAATCCAGGGTGGAGTCTGGGAGCAGGAGGGATTACCTGTGGATTGTGAGGTCTTCCAGATTCTCCTGCATTTTACTGATAGCATCAAGCCCCAAGACTTTGCAGAGTCTCCTGGAAAAAGATATCTAACCACTCTGAGTCAGGAGGTTCTTCACCTTTTTATGTCATGGACCCCTTGGCAGTCTAGCGAAGCCTCTGGAGCCCTTCTCAGAATAATGTTTTTAAACGCATAAAGTAAAATACATAGGATTACTAAGAAAACCAATTGTGTTGAAATACAGTTATCAAAACATTTTTAAAACCAATTTCATGGACCCTTGGTTAAGAACATCTGTTTTAAGGAATCTGATGTGTCCATTCACACAGGAAAGACCAAATAAATGAAGAATGTCTACTGCCCATGCATCTGAATAGACACCCCATGGAGCTTGTCCATCTAGGATGGACGATACAGCCGGATAGTGAGCTGGTCACAGAGTTGAAAAGAAAGAGAATAACAGAATGCATTGCATTCAAGAGATTGCAGAATGCTTATGCTTCCCATGACAACAAAGGCCCATCTTTTCAACACACTTTGCCAGTGTAAAGCAAGATTCGGTAGAACAAGCACAGAATTGAAGTCAGGAGGATGCGGGGCTCACCTAGGGCCAGCCACCACTCGCTTGCTTTGTGGTCTGGGGAAAATTATTTCCCTTCTCTGGGCCTCAGTTTTTCTCTTCTGTAAAATGAAGAGGCTGGACCAGATGGTTTCTAGGGCTCCTAAGCTGTTCCTAAGGTTACATGGAAGCAAGATTTGGAAATGCCCCCTGCCTCCAAAGCTGATCATCATACAAAGCGTGGTGTCTAGAGGAGGATGGTTGGGATAGCGGGGGAATTCAACCTTGTTATAGGATCTGAGAATGTTTAGCAGCGAGAAGGCTTAGTGGAGACCATGGTAACGGGGTTATCACAGGGAAGAGAAATTAGGTGTGTTTTGAGTAGCTGCAGAATGGAAAACCAGAAGCAATTACTGGAGGAGGTGGGGAAGGGGAGTTACAGGGAAGCGTATTTTGATTCAATATAACGAAGAGCTTCTTAAATAAGAGATGTTGAAAATTGGAATGGGTCTTGTGAGGTGACAAGTTCCCCATCACTGAAGGTGTTTAAGCAAAAAGCAGACAACCAGATATTGGAGCTGATATAGTGGCAATTGATGCATTGCAAGAAGGTTGGATTAGAAGACTTCTCAGGTCCCTTCTGGCTCTGAAAAAAGAGTCTATGATTCACAAGCACCCCCACCCCACACCTGGCATTCTGTCTGGACCCAGTCCAAGGGCTAAGTAATTATTGCCCATTAACGTCACCTCCTTCCTGGTGACTCACTTCCAGTAAGATTGTTCTACAGATAGAGGTAGCAGAAAGAGGCCCAAGACAGGGTAGAGATGCTGAGAGTTCTGTGGAGGAGATAAACACCACATTCCACCAGAGACCCTGGGGCACAGTGAGGAGGCTGCAAGTCCTGGCTTCTACTTCCAGCTCTGACACCTGCAGCCGAGTAACCTTAGGCATGGCACTTAGAAGCTTCAGATCCCCAGAAATCATCTGGCCCAACCTCTTCTTTGTACAGAATAGGGAACTTAAGCCCAGAGAGGGGAGACAATTTTCCCCAGACCAAGAAGCAAGTAAGTGGTGGGCCCTAGGTGAGCCACATCCTCCTAACTTCAATCCTATGCTTCTTCTACCACATCACGCACTTCTCCAGGTCTCAAAGTCTTTGGGCCTCAGCTTCCACATGTGTAAAAGGAAAATCATAATCCCTGCCTACATAATAGGGAAAGGTTATGAAGATCAAAGGAAATCAGAGGCATGAAAGGACTTTGGAAACTTAAAAGGCCTAAAGTAGGTGGCTTGAAAATATCTGTTTGCTAAAGGCATGATCATTATTCTCCCAGATCCTGATGTGGAACCAAATTGCCCAGGGAATCCAGCTCTGCTGCTAAGGCAGAGGACAAAGCCAAAAAGAGATGAGTAATGGTCTCATCCCAGCCCAGGTCAGGGAGGTCAGGGGCTGCTGTTTGCCTTTCTTTGTATCCCCAGTGCTTAGCACATAGTAGGAGCTCAATAAATTCTCATTGACTGACTGACTAGAGGAGAACTCATTACCTCTTGAGGCAGCTCATCCTATTTTTAATGGCTTCGATCTGAAGCTTTTCATTACTCTTGGTATAGACCTGCCTCTTTACAAGCCCCTCAAAGAGAGAGGCTGTTGTTCGCTTTGTCTTTGTATCCTCAGCACAGTGACTACCACATTCTTTTTTGAGAGAGGGAAGGGTTCTGGACTTATGATTTCATCTGTATATGGAGCTCCATGGCAAGGAGTGCACACAGAGTGTCCCAAAAGTCTTAGTGTAGCCCTAAACCACAATGAAGTCACAGGGCAAAGGTCACACTATAACCAGAACATCAGGTGGGAGGTAGAGGTTTCTGTAAATCACTGAGGAGAACTCAGAGATCACAATGCATGCAGCTTTGGAAGCATGGCTCAATGACTGGAACACTGGACTTAGAGTCAGGAAGACCTGAGTTTGAATCCCCATGCAGCTTTAATCCACACTAAGATTTTTAGGACTCCCTATATAAGATCAACATCTTCTATATAGTCATAGGCCAGGGTTCTTAACCTGGAGTCCATGAACTTGCTGTTAAAATATATATAATATTTATGTGCATATATATATTTATATTTATAAATATATTTCAATATGATTGGTTTCTTCTATAATCCTATATATTTTATTTTATGCACTTAAAAACATTATTCTAGCTTAACCAGAATGCCAAAGGGGTTCATGACATAAAAAAAGTTTGAGAATCCCTATCTTAGAGAATTCTTGATTGAAAGGTTAAGTGGCTTGCCCAGGGGTCACACAGCAAACCAAAAGTAAAATTTAAACCCCCTCTTCCTGACATGAAAGCCAGTTCTTTATCCACTATGCCACACTGCTACTGGGTAACAGAAAGAGCACTAAATGAATATTTGTTCAACAATGAGTTAGTTATTCCAAGTTCTTCCCTCTGGGGTCACACAGAACAAGTCTCATCCCTTTTCCATACTTGTTTTCCTCCAATCACCCAGGCTTCTTTTCTGCAGATAAAAATTCCCAATACCAGAGGGGAGGCATCATGGCACCATGGAAAAAGCCCTGGTTCTGGAGTCAGAGGACCAGAGTTCAAATCTTACCTTTGACCCTTGCTTCCTATGTGACCTTAGGCAAATCTCTGAGTCTTGGTTTTATCATCTATAAAATGAGAAGATTGAACTAGGTGGCCTCTGAGGTCCCTTTTAGGTGTCAGATCCTATGACTATTTTCCAAGCAGCCAGGAGGCAGAGGAAAGCCATAGACTATCCTCCCTGAGACTCACAATAATACAACTCAAAAAACAGATGCTGAAACCAACTAGGGGCAGGGCCCTGAGATTGGCACATGGTTGGTGGGGGGGGAGGTTCATGATTAGCACTTGAGGAAGGGACACAAATGAGACACAGCCTGAGACTTGAACGAGTTCTTAATGAACTGGACAGTGATTGATGAAGGCGAGCAGGGAAGAATAAGACGCACAAACTACAACATGAGGCAGGATGTACTAAGTGTTTTTGGAGGGTTAGAGAAATAATACTTTGGCAGGTTGCGGGGGGGGGGGGGGGGGGGGGGGAGGGGGGGGGGGGGAGGGGGAAGAGGGGGGAGTTGAACCAAAGGAGGGAGGGATCATTTCCACCTGGGAGGCAGTGGGAAAGGCTATCTGGAGGAGATAGCATTACAATGGTCTTAAGTAGATGTCAACAGGTATATCAGTATTGGGCAGGGGTGGACAGTGTAGAGAAGAGCATTCCTGGTGGATGGAAAGGCATGAGTGAAAGCACAAAGAAGAGAAAACTAGTACATATTCTCCTAGTTCTTCCCTCTGGGGTCAAGCACACAGGAGTTGTGATGAGCCAGATCATTGCAAGTGTAGTAAGGAAGGAAAGGGGATAAAGGTGGATAAGTATGTTGGGGGTCAGACTGTGGAGGGCCTGAAAAGGACAGGAGTAGGAGTTTGCACCTAGTAAATGCTAGTGGATTGACACAAGGGGAGCTGTTGACTCTGTGTGTTTGTGTGCTTATGTGAAGTTGGAAAAGGGTGACCTGATTAGAGCTGACCATTTTGAAGGATTGGCTCGGCAGCCTTGTCCAGGATGAATTGGAAGGAAACAGACCAGAGCTCAGGAGAAAAGCAGATGCTCATTTTCTCTCCTTCCTGCCACCTCTCATCCTTCTCCTTGGTCCTCCCCTCCCCTGACCCCATCAATCTGAGCTGAGTGAGGGGGCAGACTAGCCTGGAGGCAGAAGGATGACAAAGGGCAGGAGCCGTGCCACTCAGGTATCAGAGGAGCACACAGCCTATTGTGAGTGCCCTACAATTAACCTTCCTCAGGCCAATTACCCTCCGGGAGTGATTCATAGACTGAGAGAAGCTGGTGTCAGAGATTGTTTCATGGCCCCAGGACTGGGCAAAGTGCCTAGAAATTGGAGTTTGCCGAAGGCAAGGGGATGGCTTTAGGAGACATTGATATTTAGTTTCATAAAATTACAAAACTCTAAAACTGGAAAAACAAAAAAACAGAGTTTGTCAAAGGTGGGAGGAATCTTGGAACGTAGAATACAGACTGTCAGACCTGGAAAGGTGTTAGAACATACAACATAAATTACTAGAGCTAGAAGTGACCTTAGAGGGGCAGCTAGTTGGCACAGCGAGTAGAGCACAAGCCCTGGAGTCAGGAGGACTTGAATTCAAATCTGGCCTCAGACACTTGACACATTTACTAGCTATGTGACCTTGGGCAAGTCACTTAACCCCAATTGCCCTGCCTTCCACCCTCAAAAAAGTGATCTTAGAACATAGAACATAGACTGTCAGACCTGGAAGGGTGTTAGAACATACAACATAAATTACTAGAGCTAGAAGTGACCTTACAACATAGAACATAGACTATCAAAAGTGGAAGGGACTTTAAAACATAGACTACCAGAACTAGAAAACACCCTAAAATATAGAAAACAGACCTCTAGAGCTGGAAGGAAGGGACCTAAGAATGCAGATCGAATACCAGAGAGAAAAAGAAGAGAGACCTGGTCTCCTGCCCTTAAGGAACTCACAGTCCATCTGGGGAGGGTGGGCACACAGAGAACCAGCATTGAGCCTGGCATTCTTGTGCAAGAAAAGAGCCCAAAGAGTGAGACACATAGTGAATATGACACTACTTCGGGTCTAGGACATGGGCCACACTACTCAAATCAGGCTCTCCTTAAGAAGGAAAAACTGTTGATAAACACTGGAAAAAAAGATTCTTAATAGGTTACATGTAGGTTTTATACAAGATAGATTTTGTGGAAAACTGTTGTTGGCATCATCGTCATGGTTATTGTCATCATCAGACCCGGAAGGGATTTTAGAACACATGATATAAATATTCAAGTTAGAAGGGACCTTAGAACGTAGAATACAGACTGCCGGACCTAGACAGCAACAAAGGCTTTATGCAAGACAGATTTGGGGGAAAAGCTACACCGTGTATAGACCAATATGGTGGGAGCTATAGCAAAGCCCAAGGCCATGTCCTTCTCAGCTCCTAAGTGGGAGAGTCTCATGGAGCATGACCCAGGTAGGCAGCACACAAGCAAGGAGTCAGCTCTGAGGCTCATGTAGCTACCTGAAGACCTCTTCCACTTGCCTTGTTCATACTGAGGGCCTGGACATCCCTCCTCTCACCCACCCCTCTGGGAGTCCAGTTGAAACCCTTTTGTTCAATGATGATGGCCTTGGGCATCCATTGTGGCCAAAGTTCTCCAGGATACAAGTGTTGTGATTATGGGAGCAGGAGTAGGAAGAGGTTACACAGTGTGTGATTTGTCCTACTCTCAGCATCCCCCTCCCTCACCCCAGGAGTCAGGAGCTCAGAGGATGAAGGGAGGTCAGAGAAGTCTTGAAGAGGAGGTGGGACTTGAAAGATAATGATAGTAATAACAAAAAATATCAATAGCAAATTCACATTTCTATAACACCACTTTATAAAGCTCTGTTTTTACAATACTGTGAAGCAAGCTATAGACACAAGGATTATTATCCCCATTTCACAGATGAGGGAACACAGAAGCTCAGGGCAGTCAATTGTTTGGGGGTTTTTTATGGTCACAAAGCTAATAAGGACCACAAATGAGACTCCATCACAGGTCTACTGACGCCAACACCAGTCTTCTTTGCATTACATTCTGGCTAAGATTTTCCATCAGCTTAGGAGCAGAGATGGTGGTAGGAAGATAACAGCATAAGTAAACACACCAAAGCAGAAAAGTGCAAGGTTCCAGGGAGAGTGAGAAGAGTGGCCTGGTCAGAGCACAGGATTCACTGAAATAAGACTGGAACGATGGGCTTGGGGAGAGCCTCAAATACCAGGCTAAGAGGCTTAGAGTCTATGCTGAAGACATTGGGAAGCCAATAAAAGCTTTTGAATATGCAAAGACTTGGATGAAAGTGGTCCTTTTCAAGTCTGTCTCCTCTGTCCCTACTATAATTTATTAAACAGGGGACAGTGAGCAATGAGGGAAGAAGAGGAGGGGGATTTTCCTAAAGGTTTAGATTAATTTCTTTCCTCTCCTTCCCTTTCTTTCCTCCTCTGCTTCTGGACCCCGCCAGCAATCAAAATAACAGAAGTGGACTGGCAACAAGAGAAAAACACTCGTGCTCACCACACTGAAGAGTACCCAGGCTCAGAGATGGTGGTGAGGAGGGGCCAGAGGTTCACACTCAGCTTCAAGTTCAGCAGGGCTCTGGAGAGTGAGGAGACCCTGATATTCACCGTGGAAACAGGTATTCTCTCCCCACCTTCTCCTCCCACACACTGAAATTCTCCTTGCATGTGCTTTGAACCCCATTACTGAGTTTTTTCCTCTGGTAGAATCACAAAGTGATGGAACATTGTATCCCAGTATCATAGAATTTTACACAGAATCCTAGAATCTTAGAACACACAATATTGAACTCAAAAGTAGCCTCTGGGGATCCCCTTAGAAAAGGGCCCTCAGAAAAATACCCTAGGATGAGATACTGCATGGGTAAGCTTAGCACCCGAGTCCTCACTGATGTGTAACTTTTACCAGCTAACCAAAAGACAACTTAATTCAAAACAAAAGATGTTCAATTGAATAGCGTGGAAAATAAAGTGACAAGAATAGATTCAGCCAGGTACAGATGAGGTACATTCTCCCACAGGTTACCATACCAACAAAGGGAAAAAGTAGAAATGTAGATTTGTGGCCAAGAAACACATATGGAGGGAACATATATGGAGAGCACATATGTGGCTAGGAACACACATAGATGGAGAAACTCCAATACTACACTTATCAACAACCTCTTTACAAATATCATTGTACTACTCTGCCAGATATCATATCTCTGCTCTCTACTGGGCATATCATCTCTTCTGGGTGTCTCGCTACTTCCATTGTTTCTTCTGGATGTCTCTGTGGTCTTTCTGCCATTATCTTCTGAGACTCAGCTTTTTAGGGCCATCTACTGGTTGGCCCTAGATTTGTTCCCATCTGCTAAGGTGTTGTGACTAGAAAGCTTCTCCCTGGAAAAAAAAGACTGATAGCTCTTTTAATCCATGGTGGGGATTATGAGCTCCCACAACTAGCTAAAGGCAGCTAACAAAAGCCAGCCAGAAGTCCCCCTGGCTAAGCCTGTTCTTTTGACTATCTAGCCTAGTGCAGATTCAAAGTCCATGATCCCGAACAACAATCCAACTTAGAGTTAGAAAATTCCTTTAATTCCTATAGGGCAACTCTGTACCCAAAACCAACTTCAAAGACTCTGCAACAACAAAAAAATAATAATAGAAGCTGTCTTGAGTCTAGAGCTCCGCAAATGCTCCCCAATTGGCACGCAAAAGAAGTTGAACATGAACAAAAGTTAAGCAAGGAAGATAAAGCTATCGATCTCTCCTATCAACATCCTAACCCTTGAACCATATTTCTGCCTTTATTTTGCATGGTACAGTGGAAAGAACATGGGCTTTAGTGTCAGAGAACCTGGGTCCAAAGCCTGGTTGTCACTACCTGTGTAACATTGGGCAAGTCATTCATCCACCCTCTTTCCTTTCATGGAAAATGGGAGACTTAGGCTAGGTGGCCTTTAGAATCCCTTCTAACTCTAGATCTATGATTCTATTACCTTCCAGCCATTTAAAAACCAATAATAACACCAACAACCACACTTTGTGTTGTAGTTTGTCTATCACAAAACCTTATTGTCTCCATATCCCTAGAATATTGAATACTAAAATCTCCAAATCTTAGAATCAGAACCAAGAACATATAACCCTAAAATCATGGTATATGACAGTATCTTAAAATCCCAGAATCCCAGAGCCCCATAAGGTAATGCTAAAGCTTGGCATAAGCTAAAGCTGTCAAGGAAATTTAAGGATCACAAGAAGCATTTTTGTTGTTGCTGCTGCTGTTGGGTTTTTTTTTTTTCCTTTTTAGCTATATTGGGGAAAAGAGGAGATTCCCAAGATGGAATAATAACTGAAGGTGGGGCAAAAACAAAACTGAACATTTCTTATAGTCATGGAGAATGATCTTTGGAATAGAAAGGACAGGAAAAAAAAACTAGCTAATAGGGAGCTGATGCCCAAGATTAGTCAGGTGACAACAATAGCCCCAAGCTGCGATTGATGGGTTTAAGTCACTTTGGCCCAGATACTGTCCATCCTAGGGTACTGAAAGAACTGGCAGATGGGATTTTTGAGGCACTCTCAGTGATCTCTGAAAGATCATTGAGAGCAGGAGAGATGCCCCAGAATTGAAGAAGGACACACGTGTGGCCCTGGTTGTCAAGCAAGGGAAGAGAAGGAAGTTTGAAAACTAAAGGGCTCATGAGTTTGACTTCAATTTGTGGCAAAATTCAGAGCCAGATTGTTAAAGGGGCTGAGTGGGGAATAACTAGAAAAGAAAGTGGTGACCATCACAAAGAACCACCTTGGGTTCTTCAAAAACAGGTCCCACCAGACTTACCTATTTTGACTTGAGTTATTAGACCAGGAGAGCACGGTAATGCTACATCTAGAGTTTAGCTAGATTCTAGCAAAGCATTTTGACCAAGTTTCTCATGCTGTTTTTGTGGGGAATGGAGAAATGTGAGCTAGATTATGGTACAGTTAGGTGTAATTGGAGCCAGTAAAATGGTCAGGCCCAAAGGGTGGTTATTAATGGTTCAATGTCAACTAGGGAAGAAAGTCTCCAATGAAGTGCCTAAGGGATCTATGCTGTTTACCATTTTTATCAGTGACTCAGACCAAGGCATAGCTGCAAGAGTCTTGTGAGGTTCAAATGAGATGTTGAATAAGATCTAAGTAAATCTTAAAGCACTTTATAAATAAATGCCAGTTGCTAACATCGTCATCATCACCACCACCATCATCATCATCAATTATTACTATCCTACCATCCCCAGGCCTCCAGGTCTGGTAATGCCTTCTTCATTCCCTGAACCTTCTGCTGCACTTCTGCTGAGCTCAGGCAATGCCTATAGAGCAATGCAGCGGTGTGCTGGCAAATATTTAACAAGGGGGAAGAAATTCTGAAGTCTGCACACACATCTTTAAGTTTAATCTGCATTGCTAACACTTTCTGAAATCTAGACGATAAACGAAACAATAAACGAAGCCCTGATATGTACTAATTTCTGAGGTATAAATGCTGACACTGAAAATTTAACATTTGGCCCTCAGAAGCCCCTTGGAGGAGGCTCTAGCACACCCCTGAAGATATAGCAGGCTTATGAAATGGGCAGACAATACAAAAACTCCAAAGGATAGCTGATATAGTGAATCATAGGATTCTTAACAGGCTAGAACTTGGTTCTGAATCTGAGATAAGAAATTTAATAGAGATAAATTTAAAATCTTGTACTTGGATTCAAAAGCCCAATTTCACATATATGTAGTAAGGGATAAGCAGAAATTTTTCTGAAAAAGACCTGGAGGTGGAGGGGGTGGGGGTGGGTTTTAGTGGACTACCACTTTAAAGGGGGTCAACAGTGCGATGTAATAGCTAATACTTATATAGGCTTTTATAGTTCACACAGCGCTTACATGTTATTTCATTTGATCCTCAAAACAACCCTGAAAGGTAGATGCTATCATTGCCCCCATTTTACAGAAAAGAAACCAGATTGAGAGAGGTCCGAGGCTCCCCAGGGTGACACAGCCAGGACGTATGGGTGAGGAGGCATTTGAATTTAGGTCTTCCTGACTCTAAGTGCAGCATGTCCCCACTGCGCCACCTAGTGGCCTCTCAAGTATATGATATGACAATCAAGAAAGCAACTTGAGGCTGAATCCTGAGATACAATGTCCAGGACTAGGGAGGTGAGGGTCCTACCGTTCTTTGTCCTGGTCAGACCCACCCCATCTAAAGTATTGTGCTCAGTTGTGAGTATTACGTTTTAGGAAGGATACTGATAAACTGGATAGTGAAGCAACTGGTGGTGCTGTGGATCGAGTGCTGGGTCAGGAATCAGGATAGACCTAAGTTCAAATCCAGTCTCAGTTCCTTACTAGCTGTGTGACCCTGGGCAAGTCACTGAACTTCTGCCTCTCTTGGTTTTCCATACTATTATCATATTACATTACATTACATTACATTGCATGACGTTACATTACATTACATTACGTTACTTTATATTACGTTACATTACATTATATTATATTCATAATAACATCAACCTCCCAGAGTAGTTTAGAGGATCAAATGATATAATATTTATAAAATTAGCAATACAGTGCCTGGCACATAGTAGGCACTTCAAAAATGCTTGTTCGCTTCCCTTCCATCCTAGTATCTGTACTAGTGTCCACAGGAGAGCAGCCAGGATGGTGGAGAGCCTTCATTTATACACAAGAGGATCAACTAAAGTAACTACAGATCTTTAGGCTAGAGAAGTAAAGACTTACAGGGGTTCTTGTTCTTCTTGGTCCCAAAGGGCAGAGCTAGGAGAAATAAATGGGAGATACAAGAAGCAAATTAAGGCAAAACTTCCTGATATGTAGAACTATCCAAAATTGTAATGAGAAGGGGGAAGAAAGGGAATAAGTATTTATGTAACACCTACCATGGGATGCCTTGGAGTCCCCTTCATGTGAGGTCTTCAAGCAACGTCAAGACTATCCACTTGGGCATGTTCTTGTTCAGGTGCGGGTCAGATGAGAGACTTCTGAAGTCTCAGCTGTGCAGTCTTGGGATTCTGATTTCATATATCCCAGATCTCAGCGCAGGGAGGATTAGCACTTCTCAATCTTTTGGCTAAAATTATATCCCACCTATCACTCCTAGTACTGGTATCCTCTGGAGCCACACAGAAAAAGTTTGCTCCCCCTTCTCACATTACAATCCTTCAGATGCTTGAAGACAGCTACTACATTCTCTCTCTCTCTCCGCCCCCCCCCATCTCTCTCTCCTTCTCCTCTCTCTGTCTCCATCTCTGTCTCTCCATCTCTCTCTGTCCGTCTCTCTCTCTCTCTCTCTCTCTCTCTCTCTCTCTCTCTCTCTCTCTCTCTCTCCTTCCCCCAAGCTACACATCTCCACATTTCAAAATACTCTTATTTGCTACAGTTTCCACTCCTCCCCCCCACACCCTCCCACATCCACATCCTCTGGATGTAATCAGTTTGTCAATGTTGATCATCTAAAATCTGACTTCCAGATGGGACCTGACCTGGGCAAAGACGGCAGACAATCAAGACCTTCTTTGTCCTGCTCCCTGGATGTCAATCCATGCTGGCTAAGTTTGCATGATTGCATTAGCTTTTGAAGCAGCTACAGGGACAGCTGCTCCTAAGGAACCATCCATGGTCTCTCAGTCAGGATGGCTTGTGACCCAGGGTACACCTTTTCAAGGACTGGTCAAGATTCGGTGCATATTTCATGGTTATAGAATATGTCCACTAAACTAAAGAATCAGGAGGCCTGGTTCAAATGCTAACTCTGTCACACTGCATGACCTTGGAAGAGTCACTTTCCCTGGGCCTCAGTTTCCACTTCTGTAAAATGAGAGTGTTGGACTCAATGATTATAGATTTAGAGCTGGAAGATATGCAGGCCAACTGTCTAATTTTACATACATGAGCTCTAAGGCCCCAAAAAAGAAAAGGCGACTTGCCCAGGTTCAGACAAGGAAGTATGCAGCCCAGCTGAGATCTAGTCAATGGCAAAGCCACGATTTAAAAGCGAATCCTGCCCCAAAGCCAGTAGTCTTTTCATTACACCATCCTGCTTCAGGAACAGTATGGATGCAGATGTGGAGTCAGGGGCTGGATGAGGTGACATCCCCAGAAACTTCCTCCAGTCCCGAGGATTCTAGTATTCTGCAATGGCCCTGGGATTCATTGTGAACCTCTGAAGTCAATCCTGCACAATGTACCCAAATTTCCTACCTAGACTGTTGTTGTCATTTGGCCATTTTTCAGTCATGTCTGACTCTTCATGTTTTCTTGGCAAAGACACAGAAGCAGTTTGCCATTTCCTTCTCCAGCTCATTTTACAGATGAGGAAACTGAGGCAAACAGGGTTAAGTGACTTGCCATGGGTCACACAGCTAGTAAGTGGATGAGGTCAAATTTGAACTCAGATTTTCCTGACTCCAGGTGTGACTCTATCCACTACGGCACCTACCCCACCTGCCTAGACCAGACAGCATTTCTCTCCCTTTCTCATCTTTGGCTTTCAGCACTGTTTCACAGTCAATTCTCTTGATAGGACCCCAGGCCTCTGAAGCCCTCCAGACTAAATGTATATTTGAAGCATCAGAGTACAAGCGCAAGGGTACCTGGAGAGCCGTGCAAGAAACCAGGGAAGAGAATTCTATGACCGTCACCATCTCCAGTCCACCCGATGCAGTCATTGGCCATTACAAGCTGAGTGGGAGGGTCTCCTCCCGGGCCAAACACAACAACAAGAAATTGGGCCACTTTGTTCTCCTGTTCAACCCTTGGTGCTCAGGTAAGCCCCCAGACTGTCAGATCAGTCCTCCAGCTGGCATCAGATGTCCCCTCCTTCAGTTCTGTGTGGGACCAGCTAACTAGACCCATTCCCCAAAGGCAAAGTTCAGAGCTCCACACCACCTTTCTTCCCTCTCCCCTTCATCCCGGGGCCAACAGGGCAGTTTCCCCCACCAGGTTCCCAGGTGCCTCCTGCCCTCTGGGAGCATCCCCCAATGATATACAACATCACCCCCCCCCAGTCTAGCAAAGGCAGAGTCCCCAGCCCCATCTCACTCAGTCCTTGGAGGACTTCCCGTCCTGGTGACTACTTTCCAGAGGACGATGTGTACCTGGCTGAAGAGGAAGAACGGCAGGAGTATGTGCTGAATGACAATGGAATCATCTTCCGTGGAGTGGAGAAACACATCCGAGCCCAGGGCTGGAACTACGGGCAGGTCTCCAGGGGAGCAGTCACCGTGGGGCTCTGGGAGGGGGGAGGAAAGTGGCCAAATGTCCCTGCTCTCTGCTCCCCACCCCAGGGTCAGACAATCCCTTAAAAAAAAAAAAGAACGACAAAGCTTTCCAGTTTGCCTCTGGTTGACACTGGGTGTTTCTGAGGCTTGGGATTGCCTATGTATGACATGCCTAGGAGGGGCATTAGAATTCAACAGATATGGAGTTCATTTTCTCCCCACAGAAGGAGGGACTGTTTATTGCACAGGCTTCCAGGCAAAGCCCTATGGTTCCAATGTTATTGATACTGATTAGTTCGGGTGATCTGGGGGCCTTTGACAGTCTAATCAGAGGTAAGGTCACATAGCTCCAGGAACTTGCCCTGAGACCATACTGAGCTCAGCTTTTCTGGACCACAGTTTGAAGAGGACATTCTGAACATCTGCCTCTCTATACTGGACCGGAGCCCCAGCTACCAGGAAGATCCAGTTACTGACGTGTCCCAACGAAATGACCCTGTCTATGTGACCAGAGTGATCAGTGCCATGGTGAGGACAGTTTGGGGAGCTCCTCTGCTAAGACCTGAAGGCCAACCCAAATTCTGAGCTGTGTGACCCACAGCCAGTTCAGCAAAGGCTCTCTGGTCCATAGCTCCCCTTATCTGTAAGGAAGGGAATGGGACCCGCTCTCTTCTCTACATCCCAAGAAGGCTACAAAGTATGTGTGTGTGTGTGCGTGTGTGTGTGTGTATACATATATACCAAGAGGCCTGCAAATGTCGGTGAAAACCCCACAATGAGCAAAGTTACAGTTAATTCTTGTTCATCTAAGGGAAAGGAATAATAAGTTAAAAGACAATTTTATAATGGCTTAGGGTTTGCAAAATGCTTTCCTTAACAGATTTGTGAGGTGAGTACTATAGATCCCAACTATAGGTAATCTCAATTCAAAGAAGAAGAAACTGAGGGTCTAAGAGGCAGGATTCAAGCTTGGGGCTCCTGACTCCTATCCAATACTCCTTCCATTGCAACATTCTGGAGACAATCCAAAAATCAGAGATAATTAAAAGACAAAAACAAAGAAACTGAATGGATGAAATGGATGGAATGATGGATGAATAATGTCTTGGCTTTGGCTTAGAATTCTATCATCATTCTAAATCAGGGGTGGGGAACCTATGGCCTCGAGGCCATGTGTGGCCCTCTAGGGCCTCAGGTCCAGCCTTTTGACTGAGTCCAAGTTATCTAGAACAGATCCTTTTATTAAGGGGATTTGTTCTGTGAAGTTTAGATTCAATCAAAAGGCTTCACTTGAGGACCTAGGGGCCGCATGTGGCCTTGAGGCTGCAGGTTCCCCACTCCTGAGACCTAAAGCCTTTACCATAGATTACCTGAATGGGAAGGAGCTCTAGACATAGAATGTTGGAACTGGAAGAAATCCTAGATTTTTCATGTGGAAAATGGCCTTTGAATGTAGACCATAGAAGTGCACGTTCAGGCAGAGCAATGGTCTGAGCTGGGACTGACCTTAGTACATAGAAAGAGAGTTCCATTCCACTTATATAAATAACTTGATAAAAGTCATAACAAAGCTGGGACTAGAATTCAAGTCTTTAGACTCCAACATTTTTTCTTTAAAAAAAAAATTAAGTTCAGTGTGGTTATTTCAGTTTTTTCATCGTATTCTTTCTGAATGCACTGCCCCGCCCCCAGCACTGAACCTTCTCTTCTAAAAAAAGAAAAACAAATTAAGCAAAACCAACGGATATAGTGTCTCCATCTGATAATATATACATCCTTCTGCCTCCATGCTCCTCCACCTCTGTCATTACCAGTCCTCCATGACCAGGGTTGGTTAATATAATTATTATTATTATAATATTGATTACTATTGGTTACTACTCAGAGCTCAGCTTCCTCTTAGTGTCCTTTTCATCTGCCTCCCTGGTCACTATGCATCTTTTTCTCCCAGTTCTGTTTATCCCAGTCAGCTTCAGTGTATATGTCTTCCCAGGTTGCTCTGAATTCCTCATGGTCATCATTTGTTATGGCACAATAATATTCTATTACAGTTAATGGGCACCCACTTTGTTTCCAATTCTTTGCTACCACAAAAAAGTGTGCTATGAATATTTTAGGATATATACTCTCCTGGTCTTTGTACCATATCACACCCTCTTCCCCTTTTTCAGCTCCCATACTCAACAGAACACATCTTCTGGGTGGGACTGGGATAAACAGAGCCATCTACGTTCTCCCACTTGGGCATAAGGCCTTCCATCTCAAATGGAAGGGGGAAGGGTGACAATGTACTCTCACCCATTCTAAGATGGCACACTCAATCCCATGGAGGAGGGCAGAGGTGGCGATGTACTCTGACCCATTCTTAGATAGCACCCTCGATCCCATAGGATTTTGAGGTCCTATGCTCTGGCCACTGGGCCATCCAGTCCTATTTCCCCCTCAAAGTTCCCAGCCTAGATAACTGAATGAGGCCTCTCCTGGCAGGTGAACAGCAATGATGACAAAGGTGTGGTCCAGGGCCAGTGGCGGGGCAAGTACATCGGTGGGACCAGCCCCCTGCACTGGCGGGGCAGCGTCGCCATCCTCTACAAGTGGTACAAGGGCAGGTTTAAGCCTGTCAAGTATGGCCAGTGCTGGGTCTTTGCCGGAGTCATGTGCACAGGTACCTGGGTGGGTGAGGAGGGCTTGGCTCTCCCTTCCCTTGTCTTAGATTTGCATGAAGCGCCCCTGGCTCCCCCCAGCTTCTTTGGTCTCAGCTGTCTGCACTAGGAGAGCACAACCACAGAAAATACCCATCTCACTAGAAAAAATTACCAGAGAATTCAGTACAACTACTTCTAGGTTTCACTCGCAAACACATTTCAAGTGTACTTCACTTTAAACAACCTAAATACGTGAAAATCATAGAATTAAGAGCAGGAAAGTAGAGGGCAAGAGTTGAGTGGGAGTAGTAAGTGGAGAGATACCATCAGGATTGTCACTCAGCTCCCTCTTTGGGGGGAGGGGGATGGAGGGGAGTGAAGAAATCTGGAGTAGGAAAGTCTTTCCCAGGATGGTCCAGAACATTCCTAGTCTATGATTGTTTTAGTCCTAAGGTGTTTAGGAATTGCCACCCGGGTGGTCTCCAATTTCAACTCAGCCCATGACACAGATAAGAACTTGAGTGTGGACAAATATGTGGACTCATTTGGAAGGACCCTGGAAGACATAACTGAAGACAGTATGTGGTGAGTATCTGATTGTGCCCCCTGATAGCTCCTTCCCTTCCCCCAGGTCTGTGGGGACCTCCCCCAGGAGACAGCAGGCACGTGGCAGAGAAGACATGTGGGGCACTGCCCCCTCAACGTTCCCCAAGAATAAGGAACAAACTCAGCAGCGTAGTCCTGAGCCCTACAATACTGCCTCTGGGCCAAGTCTCCTAAAGACAAATTTAGCCAAATCAGGGTTCTCCTCTCTGACACTTAGAATTCTAAAACCTTGGACCCGTCATATCAGAGTCACAGATTCTTATGCAGTAGACATTGCCCAATCTCCTGGGTCCTTGCATCCACAGAGCAACATTGATGATGTCACCTTGATAAGATGTCCATCCCTTGCCTTGCCCTGGATTGTCTCACTGATACCACACTGAGGGTGACTGACCGATAGCCAATTACTTAAGCTACACCTCTAGCTTGACCTTTAAAAAGGAGAGCAGAAATGGGGGCACAGACAGAGACCCAAACTTGGAAGGTCAGATTAAGAGAATTCATTGTTCTTCTGTTTTCGTAGTGGAGACCTAGAAATAAGCCAAGTCCTGACATTTCCAGGGGAAACCCCAAGGGGGCACAAGCTAAAGAGAGATCAGTATTGAGAAGTCACCAAGACTGAACTCTGTGCATGTAAATCCACAGAGTCATGCACCATGATTTACAGTTAAAATTGTAGATGAACAGAATCATAGAATCCTAAAATCCTAAAATGGTAGAGGCCTCTCTCCAGGAAATATTATAAGAGGTTAAATTTGTCTTTGGTGTACCCTCTCTCACCTGACTTTCATTTCCGTTCCCTCACACTATGTTCCTGGTGTCCCAGTACCCCTCATAGCTCACAGTTATGTAGCACGGCAAAGTTTGCAAAGTTCTTTGCAAATATCTCATTTTAGCCTCACAAGAACCCTAAGAGGTAGGTGCCGTTACTTTTTAAAAATTTTTTATTAGTTAATTAATTATTTTTATTTTAGTTTACAGCACTCAGTCCCACAAGTTTTTGAGTTCCAAATTTTCTCCCTCCCCTGCCCAAGATGGCATGTGATCTGATAGAGGTTCTACATACACCTTCACATTAAACTTATTTTCCCAATAATCAAGTTGTAAAGAAGAATTATAACCAACGAAATGAACCATGAGAAAGATGAAACAAAACCAAAAAAAACATGAAATAAGAGAGCAAATAGTTTGCTTCAATCTGCATTCAGACTCCGTAATTCTTCTTCCGGATATGGATAGCCTTTCTCATCATGAGTCTTCTGGAGCTGTCTTAGAACCTTGCATTGTTGAGAAGAGCCAAGTCTATCAAAGTCAGTCAGCCCAGAAGTAATGTGTCTGTGGTTGTGTACAGTGTCCTGGTTCTGCTCCCTTCACTCATCATCAGATCATATAAGTCTTTCCAGGTGATAATGAAGTCCATCTGCTCCTCATTTCTTATAACACAACAGTATTCCATTACATTCGTATAGGACAACTTGTTTAGCCATTCCCCAGGTGATGGGCATCCCCTTGATTTCCAATTCTCGGCCACCACAAAAAGAGCCGCTATAAATGTTTCTCTACGTCCAGATCCCTTTCCAACTTGTGTGATCTCCTTGGGATACAGCCCTAGAAGTGGGTGCTGTTATTCTCCCCATTTTACAGCTGACAAACCTGACGGAGAGAAAGATGAAGTGATTTGCAAAGGTCACACAGCTAGAAAACAACTAACAACTGAGGCAGGCTTTGAACTCAGTTCTTCCTGTCTCTAGGATCAGTACTCTATCCACTCTATCCCCTATCTGCCTACACTTCCCCAAAGCTCCTGCCCCATAGGGCCATGAGCTAAACTAGCTCTCAACTAATCCTGACTACGGCTCGGTATGAGCCAATAAAGGCTTCAGAGGTTCTTTCTGCTGGGGACGTTTGCTTTTTCATCAGGGATTCCAAATGGCCTCAAAGTCTTCAGGCTTCAAAAGGAATAATTCCTTGGCTCCAGGAGAAAACCAATTATTTGGATTTCAGGCACTTTGACAGGATAGACTAGGAGGTCTTTCTGGGTAGGAAGGCCTTTCCACCTAGGGTTCTCTCGTACACCTGTGAATACAGTCAGCCCCATCTCTCCTTTCAGGGCAGCTAGGTGCCGCAGTGGGTAGAGTGCCGGGCCTGGAGTCAGGAAGACTCATCTTCCTGAGTTCAAATATGGCCACAGACAGCTGGGTGACCAGGGGCAAGTCATTTATGCCTGTTTGCCTCAGTTTCTTCATCTGTAAAATAGAGAAGGAAATGGCAAACCACTCCAGTATCTTTGCCAAGGAAACCTCAAATGAGATCATGAAGGGTTGCACACGATGATCCTCACTGATTGATAATGACTTTCCTACCCAGACCTCACATAGCATTTTGTTTTATAAATTTCTAATGAACTTATCATGTAGTGTATACTCTGGCTGTCTTGTCCTGCAAAACAGCGTCTTAAGGTCAGGAACTGTGTTTTATCTAAATGTGGTGTCTCACCAGCACAGCGCTTTGCACGCAGCCATGCTTAATAAACATCTGTTCTATCTGCATTTGTATTTTTTCTCTGTTCCAGGAATTTCCATGTCTGGAATGAAAGCTGGTTTGCCCGGAGAGACCTTGGCTCCTCCTACAATGGCTGGCAGGTCCTGGATGCCACACCACAGGAGGAGAGTGAAGGTAACCAGATACTAGGGTTTGTGTTTCCATTTGGGACAAGGTCTCCTGGACTTCCTGACCCAGAGTCTCCATCTGAGGGTTGGCATCCCTCATGCCCACTTTCTTTTCCATTGGTCCCACACCCAGGTGTGTTTCAGTGTGGGCCAGCCTCTGTCACTGCCATCCGGGAGGGCGATGTGCACCTGGCCCACGATGGACCCTTTGTGTTTGCTGAAGTCAATGCCGACTACATCACATGGCTCTGGAATGAGGACGACAGCCGGGAGCGGGTCTACTCAGATACCAAGAAGGTTGGCAAATGCATCAGCACCAAGGCTGTGGGCAGCAATACCCGTGTGGACATCACCAGCCATTACAAGTACCCAGAAGGTAAGGCCATAACATGGGCTAGTCCTACTGCCTGATAGCTCCATCAACAAGCATTTATTTAGTGCACTGTGTTCAGGGATGGGCATACAAATACAAAATCGACAGAGTCCCAACTCTCAAGAAGATTACATTCTAATGGATAAAAAAAGAGTCCAAGTCTTAGAGGTGAAAGATCTGGGTTTGAGTCCCAGCTCTATCACTTACAAGTTGTGTAGCCACAGGCAAGTGCTTTCCTTCTCTGGGTCTCAGTTTCCCCATCTGTAAAAAGGGCCTAGCTGTTCCCCATACCTAACATCCCATATGCCACCTTTTGCCTTTGTATAAGTGATTCTTCTGGCTTGCAATGTACTCCTTCCTTATCTCTACCTCTTAGAATCCCCAGCTCCCCTTAAAGCCCAGCCCAGGGGCCATCTTCTACATGGAGCCATTCCTTGTGCCTCCAGTTGGAAATGCTTTCCCTCTCTGTCTCTGTGTCAGTCTCCATCTCTATCTCTCTCTGTCTCTGTCCCTCTCTCTCTCTTAATTATATTGTATAACTCTAAATTTACTTCCCTATCTACATTCTATATCCCTCTAGTAGACTGTAAGTTCCTTGAGGGCAGGCAATATTTTTCCTTTTTTTCTTTCTATCCCCAGCGCCTGGAACAGAGTAGGTGCTTAATAAATGTTTGTGGAAGTAAATTGCACTACCTGCCTATTATGAGGGAAGTGTTTTATAAACCCAAAGGATTTGGATGTGAGCTGACGGGATGCTATGGTGGAGAATGTGCGACCAAAGAGCAAGAGGGATCTGGATTTGAATTCTAGCTCACATACTTGCTGTGTAACCTTAAGCAAGTCACTTAAGTTATCTTTCCTCATCTGTAAAAAAGTACTTTGTAAACCTTAGCGTTTCAGAAATGTGAATTGTTGCACTATTAATTACTGTGAGAACAGAGGCTGCCACACAAGATTTCAGAAATGTGAATTGTCGTACTATTTATTACTGTGAGAACAGAGGCTGCTGCATGCAGCCGAGACAGCCCATGGGCTGATTCTCTTTGACCCAGGAATCGGCGAGTACCACCCCATGCCTGCTCCTTGGCCCTTGTAAGGGCCTCTGCCAGCAGCAGCTCCCCAAGGCAGTCAACCCCTTTATACATACTCTCAGGGTACAAGAGGCTGATTGGTCACCGGTGGGATTATCTAAGGAATGCCCCAGAAGTCTCCCCATCCCTGGGCAACCTGCCATCAGAAATGGAGGGCTGTCTTCAATCATTCAAAACATGGAAGAAGAAGTAAACTTGTTTTCCTTGGTTTGAGAGGATAGAGCTAGGAGCCGTGAGTGAAAGTTAGAGAAAGGCTGACTTAGATTTGATGGCAGGAAAACTTCCTAACAGTTTGCCACCGAGAGGAAAAGTCTGCCCTGGGAGGTGGTAAGTTCCCTCTCAGCAGAGGTCTTCCGAAGGAGACTTGATGCCTGATTTTCAGTGATGTGCCTGAGGGGATGCTTGTGTAGGGTGGACTAGAGGTCCTCTAAGGCGCCTTCTCAACCGGAGGGTCTGTGACATTCAATAACTTGGAAGGCAGTTAGATCTACTGCACAGGCGGTAATGCCACCGACTTAGATCTGGCACAGCCAGATGAGCTGATGCAAGGAGAGGTGGGGAACATAAGATACTATGGGCTGCAGGGCAGGCTGGGATGCAGAGAGAGCAGGGGTTCTTTACAGGAGCAGGAAAGTTGAAATTGACTGGGTTGTGTAAGAAGGAGTCAATGCTGTGTCATGATGGAACAGAAAGACGGGAGTTGACCAAGCTGGGACCTCAATGTCGCTGAGGACATTGAAGGCTGAGGTGGGAGGCTGAGATAGCTCCCAGAAGAGTAAGTTGCATCATTCCCTAAGAAGGAAAAGACAGTGATGGTTGCAATGGGAGCAGCACAGGGCTTTCCCAGCAATGGCTGGACCTTAAAAGAGCCCAAACAGCCAAGGTTGGGGTCTGAAGGTGATTATCAAAGGGGGTGGGGGGGAGGGGATATCACCATAGCCAGAATGGACACAACTTTACCCAAATCCTTTTATCCCCAAAGGTGGGGCTGAATGGCCAGTGATGAATATTTACCCAGGTCCTGATAACCGTCAATAAAAATAACATCTGTCATTTCTCTTAGTATTGTAAAGTTTACAAAGCACTTCCGTACCATAAATAGCCTATGAAGGGAATAGTACAACCTTCATTAATCCTATTTTAGAGAGGGGGAAACTGAGACTGAGAGAGAAGAAAATTTGCCCAAGGCTACAAAGCTACTAAGACTGAGTCAGGTTCAGACCTACATTCCCTGCCTATAAGCTCAGGGTGCTCTCTGCCACACCACGTTGTCTCTTATCTTCAAAGAGAAGAATTCAGACATCTTTTTCAAAGATTCCAACTCCTGGGGCACATGCATGTTTCTCGAATTAGCTGGAAGCTATGCCAAGTTTCAGTTTGGTTTCTGACTCAGTCTCCTAGTCATTTTATGGGGTGAGTTAGTAAATGGGAAGAGATGAGGGTTGAGATTACAAAGAAAACTATCTGTGGTGCACCCCTGGAAGAATACAGGACCCTGAGAAGGAGATGGGGTGCCAGCACCTCCTGCACTTTGGGTGTTTATCATGAATCCTGGGGTGGGAGGAGTGACCTTAGAGGTCATCTAGTCAAACAAGTATCTCAACAAGAATCCCCTCAATGATTCCTGCCCAACAAGTGGTCATCCCCCCTCTGCTTAGAGACCTCCAAGGAGGGGAAACCCTATATGATATTGTGAGAGAAAGAAAGAGCCATTCCCCACCCTCTACTACCCAAGCTTTGGAGGTTGGTTAGGAAAATGTGAATTTGACAGAATAGACTAAAAGAAGGGTGAACAACTAGATGGGAGTGAATACCTTAATCTGTCGATCAGTATGCGTCATTAAGTGCCTACTTGTTCCCAGGTTTTGTGCTAGGTGGAGGAGAAAGGGTTGGGGGGAAGAGGAAAAGAGAGAAAGTGCTCTCTGACCTTTCCCACTGCACTTTTGCTGGGAATTCTTTTCCTTATGTTGAACCAAATCTTCCTCTCTGCAGCTCCCACTTCCCGATTCCAGTTCTGCTCTCTGAGAGTGAACAGACCAAATCTAATTTTTCTTTGCCATTTAACTCTACTTGAACCCAGCCACCCTGCTTCCCTCCCCATCCCCAGACTCAGTGGGTCTTCTCTTCTCCGGTTCCTTCAAGGGACTCTCATAAGGTCCTTAGTCCCCTCACCTTCCTGGTCCTCTCTCCTTAGACAAACTCTCATGTCAATGATGCTCCTAAAATGTAAGGCCCCAGAACTAAACACAAAAGGCCAAAGAGGGTGTGCCCAAGGTGGAAGATGGCAACATCATCACTTCCTATGTTTTGCCTGCTGGACTTCTACTGATGCAGCCTGAAATCTCATCACCTTGCTTGGCTGTTGCCGCATCTCACAACCTACTAATATTGAGCTTTCAGTCACTAAAACCTACATGTCCTTATCACATGAATTACTGTCTAGCTGTGCCACCTTGGTCCTATTGATTTTTTAGCTCAACTGTAGGACTTTACATTTATCTAGTAAAATGTATGCTCCTTTCACTTTTTATCTCTCCCTCCACCCCAATCTCTCCCCCAATCTAGCACAAAGCTTAAAAAAAAAAGTTGTTTGGTTGTGTTTGACTCTTCAGAACCCCATTTGGGCTTTTCTTAACAAAGATACTAAAGTGGTTTGCCATTTCTTTCTCCAGCTCATTTTACAGATGAGGAAACTGAGGCAAACAGGGTTAACTGACTTGCCCAGGGTCCCACAGCTAGTAAGTGTCTGAGGCCAGATTTGAAGTCAAGAAAATGAGTCTTCCTGATTCCAGGCCTGGCACTCTATCTACTGCACCACCTAGCTGCCCCCTGGGGGGAAAAAGTAGGCATGTAATAAATTGCAGGCTAATTGTCTGATTGAGTTACTTCCATATAACTAGATTTAGCATAACAAGAACTTTCTTCATCATCTACTCTTACCAAATCCACATTTTCCTAACCAACCTCCAAAACCTGGCATCTAGGGTGTGGAGAATGGCTCTTTCTATGACAAAATTATAGAATTTCAGAGCCAGAAGAGACTGCTGTAGCCATCTGATCCAATTTCTCCAATATCTCCCCACAAAGGTCTCTTATACAACATCCCTAACAAATGGTCATCAAGCCTATTCTTGCCTTCAGTGACAGGAAGCCTGCCACCACCCCAGGCGACCCATCCCAATTCTGGATGCCTCCAATCTATTAGGAAGTTCATCCTAATATCAAGCCTTCACTTGCTTCTTTGCTGCTTTCATTCATTCCGCCTGCTTCTGCCCTCTGGGGGCCAAACAGAACAAGACTGTTTTCTTTGTATTCTCAGAGCATCACCCAAAGCCTGGCACATAAGCGCTAGATAAATGCTTCTCGATTGATTGATTGATTGATCATCTGACTGGCTGAAGTATAACCCTTCTTCCAAGTGATAGCTCTTCAGATACTTAAAGGTAGTCATCATGTCCCGCTACACACTCTCAGTTCCTTCACATAATAATAGCTAACATTTATGTCGATCTTCAGTGCTTTACGTATATTATTTTATCTTCGCAACAATCCTAGGAGCTAGATGCTGTTATTTTCCCCATTTTACAGATGATGACACTGAGGTAGACAGAGGTTAAGTGATTTGTCCAGGGTCACCCAGCAAATGTGTCTAAGACAGGATTTGAACTCAGGTCTTTTTGACTCCAATTCCAACACTCTAGCCACACTGTACTAGCTTGCTGCCTAATCATATATGGCATAAGCTTGAGGCTCTTCGTCATTCTGACTACCTTTATCTGAATGCCCTTAAGCCCATCAATAGCCTCCCTAAAATGTGCAGCCCAGAACTGAACAGAGTACTCCAGGTACTATGTTACCAGAGCAGAGTGTGAGAGGACTATTCCCCAAAGCTGTGCTTCTCTTAAGGCAGCCCAAGATCACATTAGCTCACTTGGCTGCCATATCATACGAATGGCTCACATTGAGCTTTCAAACCACCCTAACCCCCAGATCTTTTTTTTAGGAAACCTACTGTCTACCTATGCTTCCTCTGCCTTATGCCAGTGAAATATATTTTTTAACCCAAATGTGGGACTTTATTTTTCTTCTCAATGGAATTTTGCCTTATTAGATTCGACCCAACAATCTATCCTGTCAAGAGCTTTTTGGATCCTGACTCTCATCCAGTGTGTGAGCTACTGCTCCCAGCTTTGTGTCATCTGAAAATTTGATAAGCATGCCATCCAAGTTATTATTAAAAATATTTAATAGCAGAGAGCAAAGCACAAATCTCTGAGACCTTCCATTGGAGACTAAGATCACATCCAACTACTCAGCCAGTTCCATGGTCATTGAATTGCATCATCATCCAACCCACATCTGTCATCTCTTGCATGGATAAATAGCATATGTTTTATCAAATGCTTGCTAAGACCTGGGTAGACCTTGATCTAAAACCAGGGATGCACTGATAAATGTTTAACAACCAGCTACCTGAAAATGAAAACAATAACTGTACCCACAGCATACTTTTAAATTTAATCTGAATTATTAGCATTTTTCCATCACTTTCTTAAGCCTAGACATTCAACCAAACAAAAAACCGGGCCCTGATTTGGAGATTTCCAAGGTGTAAATGTTCACACAAAAAATCTAATACTTGGCTGAGCTTGGAGTATTCCTCTGATCTGTTGTTTAGTCATTTCAGTCATATTTGACTCTCTGTTGACCCCATTTGGCGTTCTTGTGACAAAGATACTAGAGTGGCTTGCCATTTCCTTCTCCAGCTTATTTTACAGATGGGGAAACTGAGGCAAACAGCTTAAGTGGCTTATCCAAGGTCACACAGCTAGTAAACTTCTGAGGTCAAATTTGAACTCAGGAAAATGAGTCTTCCTGACTTCAGATCCTGGGCACTCTACCCACTGCACCACCTAGCTACCTGATCTACCATTTGGTGATCAAAAAATAGAAATAAGGTAAGTCTGATATGACCTGTTCTTTGTAAAGCCATACTAGCCACATGTAGTCACTTTTTCTTTTTAGAAAGAATATTTTAAAATTAATTTTAAAAGCAATCACTATCTTTCCCTCCCATTCCCCCCTCAAATGAACAATAAAAAGAACAAAAAACAAAACCCTTACAACAAATTCCCATAGTCCAGCAAAGTAAATACCCACTTTGGCCACGTCCAAAAATGCACATCTCATTTAAGACCATCACGTCTCAGGCAGGATGTGTGTAGGTGGTGGGAGGGGGGGATGGTATGATTCATCTTTAGTTTTCTGTACTCATTTTCTATCATTGCACTAATCAGAGTTCCAAAGTCTTTCCGAGTTATTTTTCTCCACAGTGTTGTCCTCATATAACTTGTTCAGGTAGTTCTGCTCACTTTGCTCCATATTGAGTCACAGAGGTCTTCCCACTTTCCTCTGAAATACTCCATTTCACTATTTCTCACGGCACGCTAATATTCCATTATAGTTCAGCCGTTCCCCCTCACACACCTCTCAGTTTCCAGTTTGGGGCTACTATAAAAAGAGCTGCTATAAATATTTTTGGGCATCTGGCACCTTTTCCTCTTTTTTGGATGTCTTTGATCTCTAGTAAAGATATAGTTCACCTTTCGCCAGCCTCTTTAATAATAGGTTTAATAATTGCCATAATTCAATGATTAATAATAATGTGCTTAATAACATGTTCTAGAATTTTTCCAGGAATGGGTATCTCCCTCCCTGATTTTGTGGTTCACAGAGTCGGTTCTCTTCCCATTTACGTTTCTCCAATCCTTTAGCTCCACTGCCACTTTCCACAGTATTTTAAAAATCACTGACAGTGGCTAAGGAATCACATCTGCCAGGGTGCTGTTTTGGTTTTGGGGGTTCTTTAGTACTCAAAGATATTGCTCATCCGGGTCAGCGGCGTTGAATATGTCAACAGCATTGAGTGTTTTCTTACCCTCTCCTTAATTACTTCGGGTACCAACTCCCTATTATCTACTTTTGTTTTTTGCTTTTCAATCCAAAGTATATTCTCCTTGGCAAAGAAAACAAAGCAGTAATAGCTAACATTTATTAAGCACGTACTATGTGCCAGGCACTGTGCCACACGCTTTACAATTATTATGTCATAGGATTCTAACTACAACTCTGGGAGGTAGGAGCAAATGAGGTACTGAAGCAGAGAGAGGTTAAGTGACTTGCCCAGGGTCACACCGATAGCAAATGCCTGAGGGTGGATTTGAACTCAGGTCTTCCTGACTCTAGGCCTAGCATTCTACACACTGCACTCACCCAGTTCTGTAAAGCTCTGCAGTCAGGAGCTGCCGGAGCCTTCTCTTCAGGGATCATCTTTCCTCTACTCAGTGTCTTGTATATAACATGTCTCCCATATTAGAAATTAAGGTCTTTGAGAGCAAGGACTAGTTTTTACCTTCTTTGATACTGAAAGTGTTTACTTAGCATAGTGTCTGGCATACAGCAAGCACTTAATAAATGCTTATTGATGGTTTGCTATAAGACCAAATGAGAAAGGACAAAATTGTGGATTGGTAGAACCCAAAGATGTCCTAAGATAAAGGCCACAGATGATGGACAAGCTCCCTGATCTAAGTAGGCACACACACACACACACACACACACACACACACACACACATCTATTGTGAGGAACCAAGGAGTATGGGGAAGAATACTAGACTTGGAGACAGGAGACCTGGGTTTAGATCCCAGGTCTGAGGCTCCTTCTGTGTCCGTGACTTGCCAATCATTTCCCCTCGCTAAGGCAGTCGCCTCATCTGTAAAATGGTAATAATCCTTCCCCATCTACCTCACAGAGTTTTGTGAGGAAAGCACTTTGTAGACCTGTAAGCACTACAGAAATGAGAATTATTATCATTTGCTTAGCACAGGGGCCTGGCCCAGACATAAAGCCAGCCTGCCAGTCTGCCTTCAGGAAGGAAGGAGATCCGGTGCCTGCTCTCCTCAGGCCACCGGGACCCACTCTGTGTCGGATCTTCTTGTTCCAAAGACGGCCCCTCCTCCTGACATCTTCCGGAGCTTTGGGCTGTGTCCTTTCCTTAGTCGGATAGGCGGGTAGTAAATATAGGAAGCTAGGTGGTGTAAAGGAGGCAGAAAGATTTGACTTCAAACACTGACCCAGGTCAAATCATTTAATCTCTTTGCCTCAGCTTTCTTATCTGGACAATAGGGATGATAATATCACCTTCCTCCCAGGATTGTTGTGAGGAACAAAGGAAATCATATAGGTTGAGCACTTTGCAAACTCTAAGGCCCTAGATAAATGTGGGTCCAGTACATTAGCCAAGCTCCATGCAGGTAGATTGAGTCACGGCTCACCTAGATTCCTTCCTATTACCACCAAAGGAACCTGCTTGAAGTCCCATCTCCAGACCACACATCATTAAACAGTCAGACAGTTCCCACCAAGAGTCATGGAGAGACCATCCTTTGCCACCACCATCCCCAAATTTGGCTCCTGAACAACTGGCTTTGCAGGAAACAGGGCATGCTATGGTGGAACCAGCTCAGTACTATCTACTCCTGGTTGGCACCTATCAGCACTGCCACTGAGTGGGAACATGTTTGGAACACAGAGATTTATGACAGCCATACCCTAAGGTATTGGCAAGAAGATATGAGGTCTTTTCCCCAGTGTGGGAGGAAAGTAGAGTGGAACCTCAAAAAGAAGTGGGTGTTGGCTCCATGGGACTTTAGAGATTAGGTCTTCTGGGATGATAAGGGCTTATTTTCCTTCCTTATCTCACCAAAGTAACAGATTAGCCACTATGCATATAAAATAAGAGGTGTGAAGTAATGGAAAGGGTCAGAGACAAAAGACCAGGGTTCAAATCTGGCCTCAACTGATCACCAGCTGTGTGACATCAGGCAAATCCCTATTAGACAAATCTTCAGTTTCTTCTGTGAAATAGGGGATTAAACTAAATGGTTTCTAGGTTCCTCTTAGAAACAGATTGGATCCAAATTATAACAAACTCCATGTTAGCAGAATCTTGTTTGGTGAGATCTATAAGGAGACAGCCACCAGTATGACTAGGCTGCCTCAGTTGGGGGGAGTTGAATAAAAATAAGAGGGCGGTAGAAGCATAAGGAAAAAAGAGAAGAAATTTTTGAAAAAATATTCGTATATGTTTCATCTGCTGTATAATAGAGTTAAAGTCATAGTGATTACATAATTTTCCAAATAAACACACAAAATGCAAGTTATAACCTATCAGTGGTCAAGTCCCCCAACAGGTCTTAACAAGCAAGTGTTGGCAGACCAGTGGGTCACACACTGTCAGGAAGTCCAACACGCATCGGCAGGAATATATGTATGTAATGATTTGTTTACAATACAATACTATATGGTTACATGACACAATTTTGCAGCATCAAAGTTTCAATGCAAGAAAAAAACCACAAATTTACAAAAAATTATTAAATTTAAGATGTATCATTTTTTAAAAATTTTATATATTTTTTTGAAATGATGCAAATTTCAAAAACCACTAAAGGGTTAGAGAAAGTAGATTTCCATGGGGACACTGGGCAATTTTTTTAAAAGGGGGCGATAGGCCAAATAAGTTGGGAACCTCTGATCTAGAAGAAGGCAATATACATATATAGAAATGTATACAAAATATATGCTGAAAGAATAGATACAAGGTAATTTGGTGGGAAAAGCCCTAAAGCTGAGGAGATCAGGAAGGCTCTCATGAAAAGAACAGAGCTCTGGTTTAGCTTTGAAGGAAACTGTAAGTAAGAGGCAGGGGGAGAAGGAAGAATGTACTTCAGGCACGGGGGCCAGCCTGGGAGAAGGCATGGAGACTTGAGAAGGGCTATTTTGTGTGGGGAATACCAAGAAGGGTAATTTGGCCGGGCCAAAGACTGCCTGAATGAGAGAAATGTATAATAAGTTTAGACTGGTATATTGCAGTCAGGCTTTAAAACAGGGCTTTAAATGACAAACGGAGGGATTTGTATTTGACTCTAGAATTAATAGGAAGCCACTGGAGTTTATTGAATCAGGGAACAGCATGGTTTAGGTAATTCACTTTGGCAGCCGTGTGGAGGATGGATTGTAGATAGCATCCTTGCAACCAAACTGTGCATACCTTTTGATCCAGCAATACCACTACTAAGTCTGTATCCCAAAGAGATCATAGAAAAGGGAAAAGCGCCCACATGTACAAGAATATTAATATCAGCCCTTTTGGTGGTGGTGAAATACTGGAAATTGAGGGCATGCCCATCAATTGGGGAATGGCTAAACAAGCTATAGATGGCATCCTTGGCAAAAAGATGAATTTAGATGCTATTGTAATAGTCCAGGAGAGAGGTAATGGGGGCCCTAACTAAGGCAGGGTCGTGTGGAGCAGAAAGGAGATGGATGTGAATAGTGGCACAGGAGCAGAAATAAAAGGACTTGACCATTGGTTGGATACATAGGGTGAGAGGGAGGAGTCAAAGACAATCCAAGGTTGAATACTTTAGCGGCTAGAAAGGCATTGGCTCTTTAATGGAAATGGGGAAGTTCAGTAGAGGACTTTGGGGAAAATATGCGTTCTGCTTATGAGTTTGATGTGCCTATGAGATGTCCAGTCAGCATTTATTAAGTGCTTTATGATGTATGAGGCTAATCCCTGGACAATTCAGAATGTCCTATGGAGTTAGTGATGTGAGACTCTCAGGAAGGAAGCTAGGACTTCATCTAAAGAGCTGAAATCCACTACAGGCAGAGAATAATGAAACCCATAGAAGTTGATGAAACCCCTATAGAGGGAGTGTAGAGAATGACAGGGTATGTCAGGGGGATGGGGAGGAGGGGGATGAGTTTGGGTAGGGATCTATTGAGTATGGGATTTGAATTTGGGCAGAATCTGGGGGAGCAGTCTGGGGGGAAGGAAGAGAGCATTAGGGGTCTAAGATTCCAGGCTTCTCCCTGGTTTGCCTGACCTTTAGAAGATGGCCCAGCTGGCTTAAATGAGATTGTTCTACCCCTTCTGGAACAAGCTGTCTGGAGAGCCCCTGCTCTGGGCAGGTAGACCCATACCACTAATAACCATTCTCTTCCAACCCTCAGGGTCACGGAAGGAAAGGCAGGTATACAGGAAAGCAGTGAGGAAGCTCTTTGGGGTGGAAGCCTCAGGGAGAAGAGACAGGATCCGGAGGGCCAGTGGCCGAGGCTGGGCCTCCTGGAGGGATGATGTTCTGGAGCCGGCCAAGAAGCCCAACATTATGGGGAAGTTCAAGCTGCTGGAGCCACCCATCATTGGCCAAGACATCAAGTTGGCCATCTGCCTCACCAACCTCACCTCCCGCCTACAGAGGGTCAAGGTGAACCTGAGTGCAGCCACCATCCTCTATACCCGGAGACCAGTGGCTGAGATCCTGCACGAATCCCATTCAATTAAACTAGAGCCTGAAGAAGGTAACTTCCCTTCTCCTAGAAGGACCAATCTGGGTAAATGGTCTTGGTGCACATCGAGATCTGGCCTCGAGAGGTCAGCGGGACATGGGGGAAATCTTCCCCCTTTGGTGAGTGATGGTGGTAGGAGTAGGAGGGAGGGAAGGAACAAGATGAGACTGAGCTTCCTGACCCGACCATTTAGTAATAGATTCATTTGGATTAGATTATGGTGGGCTGGGAAGACTTCCTGGAAGAGCCAATGCTCAACCTAAGCCTTGGCAGCAGGAAAGACTCAAACAAGCAGAGAGAAAATGGATGATTTCCTTAGAGACCCATAGGTTTAGACCAAGAAGAGATTTCTTTAGAGGGCATTTAGGGCTAGTCCAACTCCCTCATTTTAGAGCCGAGGAAACTGAGACCCCAAAAAGTTAAGTGACTTGTTCATGACCACCCAGAGAGAAATAATAGAGCCAGGATTTGAACCCAGGTCCTCTGATTTCACAGCCATCACTCTTTCCATCCCAACCCTCCTTTAAGGGCAGGGACTATATCTTACAGTTAAACTTAGACAGGACAAGCTCCACAGGAAGCAACCAAGATATAACTCATTTGAATTCAGCAAACATTTATAAAGTTCCTGCTGGATACAGAGCACCATGCTAGGCACTAGGGGAGAGACTGTATAACATTGAGAAAATCAGTCAACAAGCATTAAGTGTTCACCATGTCAAGCATTGTGCCAAATCTTGGGGATAACAAAACTGACAAAAATAATTTTTGCCTTTAAGGAGTTCACATGGGGGAGAATTAAGGAAAACTTCCTACAGAAGGTGATTTTAAAAAATTGATAGGAATCCAACAGGCAGAGCTGATGCACGTTTGGGGTGGGGGTGGGGAGTCAGGGAAGAGGAGGGGGAGGTGCATTCTAGCACAGATAATTTAGCGGGAGCAAAGATATGGAAGTATGGGATGGGGAATGGAGAACTACCCCATTTCAATGAAATCCATACGGAGGAAGTAATTGCGACTGATTATAATACACGACTTTGGTAGCTTTCCTTTCTCTGGGTTTTAAATTCCTTCCTAGGGCTGTGTGCAAATGTTACTATCTGCATTTTACAGATAAGAAAGCCCAGCCTTATGGAAGTCAGAGAGCTTGCCCAGAGTTGCACAACTAGAAAGTGCCAGGACCCACATCTCTTGACTCTCTATCCAGTTCTCTTCCTCCTACAGCCTGGTTGTCTCTGTGGCACACCCATGGGCCATACAAATAAAGTCTCTGGTCTGTCTTTACAAGTTTCATGGTGCAGGGGAAAGAGCATTAATTTGGACTCAGAATATCTGGGTCCAAGTCCATACTCTGTGACTTACTAGCTGTGACTATGAAGGACACCACCATGCCCCCAGACCCTCAGACTCATAACCAAGGTGCCATCCTCACCTCCTCACTCTCGCTCACCTTCCATGTCCACTCAGTTGCTGAGTCCTGTCAATTCTACCTTAATACCATCTCTCATAAATGCCCCTTCTCTCCCTCATCCCCTCACACCTGGACTATTGCAATAGATGATGGGGGTGGGGGAGGAGGGGCCCGATGTCCACCTGCCTTAAGTCTCTCTCCACTTCAGTTCATCTTCCACGAACTTCCCAAAGCAAGTCTGACCATGTCACCCCTTCACTCAATCAGTCCCAACGCTCCCTTTCACCTGAGGCATCATATATAAAACCCACTTTGTTAGGTTTTTAAAGCCCTTTAGAATCAGGTCTCCTCCTTCCCTTCAGTCTTTTTAAACCTTATACCCCACCATGTGTTTGTCAGTCTAGTGACTCTGGCCTCCCTGCTATTCCTCAAACAAGACACTCCATCTCTCAGCTCTGGGCATCCTCTCTGGCTGTCCCCCATGCCTGGATTATTCTCCCTCCTCATCTTTGCCTCCTGGCTTCCTTCAAATCCCAGCTAAAATCCCACTTTCTGTAGGAAAACTTTCCCAATCCTCCTTCATTCTAGCACCTTCCCTCTGTGGACTATCTCCAATTTATCCTGTCTATACCTTGTTTGTATATAGTTTGTTTTCATATTGTCTCCCCCATTAGACTATAAGCCTCTTGAGAGCAGCAGGAACTGTCTTTTCCTTTCTTTATATTCCCAGCATTTAGCACAGTGCCTGGCACATACTCGGTACTTAATAAATGCATATTGACTGACTTGACTGTGACTTTATGAAACCCATTTAGCATCTCTAGGCCTCAGTTTCCCCATCTGTTAAGTGATAGGGTTGAACTATGTGATCTCTATACATAAGTTATGATCCTTTAAAATGCATATTTTATGCATTTCATGTATATGCATCAGCCAGATTGTTTCTCAGTTAGGGAGATAATATGGTACAGTGGAAAGATCATTGGCTCTGAACTCAGAGGATCTGAGCTCACTTTTTGTGTGACAGAGGACCTGTTTTGAATCCTGACTCTGTCACTTACTACCTAGGTGACCATGGTCAATTAATTTGGCCTCTTTGAACTTCAGTTTCCTCATCTGTAAAAACGAAGGGATTAGACTGGAGCTAGAAGAATTCTTCCTAGCTTTTAATCCTATGATTCTAAGGTATAAATATAGAGCTAGAAGGGACCTCAGAGGCCATCTAGTTGAACCCCTTCACTTTTTAGATGAAGAAAATGAGGCATATGGAGGTTATATGACCTAACAAAGGTCATACAGATAATAAGTAACAAATCCAGGATTCAAATTGAGCTTAAGTCTCCCAGATGGTGAATGACCTTGGCAGGATCTGAACCCAGATCTTCTGACTCTAGTGGATAGAGTGCTGGGCCTGGAATCAGGAAGACCTGAGTTCAAATATAGTCTTAGATCTCACTAGCTGTGTGACCCTGGGCAAGTCCTGTTTACCTCAGTTTCCTCATCTGTAAAATGAGCTGGAGAAGGAAATGGCAAATCACTCCAGTACCTTTGCCAAGAAAACCCCCAATGGGGTCATGAAGAATTGGATAAGACTGAACAACAGGTGCTTCTCATTCCAGAGCCAGGATTCTTTCCACTGTACCAGATTTCCTTTCTAGCTGTTGCTCCCAAATAGCAGCCCAAGTGGCAACCTCCAATTTGTCTTTCAGAGAAGAGGATCCCAGTGGAGATCTCTTACTCAGAGTACAAAGAAGACTTGACAGATGACAAGAAGATCCTGGTGGCTGCAATGTGCCTGGTCTCTAAAGGAGAGAAGCTCCTGATAGAGAAGGACATCACCTTGGAAGACTTCATTGCCATTAAGGTCAAACCAGCCCAAGGGACCAACTGGCTCCAAAAAGAGCCTCGGGTTGTTGGGGTGAAGAGTGGTGGTGGTAAAGGGACAACAAGAATTTATTAAGTGCCTGTTATATGCCAAGCACTGTGCTCAGTGCTGAAGCTACAAAGAAAGGCAAAAGATAGTCCCTGCCCTCAGGGAGCTTACAATCTAATAGAGGAGACAACGTGCAAACAATGATGTACAGACAAGATCTAGACAGGATAAACTGGAGATAATTTCAGAGGGAAGGCACTAGGATTAAAGGAAACAGGAACTGCTTCCTGTAGGAGGTGGATTTTAACTGAGACTTGCAGGCCAAGGAAGCCAGGTGGTGGAGACCAGGAGGGAGAGCATTCCAGGCATTGGGGATAGCCAGTGAAAATGCCCAGAGAAAGGAATTGGTTGTCTTGTCTGAGGAACAGCAGGGAGGCTGGTATCACTGAACCAAAAGGTATACGAAAGGGAGTACAGTGTAAGAAAACTGGAATGGCAGGCAGGGGTCAGATTTTCTGAAGCTTTATAAGGCAAACAAATAGAGGATTTTATATTTGATCCTGAAGGTGATAGGGGGTCACCAGAGTTTATTGAATAGGGAGATGACATGGTCAGACATGTATTTTAAGAAGATCCCTTTGGGGACAGCTAGGTGGCACAGTGGATAGAGCACAGCCCTGGAATCAGGAGGACTTGAGTTCAAATCCAGCCTCAGACACTCACCAGGTGTGTGACCCAGGGCAAGTCACTTACCCTAATTAGAGGGTAAAATGATCGCTTTGATAACTGAGTGATGGTTGGACTGGAGTGGGGAGAGACTTTTAAAAGTCCCTTCCCTCCTCCTTTATCTCACTGTGATTCTATGTCTTATCTTGGGAGCCTCCAAACTCTGTCTGGGACGATGGTGCCCAAAAGGGAAATGAGGTCAAAGGTTCAGAGGCCAACCTACTATGGCATTGCCCCTCCAGATGCTGGGTCCTGCTGTTGTAGGTGAAGTTCTTGCTGTGGAGGTCACTATTGCCAACCCCCTGTCCGAGCGGGTAGATGACTGCGTGCTGATCATGGAAGGCAGTGGGCTCCTGAGGGAGCAGCTCAACATTGAGTGAGTAGAGGAGGTGGGAGAGGAGATGAGGGGGCAAGAGACCCTAGGGCTGGGGAGGGAAAGGCTATGAGAGAGGCAAGGAACCAGACCCCCAAAACCCCTGCTGCCTTGGGTATTTCAGGAGGGCCTGTTATGGGTGAAGGCCAGGAAGTCGAACTGTCTGGTGAGACAGAAAAAGTCCTAGAAGCACAGCCAAAGGATGCATTTTGGTCTAAGCTCTAGCGGTGTAACCGTGTACAAGCTTCTCTGAGTCTCATTTCCCCATCTGGAATACTTATTGGGAAGATCAGAGGAGGGGATGTATATTGAGGCAGAATTGTGATACAGTACAAAGAAGGGTTTGGTAACCCATCTTGTCTCAGACACTCACTAGCTCTCTGGAACTCAGTTTCTTTATCTATAAAATGGGAATAAATGATACACCACCTAACTCCAGGGTTGTTGTGAAGAAAGCACAATTTGCTCTTTCTACAGTCCCTTCCAGCTCTATATCCATTGATCCTAAAGCTATAAAAACAATGAATACAAGGTCTGTAAATGATAAAATGCTGTGCAACTAAGTTATTATTATCACAGACAATGAGAGGTAGGGGGAGGGGGCGGGCAAGAAATTTGTGGGCTGGGAAAATCAATAAAGGCTTCCTGGAGGAAGTGAGACTTAGCTGGGCCTTGAAGGATTGGAAGGATTTAGACAAGTGGAGAAGAGAAAGCAGAGTATTCCAGGCATGGGAACCACATAAGCAAAACCATGGAAGTGGGAAAGGACCTTGAGGAGGTCTTAACTGTCTGAAGTTGAGGGAAGGTTGATGCAGGATAATAGAGGAGAGATGAGGGCAGAGAGGTGATACTTGAGAGTTAAACTGGAACCAGAGGGTGACGAGCATCAAACACCAGGTAGGGGAGTTTGGACTTGGTCCTATTGTAGGCCACAGGAATCTGCAGGAGGTTTTTAATTATGAAGGACTTTGTACTGTTCAGTCCTAGAGACAAGAGGAGCCTAAAGGTCAGACCCTCGTTCTTTCTTCTTTGCTCTAGCGTGCCAGCCCTGGAGCCCCAAGAGAGGGCTAGAGTCCGGTTCGAGATCACACCATACAAAAGTGGAAACAGGCAGCTGCAGGTGGATCTCATCAGCACCTACTTCCCAAACGTCAAAGGCTTCCTTGTCATCCCCGTGGCCACCACGAAGTGATTGGGCTGGTGAGGATCTGGGGAAGCAGTGATGGGAGACACGTATCATAGTCCACCCTCTTCTAGTTCCAAGAACTCACTCATCTTGGAGGGCCTGAGTTCTAAACCCAGCCAAGCTTCTAACTCATCATGCGGCCTCCTTAAAAAAGGTGATGGACTCGAGGTACAGAACGAGATGTATTTTCAGACGTGGCCAATTCAGGAAATTTGTTATTCTTGACTATGCATATTTGTTACAAGAGTTTTGTTTTGTTTTGTTTTTTCCAACGGGGAGATGTAAGAGGGAGAGGAAATATTTTTTTGTGAACTAAAAATTAAAAAAACAAAAAACTATATAAATAATAATAACTAGCATTTATGTAGCATTTCAATGTTTGCAAAGTACTTCATATGTTAACTCATTTGATCCTCACAAGAGCCCTGTAAAGTAGGGTGCTTTCATTATCGCCACTTTATAAATGAGAAAACTGAGTCACAGAGAGGTTAAGTGACTTGCCCAGGGTCACACAGATAGTGTCTGAGGCAGGATTGGAAATCAGGTCTTCCTGACTCTGAGTCCTATACTCTATCTACTGTACCATCTTAAAAAAAAAAAAAAAAACAACCACCAGACTTTAAAAAGTACTATATAAAATTATTGTGTGGCCTTGGGAAAGTTTCTTTGCCTACTCTGGCCTTCAGATTCCTTCTAAAGGTAAAATGAGGAAGTTGGACTAACTCTAATTCGTTCTGATATTCTGTGTTCGACGGCTCCTTCCAGCTCCAACACTCTATGTTCTGTGGTGCCCTGAGCCTCCTTCCTTCCAACCCTAACCCTTCATGGGCCCCCCCACCGCAAACCAACATTCTGTGTTCTGATCCCCCAGCTCTGACATTGTCTTCTATATCCTAAGGTTTTGTCTGGCTCTGATGTACCATGGGTTGGTTGGACTCAGGAACTTCCATGACCCCTATGACTTGTGAGAATTGGCAAAAGGACACTGGAATCCTCCATGGGTCATCTTTCAAACCAGGGGGAGCGATGGGGGCAGCTCCTCAGGGGCCTGTCCCACTTTGGTTATCTCTGCTATTCTCAGTATCTCCAACTTCATTGCCTACAGCTCCCACATCAGGTTCTGTCTGAAGACCAACCTGAGCTAAAGGGATTTCTCCATGTTACTACCTCCAGACACACCCCGGCACATCTTGCTCCATTCCTTAGCTTCCGTTCTGATGCTCCACAAGAAAAAGGCCTTGCCCTTGAAGACCCTCCAGCCCCAAGTCATACTTTGTACCTCCATGTTTGTCTCCCCAGCCCTTCCCCAGAGCTGTCCCTGGGGGGAGGAGTCAGCTTGTGGACGAGCATTTGAGGGCTTCTCCAGCTGGCACTAAAAATACCCAAGGCTCATGTAGGTAAACTCAGAGAGTTATCTTTTTCCCTCTCCAGCCTGCCCTCCATATTCCCTTAGACTTCCCTACTGGGACAACCTTCTCCTTCACAGGGCTTCTTGGGTGTCCAATGGACCCTATACTATTTGAGGAAGTAGGAACAGGGATAATGGTGTGTTTTTTCTCTGAAGCCCCTCACACTCTCTAGGGATGGCCCTTCCCACCTAGAATTAGCCTCTGCCCCTTCACTCCCCTCAAGGATTGCTCTATTATTCTCCCACCTGTTTGTCATCCACTTTCCATAACTATTGCCAGAATCCCATAACTAAGGATGAGATAGCAAGTGCCACCACTACAAGTGAGGCCCTGGGTAGGAGAAATGCCCAAGTGGACTGGAGTAAGGAGTCAGTGGTAGGAGTGACTCAGCCTCATTCCCACTTAGAGCATCCCCCACAATGGGCACCTTCCAGAGAGCCAGGATGTGTATTGGCCAGGTTATTAGGTGGTATTATGAGTTTAACTCACTTAGCCAATATTTCAACTCATGGCCCTTTTCCTCTTTCCTCCTGGTTCTGATGGCCTGGACTCTCTCTGGCTTAAATTATATCTAATTCAGTGCCTGGGACCTTAGAACTTACCTCTCCCTCCTTTCTCCTACCTCTCTTCATAAAATTATAGAACATGAGAACTGGAAGGAGCCTCAGAATAGAGAAGGTCAGAGCTGAAAGAGATCTTAGAAAAATGTCAGAGCTAACAGGGGCATTAGAGATGACCTCCTCCAACCCCTAGAGAGGGAAGTGGGTTGCCTAAGGTCACATAAGAGTCAGCAACAGAACCCAAGCTTCTTGATTGCCCTGGCAAAGTGTTTTGCCACTGTACTATGCAGAGCCTACATTGGGGCCAAGTCCACCAAAGTCACCAGGATAGTCTGCTTCCTTCCTTCAGTGAAGACCCTCACAAACACCTAGGGAGTAAGAACAGCTTTCAGGGCTCTGAGGCCAAGACAGAAAAGCTGTGTTGACAATCCCAGGGTCCAAATACGGATGTGGAGCAGCTGTGCTGATAGCTGGCACCCTGCAGCTTTGCCCCCTCTCTTGAATCCCTGATAGGAAGGGGAGGATCCTCCAACTGGAATCTTCCAAGAGTCATTTATTTATTCATTCATTCCACAACCAGCATTTATTAAGGCCCTGCTGTATGCAAGGAGCTACACTCATGGTAGATATAGAAAAAAATGGACATAATTCTTCTCCTCAAGGAACTTACAGTCTGCTAGAAGGGATACAACCTGCACATAAATAAGTCCAATAGAAGGTAGCATATGATATGAGCAAAGGAGAGCTCCATAGAAAGAACTCAAGGATCATTCAAGGAGGAAGATCTTACTCTCAGCTGAGGTCTCAGAGAAGGCTTCATGGAAGAAGGTGGCATCCCAGTAAGACAATCTCAGTGGCACCCTGAAGCAATAACAGGGCTTCAGTTAGGAACTCAGTCCCTCTATTTATTTACTGATTTAACAATTAAACCCCAAATTCCAAATAATGGAATGGCTTGTTCCATGACATGGTAAGCTCCCCATCATTGGAGGGGTTCAAGAAGTGTGCTACAGTCAGGGAGAAGAAGAAGAGTACGGCTGGGTGTGGTCAGTGAAGGTTTCATAGAGAAGATTAAGAACCTGAGATGGGCCTTGAAGAATACATAGGAGTTGGATATGTGGAGAGGAAAGACAAGCCGAACAGCAGGATGGCTAGAGTACAGAAGTCCCTGTGAGGGGGTGGGTGGGTGTGGCCTGGTGACTGGCCAGGGCCAGAAGAGAGGGGGATCCTTGAAAAGCCTGAGCTCCAAGAGGAGCTTGGACATAACACTGAAGGTAATAGAGAGTGTAGCTTCTTGAGTTGGGGAGGGACATGTGGAGAGCAGGCTTTGGGTAGATTATGCCACAGACAACTAGGACACTGAGGATCCAACACTCCTGAATTCAAGGACTGGGTAGAGCCTAGTTCTAGGTACTCCATTGAAGAGGGCTCTTCCTAGACATTAGGACCAAGCTTGTGTTTGCCAATGACACTGAATAGTTCTATCCCATGTGAGGCTGGTTGAAAGCAAGCCTTTTGGGGAAGGAGTTGCTGGACCTAGGATTCCATGGGGCCAGAGTCCCCTTCCATAGGTCTACATTCTCAACCAAAAGGGGCACACGGAGACAGACTGGGCCTCTCCCGATCCAGACTGATGCAGAAAACCAAAGGTCAAGAGGTCTCTAAACCAGTTAGTTGTATTGGTTGGTTTAATGGGAACAAACCTGGCACAAACATTCTTCCTGCCATTGGGCCCATGTGTTAACAATGCTTTTCCTGCCTCCCACCTCCTGGGACCGTGGGTTGAGTTGGTTTCCATTCACCAGAGAATGTGACTGGACCCAATTCAAGGAAGAATTACAAAGGAGGGAAAGCCAATTCTCATTCTACCCTTGGGGCCAATTTAAGCATCAGTGAGGGAGGTATTTTGGGATGGGAAAGTGGGTATCACATGTCCACAGCCTATACTACTTAGGGCCAGCCCTGCTCCCAACTTACAAAACAGGCAGGATACCCAGCCGGGGAATCTGAACCAAGGACTCTGCCTTTTGAAGCTACCAGTTTCAATGTCAGAATGAACCATACCCAACAGCAAGTCTGGCACCCTGTAGCAGCTTCCCTGGGAACCAGTCCCTGCCTTGCCTTGCCCTATCCTGCCTATCCCTACTCTGCCCTGCCCTGGTCTTCCTCCCAGCTTTCTGGCGCCTAGGGATTAATTTGTCAGCAATGTTGCCAATAGTATACTTGAACTTCACAAAGTGTGATTCTTGCATCTCCACTGCAGGCTAGGCCAACAATGAGTCACGTGGGCTGAAAATGAGGGGCAAGAGTGAAGGGAGAATCAGAAGGGTAAGGCTGGAGACTGTCAAAAACATCTTAGATTAACGTGTTCTATCAAACAGGCCTAAGATCCTGAAAGCACACTTTCTCTCAGTAAGAAACTGGATCCAATAAGCGCCAGGCCTGAGATCCTACTAGCAGGATGGCAGTGGGGTGAAACACAGATCCTCTGTGCTAATTTCCTAATGTTGTAGGACATCCTGTCCTAAGTAACCTACTAAGTCTTGACCCTGGGCTCAGACTGATCCCTGATTCCAGTTCTAGACTGAGCCCTGACCCTGGTGAGAACTTTTAGCCCAGCCCCAGACTGAACCCTAACTCTAGTCATAGGATGAACCCTAGACATACCCTGAATGCTTGTCACAGGCTGAGCCCTGAGTGGCAGAGCTTTCTTAGAGATCTCCAGCCTCCCCTAGTAATACAGAGGACTGTTTCAGAATGATAGCACTCATGCTGTGGCTTCATCTAGAGTTCAGGGGTGGGGAACCTGCAGCTTCAAGGACACATGCAGCCCTCTAGGTCCTCAAGTGCAGCCCTTTGACTGAATTCAAACTTCACAGAACAAATCCCCATAAAAGGAGTTGTTCTGTGAAGTTTGGATTCAAAGGGCCACATGTGGCCTCAAGGCCACAGGTCCCCACCCCTGGTCTAGAATGCCTCCTTTTTCTCCATCCTGATCCTGAGATGTAGCTATGAGAATAAATGTGTACGAATTTGGGGGCAGGGAGGGTGTGGAAGGTGAGGGGACAGAGTTTGGAGGAGGATAATACTAGAGTTCCTGGAGCTTATTAAAGTCCATTTGGGAGGCACCTGGCTGGACAAATGTGATTGGGGAGCAGCCTGAGTTTCTTCCTTGGTTCAGGGACCCACTGAGCAGACGCTCCCTGGTGTTCTCAGCTACTTGTGGATTCTTGGCCATGGGAGTGTCAAGAGCTTGTTTTCCTGCAAGAGCTGAAACCCAAACTTTCTTTGGATTAAAAAATCAGACCCACATGGAGATGTTCACACATAAAGATGTGTGTATGCGTGCACACACACACACAATATAAACACCCAAGTATGTGCATTCATTGGTAAGCCACAAAGCAGTATAGAAAACATGAATTAATTATCATTATTATTAGACACATGCCCAGACATGCTCCCAATTAAAATCTATTGAATTTGATTGAATAAGCATTTTAGAAATACTTGTGTGTAAGGCTTTGTGCTTGCTGGCAGTACAGAGACGCAAAATGACACAGTCTCTTACCTCAGAGAAGCTTAGAGTCTATCAATGTGGACAGAGCATGCACACAAGTGAATACTAGGAAGAGTGTGATGGGAAAAGAAAAGATCTAGAAAAAATGTCCTGAGAAAAATCTAAAAGAATTCACTTTCAATTGAAAAGATGAGGGAAGGCTTCATGGAAGAAGTGGCACCCAAGCAGAAGTCTAGAGGAAAGAAATTGTTTTAATAAGCCAAAGAGATTATTACTTGACCATTCTAGACTTTTGCTCCCTGATCTGTATAATGGGAGTCATAATTCTTACATTATAATGACCTCCCAGAATTGTTGTGAGGAAGGAACTCTGTGTAAACTTTAAGTGCTATATAAATACGAGCTATTAGTATTCAAAAGATTTGTGATTCCATCAGTGTGGCTGCTCCCTCCATCAAGGAAGACTGCAAGGCCTCCATGACCTAGTAGATGGACTTTATGAATTGCAATTGCCAAAAAAAAAAATCATCTTCTGGTGGCCAACTTGAGGATGACATTGAGATGGCCTGCACAAATATATGAAGGAGGCAGACGGCAGGTCAGTTTCAAGGAACAGCTAGTAGTTCAGTTTTCTAGGAATGTAGAGTACCCAAAGGGAAGTAGAGGAAAAGAAAAGTATGGAAAGTCAAGTAGGAATTAGGTTATGGAGGGGCTTAAGTGCTGGACTAAGAATTTCATATTTTTATCCTGTAGGTAACAGGGAGTCACCAAATATTTTTGAGCAAGATAGTGACATAAAATCACAGAATCTTAGAGTTGGAATGAACCTCAGAAGATATCTAGTTTAACCTATACCCAAACAAGGATCTTCTCTACAACACACTCATTAATCTCATCCTACCTTTTCTTAAAGACTGCAAGTGAAAAGGAACCCCCAACCTTCTAAGTCATCCTATTCCACTTTGGGATAGTTCTAAATGTAAAGAAGTCTTTGCTGACATTTCCAACCTCCACTGCTCCTTGTTTTGGCCCTGTGGGCCAAGCACAAGTGTAATCTCTCTTTTGTAGGAAAGTACTTCCAATTCTTAAAGACAGCTTCCTTGTTTCTCCTAATTCTCTTCTCCAGGCTAAACAAGCCCAGCTCCTTCAACTGATCCTTGTATACATAGCATGATCTCAAGATCCTTTAATATCCTACTTGCGCTACTATGGACATTCTCTGCCTTGTCAATGTCCTTCCTATAATGTGTTCTCAGTGTCGCCAAATGGAGCTAAAGTCACACAACTGAGCTGACTGGATCCATTGTTTATATGACATCTACCCTCAATTGAGGCAATACATTTACTCCTTCCTAATGAATTCTCTATCTGACTCCCCAAAAAGACACCATTAGACAGGTGCTCCCTTGTGAGAGGCATCAAGATATAGTGGATAAAGCAAGGAGATTGGAGTCAGGAGGAGCTAAATTCAAATCCCAACTCAGAGATTTGACCATGGACAAGTCACTTAACTTCTCTTAGGCATAGTTCTCTCATCTATAAAATGAACAGGTTGCACTCAATGGCCTGTAAAGCTCTTTTCCAGCTCTAAATCTATGATCCTATGAAAGTGCAAGAGACTTCAGAGTCAGAGCCCTGGGTTCCAAAACAAATTCTAACACATTTAACAAGCTAGTCAACCTTCAGCAATTCACTTCATCCCTCTAGGCCTCAGGCTCCACATCTATAAAATAGGGGTAATACTCTCACTACCTACATCATAGGTCGCTAACTTTTTGAAAACCTTAAAGCACTCTATAAATGTGCACTATTATCATGTACACATGCACATGTTCATTGCTGAGCCTTAGCTGGTCCAGCAAAGTGGAAATAGAAACCTGAGCAAAATTGAAGCCAACCTGCCCTTCCCAATTTCCAGTAGCCCTGGGTTCTGGGCAGTCCTCAGCTACCTGGGTGGAGAGGCTCCCCCCAGATGGAAATGACTATGAGCCATATGGGCCAATGCCAGAAGTCTAAGAGTACCATTCCATGACTCTACTAATGTTCATAGCCCAGTGCCTGATGGCAGCTCCAGTCCTCTGTCCCATGCTTCCCCCTAATGGACTACATGTGAATCACAGCAGTGAAAGAACTTTCAGACCCAAAATCAGGGGCAGTTCAACCAACTCCCTTTGTTGGATGTGGAGGAAAGGAACTGGGGACACATGCCCCTGGGGAAAGGGCACCTTTCTGACCATAAGCCCAACTCAACATTTTAAGGCCAACTCAAGACCATTGTCAAGTCATTATCTTTTATTTTTCCTATCCTTAAGACCCCTAACACTTATTCTTCATCTGGGTGGTGATCACTACCCCTCAGTTCTTTCCCAAGCCATCACTACAGTGACCACACTCGCCTCATACTCTCCTTTCCCTCTCTCCACCCCTTGGTGAGTTCCTCTACACTTGCATTCCTTGCCCCCTTGTATTGCTATTCATGCCTTGCCAGGTGGCAACCTTGTATTACTCCCACCATCACCTGCCTTTGCTCCTATATATCATAAAACTGTGCTAGGTCCACTGCAAATTTATGTTACATAATCTCAACTCGACCTCATTGCAGCAAGCCAGTCCTTTAACATTTCCCTAATGGAGTCACTATCCCACTCACTACAGCGACTATCGCAAACCTTTCACCCCTCTTCGGCCTCACACAACACTCCCCTCCCCAAAACTCTCAGCTGAGGACCTCGCCTCATACTTCACAAAAATAAAATAAAATCGAAGCCATTCACCAAGATCTTTCTCCACATCTCCCATCACTCAAATGTCTTGCCCCACTATCTCTTCCTTCAACCATCTCACATGACCAGGTGGCCCTTTCTCCTTGACAAGGCAAAACTTCAATGGACACCCTTTCCTATTCCATCCTGTCTTCTCCAGCAGATCGCCCCCACTCACACAGATCTCCAGTCCATGCCTACTGCTACTTCCCTGTTGTCTAGAAACCCATCTCTTCCCCCAACCTTAAAAAGCCCTCATTTGAACTATTCTGACTCTTTTACAGCTAACCTTGAAAATATCTGTCATTTGGTGATTCCACTTCTCTCCTTTCACTCCCTTCTAACCCTTCTGCAGCATGATTTCCAGCTTCATTATTAAACTGAAACTGCTTTCTCAAGTGACCAGTGATCTCTTAATTGAAAATCTAACAGCCTTTTCTTTTTCCATGATTCTCTGCAGTCATCATATTCATCATTTCTTACAGCGTGGCAATATTCCATTACCTTCATGTACCACAATTTGTTTAGTCATTCCTTAATCACTGCACATCTATCCTGCTTCCAGTTATTTGCTACTACATATATGGGAACGGACTTTTCTCAATAATCAACCTTGACTTCTCTGCAACTTTTGAAACTGTCATTCACACTCTTCTAGCTCTCTCCTCTCTAGGTTTTCATAACACTGCTCGCTTCTGGTTCTATCTAAGTGAATGATCCAGTTGCTGGTCTTTGACTGGATTATACCAAAGGCTTTACGAAACCCTCTTCACTTTTCCCTCTTTTCAGTCTTACTCAGTGATCTCTCAGTTCTTATGGGTTCAATTATCATGTATCTATAGATGACTTGCAGATGTATATATCCAACCCTAGTCGCTCTCCTGAGCTACAGTTCCATATCCAACTCTTTGTGACCTCATTTTGGGGTTCTTCTGGCAAAGATACTGGAATGGTTTGCCATTTCCTTCTCCAGCTCATTTTTACAAATGAGGAACTAAGGCAAATAGGATTAAATGACTTGCCCAGGGTCACACAGCCACTAAATGTCTAAGCTGAATCTGAACTCACGAAGATGTCTTCCTGATTCCAAGCCCAGTGCTCTACCCACTGTGCCACCTAGCTGCCCTAGTTCCAAATCACCAATTACCAAATGAGACATCTGGAACTAAATGCCATAGACACCTCAAACAACATATACAAAATGACTCTTATCTTCCCCCGCCCCCAAACCCAACTCTCTTCAGGCTCCCTACAACGGTCAAGGGTGCCACCATTCTCCTCAACTCTTCACTTGCACTCACCCCACATACCCATTCTATTGACAAATCTTGTCATTTCTACATTCACATCTCTTACATATATCTCCTCTTTCCAGTTATAAAGGCTCCACCCTACTACAGGCCCTCAACACTTCTTGTCTGCACTACTGAAAAAGTCTGCTGGTTGGTCTCCCTCCTCATCTCTCCCCACTCTATCCTCCACTCTGCTGCCAAAATGATCTTAAGTATAAATCTACCATATCAACTTACTCACTCAATAAATTCTAATGGCTTCCTATTACCTGCAGGATCAAAAACAAAATCCTGTTTGGCTTTTAAAGTCCTTCACAACCTGCACACATACACGTGCACGCATGCATACACACACACACACACACACACACACACACTCCCATCTCCAATTCTATACCTTTTCATTGGCTGTCCCTTATGCCTAAAATTCTGTCCTTCCTTACCTCTGCCTCCAATCTTGAAGACTTAGCTCCACCTTCCACAAGAAGCCTTTCCTTGTTTCATCCACCTTCCCCCTCCTCCACTGCTACTGGCCTTCCCTCTGAGATGATGTCATCTATCTTTTATACACATAGTAATTCACATGTGTTCCTTCCCATTATAATCTGAGACCTTTAAGGTCAGCGACAGGGCTATTTCAATTCTTTATATCCTTAGTGCTTAGCAGAGCCCGGAATATTGCAGATGCTTAATAAATGCTTTTTGACTGAGCTGACTCACCACTAAATCCAAAAGATCTTCAGATGAACGGCTGTAGAGCCATTCCTTCCCTCTCTTGTACTTGGAAAATTATAACTGAATTTAAAGACTTTACATGTGTTCCTATTATAAAGCTTATCTTCTTAGATTCAGCCCATCATGACTTAGGTACTGTTACTCAGTTTTAGCTAGCCTTCTCATCTTTGTACTACCTGCAGATCTAATAAGCATTCTTTCCAAGCCTTTGTTCAAGTCACTAAAAATGCCATTAAAACTGTATAAAAACCTTACTCCGTATTCCCAAATACATTCTAAATGAAGTGACCTTAAGAGCAAAGATCATAATTATTTTTAAAAATTACAAGAGAAACAAATCATACCTCTCACAGCTATGGACAGATTGTATTCTTAACCAAACATGGAACAGAGACAATTACAAAAGATAATTTTGATTACATGCAACTGAAAATATTCTATACAAAATTAATGGAGCTATGACAAGTAGTAGTAGAATATTTTAAGATTTTTTCAACATATTGATCAGTTTGCTGATTTTTTTTCTTTTCCTTTTGTCTTTAAAAAATATTTCTTATATGAGATAGCTTTCTGGGAGAAAGGGGAAGGATATTAGGGAACACTATGGTGACTTAAAAAAACAAGTAACTTCTATAAAATCTCATTTTTAGAAAATTGCACAAAGCCAAGCCTTAGGTCATGCCACTAGCAACCTCTTTCCAAGCTGACTTCAAATCCTCTGGGTCCAGCCAACCTACTGGTTCTAAATCCACCTAACTACAATACTGTACTATTCTAGTCCCTTCCCTTGTCTCACTTTCCATCTCCTCCCTCACAAAGACCAAGCAAGGAAATAAAAAAGATGTTTCTATTACCTCAAAAATCAGAATTATTCAGTCTGACCCAGAGGACACTCCAAATATTCACAAATAATTTACAGCAGGACAAAAACTATTTTATTAGTGTGGCAATGGAGTTCCATAAGATTGAAGGAAAAAAGCATACTTACACATACTTAGTACTTAGCCTGGACAAGCTACCAGTTGTTAGCACTTTCCCCTAAGATCTCACATAACACTTTACCACCTCTCTAAATAAATATTAGTAAATACATATATTTGTTAACAGTTGTAAAGCTTGTAGTTCTAACAATAAGTTTTAATAGTTATAAAAGTTGTATAGTAGTTAAATCCTGAGTTTGAGTTCCTAGTATGATTAGTGATGTGATCTTAGGGAAATCAACCTCTTTGAATGTTTCCTTACCTATAAAAATGATGATTGTAATTCTCTCACAAGTCTGTTGTGAGAAAAATGCTTTATATCCCTTAGAACCCTGTGGAGAAGAAGTATTAACAGAACAATTGCTTTCACATGGTCCCTTTACCACAATCATAGTGAGCCTTTATCTCTTTTGGCTTTGACAGGATTAGATAAAGAGGAGTGAGCAGTGGTTACTCTTCATTTGTTTTGAACAAGTACAGTTTAATGAAAGTGTTCCTGCTTCCTCAAGAGCTTCAGAGGCTCTAAGCCATTGTCTGCGTTACAATAAGGTGGAGAGAACCCAGCTTTGCATAGGGTGGTCTTGTTGGTGAGAAAAAGGCTAAGAAGCCAGTTATTTTGAAGAACCCAAGAAACAAAGCCATCAATTTGAGTTGATGGTCCCAATGGGTCTAAGCACTGCCTCCCCAATTCTATCAGGTATAGAAAACACCAACCTGCACACTTAAGATTTTTTGTCCTGAAGTTTATTATAAACCAAGTTCAAAGGCAGTAAAACAACTATTTACAACTTTCCAGGTGGCAAACAAGGAAAGAACATCTGAGGAAGTTGTACAGGATCTTAGGGTCTTGGTGGACGCATCCCTGGAGGTGGAGGACCTGTGAAGGAAAGAAAGGATGAAAAGAGTATCTAACGGGCTAGTGTGCACAAGGTACTGGAATTCTGGCCCAGAGCTAAGGGCATGATCACCATGCCACAGCTAAGAGGCAGCATAATTTAGTAAGAAGAACACTAGACTATGACTCAAGAGACCTCAGTTTCTAGTGGTGATGCCACTATCATATTGTATGATCTTGGACAAGTCACTCCCCCCAACCCTTGGCATAAACTGTCCCCACCCTTAGGTTCCTCATTCATAAAAGGAAGGTGTTACACTAGTTGCCCTCCAAGGTCTATGCTGCAGTAGAGCATAAATGTTAGTATTAGAAGAGACAATAATTGAGAATGCCAATAAAAGATACTTGATGAAAAAAAGAGACAATAAAGATTACAGTAAGTCCTACCTCCTAGTTTCAAAGAGAAAGAAACTAAGATTAGCTCTAATATTCTGATTATATGGTCAGGAAACGGGCCTCCGTGAGACCCTGAGTCTCCTTCACATCCAGATTAAAATGCAACTGGGAAATGTTTAACAAAATGAACAAAAATGCAATACAACATGATGCTAATTTGTGGTTTTTCTAAGTTAATATGTGGCCAGCAGGGATTCATTTACATTTGTTTTTGACACCACTCATCTCAACAACACATGAAATTGTTTGTGTGTGTGAAATTCAAATTTCCATCTGCTAAGCACAGAAACCAAGGCTCTGGACATTTTGAGCAGCATACCAGGCCATAAAAAGCAGCAGCAACACAATCCACACAGGCCACACACATCACATTTAACACCAGAAGGACCAGAATTTAAGAATACATCAGTTTGTTAACTGATGCAGTGCATTTTTTATCCATAAGGCAAAGAAAATAAAGATAGAAGGATGAAAATTTTTATTTCAAAGTAAAATTGCAATATTGACACACCTGGTCCCACTAGTGTTAACACACAGAATCACACACTTTCCAGAGTAGGAAAGGCCATCTAGTCCAACCTGTACCTCAATAAGAACATCTCCTACAGTATCCTAGCCCTTCTACTAACTCACTGTGACCTCCCTGTGAGTCCTTTTAAGATGGGACACTACTACTTATACTAAAAGGCCTTACAGGATTATTCTAAGATCATAAAAGGTCAGATATACAGAGATAAAAAAGAACCTTAAGGGTCATCTATACAGCACCCTCATTTTACACACAAGGAAACAGAGAGCAAGCCAAAGTTAAACTTGTTCAAGGTCACAACAGGAGACAGCAGATCCGGCATTCAAACCCCCTTTTACTCTCAATCCCCTGCTACTTCTATAGCACAACCTGATGGATAGAAAAAGTGCTTTAAAAGACAAACAGTTCAGTGCAAATTGAAAGATCAGAATTCCAGAGCTGAAAATGACCTTAGATCATTACCAAAAATTCAGGAACTGATGGGTATCTTAGAACACTGAATATCAGAATTAGAATGGCACTTAGAAATTGCCTATAGCCCAACCTCTTCCTAAAGACAAGCCTCAACATCAGTATTCCAGAGCACTCACCTCTCATTCCTGGAGGAGGGGGTCTCATGCCAGGAGGGGGCATCCCCATTGGTGCTCCTCGACCAGGGGGCATCCCCATTGGAGGGCCCATGGGAGGTCTCATTCCAGGTGGGGGAGCCATCATGCCTACAACAGAGAAGTCCCAGAAAACTAGCTGAGTGTTTGTTTTGGGGAAAAAAAAAAAAAAACAAACCACAAAGAGCTGAAAGGTCCACCAACACTCCCTCCCCCAACCCAGCCATCCTTATAACCCTGGGATCTAAACTCAGGAACCACAGCTTCTTACAGCTCATCCCCTGCCTTGAAGTTGTATCCCTAGGTATGAGCCTTGACTACAACACACAGCTGGACCTCAGAGTAATCCTGCTGACTGAACCCAGTTCCTCATCAAGTTCAGACAAGGTCATGCTTCATCACTAATCCAGCTGAGGGGCTCTCCCTTCAAGTGGCACTGGTCCCAGAGGCTCTTTACCTGGAGGAGGTGCTCCTCGGCCCATTGGTGGGGGAGGTCCCCCTCGGCCTGGAGGGTATTGTGTTGGGGCCCCTGCAATGCTGGCTGTGGCCGCAGCAGCTGCAGCAGCAACAGTTCCTCTTCCCTGTGGAGTCATCACCTGGAAAGACATAGTAGGAACATCAGAGAGGATGTCAGTAAAAACTCATGAAATCCCAGAGCTAGAAAATACTTAGGAGATCTAACTCCCAACAAAGCTCCACCAAGAAATAGACACCTAGTCATCACTTAAGTATCTCCAATAACAGGGAGATCAATACCCACCTGAAAGAGTCCATTCCATTTTAGATAGTTATAAATGGCAGTTGTTTTTCTTTTCCACACAAAGTTTGCCTCCCCTCAACCTTCCACCCTGAGGCCAATAATCAAATCCTTCTTTCAAAACATGACAACCCTCAAATACTTGAATACAGTAATCAAGACCCCCCACTGAATTTGCCCATTCTCCAGGTTACACATGCCTGGTTCCTTCAACTAATCTTTCCTTAATGTGGTTTCCTCTCCCCAACTTAATTACCATCCCAAAAACAATGTGTCAATGTCCCTTCTAAATTCATTTTCGAATTCTAAATTCAAATACACCCATTTGGTTGCACATTTAACAGTGAGATTTAGCCATTGCTACCACAGCTTGGTGATGAGCTTCTAAGGAATTCAGACAAAAAACACTGGAGTACTGCACAGAGCACAGGCATTTTACTAAACCTAAGTCCTACCAAACAGTGGCAAACTGACTTCCTCTACAGTAGGTGCTGTTATCCTGAGTGCATGGTTCTTAGCAACGCAAAGGTCTATGGCCCACAGTCTTCATTAAAAGCACTCAGTTGTAGCAGAAGGTATGACAAAATAGAAAGCACAGGACAGTGAAAAAGAGAACAAACCTCAGTCACAGGACCTAGAGCTCATAGCTTGGCTCTACTACCTACTACTTCTGCTGCTTATGAAAGTGTGACCTTGGATAAATCACCTGAGGTCTCTTTAGGCCTCAAATTTCTTTATTTGTAAAATTAGAGTGTTGGACTAAACATTTAAGGTCCCATCCAACTCTAGATCTTTGACTGTCAAGAGTCTTGTAATCAGAATATATGAATTTATATCCTGGAGCTGACACTCTTAGTTTTATGACCCTGGGTAAGACACTTCAGCTCTTAGTTTGTTTCCTTACTTGTAGACTGGAAATAAGACCTACACTGCCCACCACACAAGGTAATTACGAGAAAACCACGTTTTCTATTTTGAAATGCTAAAGAAAGTTTCCCAGAATGTTATTATTTACGTATTATCTGTATTTCTTGCTGATTACAGAAGCTGTGGGGTGAATCAAGAAAAACACTGGACCTTTGAACAGCTCAAACATGTACTAGCTCCACTTCATCGCTTAATCAAATAGGGGCACCTAGGTGGCACAGTGAGGAGAGCACCGGCCCTGGAGTCAGGAGGCCCTGGATTCAAATCTGACCTCAGACACCTGACACACTTATTAGCTGTGTGACCTTGGGCAAGTCATTTAACCCCAATTGCTTTTCCTTCTCTCCCCTCCAAAAGAACAAACATCACTTAATCAAATAGGTAACAGTTCACAAAGTTCTTGTGAAGAAAATCCTTAGCAAATGTTATTTACTCTGCTAGAGGCTATGAAGAAAAGTGGCAAATTTTTAAAAACTATTGCGTGCATGTTCATTTAGAGCTTTCATAAAACATAATATTAAATCACAAATGATTAACAGGTTGAAAATCACATTTTCACTTGTTTCAAAAAAAGTAAATACAAATTGGTACAGCTCAGCAATTAGCTCCTTCCTAGGAAGAGCTTACAGCAAGTGGGAAAGCACAAACATCTAACCCATCCCAAACTGACATTATGAAGGTTTATACCTTTTCATAGGTTCTAATCAAGTCCTCAGAGGTTCAAGGTCACAATTACAATTCACAATAATTTTTTTTCCTTCACATCAATTTTTCTAAGAGCCCCCACAAGAAGCTTAGGAGCCACATGCAGCTTCAGGGCTGGTACAGCCTGATTAACTCAGCTCTTAGAGGTCTCCCAACATGTAATGCCCAGAGGCCTGTATGTCCCCAGGGCTCTGTTATCAATCTTCTTCTCTCTGGCATTACACTCACACTGACCTTATCAGCCCCCATGGATCCAATTACTATCCATAAGCAGATGACTAGCAAATCTACATATTCAGTCCTCTTTCCCCACCAGAATTGCAATCCTACATCACCAACTCGCAAAATACCTTCACCTGAATTTCTCAAAGGCATCTAAAATACAACATAACCAAAAAAGAACTCATCCCCATTCCCCCCCGCCCCCGCCAAAACTCTTGCCCCCAACTTCCATATTTGTCAAAGATACCACCGATCTTAAAGTCAGTGAAGTTTGTAACTCCAGTCATTTTTATTTCATCGATTTTCATGTCCCATGTCCAAATCAACTGCCAAGTCTTGGCAATTCTACCTTCAGGTCTCTCACATCCACCCTCTTCTCTCCACTTAAACAGTGCCCTAACCTAATTCAAACCCTCCATCACCTTTCACCTTGACTACTAAAGCAGCCTCTAGCCACTCCCTTCTCCAACATCTTCCACATAGCTGCCAAACTGATATTCCTAAAGAGCTCATCCTGCCACTACCCTTCTAAAGAACCTCTAGTAGCACATTCCCTCTTGAATCTAGGATAAAATACAAATTTAAACTTCTCTGAATGGCATTTAAAGTCCTTCATGTTCTGGCTCCAACCTATCTTTTCACAACGATTATGCTACTGCCCATCACAAATGCTATAGCCCAATCAAAATGACCTCCTTGCTGTTTCCCCCTCACACTATCTATCGCCTGCTTTTGTGCCTTTACAGAGGCTACTTTCCATCCTCATCTCCACACTGTAGTTGTTAGTACTCCCCGCCCCAAGATTACTTTGGATTTACTGCATGTATATAATACAGTCTTACATGCTACTTCTCCCCAATAGAGAGTAAGCTCCTTGAAGGCAAGGTCAGTCTTATTTTTGCCTTTGTATCCCCAGTGCCTGGCACATAGCAAGTGCTCAACAAATAAAGTGAACTACCTTTAGCACCGCTCCCACAACTACCCCCTCCTTCCATATAGAATTCCATGTTACTGTAGCTCCTCACCTGTTGGGATGGCCCTCCTACCCCTCGGACAGGCCCTGCTAGCCCTGCAGGAGCCTGGGGCATCGGGACACCGGCAGGTATGCCTCTCCCTGCTGCCCTGCCAATCCCAGGACCTCCTGCAGCTCCAGCAAGTGGCACTCGGGCAATACCAGTCTGAAAAAGGAAAAAAAAAGTAAGTTCCACAGCACAGGGACACAAAAGAGGTTACTTTTATGGAGCAAACTTGCTAACAAACTTCCAGATCTGCAGAGCATCCAAATATACAGACCAAGTTCCATATGCAACCACCACCCTGATCCCTTTAAACCACCAGGCCTGATCCTATGTTGAGAACATATATTTGATCACTTAACCAATTAAAGTCTCAGTTCTCTCATCTGGAAAGTGTACCAACTATCACACTGGGTTAAAGAAAGCTTTTTGTAAACTCTTAAGTGCTATACTTATTTGAATTGCTATTATTATCACCACCATCACTACTTACACATAACACAGCCTACTCACTTATACTAATTTCCACAAGGACCAAAGCAAAAATATTGGACCTGGAACCTAGTTATGGCTCTGTCTTAAAGATAAGCAACTTCTCTGTGTCTCGTTTCCTCCTTAGTTAAAATGAGACTCCCACAAGTTGGAAAAAGCCTCAGAGGCCATCAAGTGCAACACAACTCTAAGCTCCCTTCTATCTTTATGACTCTATGACTAATAACTCAGTATGTGGTTTGCTATCATGTATTTTAGGTCCAATCTACTGGCTGTCCTTGGGGTTTCGTGGCAAAGAATCCAATACTATCCCACTATGAAGTTGGTTGAGACCTGCATTTAAATCCTGGCTCTTCCACTTCACCAGCTGCAAACCGTGTGACCTTAGAGCAGGCCTGCACGACATACAGCTCATGTCCAAAGGACTTCAGGTGGCCCACAAACAATGTAGAGAATGTAAAAGAAAGTAAAGATGTAATGAGGGCTCTGTCCATTCCCCACCTGCCTTTCACTAATCACTACTGTGCCCACCCCGTAACTTGGCGGGTGGGTTGCCACTGCTCACTCTCTCCTATTTGTCACGTGACCCAAGGCAACCAACCATAGTCATCCTGTCTCTAGTCTGAGAGGAGCCAAGAGTCGTATCATTTCTGTTTTGGGTCGTTACTGGTGTTGAACAGGGACAAAGTAAGTAGAGCCAAGTAACTTTTTTTAACATTAATGTGATTTCTTGATAAAAATCTTAATAAGTATAATTGAGTCACTGAAATTTCCTTTTTTAAAATATGGTTTATCTGCAAAATAGCTTAATCATTAATTATACCTTTACTTGGAAAGTGAGCCAATAATAACCTATCTGTGGCTGAAAGAAATTTAGCCTATTTTAATTTTGGTCCCTATCTACTGCCCAGTTGTGCAGGTCTGCCTTAGATAATCACGTCATCTCTCTGAGTTTCAGATGCATATAAATGTATAGAGATCATAATGTTTTTACCACCTACCTTTTTGGGCTGTTGTGACAAAAGAGCTTTTTTACTTTGTAAAATAACACAGAAATGAGGCACTGTTATTATCCCAGAAAGAGCACTTGACTCTCAGTACTCACACCAAGATGAGGGCTTCCCCATCACCTCAAGACCACCCTAAATTCCTGCCTTACGTCTTTGGGAGGTGGACCCTCCACGGTCATTGAGACTAGGTTCTCCCCACGTAGCAGCACAAGGCCCAGAACTCGCTTCTCTTCCCTTTCTGCTTGTTTTGAGTTCTTCGGCCTGAAGATGGGGAGAAGAAAAAGAAAAACCTTACTTTTATGGACAGGATGTTATTAAGTCACTGCCCATATTATATTTCCTTGTGATATACTCCCAGCATCCTCCCCAGCTTTCCATCCCCGCAACTTCAGATCTGTCATAAATAGTCATCTGCAGGAATTAAAACAAGAACCAGTCCATTTCCAGACATTTAACTGATATAGTAGGAAAAGGCGGAACAGACTTGGGAACAGAAGACCTAGATTCAAATCCCAGCTCTGCCACTGACTAGCTATAAAGCTTTGGGCAAGTCACTCCCCTTCTCTGAATCTTTCTTTAATCTAAAAATAAGAGGGTTGGACTAGATCATTTCTAATGTTTCTTCCATCTCTAAACCCTATAAAAACTAGCTCCTCTTGGAAATCTTCCTAAAATGAACCAGGATAATCCTCAGGTCCCAGGAGTGGCTGCTTCTCAGAATATCAAAGATAAAAAGGACCTCGGTGGTCATCTAATTTCTACTTGAAGACCTCCAATGACATGGAATTCACTACTTCTTTGCCCTTTCAGAGAGCTCTAATTGTTAGGAAATTTTCCTTTAGACAGCCAAAATCTTCCTCTCTGTACTCTGTTTCTAGACCTGTGCTCTGGGACTAAATGAAGTGAGTCTAATCCTAATTCCTCTTTCACAGGAATTTTAATTCTTCATTAGCTTCCAGTACAACCTCAGAGATGTGTTATACAGAAATACCCCCAAGAGACAAAGCAGAAAACTCTTGATAATAAAAGGGTTCAAGTTAGTGTGTACATTTATAGCAGGCTGAATGTGTAGTACAACAGCAGTTCAAAGCTTTTGGGAGTTGTAGTCCTACACGTAGTAGTTCTTTTTCTTTTTAAGCTTTCGACTATTACCTCTGCCCCTGGGAAAACACAAAAATTTGACCTGTGATTCGGGATGACAATTCAATCAATATATTCTGAGCATCTGTTATGTGTAACAGTGCCCTAGAATGGTGCCAAGACAGTAGTACACAGGCAGGGCAGACAGCAGTCCTATTCTAGCACATATGTCCCCAAGCCATAGCTATTTCCATATCCCATATGTGGTAAGGGGAACAAGGCAATCCCATAATAGCAAACTGCATATTGTAGCTATTTAAAAAATATATGTTGAATGAATAACCATACTGGTCCAAATACAGGAAGCACCTTTCCTCCAAACCTTGCTTGTAAAAAAATACATGAATGTAGTCTATGATTAATGTTAGGCTTTTTTCAGTATGAACTTAATTTTTTTTCCTTTCAGAGAGATCTTCTCTTAGGAAGGCAGTCTATATGGAGATCAATTCAGTACCTAAAAAAGCTGCTTCCTATTTTCACCTGTATCTTCAGCTAGTGCCCTCCTTCATGCCAATCTGTCCCATAAACCCCAAGACACTGACAGTATCCCTCAGTCAACTTGAATAGCTCTGCAGCTGACCCTGTGCTAACATGCTCACTCCTACCTTCCTAATCTAAGTGATAATACCACTATAATGTTCCTATCTATCTGGGTAACTTGCCTTACTCCTCTGTAATTTATTTCTCTTCTAGGGAGAAAGAACAACTGCAGACTACTCCTATTAGCTGCCAGATCAATAAGCTCCTGCTGGCATTTAGTACCCCACTCACTCTGGACCTAAGTCCTCATCCTGGATTCTCTCCACTCAAGCCAGACACACACAAAAAAACACAGACCTAAAAGAAACAAAAGGTCATTAATAAACTGACTGAAGGAAGGAAAATTGGAGCTCTGCTCTTGGAAGCAAGAGACCTGGGTTCTAGTCATTCCCACCCCAACAGCTACCATTTAACAAATTAATGGCCATATGTAAGGCATTTATCCTCTCTGGGCTGCCTGACCTGTAAAATGGAAATAACTTAGATGTCTGGGGGTAGGTGGCACTTAAACCAGATCATCTTGAGGTCCTTCTAGCTTTAAGCCACAAGATTCTTACTGGAAAATTGACAGTTAATAACTTGAAAACACGAGAGGCGGCATTCAGCCACTTATCTTACTGCTTCTTTGTTGGCAGGTGACAAATCAAAGAAGGAAGCCTAGTATAATGGGAAAAACACTGGATGCAGGGGTCATAGGACTGAGGCTGGACTATCTGTTCTGCGACTACTCTACGACTTTGGGCGAGTCACTTGGCACCTTTGGATTGCAGCTGCCTCTTCTATAAAATCAAGGGTCACACTAAATGATCCTGAAAGTCTCTTCCAACTCTGATTCTAGATCACTAGCCCCAAACACCAACCCAAGCGGTGAAGCCAGGCACTTACCCTGAAGAGGGTCAGGGGCTCCTGAAAGCTGCTTCAGAGCAGGCTGTATTGGGTGGGGGTGCCGTTTAGGCTGCAGCCTTACAGAGAGGCAATGAGGACAGAAAAGCAAGTTCTCCCCCTTAAAAACCTGTGGGGAGAACACGAGAGCCCTTTACCCCAAGGGGGCAAACAAGGAAAAGCAGAAACACAGCTCTCAGGCCAAGGGGTTCCAAGCACAGCTGAACTCCTGGGGAAGGCAGCATTCAGAGGACACTGGGCAATCTATCTCAGCTGGCTTTTCTTCCAAAAAAAGGACACAACCACACAGACACAAGAAGCACAGCCAGGCCACAGCCAGACAGGGGACAGCTAAACTACACCGCCTGCCACTTGGGTCCCTCCCCCCAATATTCTGCTGGGTAGACCAGGCTGCTCTCCTCCCACCAGGGCCCCTCCTCACTTGATCTTCCTGAACTCATCACAGTCACACAGGATCAGGTTCATGTGCTTGTCAAAGGCCTTGAAGGTGCCGATGAAGATGCGGCCATCCTGCAGGATGCACCTCATCCTGTAGTCGATGTGCTGCAGCATCTTGCTGCTCTTGCCCACCGTCTGTGGGAAGCAAAAACAAAGGGGCTAAGACACTAAAATCTGAATCTCTCCTTGACTCTACTTCTCTCTCAGTTCCACTCCTGGGGGAAGCCTAGCATAAAGGGAAGCAAACAGGGCTTGGAGGCAGGAGACCTAGGTTCTAGTCTTGACCTTGGATAAATCACTTCCTCACTCCATACCTCAGCTTCCTCCTCAGTAAAATGGTTCATATGAAATTAGCTTTAATACTCTTTCTAGTTCTTGCGTTCTTTATTCTAAGAATCCCCAAGATAACATTCTAATTCCTGGAACAGCCTTCTTTCACCTCCACTTTTTAACACTGGATTTCTTCATTCTCATTCCCTCCAGATCAAAAATACAGAACTCACTGCTTGTTTTCATACATAATCCAGTTATCCCATCTGACCTTCCTAAAAGTATGAAGAGATAAAAAGTGCAGATATTTACCCCCATTTTACAGAAAAGGAAACTGAGGCTCAGCTGAAGAGGGTAAGAGTAACACAAGGTAACATAGGGAGTTGGTGATGAAACAAGGACTTAAACCCAAATCATCTGATTTAAAATCCCAGTCTCTCTGCTACTAGAGGGATACATGAGTGGTAACATTCTGCACACTAATTGGTAGATGGTGCCCACTCAACAAATATTATTTTAAATGAATAAGAGAGAAGATAGGATGGATCTAACAGAACGTACATTAGACTGGGAAAGCTGGATTCCAACAGTGTTGTGGAAAGAGTACTGATCTAGAGTCAGGAGATCTGGGTTCAAGTTCTGAAGCAGGTCTCACTATCTATATTCGACCTTAGGGTTGAGTTAGTGAGGCCAAGAAGCTAAGGGGCAGTAGGTCCAAAATCGGGGGCCAGGAGGTTTCTCTTGTGTAAAATGACGGAGATGGGGTAGATGGTAAAAAGGTTTAATTTTTACAAAGCCCATTCCTCACACTCCCCGCCCTTAACCCTCAGGCTCCCTTGGCTCTAACTCCTCTCCCAACCCATTCCCTTCCAGACCCTGCCTAGTCCTCCACCCTTCAGACGGCTATCCCCTCAATCCAACTCTGATCTCCACTCCTCTCTGCCAACTTCCCCACCCCCACTCCCCCACCCCACCCATGAATCCTAAACGTCCCCACCTTTACCTTTAACCTTTCCCCAGGTTCCTGGGCTTCCCACCGCAACCCTTCGGTCTCCTAGTACTTCCCTCTACCCCCACCCCCATCTCTCCCAAGGCCCCGATCCTCGCCCTGCCCCCACTTCACTCTCAATGCCAACCACAAATGGCACTCAGAACCTTGACCCACACTCACAGCCGCCCTCATGACACCGGCCTTCCTTCTGAACCCCCTCCTCAAAAATCCGCCCCCCCCAAGAACCCCAGCCTCGAGAGCCCTCCTCTCCCCCTCCTCAGAATCCCGCCCCCCGCCCCAGCGACTTCCCCTTCCCCCCTCAGAATCCGGGCCCTATGGTAGCCTCCCTTCCCCTCCTCAGAATCCCGGCTCCCACTCCATATCGACTTCCCCTCCCCCTCAGAACCCCAGCCCTACGCAAGCCTCCCTCCCCCTCCTCGGAAGCACAGACCCCAGCGCCCTCCCCTTCCCCTCCTCAGAATCCCGGCTCCCACTCCATATCGACTTCCCCTCCCCCTCAGAACCCCAGCCCTACGCAAGCCTCCCTCCCCCTCCTCAGAAGCCCAGCCTCGTGAGTCGTCCCCTCCCCCCCTCAGAAGGCAAGCCTCGCGCTCCCTCCCCTCCCCCTCTCCGGCCTTTCGCGCCCTCCTGCCCCCTCCTCCCCAAACCTGGGCCCCAGCCCCCCGACTCGGCGGTGGGCCCTGGTTGTGCCCTCCACTCGGGACCATTCCCAGGACCACCCCAGACGGCTGCCGGACCCTTCCTCACCATGGTGGCGGCTGGGATGTCTCGGATTCGCCTCGGATTCGCCTCAGCCGAGGCCTACAAACCGACGAGAACTCTAGTTCCCGCGCCCGCGGCCGGAAATGAGCCCTTGCCAAAACGGTCCGGCTAGGGGAACTTCCGGTTCTGGCTCCCGGCATATGGGTTCCTAGTTCTTCACGTTCCACCCCTATAGTTCTGTCAGGCATATTCGTTATAACAACTCTCATTAGTAAAGCGTCTTACCGTTTATGAAGCGCCTTCAACAACCCTGTGACTGAGGGAGCGCCAATATTATTATAGCCACTTTACAGAATTAGAAACTGAGGCTTAGATAGGTGACTTGCCCAGAGTCACATAACTAGTAACCCCGAGTTATTCTCATCATTATCATCGACTGACATTTACATAGTGCTTTAAAGTTTGCAACCTGCCTTACAAATATTTCATTTTTATACTCACAACTCTTGGAGGTAGCGCTTTATTATCCTCTTTTACAGTTGAGGAAACTGAGTCACAGAGAAGTTGAGAGACTTTCCCAGGGTTACACAACTAGAAAGAAAGCTGGTAAGATAATGAGTCAGAAATAGAACTCTGGTCATTCTGAGTCTAGGTCCAGCGCTCTATGCACGGTGCCGCCTGGCTGCCCAGGCTGGTCCTCCGTCCACATATGCAGATCAAACTTCACCGCGACCTCCACCACCCCACCTTCTCTCAGAATGCATGGTGATAAAAGGTCCAGGGCCCTGAACCCAAGATCCCTGGGAACAGAAACAACTCCCCAGACCCACAGTCTTGCTTCCAGTCTCCACAACCAACACACTATGGAAAAGGGGCCAGACCTGCCCACTACAGAGGACAAAAACCAGCCCAGCTGAAGTAGGGACCCTGAGGGAGAGATGGAAGGCAACATGTTCAGAACAAGTCAAAGCACCCTCTCCAACCCAACTACCACCTAAGACCCCAGTGAGTACAACTCTGGACTCTGAGACCCAGAGGCTTAGGATTGACAGCTTCCCCCCTACCCCACCCAGCCCACTGGTCTGGATGCCAGTCCAGCCCCCCAAAGCCATCACCCCAAGAAGCAAACTTTCTGGAGCTTCCAATGGGCTGGCCATGTTCAAATGCCAAAATTATGTTTACCTAAAAGACTATCTTTGCTGCATTTATTTATTTCCATTTAAAAATTTTTTTATTTAAAGTTTTGAGTTCCAAATTCTATCCCGCTCTCCCTGCCTCTCTTCCACTCCCTGCCCCCCAGACAGTAAGCAATCAGATATAGGTCATACATGTACAATTATGTAAAACGTTTCCGTATTAGTCATTTTGTACAAGGACAAAAAAAGTGAAAAATACCCTGCTTCAGTCTGTATTCAGTCTCCTCTTTCCTTTTCTTCTCCCCAGGTACGCAATACCCTTGAAGCCCTTCCCCTCACCTTCGCAGTATTTCCTAGGTAATGTTCCATAACCATTCTTCTTTTAACTCTCATTTACCATTTTTACCTCTCATTGGTGACCTGTTGAGGAGGAAGTTTAAAGTTTGCAACCTGCCTTACAAATATTTCATTTTATACTCACAACAACTCTTGGAGGTAGTGCTTTATTAACCTCTTTTACAGTTGAGGAAACGGAGTCACAGAGAAGTTGAGGAGGAAAACTGAATGGTAGAATCAGGATGTTTGAATTTAGAAGGGACTTTTAGAATGGAGAACATAGAAAGTCACAGCTGGAAAAGACTTCTTAGAAGGTAACTTGCTCCCTAGTAAGTGCCAGCACTGCTATATAGGAGCCCAAGTTTTCTCTTCTATTTATTTACTCATTATTTTCAACAACTATTTATTAAGAGCCTACTATGTGCACAGCCCTGGAAGGCTCTAGAAAAGACCTTTGAAGTCATCTAATGTAAAATAACTATAGATGAGAAAACCGAAGGTCCCAGATCACGTAGAGAGTTAGCTGCAGCAATGAGAGTAGATCCCAATAGTTACTGACCTCCTAACTCTAGAACCATGAAGTAGCTGTTAGGTCAGAGTTGATATAAAATGAGAGTTGGGGCCTATGATCTCTAAGGTCCCTTAGCTAACAGTCTTTTATTTTAAGTTGTATTTATTGCTATTAGATAGTAAGCTCTAGGACAAAATCTTCTCTTAATTATCCTTTTATCTCCCTCCATCACCTAAGACAAGCTTGGCAGAGGGTAGCTGCTTAACAAATGATTGTTAATTGAATTAGCAAGTGAATGGAAGTTGAATTAATGAATGAATATATGAATGAAAAAGTCAGAGTCTGGGATACCAATGAGACATTCATTCCCTGCTCTCTAGTGGCTCACACTCGAAAGGAGATTATACATATTGAAAGTGGTAGGTGGTTGTTCTTTGTGCTTGAAGAGGACCAAAATGACATCACTGTGTTGGGGTCACGGTACAGCGTGTCCGACTGTTACTGATCAGACCAACATGAGCTCGGAAGGCTCGACCACAAGTCAGGCACAAATAGTACATTTGAACATTTGAAATGGAGATGGCTCTGGATTTGTGCATCTCATGTTTCCTTTGTGCTACTGAGATTCTGCTTTGCTCATAGAGACAGTGCCTTCTTTGATGGAGGCACTTCATGCTGGGTAGTCCTGTACCAGCATCTCCCCTTTCCAAAACACTTGATACCAAAGTTCTTCAGAAAGACCTTGAGAGTGTCCTTGTACCTCTTCTTCTGACCTCCATGTAAGAGCTTGCCTTATGTGAGTTCTCCGTAAATAGTCTTTTAGGAGACATCCAAAAAAAAAGGAAAAGGACCTATTTGTACAAAAACATTTATAGCAGCTCTTTTTGTGGTGGCTTTTTAACACTGGATTTCTTCATCCTCCTTCCCTCCAGACCAAAAATACAGAACTCATTGCTTATGTAGTTTTGTCAAAGGTAAACTTCCACTGCCGTAATCTTGTCAAGAGCCAACAGAGTGATATGAATTGTTTGACTCCGTGCCTTAAAAATAAAGGTGCTTCAACTACAGCATAGCTTTCTTTTTTTCACAAAAGCTAGCTTTGAGCCTTTGTTTGACATCCCGGTTAATCAACGGCCTCCATCCAGTTTGAATTCCTCCTCTTCTCTCCTCACCGTCCCTTTGCTCACGTGGTTCCCCCCTTGAAACATCCTCTGACTTTGCCTTCTGATTACGTAAAGCCTTCTCACCCAGTACAAGTCCTACTGTCTACGTTAGGCCATCTCTATCGCTTTGAGCACCCTGGTTTCTGCCTCCTCCTTAAAGTGATGGAGACATGATTTGGACTTTCCAAGGTCATGCCAGCCCGATGCCACCTCTGATGAGGTCTTACCAAATTGAAAAAGAATCAAGAACGGACCAAATCTGTGGTCTAAGTGCCAGAAGAGCTGAGTTTCAAGATGATCATCATGACAGTGATTAATTTTTCAGCCACAGAAACTATTAAAAAACCTAAGATACAGATGAACCAATCTAGACAGTACCCATGCTAACTAAATTATGGATTAAATTATTGAAGTACAAAGTACTTTAAGGCTTACAAAGGGCTTTCCTCATAACCCTATAAAGTAGTTAGTGTAAGCACTATTCCCATTCTACAGATGAGGTCACTGAAGCTCAGAGAGGTTAAAAGAGCTAATGCATGGTCACACAGGGTCAGAGTCAGGATTCACACTCAGAATCCAGCCCTTTTCCATTTCATACTACACCAGGGATTCTTTACAACCAATCAATAAACAAGCACTTATGAAGCACCTACTATGTGCTGGGCCCTGGGAATAGAAAGAATGGAACAATTCCTGCTTGCAAGGGGCTCATGGGGGAGACAAGTGCATGGAAAATATATACCTCAGTCACAAATTAGTCAAATGACAGTTTTGGAGGGAGCCCACTAGCACTTAATAGCATTTATATAGTGCTTTAAGGTTTGCAAAACTCCTTACAAATATTTAGATCTTCACAACCCTGGGAGGTGAGTGCTATTATGATCCTCATTTTACGCATGAAGAAACTGAAGCAGACCCAGGGGTTAAATGACTTGCCCAGGGTCACACAACTAGGAAATGCCTAAATTCACATTTGAACTAAGATCTTTATGAGGCCAAGCCTGGTGACCTGGGCACTGTAGTGCCACCTCACTGCATTTGGGGGGACCAGGAAAGGCACCAAGCAGAAGATAGTACTTGAACTTTGTTTTAAAAGGACTTAACCACGATGTACCTCAGTTTCTTCATCTGTAAAATGGGGATCATTTTACCTGCCTCGTCCCTAGCACCTACCTCCCAGGCTGCTATGAAATATTTGTAAAGCATTTTGCACAACCTTAAAGTGCCACATAATTGCTTGCTACTTTTATTATTATTATCCTAAGTCCTCAAGTGTAGAGACAATAATAGGAAAAAACGCCTGCCTAGCCCCCTTGGCCTGCTGCTCCCTTGTGGAGAGCAGGCGACCAAGGCAGAGTCAGCAACACAGCAACCATGTGGCTGCTCAACATTCCGCTCACAGGTACACCAAGGGTTAGAAAGAACTTGCATAAAGAAGAGGACATTAATGTGGGAGATTTTGCCCAAGGACAGTTATACGATGGCTTTGATGAAGGTCCCATTTTGGATGAAAATAGAATAGTTGATGAGTTAGAAAATAAAATGAAAAAGGGTGGAGTTATTGTTGATTACCATGGCTGTGACTTCTTTCCTGAACTCATATAGTTTTTGTGCTTCAAACAGATAATTCTGTATATTATACAAGATTTGAAAAGAGGGGATATAGTGTAAAGAAACTACAGGACAAGTTGTGGTATATGAATGTAATGGAATACCATTGTGCTAGAAGAAATGATGAGCAGACAGACTTCAGAAAAACCTGGAAAGACTTCTATGAACTGATGCTAAGTGAGGGGAGCAGAACCAGGAGAACATCATACACAGTTACAGCCACATAGTGCAATGACTAACTTTGATAGACTTGGCTCTTCCCAACAATGCAAGGTTCTAAGACAACTCCAAAAGGATCATGGCGGAAAATGCTATCCACACCCAGAGAATTACAGTCTGAATGCAGATCGAAACGTACTGTTTGCTCTGTTTTGTTTCTTCTTTCTCGTGGTTCATTCCATTGGTTATAATTGTTCTTTACAACATGACTAATGTGAAAATAGGTTTAATATGAATGTATATGTAGAACCTGTATCAGATTGCATGCTGTCTTGGGAAGGGGGGAGGTGAGGGAGAGGGAGAAAATTTAAAACTCAAAAGTTTGTGGAACTGAATGTTGTAAACTAAAAATAAATAAATTTAAGAAAAAAAAAACTATGGGACAATATTCAGTGTGAAACTTATGAAGAAGCTATGGCCTCCTACAACCATGAAATAGTACACCAGCTGCCCAGCAACGTACCAGAAGCACTAGAGAAAAATTTAAGTCAGATAATGAAATGGAATGAACAGTGGATAGAAGATAATAATTGAACCTTAAGGGCAAAGCATGGACTTTCAAAGTTTTCCACATGATGGTTAAACATTTTCTTGATGACGTGTCCTTCCTCATGCAGTAAAAATTAAAACATGCACCAAATTTTACTATCCAGGATTATGTTGTAGAAGTAACAGGTGCACAATAATATATAAAGTTGAGTTGTGACTAAATTTTATTTTTCTCCGTGAGAAAACTGAAAACCCCCAAATACAATGAATAAGATGATAAGGACTTTTAGAGGGGCAGCTAGATGGTGCAGTGAGTAGGGCACTGGCCCTGGAGTCAGGAAGACCTGAGTTTAAATCCAGCCTCAGACATTTGACATACTTACTAGCTCTGTAACCTTGGACAAGTCACTTAACCCCAATTGCCCTGCCTTTCCCCCACAAAAACAAATAAAAAAAAAAGATGATGAGGACTTTTAAAGTTTAAGAATATTCAGCATTCTCATTTATTTTTGTTAACTGCTAAAGAATAAGCAAATTTGAGAAAATAGGTGGAAATTTTTAATACTTGAAATGAGAAAGAAAATGAAGCCTAGGAAGAACTGCTGACTTACAAACAAAAGAGTCTGAGGATAAAGCTATAAAAAAATAATAGGAAAAACCAGGGAACTAAATCCATAGTTATCACAATGGAGGGAGGCATCTGAAGTCATCTAGATGACTAAAAAAGGAATAAAGATAACTCAGATGAAAGAACCATCTCCTCTAGGATAGCCCATGTAACAACCAGGGTAGTCTTAAGGTGTTTAAATTCTGCACTCCCTCCCAATGCTTCCAACAGGCACAGAAAATAGCCAACTTTACACTGCAGGTTTTTTTCCCCGAGAGTTTATTATGAATCAATTTAAAAGGAGCACACTTTATACAAAAAGCCCACAAAACTATATACAGCCTCAAGTCAGAGGCAGCATCACAGCAGCTGAGGAATCCTAAGGCCTTGGTGGGCGCATTCCTGGGGGAGGGGGACCTACAAGGGAAACAAAAGAGTCCCATGAGATAGACATAACAACTGACATTTCTAAAATGCTTTAAAGTTTACAAATCACAACAGGTCTGGGAGGTACATAACAAAAGTAGTATTATAATCTCTTTTACACAGTGGAAGAAACTGAGGCTCAGAAAGGAAAAATTACTTGGTTCAGGATCAAATATCTAATCCTTCCTGGAAAACAAAACCCATGGCTATGAAGGAAAAGGAGATTCAGAGCTCAGTGGAGCAATGAACCCCACCCCCACAAGCAACAGCAAGAAAATTGGGTCTGACTAAAATCATTTCTAGGGAAGTATGGTGAACACATCTACGGCTTCAACTTTTATCTGTTGTGCAGTCCCATAAATATCAGAGGCCGAGCTCCCACGAAGAGAGCTCAGGCTGATAAGAACGCTAGCAACAAAATTACACTGACCACACGTGAACTGCAAAGGCAGCTGTGCCACTCACCTCTCATTCCAGGAGGAGGGGGTCTCATGCCAGGAGGGGGCATCCCCATTGGTGCCCCTCGACCAGGGGGCATCCCCATTGGGGGGCCCATGGGAGGTCTCATTCCAGGAGGAGGGGCCATCATGCCTGCAACAGAGAAGTTCCAGAGAACAATTCAGTGTTGTATGAAAATTGTAAGGAGTGGCATTAAAGGGGAAAATAAGAGCCAGGTAACAAGATGAGACAAAAGCTTTGCGAGGGGAGCCACAGTCTCCAGCTCCACCATCCACTTGGTGGCTATTCCTAGCTCAAAGATGACTCACACACAAAAGCCAGGGCTCCTTTCCTAGGAAAGCATGTGCCCTAAGCTCTTGGACAATCATGCAGGCTGGACTTCAGAGTAATCCTGCTGAATAATTCAAACTCTTCATCAGGTTCAGACAAGGTTATGTTTCATCACCAATCCAGCGGAGGCCTTAACTATCAACTAGTACAGCTTCTATCCAAGGAAGTCTTACCTGGAGGAGGTGTCCCTCGGCTCACAGGTGGAGGAGGAGTTCCTCGACCAGGGGGGTACTGTGTTGGAGCTCCTGCAATACTGGCTGTGGCAGCAACTGCAGCAGCAGCTACAGTCCCTCTCGCCTGAGGGGTCATCACCTAAGAGGGCACAGAGGGTGGTAACAGTAAAACACAAATAAAAATACAAGCATTTATTAAGTACCTACCACACAGAGCAAGGCTGTCCAATCTTAGGTTTTTATTGAAACAACAGACAATATATTTTGATTTGCCATTTTAGTGAGAGCTCTGTGTTAGCTCAGCTTCGATTACTAAAGCATTTATGTAAATTTCTACGTTGTAGGTGGGCCGCATAAATCACAGGCCACATGCACATTCTGGACAGCCCTGATATAGAGGGCACTGAAGGAGATACCAAGTCTAGAAAAGACATGACTCCTGCCTTCGTCAAGTTCAGTCTAATAGAGATTAAAATACCAATACAGATGGCTGGAATAACATATAATTTATACATTAGATGTGTATAAAACAAAGTGTTTGGAAACCCAAAGGAGAAGGATCTACACAACCCTTCCCCTCACAAATGGCAATAGACATATGTAAAAAAGATAACTGGGAATTTGCTATTAACAAATGAAGGAGGGCAAAAAACCAGGAAAACAAGAAAGGGAATAATGGGATAGCTGGTATGTCAGCAAAGTAAAGTAGACATTTATCATCATTTCACATTTCTCTAATGCTTTAAAAGCAATGTGAGATGAGATGGGAAAGGAAGGATGGAGCCAGATTGTGCAGGGTTCTGAACACTGGTCTAAAGAACAAGAAGCAACATGGCCAGAACCGTGCAATAAAAAGGCAGCCCTGGTGATGTGCTGGGGAGACTAGGGGCAGGCAAAACCACCCGGATGCTATTACCACACTCAAGTCAAGGGATAACAAGAGCCTGAACTAGAGAGTAGCAGTGAGAATGAAACAGAAGGAGAGGTATAAGAGACACTTCAGACATACAACAGCTAGTTAGACAGTGGGGGGAGGTGAAAGAAAGAGAATGATCAAAAATGACTGAAATTTCAAACCTACGCAACTGAGTAGTGCCAATAACATAAAAGTCAGATAAAACTGAAAAGGTTTTGCAAAAGCTAAATCAATTCAGTATGAATTAGAACATTTTAGTTGCGAGAAAAGCCTTTTAAACAAATTTCTCTGGAAAAAGTGTGATATGTAAGACATAATGGTGAACTGATACAAATGTATAAGAATAAGTCAAAATAATGATCAAAGAATAGGAACAGGCAATTCTTAAAAGATAGGAAAGTAATCAATAACCATATAAAAACAGCTCCAAATCACTAGCAACAAGCAAAGTGAATTAAAACAGCTCTTCTGAGAAGCCTTGTTCTCCTTTCTCTGAGCAGAGAACAGGCAGCCAGGCAGAGTCAGACCCCTTCAACCATAAGGTGGTAGGGTTGGAAAGACCACAACTTGCCTCCAGAACAAGGCTGACATACCTAATGTGGGTAACTTTACACAAGGACAGTTATATGATGGCTCTGATAAAGAATACCAATTGGATGAAGACAGAGTAGGTGATGAGTTAGAAAATAAAGGGAAAAAAAGTAGAGTTATTGTTAAATTACCAGGCTGTGATTTCTTCCCCCAACTATGGTTTCATATAGTTTGTGTACTCCAGACAATTCCATATTAAATACAAGACTTGAAAACGGGATACAATGTAAAGAAACTACAGGACAACATTCAATGTGAAATTTTCCAAATCTTTATGAAGGAGCCACGGCCTCTTACAGGAATGGAATAACACACTGGCTGACCAATAATGAACCAGAAGAACTACAGAGACCTGGAGATCAGATATTGAAATGGATTGAGGGGTGGGTAAAAGACAGCAACTGAATATGGAGGAAAAGCATGGGACTTTCAAGGCTTTCCACATGACAGTTATAGATTTTGTTGATTTTCCTTCCTCATTTAAAAGAAATTAAGACAATATACACCAACACATACCAAAATTTTGGTATATATTGTATACCAATGTACACAATGTGCATATGTACATATGAGAGATTAAATGCTTTATCCAACATCCGAAGTGTCTCATACCTCTCCTTCTGTTTCATTCTCACTGCTACCCTCTAGTTCCGGCTCTTGTTCTCTCTTGACTTGGAGGGTGGTAATAGCATCCTGGTGGTTTTGCCTGCCCCTAGTCTCCCAAGCACATTATCAGGGCTGACTTCTTATTGCATGGTTCTGGCCACGCTGCTTCTTGTTCTTTAAACTGGTGTTCAAAACCCTGCACAATCTGGCTCCATCCTTCCTTTCCCAACTTATCTCACATTGCCTTTAAAGCATAAATAACGTATGTATGCTTTAAATACATTTTAAATACATTATATGTATATGTAGCAAAGATTGTATATTAGAGGTAGGAGAAGGACAATCTATAAGGTTGAGTTACAGATTTTTTTTTTCTCAATGAGAAAATTGAAAATCCCCAAATACAAAGAACAAGGTATTAAGGACTTTTGAAGTTCAGGAAATACTTAGCATTCTCATTTACTTTGGCTAAATGTAAGAATAAGTAAAATTGGGAAAATGGTTAGAAATCTTTAAAATTTGACATGCAAAAGAAAATAAAGGCTAGGAGGAACAACTGACTTATAAATAAAAGGAAGAGTAAGGATAATGCTATAAACATCAAATTTCTATTGGTGATGAACTGCTGGTTTGTTTTTTAATACTGGAAGATAGCTCCAGATTTGAAAGTCACAAAGTAAATGGTGGGATCTTTGAGAAAATAGGAAGTTTTTTTTTTTTTCAGTACAAAGATTTACTGAACTCTTTTGCCCATAAAATTGGTGCTGATCTTCATATTGGTATTTGTCTCCACAGAACAGTAAGCTCATCATGTTTTCCAAACATAGAAGGTAAATAGCAAAGTTGACTGCACCCATGGAAACTGTAAATATTAATTTATTGGTTGATTAGTTTCAGTCTTTCTAAGTTTCATGAAAATTCATGTGATGTTTTGCTGCTTTAAAGGTGGTGGTAATTAGATAAAGTGTTAAAATATAGTGACTGTGTATTAAAAAAACAACTCTGAGGTTCCACCTCCCATCTATGAGATTGGCAACGGACCAAAAAAAGATGATGACAATTGTTGGAGAGGATGTGGAAGAACTGGGACAGAGGATTATTTACACTCCTCATTTCTTAAGCACTTATTGTGCACAATAAATCCTACAGCAGAAAGCAGGGGTAAGTGAGGAGAGGAGAGATATCACCAGGGCTTTGCTCTACTCAGAAAGTCTGGTTTGATACCTACAGCATTCCAAGGAAAAGGTCCAAATGCTCTCCTGAATACCTGGTTGTATTCCCCAGGAGTATACCCTGGGATTTAAGGCCTCGACACACCTGCCATTTATGGAGCACGTCCTTCAGGTGCTCCTCAATACCCATGCCCTGACTTTATTGCCCCTGACAAAATGAGCCCCTTGAGGGCAAGAACCATTTTGTTTTTGTCTTTGCATCTCCACAGCTCAACAGTGTCTGGCACACTGTAGGCATTTAATAAAAGCCAATTCATCAACTGATGGAAGATGTCACGGTCGCCCAGCTCCTCACCTGTTGGGAAGGCCCACCAACTCCTCGGACAGGTCCTGCTAAGCCTGCAGGAGCCTGGGGCATGGGAACACCAGCCGGCACACCTCTGCCTGCAGCCCTGCCGATCCCAGGGCCTCCTGCAGCTCCGGCTAACGGCACACGGGCGATGCCTGTCTGAAAAAGGAAAACATAAGAAGTCATTTATCGGGAAGCAAAGACTAAGTGTGACCACACTTTGTAGGCAGGCTGGCAACTAAGGCCCAATAGTTTGTGCAGAAGCACACAATGTCACCAGCCCCTCATAAACCACAAACACTACACTTCCCATGCCCACAGCCTGCTGTTGACATCCAAATATGCAACAACAACAAAAATATATCAAACAGATATACTGCGTGCAGTAATTTCCTAGTATGAAAAATACAGTTTTCTCCTATTTTGCTACAAAATTTCATTAAGACACCTTTATTCCTTTGGAAACCTGGGCTGGCATTAATGGATTCCGTCAAGATACGTAGATATATATACACATATATATGTGTATGTATACATAGTGTGTATGTTTATATGTATGTGTGTGTGTATAAATATATACACATATATAAAATATATATTTTTGCAAGTCCCAAAGAATTTTATGGTCAAATGAGGATGGGGAATATTGCCACGGGAACAGTACTATAAATGGGACCTGGATCAGACAGGTGTTCAGGGAGCTAATGCAGCCAGGGCTCAGGTATGAATTCTGTTCACACCGACAGTCCAATTCATATCTTGGATGACAGGTACAATGGAGCCAGATAACATTACTGTGGAATATGGTCATAAAGGTTTAATGATATTGTGGAATGAAAAATCACTTTGACTATGGTCATATACGTAGAAGCATGGGGGAGGCAGTGTTATGCCTGCGTAGTTACAGTGCTCTAAACACTTTACTGTGCTCTTAATACCTGGATAGAGTAATTGATGACCTATGGATATTAACGATCTACAAGCTTTTAAAAAAGAAATCCTAAAGTTGCAACCCCCATTTTTCTGGTATGTGGCTCAGAGGTTTTACAGACTTTTACCAATGGAAGGGCCCTCAAGGCAAAATAGCTTCTCAGCATTAGGAGAGTTCTCAGAAGCCACCTAGTTCAACCCATGTCTGAACAAATACCTTCTCTATGACACCATCACCAATAATAATAGCTAACATTCATACCAAGGAAAATTTAAGGTTTACAAAGTGTTAACTCATTTGATTCCTCACAACAATCCTGTAGCATAGATACTATTATTATCCTCATTTTACAGATAAGGAAACTGAGGCTGACTGAGGCTAAGTAACTTGCCTTGCACAGACAGCCTCATAGGTGAGTGTGAAGATCAAATGAGGGTGCAAGATTGTAATTTAGAACTGAAAAGGACTTTTACAGATCATCTAATCCAACCTCATTAGAACATAGCACATCAGAAAGAACTGGGAAGAACCTCAGAGCCTAGAGCATCAATGCTGGCAATCATTCCTAGGATCAGAGAAAGAAGAGCTGGAAGACCTTACAGATCATCTAGCTTAACAGCTTTAGAAACTGGATGTCATCTAATCAAAACAGAAATATTCTGTTACCTTGCCCTTTTCATATAGGAGGGAAGGACACCTATGAGGGGAATGGAAAGTTGTTCAAAGCAGCATTTAAATGACACTCACAAGTGTGAGGATGATCCTGGTACTCAAATTTCTTCCAAACTTTAATATTTATTATCTCAATGAACACAAAAATCTCTAGCTTGATCCTAATCCACTTGGTAACTCTAACTTTATCAGAATATTTAATTAAGGCCAGTCAAACTTAAGCGCTAGGTACCAGTACTATGGCTACTTTCTGGTTTCTAAACACCCAGCTGACTCTCACAAACACAAGGTCCTCTTAATTTTATAGGCTCCTAAGGTGAGTACCTCCAAACCCTGATGGGGGTTCCCCTCCCTGACCTTTCCCAATCCTTTTGCCTTACATCTTTAGGGGGTGGGCCTTCCACAGTCATAGAGACCAAATTCTCCCCACGAAGCAGCACCAGTCCCAGAACCCTCTTTTCCTCTCGTTCAGGTTGTTTTGCATTCTTTGGCCTGAAGAATAGAAACATGCATGTTAGTGAAAAAGGCTGTTGAATATGGCCTGCGCAATACAGGCAATTCTATGCTCCTAGGCTTCCTAGGATCCCTCAAAACCTTCACCTTGTCACTAAGCCCATAACTTACTCAAGGAGTCCTGGGATCCTTAACGTTGGAAGACTTAGAATCATAGAATGTTAAAGCTGGACGGGTCCTTAAAACATAGAACATAGCATGTCAGAACTGAAAGGAACCTTAGAACATGGAATGTTAAAACTGGAAGGGCCCTTAGAACACAAGATTTAAGTGCTGGAAGAGACCTTAGATATCATATTATCCCCTCATTTTACAGAAGAGGAAAATTTGGTCCTGAAAGAACCTAGTCTAAGGTCACACATCCAGTCTTCAGTAGATATAATTTAAAATCCAGCCTTGTGTAGAGTCATAACTTCACATAACAAGGATCTTAATAAACACTCAGACTGCACTCTGTACCTCTTTTAGCATGAATCACATTCTAAATACTGTATTATAGATGTCTGAATAACTGACATCCCACCTACTGAACTACAAACTGCTCAGGGACAGGATTCGAGTCTTATTCGTCATTATACTTGTTTAAGTTCAAAGCAGTGTCTTACACAGAGAACAGTTAAATTGAATGTAAAATCGGGTCCCCCTTTAAAATCCCTAATTATACTACAAAAAGCCTTCACCCCAAGATGATCTCATAGAATGACAGACCTCTGACAGAAAACCTCAGAGAATAATATATATTATTATGCAAGAGACTATTTCTGTTGACCTCACAGTACTGAGGCATCATAAATGTTTGCTAAGTTGAAGTAAATTTACCTCAAAGCATTTCAACTCATTAAATAAGCACAACTAATCATGTATATGGTAATTTTGCTGAATTGCATTTTTCCCTTTTCTTTTTATGCTCAATAACAAATGGGGAATGACTGTATTTCAAAATGAGCTTGAAAAAAAAATCAAAAAATGTATATCACAATTAAAGACACGAACGAATTTCATTAAATGTCACTGTTTGCTGGGAATAAAGACATGGAACTTAGAAACTGGGAGTTCAACAAACAATGAATAGGACGGGCCCCTTTCTAGATAACTAAGTATTCTCTCCAAAGCACGTATTGGTAATCACAGAACCAAAGAGGGCCTTAGTTAAAACACTGAAAAAAGAACATGGAAACTTTAGAGTTACTAGACCAAATTCTATGAGGGGAAAGACCATTAATGTTATGTTAGAAAGGTCTTTAAAGACCATCTAGTCCACCCTGCACAACCTGCGGCCAGCCCAAGGATTTCCAGCAGCCGGTGAAAAATGTAGAAGAAAACATCCCTTGTATGTAAAGGAAATCCTCCAGCATAACACAAGTCACCCATGGGCTATGAGTGTCCCAAGGGCTGCAGGTTGTGAAGGCCTGATTTACTCTAACCCCCTCATTTAATAGATGGGGAAACTTGGCCTAGACATAAATGTCTACGAAAAGTCACAGTTTCTACGAAAAGTCACAGTTTATACAGGACTAGGTGCTCAGGGCTATATGCCTATAGAAATCTAGGACTGATTTCCTAACTCTCTTGCACAGTACCTGGCATATTAAGAACTTAATAAATGCTTTATTTGATCTATCCCAAGATCAAAGGTCCCCCCACCATACCGTGCTTTCTTTTATCATTTTCAGGTGATATATGCTGGTATACATCTAAGCATACGTCATGTCTGGGCATAAATGTTTCCTTAAAATCCACTAAGATGGGGGTGGGGGGGTTGGAAGGGGACGGTGTTCAGGACTAAAACAGAGAAAAGCTGGTTAGAGTTCTATGAGTACGAGAAGCCTAGCTTACCTGCCCTCCAAACCCCCTTCCCCTCCTCACATCCCAAGCTTTCCAACCCAGCCCCCTCCTCACTTGATCTTCCTGAACTCATCACAGTCACACAGGATCAGGTTCATGTGCTTGTCGAAGGCCTTGAAGGTGCCGATGAAGATGCGGCCGTCCTGCAGGATGCACCTCATCCTGTAGTCGATGTGCTGCAGCATCTTGCTGCTCTTGCCCACCGTCTGTGGGAATTAAGAGGTTAAAGTATTGACTCTAGGCCCTGGAGTGGCTACTTACTGCCAGGTATTTTTTCTCCCCCCCCTTCCCTTTCCATCCACTCTCTCCCTCATCTACAGAGTCAAGATCCAGCAGTGCTCCTCCACCATCGAGGTCTTGATCCTTTCTTTTCCCAAACCTCCTAGCCTCCACCTTCCCCCATTATGACTGACACTCCACACCAAACACACTCTGGGCTCTTAATCCCTAGGAATAGGGTCGTGTCCTCTAATCCAATTCTACAATCCTGTTATCCTCCACTCCCCACCCCACACCTCAGACACTCCCCTGACTCAGGCCCTCAGGCTCAAGTTCTCTCCCAACTCCAGTCTGTCCTCCACTCCACTACCAAAGCCATCTTCCTAAAGGGCAGGTCTGACCACATCACTGCATGCCCCTCCCCCAATAAACTCCGGTGGTTCTTTGTTACCTCCAGGATCACATATAAAGCCCTGAGACTTTTAAAATTCTTCACGCCACCCGCACAACATACTCTTTGGTTCAAGGGACACCGGCTCCTTGCCGCTTCTCAACAAGACACCCTATTTCCCTACTCTAGGCATTTTCACTGGCCCTTCCTTCATGCCTGGAATTCATTCCCTCCTCATCTTTTTTTTTTTAATTTTCCTAGCTTTCTTCCTACCTTCTGCAATGTCTTTCCCGATGCCCCTTAATGCCAGTGCCTACCCTCATTTCCAATTTATCCTGTATACAGCTTGCATGCACATGGTTTTTCTTATCGTTTTCCCCATTACACTGTGAGCTCTTTGAGAACAGGGTCTGCCTTCTGCCTTTCTTTGTATTTCCGGCGTTTAGCGCCAGATCTAGCGCAGAATGAGTAATTAATAAATTTCTGTTGATTTGACTTCATTTCCCCCACCTCCAACACAAGAGAACCAGACAATCCCCTCCCCTCCCCCCACACACCCTGTGCAGCACCCTGACCTCTGACCTCTTTGGACGCTCGGCCCCGCCCTCTGCAGTGCTCTCCTTACGATCCCGGGCATCCCCGGCCCCAAACCCGGCCCTGTCCCCGACTTGTCCTGGCCTGTTCCCCAGCCTGGGCCTCGCTTTGCCAGAGGTCCCAACCAAACTCACCATGATGCCGGCTACGAAGTGCCCCGACTTGGAGAAAGGAGCCCGCTCCGGCGGCCGCAAACACGAGGAGCTCCAGAGGAAGGTATCCGCCCCCCAGCTTCCGGCTCTAACGGAAATTCGAAGAGGACGCATAGCCCTTGGAACGGGGAAGCCACGTGACTGAATGTGTCCCATCTGCCGCCATATTGGGTGAGGGCAGGCGCCCTTTCCCTGGGGGAGAAAGGTTTCTTGGGAACGTTGCAGAACTAGGGGCTTCCCGAAGGGGTGCCGCCCCTGTCCTACCTCTCCAGCAGGGGCCAGCCCCACAGGTCTACGAAGGACCGTATCTCAAACATTAGACTGAGGGCAAGAACTCTCTTTTTCCTTTTTTTTTTGTATCTCCAGCTCTTAGGACAATGCCTTACACATAGTAGGCACTTAATAAATGTTTAATGATTGGTTGATATTAATTTTGTAACAGTTGATCTACTGTGAAGATGCCAAAAATCTATATACAGGATAAATTGGAGATAATCTCAGAGGAACAGCACTAGAATTAAGGAGAATCAGGAAAGGTGTCCATTATTATTACTATTATCTTTCAAAGCGCTGCCAAAATAATCTTAAGGCACAGTCCTGATCTTGTCTCTTTCCTGACATCCAAACCTGAAATGTTTTCTTGTCACCTCTAACATAAAATAGAAACTCCTCAACTTGTCATTTAAGGCTCCCCTTAATCTGGGTTCCAGCCTTTAAAAAATATAGTCTATTTTTTTAAAAACCATTTTTAAAAAATATTTACTTTTAACATTTTAAAATTCTTAAGTTCTGAATACGGTCCCTCCCATCCTTCCCCCTCCCCAAAGGCAAGAAATGTAATAACAATTACACATGTGAAATCATGTGAAACATAGTTCAATATTAAGCTACTTTACAAAAAAAAGTTTAAAAATTATGCTTCAATCTGTACTCGGACTTCATCAGTTCTCCCTCTGGAGGTCAATAGCATTTTTTATCATAAGTCCTTCAGAATTGTTTTGGATCTTTGAGTTATAAGAGAATAACTGTCATTCACTGTCAAATATCATACAATATTGCTGTTACTGTGTATAATGTTCTCCTGGTTCTGCTCTTCACTTTGTATCAGTTCATGTAAATCTTCCCAGGTTTTTCTGAAAGCATCCGGCTCTTCATTTCTTCTAGCACAATAGTATTCCATCACAATCGTATAGCACAACTTAGTCATTCCCCAACTGATGGGCATCCACTCAATTTCCAACTCTTCACCACCACTAAAAGAGCTGCCATAAATATTTGTGTGTGTATGTATATGTGTGTATGTACATATGTGTGTATACATGTATGTCCTTTTCCTTTGTCTTTGAGCTCTTTGGGATACAAACTTAGTAGTGGTCTTGCTGGGCCAAAGGGTTTGCACAGTTTTATAGCTCTTTGAACATAGTTTCATTCCAACTTTTCTAATTTTCTTTCACTGTATTCCTCCTTCACACATTTTTTGTGATTCGACAAACAGAACTAAGTGTTCCCTGAACTTGATAACACTGAAATGTACTGTCTTCATGAGTGCCTCATCATAAGTGCCTCTCAAATTCCTGCCTACTTTAGGCTCAGCTCAGTTGCCACCTCCTCTGTGAAACCTTCCCTTATGTCCCAAGTTGTTGGTACTCTCTCCTCAAAATAATTACTTGTACTTAATCTATGTATGGTAAAGAATATGAGCTCCCTGAGGGAAGAGACTGTTTTATTTTTGTCCTTCCTTCCACATTACTTAGCCCAGGGGCTTGACGTTTAATAAATGTTGAACTGAATGACTAATCATCAAATATTTGTCAGAAATGATATATGTGCCAAAGGACTCAAAAGAAGTATGACATAATCCTTGCATTTGAGGCAAAGGTACAAGGAAGCAATTTTATGCTTGTCGTAAAAGTTGTAAATCTGCAAGTTATTTTTAGGAAAATCAGGTCTAATAATTTGTAGTGCTGCAAGGCCCAAGAGGGGCTGGAGCACTTCACCCTCCACTCCTCTAAGCCCTAGACCCAGGCATACACAGCTGAAGTTCAATCCTGAGGGAGCCTAATCATCTAAAAGAAAGGTTGGGCTCTTCTTTTCTCATTCTTTCACTCCTTAGGTTTCCACATTGGCTCTCCAGGGAAAATTACGTATAACTTAGGTTTGGCTCATGTCTTCACAAAGTGGAGTGTAAATAGAAGGGTAATCAATGTACAATATAAATCAGGTATAGATAGGTATTTTATTTCCTTTATATGAAAGAAATGCTTAACACATACAAGACTCACAAGCTTACATTGACAGAAAGATTTAAAGCAATATTTGGGATTTATAACTACTGTTACACTTTTCTAGGAGGTTGAGACCTAAAACCATCAACATCCAACTGGGCTCTCACTGCAACAAATAATCTTATTTTGTGACATTTTGACATTTTATATCTCTTTAATCTATTCACTATCCCATTCACTACAGCAGTTTTTCCAAACCTTTTCACCCCTCCTCAAAGCTCCTGTGATCCTTTCTCTCCCCGTAGAGAAAGCAAGTCAACCTAGCACCCTGAGAGGGAGACAGGAGTTAGCCTGTGCCAAACAAGTCAAACGACTACTGCCACCTTAACCAACATCTCCCCTCAGATCATGATAGAGACAGCCCAGAATCCTGAGTCCGAGAGTTTTTCAACTAGCAATGCTTCCAGGCCACTGCCCACAGCCTGGGAAGTAACCTCTATGCAGATGCAACCTAGATACAAATACTGAAGACCCAGAAAGAAAAAGTTCTTCCTACTGAAGTCCTTGGCAATATCAAATGGTTCCACATCAGAAACTGATAAGAGTTTATCAATGGAAATTCCACAAAAGAAGAGGCATTATAATATGCTTTGCTGTTATATCCTAAGGACCATGGGACCTTTCCATCTGAACTGCCCCCGAAAACTGCCATATGTGTGGTCTCCTCTGATAGAATATGAGCTCCTTGAGAGCAGGGACTGTCTCACTTTTCTATATGTACCTTCAGCACTTAACAAAGGACTTTTTAGGTAGACAAATCTTAATAAGTGCTTCATTCTTTCATTCACCATCTCAACTGAGAACCTTGCATCATATTTCACTAAAAAAAAAAAAAAGACCACTTCTCAAGGGTTCTCTCTTTTCTTCTTCTTTTCATCTCATATTGCTCAGAAAACTCCTCCTTCACCCCTATCTTAAGTGAAGAGGTAGTCCTTCTTTACCAGGCAAACCCTTTTTTCATACACCCTTGATCTTATTCCATCCTGTCTTCTCTAGGATATCCTCCCCTCCATCATTCCCACTCTTTCCTTAATCTTCAGTCTCTTCCTATCTACCAGCTGCTTCTCCATTGCCTACAAACATACCCACATCTCTCCCATCCTCAACAAACCTTCACTTGATTCTTCCATTTCTGCTAGCTATTTCCCCTTATTTTTCCTCCCTTTTGTAGCTAAATCCCTTGAGAACACCATCTCTAGTCATTATCCCCACTTTCTTTCCTCTCATTCTTTTCTTAACTTCCTGCCATCTAGCTTCTAACCTGATCAGTCAACAGCATCCATTTTCTCTAAAATAACCAATAATCTCTTCTTTGCCAAATCTAATAGCCTTTTCTAGGTCTTCATCCTTCTGCAGCTTTTGATACTGCTGATCACCTGCTTCTTTTTAATATTTTCCCTCTAGGTTTTCATGACACTCCTGCTCCCTCTTTGAACCCAGGTCTTCCTGAGACACTATGTTCCAGCCACTCTGGACTTCTTGCTATTCTTCACACAGAAGACTCCATCTCCAGTGTCCATGACTGGTACTGGCTATCTCCCATGATGTTCTCTTCTGTACCTCCCCCTATTAGAATCCCCGGCTTCCTCGTTACATTTTTTTTGGGGGAGGCAATGGAGATTAAATGACTTGCCTATGTATTTAGGGTTACACAGCTAGTAAATGCCTAAGGTTGGATTTGAACTCAGGTCCTTCTAATTCCAGGGCCAATGCTCTATCCACTGTACCACCTCCCTGGCTCCTGGCTTCCTTCAAGGACAGCTCAAGGGCCTCCTTCTGCTGTAAGTCTTTCCTGGTCCCTCCCTGCTGCCAGTACCTTCCCATCCAAGGATGCCTGTGTTTGGTTTGAATGTATTTTGTAAATACCTATATGTGTGCATGATATATCGCCTTCCTTAGAAAGTAAGCTCTTTGAGGGAAAAAACTGTTTTTCTTTTGTCGTTGTATTCTCAGGGGTAGCATGGTACATATTAGGGGCTTAATAAATGCTTGTTGATTGATTCCTGTCTCCCAGGAAAGTGCTCTACTTTATTGCACCATACTGTCTCTCATTGTGATTATTTTAAATTAACTTTTAAAAATTAAAAAGCATTTATTTTTCTCTCCTTCCCACCTCCCACTTCCCTGAAAAAAAAATAGAAAAGATAAACCTTTGTAACAAATATTCACAGTCAAGCAAAACAAATTCTGACATTGGCCATGTCCGAAAATGTACATCTCCCTCTCCGTATCGAGTGCATCACCTCTCTGTCAGGAGCGGGACAGCAGGTGTCACCGTACTCTGGAATCACCACCATGGTTGATCATTGTGCTAATCAAACATTGAGGTGAGCTAGGTGGAATAGTGGATAGAGAACTGGGCTTGGAGTCAGGACAGACCTCAGTTCAAATCTAGTCTTAGGTATTTATTAGTTGTATGACCTTGGGCAAACCTTTTAACCTCTGATAGCCTCAGTCTCCCCAGCTTTAAAGTGGTGATAGTGACAACACCTATCTCCCAGCCTTGTTGTAAGGATCAAATAAAATAATTGTCAATTTCATAGCATAATTCCTAGCACATACTATTTAAATGCCCATTTCCTTCCATGAGCAGAATCCTTAAGCTTTTCAAAATAGTTTATCTTTACAATGTTTTTTATTATTGCATAATCTGTTCTCCTAATTCTGCTGACTTCACTGAGTAATAGTAGTTCATACTAGTCTTCCCAGATTTCTCTGAAACCATCCTTTTTACCATTTCTTACTCATAATAGTATTTATTACATCCATATACTGTGATTTGTTCTGCGATTCCCAGTCAATAGCTACTCCTTCAGTGTCCAGTTCATTGCCATCGGAAAAAAGATTACTATATGTATGTGTGTGTATATACATATGTATATATATATATATATATATATATATGTGTGTGTGTGTGTGTGTACATATATACATATATATATATATATATATATTTATCTTTGGGGTATAGGACTAGTTTTGTTATCACTGAGTCAAAGGGCTTAGAAGCCTTGGAAGCATAGTTCCAAATTGCTCTCTAGAGTGGCTTAACCTCTAATTATGAATATAATAGCAGTTTTGAAAGGTCTTTTACAACTAGTGTGGTAGTACAGTAATATGAAATGCTACTTGCTAATTAAAAAAATTTAGTTAATTAATTATATACTCTGCTTCCATGCCTCAGTTGCCTTCTCACCCTGGAACTTCTCTGGTTTCCTGGGGTCTTCTAACCCTACAGAGGTTCCCAAACTTATTTGACCTACTGCTCCCTTTCCAAAAACAAAATTGTTCATGGCCCTACCGGGGTTAGGTTAGATTAACCCTTATTTTTATTCAATGCCCCCAAATTGCACCTGAGGCTACTGCTGCCCCCACGGTGGGGGGCAGGGGGAGGGGGTTGGAAACCTAGGCTGGGAATATCCCTCCACCATGCTGGCTCTATGATCCACTTATCTTATTTTTTTTTTTGTTTTATTTGGGGGTTTTTTGGAGAGGGGTAGGCAGGGCAGTTGGGGTTAAGTGACTTGCCCAAAGTCACACAGCTAGAAAGTGTCAAGTGATTGAGGCCGCATTTGAGCTCTGGTCCTCCTGACTCTAGGGCCAGTGCTCTACTCACTGTGCCACCTAGCTGCTCCCCCACTTCTCTTATGGATGAGCTCCATCTGGAATCACTGTTTCAAAGATGGCCCAGGATGACCATGCTTTGCTCTTCCATTAGTTTGTAAATTCCTTGAGAGCAGAGATTGGTTTTTGCCCCCTTTTCATATTTCTAGATCTTAGCACAGTGCCTGGCACATAGTAGGTGCTTAATAAATGTTTATTTATTGATTGATTGACACTGCTTGTGATTCTGTGGACTTCTTCCACCAGGGCCTGATACATTCTCTCCTCCCCTTTTCATTTTCTTTTATATGCTGTTTTCCCCAGTAAGAAATGTAAACTCTGTTGAGTCAGGGACTCTTTCTTTTTTGCTTATATTTGTCACAGTGCTTGACGCATAATAAGATGTTTAATAAATGCTTATTACCTGCCTGCCTATTTGCTAATTAAAGTACATACAAATGTTAAAAGAAGAGAAAGATCACTGGAGGCAGACACTGGGAGAAAACTTTTCTCACCAGTTTTAGAGAATGACTTAGGGAGCGCAAATTTCATGGAAATTTGTCAATTCAGTTCATAAAAGGGAGTGTGGTACCAGAAGCGAGCGAGACACACCGCAGAGTATAAGCTTTAAGTGGAGAATTTATTAGCCGGCGGCCATTGGGGTACTGAACCACAAATCAATGGCCGTGTGTTGGGGTGACGGCTTGACTTATATAGGACATGTGGGGGTACAGGGTGGGGAGAACAGGAACAAAGGTCCTGGCTGATCAAAAGATTCAGTCAGGTTATCGTACTAGTAGGATAATCTCATTTACATTCCTTGGTGGAGTCACGGAGCCCTGCTAGAAAGGGTCTGCCAGGTTATCCTTCAGTGGGATGGTCCTATCTATGGACTTTCCTTGGTGGAGTCATGGAGTCCCAGGGGGTTTGCTAAATGCCAAAGATATCTGAGTCCATTCTTTCTGGGGGTGCTTGTCAGTAGCTAGGGGTTTCTCAGGGGTTCCTAATTTTCCTTGGATTACATTCCCCACTTTTTTTTTCATGGGGGGTTTCAAATCCTTGAAAAAGGAACGACCTGATGGGGCATAGCAATAAAAATTAGGAGGCCCACCAAAACGCTAAGCAGGGGTGACAATAAAAGGAATGCTAGGTCGTTGGCCCCAGGGGAAGGCCAGACCTAGTTGGAAGACTCAAGGAGAGTCCAAGGAGCCTCCCTGGGTACTGCACTCCAGAAATTTAAAAAAATGGTATAAAACATTCCACATTTCCCCCTTTTTGGTCAAAGGCAAACTGAAAGTTTCACCTAAAGACCAATTAAAGGTATGGAAAAAAAAACTCTATCTTCCACAGGGGTGAAGTTCTAAAATCCCTATCTAGGTGGAGTCAGGTTTTCCCTTTTCTGTATTTGGACATCCCCAGGGATGGGCAGAAATTGTAAACTAATTGTAAGTAAGCAGAGGGAACATAATAAAAATTCAGGAAAACAGTCTTGAGAACACAAAGACTCAGAAGGGGAAAAAGCAGGTCTTTGCTCAAGTTCTGGTTCCAGATCTCGTGAGAAAGCCATCCGCATCCGGTGCTGTCCCTCTCAGGCTCTTGGAACCGCAGGGCGAGGTCTCCTATAGGCCCAGATGTCCACTTCTCACAGGGGGTTCCCAGAACACATGTAATTTGATGATTAAGAAAAGAAACACAACATAGGTCCCAGCCACGCAGGGCTAAGTTCAAACAGATACAAGAAGTAGTTCAGTATCCCAGCCACACAGGGCTGAGTCCAAACAATTACAGTAAAGTTTTTCCCATAATTTACAAACTGCACAATTACATTGGGTCAGGTACACACCAATTACTTAGATGACTCACAATAGAGGGGGAGATTTGCATGTTACATGTTTTACATTCATAAATTGGATAACAAGAAAACTTAAACCTGAACCATGCAAAGTAATGCAATCAATATTAACAATCACATATAACATCATAAACTTTTAGCCATGCCATGTCTGTTTGATGGCATTTACAAATAGTCCACAAACCATCCTTAACAAAGCCAAAAATGTTTCTGATTCAATTCCAGCAATTAATTGCACATTTTGTATACAAAGTAACTTTAAATTACGGTCACAATGTTCATTTAAAGCAGTATTTTAAAATCCCAGATGCCTGATTGTAGTTATCTGGTCCCTTGATAGTAAAAGAGAGTTCTGCCTCTCTGGTTCAGATCTAGAAATTCTCAGACAATTTTAACTTACTATAACTTACAGATACTTTACAAAGGGGATATATTTTCACTTGTACAATTATACGATTTTCTTGTGTTAGCATCCAAATTTAAGATCTTATTACCAAAACACACTTATCAGCTCGAATTTCCAGAATTGATAAATTTTAGAGCCAATCATACACTTCTGTACATAATTCTTAGGGGAATCAATCTGATCCTATTGCCTTTTTCAAGATTCGCTATCCCTTCCTTTTATTAGACATTGATCACATTACATCTTTGCCTTATTTGCTTTGCCTAATCATTTCCCCCTTTTGGAGGATGTTATCCCTATATTATTTCAGTGTTTTATTTGGTCATGAACATAAGTTAAAATTGTAAGCTATTCATACCTGTATCCTATTATAATAACTCAGAGATATTTCAATATTCATCTATCTATTACCTAACAGATTTAGCATAGTGCTTACAAAACTTCTTGATAATTTAAATTTGCTATGAAAGAAATGAGGGACTATGTCATATATCTTAACAGAAGAAAAGAACTTCCTTAGCTCTGTTTGATTCCAGGCATGAGTCATATCTGATAGCCAATCTTATAGTCACTAGGTGCTGAAAGCAGGGCTTAGGAGTAACCAGGTGGGGACTTTCCTTTTCAGAAAGGAAATAGCAGAATTGGGAAATAAAGTCAGGAAGCTCCTACCTAGGCTGTGTCCAAGGTCATCTTCAAGACTTTTCCCAGACACAGACCTTTCAAGTTCTCAGCTTGCAATGCCTGCCATGCCATTACTGGCTTCATGTGACCTAGTCCTGTAATCAGAGCTTAAGACAATATTAAATTGTAGTCCCAAAAAATCTTAAATAGCAAATAAATATCCTTCAGATAAGACTGCCCAAATTTTATTGAGTTAATAATTATCAAATCAAGCTACATAACTTTTCCATGTTCTAAATACTTCCTCACACTCATCTCCAACTTACTTTGACCATCTGAAACTATCATTCTCGGGACAGGAGAGGCTTAGCTAACTCCCATTTGTCCCCAGACTTTCTTATCTGCCTTTCCTATTTTCCCTCAACCTTAATTTACCTTTCCAAATCTTTCAAACCCATTACTCAGTCTTCTTTACATTTCAACCATAAGACAAAACAACTCATAAGTTAGTACTTTCATTGTTATAACTGTGTATACTGGAATCCCATTCCAGCTTCTTACACACACAAAGACACAAAAAAGGGGATTTGTTTTTCGTGATAACTCATTCTAAAAAAGGGACACTTATTAAAGAGATCTGCCATCTCATCTCCCCCTGAGGGTGGGTTCTTCTCCATCAGATGGCAGACTTCACTAATTAAACTACCAAGCCAAACCCATCTCAAGTCTTAGTCTAATCTTATCAGCTTTTTTAAGAAGCCAGGTTGGAGGCTTCTTGACCCCTACGGTCCTCTTACTGCTGCCCCTCCCCTTTCCTTCCCTTCTGACAGGTGGGCTAAGGTGAAATTCTTTTCTTCTTATCTAAACTAAGGGCAGGGAGGAGTAAGGAACTCAGACTGTCCTTTCGAACCTCCTTACTCAAAAAAAAACTTGAATAAGACATTGAATGGGCCTTCAATCTCCCTCTCAAGGCTTCTATCGATAAGCATTATTTCTAATAATTCTAATAAGGTTCTCACCCAGAAACTCTGAGAACTCACAATAGGTTTGAACTGCAACCAATTGACTTACAGGTGGAAATTCAGCAGACCTTCTAAAATTATACAAAAAGATTTTACAGAACATTTTTCAAAAGTATTTTCCCTTCTTAAAGCAAAATAACCTTTAAACATTTGGATTCATTCACAAATTAATCCATAAACCTCCAGATTAATATACATAAATACATCTTTAGATGATACAGGTTTGAAAATCATACCCCTATATTTTTCAAGGTATTATAACAACTCAATTCTTTGTTATTACAGAATTTCTAGATATCACAAAATCCTTTAGTCAAAAAGATGTTGTAATGGACCCAATTAAATTAGCTTTTATTACAATAACAAAGTTTACCAGGACTTTTAAAAGCTTTGTCTATAGGAATCCCTCTACTCTGAAAACTTTCACAAGATTGAATATCTAAACGTCCTCAGTTCAGTTAACAACCTCAATTTCTTAATTAAGTACAATTCTTAATCTAACAACATCCAGATTATAAGAGAAATTATTCTCTAACAGCACAGGTAATGCGATGTTAACCAATTTGTATATAATAACAAACTTAGAAATAAGTATACCACAAGCAATTATGTATTTAAAACTTGAAACAGATTCCAATTAATTACCAATCTAGTGATCATAACTGAGTTGAATAAGCAAATCAGATCTGATTCCTAACCACTAGTGGTAACATTTTAATTTCTAAGGCCCAATACTCTCTGCATTGAAAAAGAAAAGGTTACTGTTTATAAAACCACATTTTAACAAAATAGTTGATTTATAACAAGAACAATTTCAACTGAACTTCCAGACAAAACTTGGAGGTAATAAATTCTTAGGTTACAGCAATTGTCCAACTTCTTAACCTAATGCAACTCTAACAAAATATTTTACATTATAGAAATGTAACGATGCCCTAAACATTATTATGTATGTAAAATTTGAACCACTCATTTCAGGCTACGTAGATACATTTCTAAACCAAATATGACAGTTTAAAATTACCAACTTTTCATCACATCCTTTAAAAGCATCCAATTCACATATATCAAACTCAAATTAAAATACAGTATAATTTTAGAAATACAGAAACAATAAATTTCAGATGACATCAGTTGCATTTCCAGATACAATATAGGAATTGTTGGTCTTATTACTTCTGATATTGTATATTAATGCATTAATATATAAATACATGTATCATATATGTTAATACATTAACATCCCAAATACACTTTATTTAGCTGTATATTCTTCAGCACCACTACCTCAGGTTACTATACCCCAGGTATAGTAAGTTTTGCCTGGCCATGAATGAACTTATGAAAGAAAGAGAAACTTAACTTTGAACCCACTTTTTCCAAGCTTCATCTTATACAAAAATGCCTAAAAGGATTTTTTCTGACTTCCAAGGAAGATAAAGAAGGAGTAGTCCTTGAGAGCACATGGCTTGCAACTCCCCCACTCATTCTTTTTACCAAGCTAAAGTATTTCTCAGTTTCCCCTTCAGCCTTCAGTCTCAGATAAAAGGAAAAAATTCCCTTTTAGTTTTCTAAGGGCTCCTCCCTAGGTGGGGCCTGTCAGCCCCTTGAGGGCAAGGAGCCTACCCTTCCAAGCACTAACTAACCAGCCCTATTTCTTTACAAGTTTCCTTTTAGCTTCAGCTCTGATAACCTTTCAATGTGGAGGGTGGGGGAAGGGTGAGGCCAGGAGCACATGGCAGCCAAGAGGAGCACATGGACTCCTGACTAGACAGGTAGTCTCAAGCTGCTATTCTACAACCCTCCTAAATTCCTTATACAGGTTTTCTATCTCTCTCTTTCACAATTTTACCTTTTAAACTTTACCACAAGGATGGGCTACAAAGGTACTCAGGGGCACAGGACTGACTGTCAGTCTGTGAATTTCTGTCCCTCTCCTCCTTTTTGCCAGGTGGGGAGGGTGATTTAAGTTTTTCCCTACAGTTCTCCTGCATTCTCTTCTAATCAGATCTGGGAGGAGAGGAGTTTGATTTAACTGCTCCAACCTTTACTGCAGCCCTAGTGAAAAGATCTCAATGATTGTAATTCAGGTAAAGTTCACCCCCTTGCTCACTCCCAAAAAACTCTTTTGTACTTGAATCTAAGGGAATCTGGGACTAAGACAAATGCGAGAGTCCCACTGAAGGCTTTAATGGAGGTTTTAGCCAGAAGGCATTCGTTGGGAGGAGGTGTTTTCAGCAAGAGTGAGCTCCTGGAATGGATTTACAATTTCAGGAGTTCTTTCTTCCCAAATTCAACTAACCAATTTCCAAACTTTTTAACAATTTAAAACCCGGAATTTGCCAAAATTTTCCGTTGTTATTCCAGGTCGACCACACATAGAACCACAAGGGGAAAGAGTCTTTGTTTCCCTAGTTGCAGCCTGAAATCTCTGGCTGCCTGCATTTCAGATTTTTAACAAAACATAGACGTTTCACAATTTTGACATAGACACACGAACAGAGACAAACTCAAAACGTAACAAAAAACACAGTGTGGATCGAACTGAAGGCTAAGCAGGCAAGAAAGTAAACCAGGTTTCCTCTTCAAGGAAAACACCCCCAATCTTCCCACAGCCCGAACAGACCCGGTAGCATGGGTTAACTGAGGCTAAGCAGGTCCCCTTGATGAGGGCACAGTCTCTGGGAACCCCTTGAACCCTTGAACTCTCCTTGAATCTTGCCACTCGACCTGGCCTTGGCCTGAGGCTATAACCATTAAGCCCAAATGCCTACCTTGCCCAGTCCTCTATTGTCCAGCTGTTTCCCACCCTTAATCCTGTTTCCCATCCTTAATCCTGATCCAAATATCTATACCCTAGCTCTGTTACCCTAGCCCTTTATGGTCTGTCATTTCCATATAGCCTTCAGCTATTTCCCCCACCCCGGAGTCTGACCTCATCCTTAAGTCCCTCCCTAGACCCCTCTTCTGGTCACCCCAGACCACCCCTCAATCCCTCCCACAACCTTTGTGTATATAATCTCCATCTTGCCTCCATGAGGTTGGTCAGAACCAATCGAGCTCAGATGGGTCTGACCCTTTTTCCTTACAGGCGTCGCAAGGGGTGGGATCTCTCGGGGCAGGCTTATTTGGCTAACTCTTAATAAACTTTATCCTTTCCCTTGGCTGAGAAAGCTTGAGTCGAATTCTTTCGGCAGGACCCGGTGTGTCGGTACTTTGGGGTGTCGAGCACCTCTCACCCCAAACCCTCATCACCCTCAGAGGAAAGAAAATAAACCAGGTTCCCTCTTCAAGGAAAACACCCCAATCTTCCCATACCCCAACACAAAACAGATGACCAATAGCATGAGTTAATTGGGGCTAAGCAGGTCCCCTCAGAGGAAAGAAAATAAACCAGGTTTCCTCTTCAAGGAAAACACCCCAATCTTCCCACACCCCAATAGGGAGGGTGGCGTCCCAGCCCCGCTAGCTCTGTACCACAGCCTCGTCAGGGTTTATCATGATAACAGAGACCCAAATGGCTAGCCCCAAACCAGAAACCAAACCAGAAAAACCTTACCTCTAGAGGTCTGAAAACCAGAATTCTCTGTAGGCCGAAAAGGGACAGGTCAGCAAAGAGCCCATTCTCCGAGACCATCACTCCACATCAGAGTCCTAGGAAAATAAATCCCCAGGAGCCGGCCCTCTGAAGTGAGAGAAGGTGGATCGGGGGCAGAGACTCCTTGTTGAGGTCCAAAATTCTGTGTGTGTCTCCAAGGCAGTAACAGGTAATACCGCCTCATCTCACTGGGACCTCCAAAATGTTGTACCAGAAGCGAGCGAGACACACCACAGAGTATAAGTTTTAAGTGGAGAATTTATTAGCTGGCGGCCACTGGGGTACTGAACCACAAATCAATGGCCATGTGTTGGGGTGACGGCTTGACTTATATAGGACATGTGGGGTTACAGGGTGGGGAGAACAGGAACAAAGGTCCTGGCTGATCAAAAGATTCAGTAGGATAATCTCATTTACATTCCTTGGTGGAGTCACGGAGCCCCAGGGATATCTGCTAGAAAGGGTCTACCAGGTTATCCTTCAGTGGGATGGTCCTATTTATCGACTTTCCTTGGTGGAGTCATGGAGTCCCAGGGGGTTTGCTAAATGCCAAAGATATCTGAGTCCATTCTTTCTGGGGGTGCTTGTCAGTAGCTAGGGGTTTCTCAGGGGTTCCTAATTTTCCTTGGATTATAGGAGGAAGAAAGCTATGAAGGGTTTTGCACAAAGGAATGCTGGGTCCTAGCCTCACAAAAGTTACTAATCACAAAACAATTAGCAAAAAGCCGACCAAAAACAAACAAAAGTCTCACTAAAGCAATTTTAAATTTATCTGAAACCAAACTAAAAATGCACTTTGTTTTCAATTTCAAACCTTTTTCTCATATGGGCTAGAGATTCAGTGTGATGGGGGTAGAGTCAACCCTAAGTGGAAAATACTTTCCATCCTGTGATTAGCTGGATCAAGCCATATGATTTGTTAATAGTCCAGGAGGACTGCAAGGCCTTCTGGGGATGTAGTCCTGTAAGAACTATTAAAGAGGATCTGCTCATAGGGAAAGGGAGCAAGAACTCACTAAATGCCTACTACTATAAGTCAGATGATGTGTTAAGTGCTTTAGTAATAATTATAGTAATAATTAGCATTCATATGGTGATTACTATATGCCAGGAATATACAAATATTATTTCATTTAATGCAACAACCTTGGGAAGGTGGTACTACTGTACTATTATCCTAATTTTACAGATGGAGAAACTGAGGCAAACAGGTTAAAGGACTTGCCCAGGGTCACATGACTAATAAGAGTCTGAGGCTGGATTTGAATTCAGATCTTGCTGACCCTAGGCTTGGCCCCCTATCAACTGCAACAGCAGATTTAGAGCTAGAAGAGACTTTAGAAGCCATTAAGGCCAACCCTCTCATTTTATGGATATGGAAACTGAAGCTGAGAGAACTTTAGTGAAGTGCTCATGGTACAGCCAGTAAGTGTCTGAGGCAGGGTTTGAACTCAGCCCTTACTGACTCTAAACTCGGTATGCTACCCACTGGGCTATGTTGCTTCTGTCTCTTTTTGACTCACCGTGACTAGTGAGCTAAATTTTAATTGTATTGCTCCCTTTTTTTTTTAGCAAATCGTTTGCCTCAGTTTTTTTATCTGCAAAATGGAGCTAATAATACCCAGAGTACCTACCTCACACGGATGTTGAGAAGTTCAAACGGGCTGATTTATATAAAGTGCTTTGTAAATTTTGATATACTGAAGTTATCCCTTCCACATCTCAACTTTCCCAATCCAGGTTTTGATTCATCTCTAGTCAGCTTAAGAAATTAAATGGGAATTTGGGGGGAGTTTTGTGGAAGGCACCAATGACACAGAGCCTATGACTGAATACTTAATCTGAAATTTTACAATAAGGTAGTATAAACACCCCATAAAAGAAAAAGAAAAAATTCAGACTTCTTCTTTAGTGTGAAGGGAAGGCCAAAAAATTTTATGAGGATTTTCCAGATCGAGGGCACACTGTGCCCCTGTTCCCCTGCTGTGGTTTGGGGTTGCTGGGAACTCCCAAATGTCAGGGAAGGGGGCGGCATCTGCCAGGAATGAATCCGCAGACTTAAACCATCTTCCAGTCAAATGACGAGGTTTATTGTAAGATCAATAAAGCGGGCCAGATTCTTAGGGAACCTGCAACTTAATTGGGGTGATATATATAAAAGGGACAGTGAAAGGATCTGGATGAGATTCAGGAGTGTTAAGTAGTGTGGGGCAGACCAAGGACAACAGTGAAAGGAATGTCAGGTAAGCTAATTAGATTATCCTGGTGGGATTGATGAGTGCTTGGTATGTGCAAGTAGTCTGGAATTGGCCAGTGATCTGGGCTGCTGCAATGATGAGGGCCTTTTGGGGTCCAGGTCCCATCACCCCATCACCTTGAGATGGTAAAGGGATAACTTCATATTAATATTACTTATTAAGACAAATTGGCAGCAGACAAAACACCAGGCCTGGAGTCAGAAAGACCCAAGTTCAAATGTGACCTTGGACACTAGTCACGTGACCCTAGGCAAGTCACTTAATCCTGTTTGCCTGTTTTTTCATTTATAAAATGAGCTGGAGAAGGAATGGCAAACCACTCTAGTATCTTTGCCAAGAAAACCCCAAAGGGGATCACAAAGACATGACTGAAAACAACTAAAAAACTAAACATTAAGATAATCATGTAACCCAACCCTGTAATTTTACAGCTAAGTTAACTGAGATTCAGAGAGAGGAATGGATGTCCCCAAGATCATATAGCTAATTAGATACAGAGAGAACACTAGAACCCAAATCTTTGGGCATGATAGTGCCTTGTTATTCAAATTTTAATTGTTATTTATATTTTTATTGACATCTTTTATTTGCATATCACTTTCATTTCTGAATATATCCTTCCCTCTCCCTTCCCCAGTAAGCCATCCCTTATAACAAAAAAGAAAAAAAAGCAGTTCAGTAAAACTGACCAAAACACAAACCTAGTAGTCTGACAGAACATGCAATATTCCATACCACAATCTCCTCCCATCCCTCACCTCTGCAAAGAAAGCAGGGAAGTGTACAACAGACAGAATTTTCTTAATAAGTCAGATGCTATAGAATCATGGAATTTTGGGGTCATCTACTCCACTCCCTCATTTTACAGATGAAACTAAGGCTGATAGAGCTGAATGTCAGGGGCAGAATCCAGACATCCAGAATCCTGAACACAGCCACTAAAACGAAAGGGAGCAGTCCAAGGTCAGGCCTGGCCAGAAAGGTCATGGAGAAATGAGCACACACTAGTAGTTTTCTATTTTAAGTAATGATTCTTGCTCACCAAGTACTAATCCCAGTTGTTTCTTCCTGCCAGGAATATAGAAGCTATCAGCAACCTTATTGATTTCCTTTAATTTTGTAAATTTTTTTATTTTACACTTAAATACAAAATGAGAAAAGAAAACAAATTGCTGTATACACAACAGACTGTAAGAGAGGATTTAATATAAAACAATAAATTTCCGTTTCAAGAAAACTTACGTAATAAATGCTACGCATCGTTTTCAAAGCTGCCCAGCTTTTCTTTGCTTCTTTGTTGGTTTTCTTTTGTTCTCTGCTATGCACTTTTTAACTTTATTTTTTTCCCCTCCCACCTCTTCCCACTCTAAAGGCTATAATTAAGTGTGGATACATACACACACTTGTACATATACATACAGATACACATATACATATACATATAGACACATAGATATCTAAAAACATAGACATGTTTACATTCATACACATATATGTAAGACTGTACTATGTTTATTTCCTCCTATCATCTGTTTCTCTGAAGGTAGATAGCATCTTTCTTCATTATTTAATATTTTTTAGTTTTCAGCATTGATTTCCACAAGATTTTGAGTTACAAATTTTGCATCTTTCTTCATAAGTCAAAGTCTTTCCATGTTTTTCTAAAGTAATCAACTCATCATTTCCTACCCCACAACAATATTTCATTCTGGATTCAAACAGCATCTTCCTTCATAGGATCTTTGAGGTTAATTTGGGTATTTATAATAGTCAGAATGACTTGGTTACTCAAAGTTGTTCTTAATACTGCTGTTGCTGTATACAATGTTCTCTTGGTTCTGCTCATTTTGCGCTCCATTATTTTGTGGAGTTATCTCCGTGCTTTTCTAAACACCCTATTCATTTCAATACCTTGAAAAAAGTTATTGAAAAAGCCTTATACCCACATATACATATATATATATATATATATATATATATATATATATATCCATATCCATCCATATATATATATGTATATATATATATATATATACATATATATATATATACATATATATATATATAATAACTTTGTTCCTGACTTTTGGTCATTGTGGAGAAAGGGCCTACCTTCCTCATCACCACCATCAGGAGCAACCACTGACCAACTACCACCAACAGGCAGAAGGGGAAGCAACTTCCAAACCACCAGTCCTACGTCCAACCCAACCTTCACAGCCATCATCCCAGGAAGCAACCTCTACGGAGATGCAGCCTAGAAACTGCTCCTACAGGAACCACAAATACCAAAGACCGAAAAAGGAATGTTCTTTTCACCAAAATCTTTGTCAATGTCAACTGGTTCATCAGAAAATGATATGATTTTACCAGTGGAAATGACATTTAAGAAGGGGTATTTCTCTCTGATTTGCTACTGTACCCTAAGGACCATGGCACCTTTTCATCTGACTTACAGCTGAAACCTTTCATTTGTGTTGTCTCTTCCATTAGAATATAAGCTCACCGAGGGCAGGGACTGTTTTACTTTTCTGTTTGTATTTACAGGGCTTAGCACAGTGCTTTGTATATAGAAAGCACTAAGCAAAAGCTTTATTCATTCATTCACCACATTTTTGCCAACTATTTTAGTTATCTTTCTTTTCATGTCCCTTTTCATTTGGGACAGGGAAGACTTCTTAAGGGAGTAGGTACTCCATTCTTGCCTTTTCTTAGCATAACCCCGTTCCTGTATTTGAAGTGTATAAAGCCTTTCTTTTAATTGCTAATTGCAGATGATCGTGACCAGAAATAGATGACTTTGAAGTAGATCCCAGTACTGACTCCACAGGCTAGGATGTGACAAATATTTGGAAAATGTGGAGGAGGGTTTCTATGAAATGGGCTTCTCTAAGACTGAGGAGGTATGTTGGGGAGTTGTGGGAGATAAGATTCAATATGTAGGCACAAATTGTCAGAGCTGGAAGGGGACTTAGCACATAGAACATAGAAAGAGAATGTCAGAACTGGAAAGGAATTTAACAACAATTTAATGTGAAAGTCCTAATTTTCTGAAGGAGGCCCAGAGTGAGGAAATGACATAGCCATGGTCACATGTTCAGTGAATGGCAGAGCCTATTTCTTGGCTCCCTCCTTTAGAAGTTCCTGTGACAATAGCTGCCTCCCACACTGAGCATCACCAGCCCAGCTGCATCCCTCAGTCAGCGACTGCTCTGCGCCCACGGTCAGCTCGGGGCTATGGGTATTATTAGTGCAATTATGGTAGGGAGCAATGAGGCTCTGACACAGGCTGTCACTTCCCACTCTCAGGTCCCCTCAATGCTATGATTATTGTGGCTATTGGGTTGTGTACTGTTGTGCTCTACTGTGCATTTACATAGGAAGAAGAGGTCCTCATTTCACAACCCCTAGAAAGTGTCACAAAGATCTGTTCACAATTCCAGCCCTAGTCCCAGCAAGTTAAAAAGTCAAGCTGTGGCCACTCCCTCCTGTAAAGAAAGAGGTCCTTAGATCGCAGGCCCAAGACAAAAAAAAAAAAAAAAAGCGTCCGGTCCCTTTAAATTCCAGCTCTAATGGGCGGGGTCCCCCAGTAGTGTCCAGGCTTCCCCGCCAGCCGGGTAACAGCTCCACCCTTCTCCTGATCGACAACGGGATGGCCCAATAGAAGGAAAGAGTGTGGGCCGCGGAGCAATGGGAGCGCGGGACAGCCTTCACGGAGGCGGAGCCTTACGAGGCTGGGCCGAGGAGTCCGCCTGGCTGAGCGGCAGCCGCGGAGCCCTGGGCGCGACGGCAGGGCCCAAGCCGTGGGTCCCGGTGAGTAACGGTCGGCAGGGCCGGGGCTGGAGCCGGCTTTGGGGCTGGAGAGGATGAAGGTCTCGGCTGGGTCCCTCTGGGGTGCGGGGGCGGAGGAGGCGAGGGCTAAGGGGCAAGAGGGCCCCGGGGGCCTGGGCTGGAGGGGCTGTGGAAGCGGGGCGGGGGAGGGGAGGGGTCCTAGGGAGATGGGGGGAGGGGATTGGAGAAATGGAACGTTGGGGCGGGGGCGCAAAGAACGGGGGTGGGGTAGAGAGGGGAGCGGGGTGGGGGTAAAGGACGCCTTCTGAGGGGGGAAATGAGGGTAAAGGATGTTTGGGGACGTGAGCAATGGGGGTAAAGGATGTCTGGGGAGGGGGTAGAATGGGGGGAAAGATGTCTGGAGAGGGGGACAATGGGGAGAAAGGATATCTGGGGGGGAGAATGAAGGACAGGATACCTGGCAAGGGGGAAGAATGCGGGAAAGGATATCTGGGGAGGGGGCAGTGGGGGAAGGGGATGTCTGGGGGGAGAATGGGGGAAGAGATGCCTGGGGAGGGAGAAGAATGGGGGAAAGGATGTCTGGGGAGGAGGGAGAATAGAAGGGGAAGGATCTCTAGAGAGGGGGGCAGTATGGGAAAAGGCTATCAGGGAAGGAGGAAGAATGGAGGAATGGATATCTGGGGAGGAGGGAGGATAGGGGAAAGGATGTCAGGAAAGGGGGGAGTTGGGAAGAATGAATGGCTGGGCGGGAGGGAAATTGGAGGGAATAGATGACTGAAGAGGAGGGAGAATGGGGAATAGATGGCTGGGAGAATGGGGGGAAAGGTGACTGGGTAGGGGAGAGATTCGGAAGGGATGTAAAAAGCAGAGAGCCCTGGGTAGTGGTATTAGAACATGAAAGTTTTAAGACTCCAAGGTTCATAGGATCATACACCTGGAAGGACTTTAGAGATCATCTAGCCCACACCTGTCATTTTTCAAATGAGATTTTAAAAAGCTCTTTGAGGGCAGGGACTCTTTACTTTTTTATTTTCCTGTCCCTAGCATTTGGTGCAGGGTCTAGCAGATAAGCACTTGACCAATGCTTGTTGATTGATAATGCACTCTGGAGAGGTTAAATGATTTGCCCAAGATCGCACAGGTAATAAGTGACAGCATAGTACTCACTAATCTCCATCAACTGCTCACATTACAAAACCATCTTGGGATTTGAACCCAAGCTTATGGGTCAGGATGTCAGAAGACTATTCTCAGGTTTAGGGCATACTGTACCAGGGTGGTATCTTTTCCAACCTCACTCGTAATGAAGTATGCCAGGGCCCTGAAGGTAATGGTGGTAAATCAAAACTTCTTGAATACCGCATCATGTGATTGATACACATGACTTACTTGTAAGAGTTAAGATCTGACGTGTCTCTAGGCGTTGGTACTACTTCTCTAACTCCCTCTTCCAACTGTCTTGAGTACTGGAGACATGCCTAGGGCAAGGACACCCAGGGATGAAGTTGAAGATGATTATACAAGATACTTTGTTAACTATTTAGCTCCAAAGCCACCCCTGGTTGGTGGAAGGTCTCATATGCCAAACCTGTGTAAGAACAGTTGAAGCAAGCTCAGGCATTGGTCTAAGGATGTACACTACCTAAAACATCTGGTGGTCATGGGATCATAGGATTTTGAGCTAGATGGAAGCCTGGAGGTCAAGCTGTGTAGTAAAGTCAGAAGACTTGGGTTTTAATCCAGCTCCAGTTTCCTCATATCCAAAGTGAGAGAATTGAATTAGATAAGCTATGTGGTTATTTCTAATTCTAAATCAATAATCTTTTGAACTAAACTCCTCTTTTTACAGATGAGGAAACTGAAGCTCAGAAAAAAGAAATGACTTGCCCAAATCAGGGCCAGGATTTGAGCCCAGGACATCTAATTCTAAACTTAGCGTAGTATCTATTATGCTACTCTCTAAGTTTAGTGTCTAGATACACTCAGGTTT